>NC_139221.1:239576671-240791671 GCF_055691185.1 Crinia signifera
CATTACTGCCTCACAGCACTGAGGTCATGGGTTCATGTTGGGGCAGTACGGATAGTGTAATGGTTAGTACGGATGATGTAATGGTTAGCATTACTGCCTCACAGCACTGAGGTCATGGGTTCGATTACCGCCATGGCCCTAACTGTGCAAAGTTTGTATATTCTCCCCGTGCTTGCGTGGGTTTCCTCTGGGTACTCCGGTTTTCTCTCACATTCCAAAAATATACTGGTAGGTTATTTGGCTCCTAACATAATTAACTCTAGCATGTCTGTGTGTGTGTGTGTGTGTGTGTGTGTGTGTACACATGTGGTAGGTCATATAGATGGTAAGCTCCACTGGGGCAGGAACTATAAATGTTCAACTATACTCTGTAAAGCGCTGCGCAATATGTGTGCACTATATAAGAAACTGTTAATAAATAAATAAATGAGCCTCTTACGAAAGGTTTTGGAAATATTTGCTCTGTTGCGTCTTCTTCCCAAGGCGTACACATCGATTCGCATGGCATATAAATAATTAGAAAGGCAGGTTTTTAATAAAGCAGAGGATTCAGGTCTGAATTACCCCCAAGATGACAATGAGGCTTCTAGCACAGCATTGCTGCTATTACAGCTTGGATGTGTGTCACTTAGTACCGCAGGAGCTGCTGGGAGCCGTAGTCTAGCTTTGTGATTTGCAATCTGTAAATAGCATGATACTTGAATCTGTTTTAAACTACAATTCCCGACAATCTGCGGAACTTCTCTTTGTGACATACTCATCAATGGTAGAGTCTGGGAGGGCCTGTCCTAGAAAGGAGGCTGGGAGCAATGAAAGGTGAGAAAGATCCTTGAAAAAGCTGCCCCTAGAGGCAGTGAAACGCATTGGAAAGCTGCTCACTCTCAAGGCCCCTCACTGCCATCGCTATATTGTGTTCATCAGGATCCAACCAGCCGTCTCCATCTCCTTATTCTTGGAGTATTTGCATGTTCAGGACACTTTCACTCTGCTCTCCACATCAATCGTGATTCTCACACAGGAGGAACAAATCCATCTACCTCCTCCCTTCAACGGAGATTACAGCTTGCTACAGCAGTCCTACATGGATACAAGTCTCCAAAGGGACATACAGTGGTAACTATACCCATCTTCTATTGTATTCATTCGAATCCAGTGGAAAGCTATTTGTACCCCCAGTCCAAAAGAACTGCATCGGTCCATTTGGGACTTCATTAAGGCGGCATTAATAGGAGCGGATCCTATCAACTCCCCTAAACACAGTGGCACACAGAGAGGGCCATTTGAGAGTTTTTTATTACCATTCCCAATATCATTTTATTGTTCATATATGTTTATGTAATTTATATGGTTCTATGCATATTAAATGTTTTTTACCTTGATTATCCCTCATTGGTAAGCGCTACTTTATTCCTTCATTTATCCTCTTTTTTTCAGGGACCTACTCAGTCCCTTTAAGTAGCAGCTTTTTCTTGACATACATCCCAATAACAGCGCCCTCGGACTACCCTAGGGCAGTCCCTTTCTTGTTAAAGGTGAGAAAGATCCTGGGACAAGGAGGCATCTAATAAGGTAATTTTGCTGCCAGTGACAAGTGTTTATTGAAGTGGGGAGGTGAATATTGAATGGGGTGCTGTTAGCTGATTATGTGAGATGAGGTAAGGTGCCCATACACGGTGCGATAGATACCGTGCATCTCTGTAAGGATCCGGGGGCAACCTCGCCTGCCCTAACTCCGTTGCCTCAGACTAGGGTTGGCGGGCGCGTGCAGAACTAGGCTTCGCTAATAATAGCCGCGTTCGAAGGAACCAGTTAGTCTAGCTACAACCCCGATGCCACCTGGTCTTAAGAGTGACAACACGCCCACCAAGGCCAGGAGAGAGCAAGGGTACCAGCTACCTAATGCCCACATGCGGCAAGGGGCCCCCGGACCCCCAAGGGGGTGACTACACAAGGAGATTGTAAATGCTCCCACAGGTGATGAGACAAGGTAATCTCGGGCTGGACGCAACAATGCGTGACGGTGGTATATATACACAATGGCAACAATGCTCAGAAGATGGTATGAATAACAATAATAAACAATAGCAACAATGCTCAGATGATGGTGTGCAATAATACACAATGGCAACAATGCTCAGATGATGGTGTGCAATAATACACAATGGCAACAATGCTCAGAAGATGGGATGCAATAATAATAATCCTCAACTGTACTATCATGCACTGCGAGGGAAAAGCCCCACAATGCAGACACCCAGTCTGGTATTAGGGAAACCAGGAGACAGGAGGAATACAAGGCAAAAGTCCAATGAACACTTAGCTGCAGCAGGGCAGGATGCAGGAACCAACACTGCACGGCTCTGGACGAATCAGGAACCAGGTACGCCAAGGGATTGCTGCGCAAGGTCCACAAAGCTGGGACAGTAAAAGTAGCACACGGGACTCTGGCTGGGAGCTCTGAACTACAGACTTGCACAGGGCTGACAAGACAATATAACTGGCAGGGCTAAGCAGGTGAGGCTGCCTTATGAAGGCCTCAGGTGATTAGAGCAGCTGTGTACTCCAAGCTAGCAGGGCTTAATCAAGACACACCTGTGCCTAAAGGTGCGTACACACGGGGGCGATTTTGTGCGCTGAGCGACCATATTGCCCGCAATGGGAGTGTGCACCGGCAATATATCGCCGGGTGCGCGCTCCCGTTTTTGCCCCTGTGGGGATCGCTGGTCGCAGGAACATGCTCCTGCGACCAGCTGATTTCCACTGCCGGGCTCCCCCGGCAGTTTCTTTTTCATCAGCGACCATCTCTGGTCGCTGATGAAAAGGAGAAACTGATCAATATATTGCTCAGCCATATATTGCTCAGCAATATATGGCTGAGCAATATTTCTCCCCCGTGTGTACACAGCATAACTGACACATTATTGAGAGAGCTGCAATGGCACAGGCTGACCAGTGGAGGCCACCAGCGAGCAAACACAACAAAAGCTGAAATGATCCCATGCCAGGCAGAAAGATAGGAGTCATAGGCAGTGACGGAACTCCAGGAGGCAATGGAGTCATTTGCCGCCGGGCTCCTGGCCAGAAGGGGGCACTGACTCCATTGCCTCCTGACTGATGGGTGGCTTATGGAATGAACTTAGAGTGCCCCAACCCGGCAAGCTCACCCCTGTAGTAGCTAGTCGTACGTCTACTGCGCTGGATGTTACGTTAGCAGCTCGCCCCGCTTCTCCTCTTATCTTTCTCTCTGCTACTGCATAGATGCCCGGCGGCTCCAGCACAGTGTGCTGAAAGGTGACGACTTCAGTGCCGCGCGAGTGCATGCAGTAGCCTGGCTGCACTGTGCCTGGCTAGGCTACCAGTGCCAGTGGTGGTTTCAGGGGGGCACCCAGGTATGTGCCCCCCATCTTTCAGCATGCAAGTGCAGCTACACCAGCAGGTCAGCGGCGATCCGCTGGTTCCTGCTTTATGTGAGGCGAGCAGGAGCATCTGCAAACCCCAATGCCGGAAGCAAATCCCCAGCACAATGCAGGGCATACAGTGCCCCGTTCTCTGCTCTCTTATTATGCAAGGGAGTGGAGAGCGAGGTACGGTATGCAAAGTGTTGGGGATTCGTTTCCGGCAACGGAGTTTGCCCATGGCTGCTCGCTGGAACTGGCGGATCGCAAAGCAGGGGAGGCCCCAGACAGGCGAGGCGCTCTACCTGCTCTTCTGAGTGCTGCTGCCGGCCACTGCTGATTGACAGGCAGCAGCGGCGACGGCAGCATGCGCAGTTCCCAGCAGTCCACCCGCAGGAGCCTCCCGAAGCTGCCCCCCCCATTCCCCCTGCAGCTGCAGCAGGTACTCGGACACCAGAATCTCGGGGACACAGCAGCCTAGCTACCTTGCCACTGCTGTAGGCTGTAGCTGGGGCACAGGACCCACAGGAGATTCCCTACTCACTGCAGGTGAGAACAAGAGCTTCCAGTCCACATCGCCGCTTGTACTTGGGAGAGAAGGGAACAAATGTGATGCCAGTGCACCCCTACTTTCCCTCTCTTCACTGCACTCTTCCCCACATTTGCCTGTCCTCTCTCAGCCCCCCCCTTGCCTGTCCTCTCTCACCCCCCCCCTTGCCTGCCCTCTCTCACCACCACCACCTCCCCCCCCCCCTTGCCTGTCCTCTCTCACCACCTCCCCTGACACCCTCCCTCACTCCTTATCCACCTACACCCTCTTTCACTTGCCCTCCCTTTTCGGGGTCAATTCTATTCTTCACGCTGTGTGTGTGTGGGGGGGGGCACAACAACATTCAGCTTGCCTCCGGGTGCCTGGGACGAACTTAGGCCACTGATTGGAAGAATGCCTTGGCTGTAACTAGAGCCAAGTGATAAGCTTTGCAATGAAAATGCACCAGTATGAGAAACAAAATAGGATATATACTGTAAGGCCTGGTTCAGACCTGATTGCTGATCTGCAAAGTTGCAGAAGACTGCGAGTACAAATGGCAATGGAGTCATCTGCATCCAGGCTCCTGCTCCCAATGGGGCACCTCTCCTCCCCTGCCAATTTGAATCAGTTAATGGAAAGCCTTCAATATTGGTTCTGTGGCTAACCTAATTTTTGCAAGTGTCACACCCATGACTTGTCTTACTGCAGACAGACACCTTACTAATTAAGCTATTTGGGGGACACCAATAGTTATCTTGCCTCCGGGCTACTGGGAGGAACTTATGCCACTGGTCATAGGTGATGTCTCCTAACAGTTTCATACTAAATCGCAATGCATGCGTTTTGGAAGCGATGCAATGGGATGCAATGCAATCTAGTACAAAAAGTATGTGCAGCACATACTTTTTCTGTTGTGCGATGTGATGTGCGTGAGAGCACGCATCTCATTGCACCCATTAAATTGTACTGTGTATAGGCACCTTAAATTTGGACAAATGTTGCTGGATGAGAAGAGTTCACTGTAACAGTTTGAGCTTCAGGGTCCCAAAAATGTAGGTCCACCACTGCTCACAGAACAGACATATATGCAGGCAGTACTCTTCCCTTTAGTCTCTTGTGGATCAGGAAGCTTCAATTTCTTCTCCTCTCTGAGGTATCCCGTCCAACTTTCTGTGTATCTCCAGCCTCCTGGCTCTTTCGTCTCTACAGCCTCCTGCCTCATCACTCCAGCCTTCTTTATTCCCAGCCTCTTCTCCACTATGTCTCTCCAGCCTCCTGCTCTGTGCCTCTGAGTCCGGCTAGGTCAGTGACCAGTTTGGGTTACTCACTGGCTGCAGTTATCCACACTTGGGGTCTTTCTGGAAATGATCCAGGGGGAGATTCTCTAAGCAAAAAATACGGTAAAAACCCCGTTAACGGGTTTTTACCGCATTTTGGGATGCTGTAAGCATCCCCCGCCGGGTTACCGCGACGGGGGCATCGCCAGAAAAATCTGGCGATGCCCCATAGAAGCACAGAGCTGTGTTGCCCAGACCTGTGACCTCCTCCTCCCTGCACTGATCCTCTTCCGGGTGCAGGGAGGAGGAGAGCCCGGTGCAGCAGCAGCAGTGCCGGGTAAGGGAGGGAGGGGAGAGCCACCGGGTCCCCATGGGACCCGCTGACTCTATCGCAAAGGACAGCTCTTAACGCAAGAGATGTCCTTTGCCATAATTATCGCATATGTTACTGCATATGCGATAATTATGAATGCGAAGTGTGGCGATGTGCGGCGGAGCTGGGGAGCGGATGTTAGAGCATCCCCCCATAATGTCCTTTTTTACTAGATGCTTAAAAAGCTTTTCACTTGGGATCCTCTCTGTGATACTCTCCAGAGGTTTGGTTTCCCCCCTAACTTTATTAATTTCATTCAAACACTATGCACTGTCAGAATTCTGACAGTCTAGGTCCTGGCTGTTGCTAGGTAGCAGTCTCATATGTAGTAATCAAGTGTGCGCACAGCTCAGCTGCTACAACTGTTTTGGAGTTGCTCATTAACTGAGCTCAGACTGTTCACTTGTGCTTTGTCTGTTTCCCTGTGTTGTCCTGGGTCCCTGCCTTATGTTCTATCCCTGCTAAGTCCTACACTCATGTCTTGCTGGATTTCTCTACATCTGCACTCCTGAATCCTGTCTCCAGCCAAGTCTGTGTCAGAACCTTGCCAAGTTCCAGCTCTGCTACTAAATGCATTCAGCCAGTGTATCTACAGCAGGGGTCATCAAACTATTTTGCTCTGGGATCCCATCAGACAATAAAAATAATTACAGGACTCCAGCAAGTTACTGCAGAAGGTCATCACATCCATGTGTAGCCAGCCGACAGCACATACATCGTAGCATTGTGGAGGTACAAAGTGATGGGAGGAGTCTAACATAACCGACAATTCAACACATTTTTCAGACTCCTTGAATCACTGACTGAGATTAGAAAAGTCGTCAGCCTGATGGTCCGCAACATGGAGTCGTGACCCCATGCTGAGAAGGTCGGGACCCACTTTGGGGTCAGGACCCACAGTTTGAGAACCACTGATCTGCAGTATACAGTGCCAGTAGTCTCCAATCTGTTACTTGTGAGATACCAGTAGCTCAGGGTGATAATTTTGGTAGTACACCTAGCTGCAGTACTGCTGAGATAATTAGGAGGAAGTGATCCATTGTCAGTGTCCTAGAACAGACAGGAGGCTCTTCAGGAGTTTAATTTTTCTTGAGTACCTCACACCCTAAATAAGGTTGGCTACCACTGATCTATACCCTGTCAATTTGCAGCTCAGTTGGTGTGACATTTGTGTATGAAGGGATATATAGAGAGCACTATAATCTGGAAATGTTCCATCATAAACACACTATGCTTAAGGCAAAAATCTGATATTTGAATTCAGAATTTAAAAACACACTGGAGTCACTATTCCATTTTATTGAGCAGTGTAATTATTTTAATTTGTGCATGAAAATGATTCAAAACATATACATAGTAATTATTATTTCGTATAGTTGTCATATTCTAAATATCCAGTGTCTGCAGAATAAAAATGATCTAACTCCTGCCACAGCTTCTGCACGGAGAACATGTCATCAGTAATTTGGAACATCTCCATGTTATTTGCATCCTCTATGAAATCGCCTTCAAGATGGTCAGTTCATCTAATGGCACAGAAATGTTCCAGCTCATGAGACAGACAAATGAGCTTCAGATGTGCTAGGCCTTTTTGCTTTTCACAGAACATTCTGCTTAAATAGCTATAAATCCAACAAGCATTGTTTTTACTATTTCTTGGTTTTTATTGTTATTCTTATTGTTATTTATATGGTTTATAAAGAGCACTGAATATGGTGAACAATTTAGGCAGGCACAGTTATGTGCACTAATGAACATAAATAACAACATATGCATACTGCAATTACAATTACATAGAAAAAAATACAGATGGAAAGAGGGTTTAAAGTTAATTGGGCAGTCACAAAGAGTGTGCTGAGAGCATACCAGAGGAATGCAGAATATGGAAAGTTAGGCGGAGGTGGCAGGCTTCTGTAAAAAGTGGAGTTTTAAATCAAAGGCAGGTGTATTAAGCTTAAGGGCCCTACACACGAAGAGACTTGTGCCAGAGATTCACAATGGGAGATTCAGCATGAGAGATTTCAAATCTCTCACAGAAAGTGTTTCGGAGACATCCACATCAGAAAAGGTTTTTTTTTTAAATACATAGCACTTAATTATAAAGCACCTTTGCTCTTTATTGTCACAAGTCCGGTCGTGAGGGCCACCGAAGACCATACTTGCCTACTTTTGAAAACTAGTTTCAGGGAGATTTTAGTTGGTAATAGAATTTTGCAAAGCATCCCATTGAGAAAGTGTGTCAAGCTCCACCTTTAGGGCCTGTCTAGTTCCATAGATGGAAAGATTGTGAAAAGAGATGATAAAAGTGGCACCTAGAAGCGTGGGTGTGTAATGCTACATCTGAGAGGGATCTTTTAAAATTACTTTTATACAAATGTAGATGAGTTCGAAAGCAGTTAGTAAGAGCTACTATACTTGGTAAAGTGCTAGGAAATGGTGCTGATGATTCAATGTAAATGTATCTATCTCTCTTTTTTTCAAAAAAAATGTAACAGTGTAATGTGGGCTAGGTGAAATGAGGGAGATTGCTAGACTAATGAGGGAGAGAGGGAGATTGCTGCTATTTCAGGGAGTCTCCTGCAGAATGCAGGAGGGTAGGCAGCTATGCCGAAGACATCCTTGAGTATTGTATCTGCCAATCAGCCTGGTTGTTGGCATATCTCTAAGATCAAATGGAAAATAATCTTGCAATAAGAAATGTAGGTAAGAATTCAATAACATACAAAGCAATCTACAAACATTCTTCACAAATAGGGTAAAATATAACACATAGATATATTTTGCAGGGGCTACCCACTGATTCAAATAAAAATTCAACAAACATACACAGAAAAGGAATCAGTTTGCAAAGGGGTGGACTCAATCCCTTCTTTCTCATAATTAAATCATAACAAACTTTTAATCAATACGCTTTTAAAACACATTTGTTAAAACCATGAGCAAATTACTGTCCATATATTGAAATATTTAAAGTATACTAATATATGTTATGTCCTATAATTGGGCTGTTCCTAGAGCATAAAATATAGGGTATAAAATATGTAAGTATACATGAAAGCTTTCAGTATATTGATAAGCCACTAGATGGCATCTGACAGGCATCCGCAAAGTGTTGCTCTGTTCAGCCGCACACATCCACCAGAATTGACATTACTATTATGTTGTTCCATCATTTTGACAGGCTGGTAATTGTATTAAATAAACGTTTGTTAATTAAATACTGATTAAAAGATTAAGAGCACCCATTAACAGAGCCGTGCTGAAGAGGGAGAGAGCTCAGGCGGTGATTGACAGCGGGCAGCCGGCCAGGGTGAGAGAGGCTGGAGGGAGTCCTGCACTGTGCCCTGTTCACTACCCCGGGCGGAGATTGACGGCCTGGGAGAGAAGGACGCTGAGCGGTGGCTGAAGGAGAAACGCCATAGCACCCAGCCCCGCCAGAGAAGAAAGCCCCAGCAGGTGACTGACAGGCCGCAGGGGGGAGAGAACAGCTGGCATGCAACGCCATAAGGGGGTCCAGGCCCACGCTCCTGCAGGAATATAGTGGTGCTACCCCAGGGGCAGAGTGCCAACACCAGGTCCCTACCAGCAGATTCAAGTGCCAGGCAGTGTGTCAAGTGCCCAGCAGTGTGACAAGTGCCCAGCAGTGTGACAAGTGCCCAGCAAAAACTCACAGCAGTGCACTCACAGTCAGCAGTGACCGGTAGGAGCTTGCAACGGCACCAGAATACCAGGTATCTCGCTATCACCCATACAGGCCACCCACTTACCCCAGAGCCATCCATAACATTGGCCCCAGTTAGACGGTGGCCCGTCACTGCTTCGTTCGACGCTACCTCAGTTGGTAGTCCTCACTGACCCCTTTGTCCATAGGCCCCACAACAGAGGGACTCAATTGCTCCACCAGAAAGCCCCATTAATACAGACCAACCACCAGGCCTTTTCCGCAAGACCCACAGGGAACTGCTAAAGCACCTACCCACTAAGTGCCTTATGGCAACAAATGCGAGACTGAGCAGGCCCACGCCTGATTCGTAAGTGTTTGATCGCTAAGCCACAGCAGGCAGTACTTATACAGTTCACCTAGGCCAGAGGTACCTAACTATAGGGTAACTGCGCAGTTTAAGGGAATTAGTACACCCTTTCGGGGTTATATTGTTGCACAGTATTAATTGATGTATTGCTGATATGAAATTGCAGTAGATGTATGTGCCTTCTGTTAATGTTAAGGAAACTTAAAGTGGTAGCATATTGTGCGAAGTGCGGTCTCTGGTGACAGGGCCCCATCACACACAGTATTCTTAAAGGAATTGTATTTTTCTTTTATGTGTATCATTCATTGCATATTCATGCTTTGTAATTTTAATTGATTGAAATTTATTGCATTAATTGTCTTAACCGTAATTGTGTGTGTTGTGTATCGTGCGAGTTGCGACCCATGTGACGGGGTCCCATAGCGCACGATATACTCCTACTTCTGCTACACTACGTCCATTGTTATTAGTCATTGCAACTATTATTGCATAATTCCATCTAACGGTGACCAGTGATCCGTTGCTGTTCAATTAAAAGAATATGTTCACCGTCCTCACATGAACCTGTTATTGTGTGTGTGTGTGTGTGTGTGTGTGTGAGGGTGTTGCTCCTTGGGGTTCCTTGTCCCTTTGCCCTCAGAGTTGAGGCGAGTGAAATTTGAAGACCACCGATGGACCGTGACGGAGAGAGCAGAGAGTTCAAGGTACCGGTAACACCACACATGAGTTTGACAACATCACGTCAGTATTCATTGTGCACTTCATTCATTAAGTACCAGTTCTGTTCTGTGCACTCCTCTGGTATGTACAGCATGGTGCATTCCACTCCTTAATTCTTTAATGCAATAGTTAGTGGAGCCCTCTATATAGAAAGTGCCTACATCCAGCCTACAGTGTATATTTATTCAGTACTAGCATCCATCCAGGATTGTTTGCAGGCCCTGTTGAACTTCATTACTATTCACCAGATAACACACAGTGGGCCTGATTCTGGTTCACTCGCAAAAGCAAATTCTCTCTTTACTGGACAAAACCACGTGCACTACAGGTGGGGCAGATGTAACAGGTGCAGAGAGAGTTAGATTTGGTTGTTATTTTGTTTCCATGCAGGGTAAATACTGGCTGCTTTATTTTTACACTGTAATATAGCTATCAGTTTGTACAAACCCCACCCAAATCTAACTCTCTGCACATGTTACATCTGCCCCCCCCCCCCCCTGCAGTGCACATGGTTTTGTCCTTTAGAGAGAGAATTTGATTTTGTGAGTGAACCAGAATGAAGCCCAGTTTCAGGCCCCCTGTTTACTAACTCTGTTACTGATAACCTTCTAATCATGAAACAAGTGCTCCCTAATTTGGCATATCTCCTGCACCTGTTGGTCATATTCCAGACCATATACCAAATTAGATGGAGACGCTATACTGTAGTCACTGGGAGACATAGGTGCCGATTTATGTTTTTGCTGGTGGGTGCTGAAGCCAAAAATATAGAGGAGTGGCTTCATAGGTAAGGGGTGTGGCCACAAAATAATACCAATTTATATTACAGAGCACAGTTGTCTCCAATATTCAAATTACGGCCACAGAGTTCCACATACATAAATGCCCCCACAGTGCAGGTACATAAATGCCCCCACAGTGCAATTACTCTGTGGACAGAATACACTCTTCCCGGCATACTGTTTCCCAGGTGGTGGGTCTGGCGATGTGGGTGCTGCAGCCGCAAATTAGCAAGTTAATATGGTGGCCCAGCAGCGGGACTCTGGCCCGTGGGTGCTCATCAATTTCCGTGGGTGCTCGGGCCCTTGAGCACCCACAGAATCGGCACCTATGCTGGGAGATGTATTACAATTGCACATGTCGTATCGCCATAGTGCTTCCTGCTTCGCATCTTTACCAAGGCAGCGCAGGAACAAAATTTTGCTTTGCATAAAAACATCAAATAAGGAGATAAGTGCATCTAACCTGCATTTAGTAATCTGCCAAGCCTCGCCATCAGATCATACCATTTGCAGGTGTAAATTCCATAAGCTTTATTTTCACAAAAAGCACATAGGACATCACAAGGACTCTATAAATGAGCTTTAATACTGTAAATCACAATTTTTTTTTTCATCTTGCACTCAGACATTTGCTATGTACAATTCTGGGCTGTAAATTGTATCGGTATCTCCATAGCTGATTCCCTCCCAACCACAATTCCTTCTTATTGTCTATGTATCTTTGTGAGTGCATGTGTAAGGTACCGTTCCTGGATGCCTTCATGACATAATCTACATAGGCAGGTAAATGTAATATCTATCTGTATAAATGTAATATCTCACCAGACCATTGTATGGTAGAAAATTCTGCTTTAACACTTAAATATGTATTTTTCCCCCTCTTTGCACCAATTCTAAATAAAAATAAGTATCTATTAAAGCCACCTGAAGTCAGATTTCTCTGCCCCATTTCTACAAAGTACAGTAGTTCTTTTTTTAACTGTTGACATTCATTGCTTAAGAATGCTAATTCGGATCATTTCCTTTTGTAACACACTCAAGAAGCTCTCAACAAATACTGTGAAATCTTTTAAAGTAAATCCCAAAGGGCTGTGAGCACTGCATTTCATACATTTTTATGTTCATTTTCAGATATTAAGAAGACACAAAGGAATGGAAGGCATCTGTTTACAAAATGATACCATATGGAAAAGGAAATTAAAATAATTTTATTGTTTTGTGCGCTGTAAATCAACTTGCAGACAGAAAGACCTTTTTAACTTGCTTTTCACTTTTTCTCTTTTATTGGCATTAGTTAACATTTTGCTCACCTCTAAATTCTCATTGTCAGGGAAAAGTTTCTGAGAACATTGTATTCTTGCCCAAAGTATCTTTCTTTTGATGTATTTTCCTTCATTATAACTTAAGAAATGCCAATAGGAGGTGGCAGGAAAGATTTGGCACCTATAATCTCAAACAGAGAGAGCACTTCTACTGTTCCAAATAATCTTCCTCATATATCAAGTTAAAAAGTAAAATAAAATGTTTAAAATTTTGATCTTTTTCTTTATACTGTACCTGAATTGAAACTTGGGGATATGTGTGCTTTAATATGCTATAAAAGGTTTTCGGTAGACAGCTTTCTGGAAATTTAGAAGCTGGAGGGGGGGGGGGGGTGGGCATTTGTGTAAAGTCTCACACTATGGAGAACCACTGGGACTCCTATGCTTTCCCAGAATATGAAAGAAGACAGTCCTTATGGAGGTGCCAAGCGGACACAGAATAAAGGTCTCATATAACTTAGTCGGAGCTAGTGAAAGAAAATCTTTGATCTTAAAGTAAATGTTTAATGGCCTCTTTCTGTGTGATAAACTAAAGAGGCCCATCCACTTCTATGATTTGGCCCGATGGCTCGAAATCTTGTGAAAAATGCCATAGCGTATGTGTTTTACCTCCAGATCTGATCCGACGCTCAGTCCCGTGCAAATCGGATTGGATCCGGAGATCGCAATGGATATGACAAGGTTCTGTTAAATCCTGCGGCAGAAAATGGCATTGCATATGATACATCATATGCAAAAGGAGCGCATACTGTGTGAGATCCTGCCGTCGGACAGCCTGGCGGGTAGTTGGCGAGGTATCACATACGAGATATGTTTGCAATACCTCGAATGAGTGTACAGGGGCCTTTAGGCAATGCAACTTGGTGGGGCAGATACACAAATCACATTAGAGGATGTCCTGTGTGGCTTTCCTTGGGACAGGATTTAAATCAGAAGGTGGGTATGGAGAAGGTGTATTTAGGGAGGCAGTCCCATGTCAACGCATACTGTGGAGGACTTTACCATTACCCCATCTGTCCGCACAACTGTATTTGATCCCCAAACATTAACCCCTTGCACTACAATCACAAATCTTCAATATTGGCTTCAGCACAAGCATTGAATACAGGCAGTAGTATGAAACATATTACATTTTACAATGCAATTTTTTTTCTTCCTTGAATACTTATTGATGTTTGATGACACAGATACTTTGGACAACATCTTCCAAACTTAAGGAAAGCCAGGAATGGCGATTAGCATTGAAAGGCCAATCTCCATTGCAGTTGTAATGTTTTTCATTACAATACTGTTAATAACTGCAAGGAAATTGGGAATGTCTGGATGGCACCCAATATGATACCCTTACGTTACTCTTGTAGCCAAAGGAGATAATAGGGAGTCCCATTCAAACCCCAAAGTATATAAGGAAAAGGGAGCAATATAGTATCTTCAGTGCTTACGGAGGGCATAGCAATAATCTTGATTATATCCTGATTTTTTAGATGAATTTTAGATGAATTTGCAAATAATGACCATAACTTACAACAAATTCTTAAAATAATTCAATGTGTACATACTATAAAACAATCGATGCGTATTCCTACTGGTCGCTAGCGATGCCCGCTGTCATCTGTACATGCAATTCAATCTTAGAATATGCTCCTTGATGAGTCCACTGATGACATCTGTTGCAAGATTGCACATTGTGTATGCACTATATCATTTGTCCAGGATTCCAAGGGAAATCATGAGCAATATCATATTGTTTGCATGTCGTCTAGTGGGTACCCAGCATAACTCTAGTAAACTAAGAGCTATACATGTTCTGCGACTGTCCTGATAATTGTCTCAGCTTCAACCAATATATTGATAAGTGCTCATGAGCAGGGCCCTCTTCCCTCATGTGCTTTTCCTTGTATTACTTACACCATCTTTGATGGCACAATATCCTGGGGTTTTCTGCCACCCTTTTACTTATTTCAGTGTCTGTGGATGCAGACATGTTTATGTACCCTGTACTCGTCCTCTATTGTTTCCAACCATTAGTCACTGTTTTGCTTATTTGTCGATGTACTCTGTAATTGCCTGCTGGGGATCCCTTGTGGCGCCATATTAATAAAGGATAATAATGATCAACCTTTTGCTCACACAGTGAACTAAGGGCCTAATTCAGTAAGATTTGTAAGTTTATTTATTAACAGTTTCTTATATAGCGCAGCATATTCTGTTGCACTTTACAAAGGAGACAGTGATAAAACAAACTGGGTATTTACAAACATTCAAAGGTATGAGGGCCCTGATTGCAAGCTTACAATCTATAGGGAAATAGATATTGATACACAAGGATTGATATTCTTTATTGCATAAAGTCCACCAGAATGAAAAGGTTCCTGGTGTGCTGTAAGATACGGTGACCCAGCAGTTTGGCCATGGGTCAGTAGGATGGAAAATGTGAAGAAAAGAGTGGATATGTGTGGACTGTATAGTGGGGATGTGATTAGATAGGAATGGTATATGAAGATTAAGTGGCTGGTTCTGGAATTTGATAAGCTTGCCTGAAGAGGTGAGTTTTCAGGGAACGCTTATAAGTTTGAAGTTTCCCATAATTCCAACTCAATGGCTGTGTGGAGCTGTCCAGGACATGGCAAGTTTGCTCCACATGCTGATTCCCTCCCTTATGCGCTTATGAAATTTTGCATACCACTATTGCGCAAGCACATTGATGGCTACCTGCACAGCCAGGTGCAGACTAGCCATGTTGTGTGCAACAGTGGCTGCGTATGAAATCACATAGCTGTCGCGATCCTCCCACCCCATGCGGTCTGGACATGCCTGCATTGTCTAGACCCCTCCCACAAAACTCCCGTCCCTGCACGCAAATTCCCAGTCGATGCCCCATCGACACCCTTGTTCCTTCTTTGTCGCCCCCACATCGATATGTAAACTGCTGTTTAAATATGACCGCAGTTTAAGTGCTTGCACATATACAGATTTCCTGAAATCACAGATTAGCGATTTTCATAGACCTACGGGGTTTGTTGAATTAGCCCCTAAATCATAAAGTAGAGTGACCAAAGAGAGAGTAACCAAATAAAAATTTAAATAGTACATTTTTATTTATTGATGGCATCAATAAACATACATCTGCTGTCCTGGATAAACAAATTACACAATAAACTTTTTCTTTAGTGCAGAATGTGAGATGGGTGTAGGGGCGGTGCGGTGTGGTGCCTGCTGCCGTGCAGGTGTCGTCGGACCACTTACCTGGCGCCGCACCCTCTCACCTTCAGGCCGTGCCAAATCACGGTCCTGGAATTCTCCGGCACCCGGACACGAACACCTAGGAGGAAGGAGAGTAGGTGAGAGCTGTTCCTCCTGGACGAAGACCGATGCGCCCTCCGTCCCGCGACGTCTCTACAGTGGCACCCTCCGGGCTCCGGGAAACATCATCATCGGCGCACTGCCTCAGAGCCCGGAGTGTCACCTATTGGCACTGGCGCACCTAGGTGAGGCCTTGACCTTGCACGGGGTACAAGGTCCGCGTACGCCCTGGATGAAGGAAGGAAGGGAGATAGGCAGGAACACACCAACAAACAAGACGACACTCACCGTCCTCACTCTTGTACTGCGTCCGCACTCTTGTACTCTAACCCACGGTTCTCCTCACAGGTCCCTGTAAGGAGACAAACACCAGACCCGTGCAGAGCCTAACAAACCTAAACGTGGCACGACTACATAACTACAACACAAAGCCCTAGAACTGACTAAGTGTGTGTGGTGCAACACAACTACGCAAATCTAAACAACTTTGCTCTGCACGGACAACATACAATACAGTACAAGACCTTACCAACCAGCTGCTCCTTTAACCTCTGCCTGTATTCAGATGTACTCCCTTCCTGGCTAGAGCTGGCCAGCGTATGCTCACTCTAAATCAGTACCAGTTAGCTACTTCAATCCCTAACTGACGGCTCAGGCCTAGTGCCTGTCTGGGTCCACAGGCCTAGTGCCTGACTGGGGCACAGGCCTAGGGGCCTGATTCAATTAGCCCCCCGAACTATGGAGGGCCTCGGGCCTTACGCCCGGCTACGGTGCAACGGGCCTAATGCCCGGCTAAGTGGGCCACGGGGAGGAGACTCAACACAATACAACAGGGCCAGGAGGGCCCAACAATCACGTGGCCACGGGCCAAGAGGGCCCGACTATAAATCCCACAGGCCGGAGGGGCCTGAATGTACCCACGGGCCTAGTGCCCGACTCCCGGTGGTCAAGGGTAGGGGGTAGGTGGCCTGGGGCCGCCTACCTGGGGTTGGGAGAGGCCGCGGGGGGGAGCTTCCTCAGCTCTGATGCTTTCCACCCCCGCTGGCCTCTCCGTGGGCGGCAGCCATCTTCTTTCTTCTGCCGCTGGCCTGGCCTGGCCAGCGGCGGCGCCGTTTCCGCTCTTCTTCCAGGAGGCGCCGGAGATCTTCTTTCTTGATCCCGGCGTCTTCTCTCTGCAGCGGCCGCCGGAGCTCTTCAATCCGTCGCCGCTGTGTCCTCTCTCCTCCGGCGTCTTCTCGCTTCAGCCGGGGCGCTCCTGCGCTCCGCCGGCGTGGGACCTTTCTCCTCCTTCGCCTCCCGGCGGCGTCTGACGTCAGACGCCGGGGGCGGGCTTTAGGACGGCGCGGCGAGCGCTGATTGGCTCGCCGCGGCCGTCTGTCATTGGCCGCCGATTCGGGAGCCATGATTGGCTCCCGAACGGCGGGAGATTCAAACTGACGCGAGCGGCGCTTCGCCGCCCGCACTGTCAGCGCTGGGATCGGTGCTTTGATCCCAGCGCTGTTCCTCCCCGTCGCCGCCTGCACCATTGGCACAGGGATCAAACAGCTGATCCCTGCGCCGGGGAAGGTGGTGTCCCGTGTGGGACCCAGCCCTCCCTCTCCTCGTCTCCGCTGCTGCTCCGGTGCTGGGAGCAGGGGAGCTGTCCCAGCACCGGGGCATATCATTACATTTCCCCCCCCTTTTTCCTTTGTAGTCCCTACAAAGTCCTCACTCACCAATATCCGGGGGTCAGGGCATTCTGAAGTCCTCTCAGGGAAGTTGTCTTCGGGAGCCCAGTCTGGACCGACTGTGGCCCCACTTTCTTCCACTGGCTCCGGACTAATCTCCGTCCCTCCTGACACTACTCTCCGGATCCTCTGGGGAAGTGGCTGCTTGTTATGGCCATTCACCATAGGCCACCAGGGAGAATCCTCTTCAATGGGTGCAGCGTTCACCCATGCTTCTTCCTCCACCTGGTCTGGGTCGTCATCGCGGGCTCCATGGGGTGGAGCTGACCACCAACCTATGGCAAATTCCTCCGGGGCATCTCTTTCCTCCCGGGCAATCGTCACCATCGGACAAGCTTCTTCATGGGGCACTTCCAACGGTTCCATATCTCCGGGAACGGTCCCTCCCATGGCATCACCAACCTCTCCTTCCCCTTCCTCCATCGAAGTCCATCCTTTCAGCAGGGGGTCTTGCGCCAGGATCTTCTCTTCCTCTTCCCCGAGGGCGATCGACTGCGAACACTGCTCCACATCCTGCAAATCTGGTCTTCAGGCATGGCTAACACTTCAGAGTCTGGATTCTTCTCCACAGACTCCGGCGCCAGGTGCCGACTTTCTTCCTCAGCGTACTCCCTCTTTTCCGCTGGCACTTCACGATACCCAGGGCACTCCTGTTCCAACCGTCTAGGTTGAGGACTCTGCCAACCTCGGGAACTTCTGGGCTTCTTTGCCACTGGGTCTTCACGCTCTTCCTCAATGCGTGGTTGCTTCACCTCCCGGTCATTCACGTTGGCCTTCAACGGGAAAGAATCTTTTCCAGAGGTCTCTTTTTCTGGGCACAACATTGCCATGGCGTCTTCCCAGGGACACTCGTGGGCCAAATGTCCCTGTCGCCGACATTTCCAACAGGGGGGCATTGACGCTGTCTTCTCTGGAATTACAGTGGCCACCTCCTCCACACATGGGTATCTCTTGCTCGGCACTGGCACAGACAAAATGGGCACCTGCGAACTCACTTCAAGCAGGCTCTTCCGCTCCATTTCTCTGGCTTCTTCTTGCCGTTTCTGGACCCCGCCATCGGGGATCATCCACTCTTTAGCCATCAGGTCTGAGTCCCCGTGTTTCCATTGTGGTTTAGTCTGTGGCCTCTCTGTCCACTTGGTTTTCGGCGGCCAGTCCCCAAAAGGACAGTCCGGTCGCAGATGTCTCGGATCTTCACATAACTCACACCGGCCAATGTCATCTTCACTATACGGCTCCTCCCATGGGCAGCTAAAATCCTTGTGTCCATACTCCCCACAGAGCTTACAACGGGGCTGTTTCTTCACCGGGGCCTTCTGTCGACGCCTTGGAACGACATCCTGGACCATCTGGGTCGTCTTCCTCGGAGGCGTCCGGCAGGCTCCTTCTATCGCAGTTTCTCTCCAGGGACAATCACTGACGAAGTGTCCGACCTGTTGGCACGTCCTACAGGGGGTGACGGCAGCCTTCTTGCGCCCCTTCTCCCGGCGCTCTTCTTTGGCTCTCTGTATCGACCGTTCCACCATCATCCTAAATTCTTCTCCTGTCACAGTCGCCCATCCGTCGTCGTCAACCACAGGGGTGTGGATCGGTTCCGGCGCAATCCGCTGGGGGGTCTTCCTGGGGACGTTCCACATCGTGTCCGCGGTGCGTATCCTGCCGACTACGCCAAATGTGAGATGGGTGTAGGGGCGGTGCGGTGTGGTGCCTGCTGCCGTGCAGGTGTCGTCGGACCACTTACCTGGCGCCGCACCCTCTCACCTTCAGGCCGTGCCAAATCACGGTCCTGGAATTCTCCGGCACCCGGACACGAACACCTAGGAGGAAGGAGAGTAGGTGAGAGCTGTTCCTCCTGGACGAAGACCGATGCGCCCTCCGTCCCGCGACGTCTCTACAGTGGCACCCTCCGGGCTCCGGGAAACATCATCATCGGCGCACTGCCTCAGAGCCCGGAGTGTCACCTATTGGCACTGGCGCACCTAGGTGAGGCCTTGACCTTGCACGGGGTACAAGGTCCGCGTACGCCCTGGATGAAGGAAGGAAGGGAGATAGGCAGGAACACACCAACAAACAAGACGACACTCACCGTCCTCACTCTTATACTGCGTCCGCACTCTTGTACTCTAACCCACGGTTCTCCTCACAGGTCCCTGTAAGGAGACAAACACCAGACCCGTGCAGAGCCTAACAAACCTAAACGTGGCACGACTACATAACTACAACACAAAGCCCTAGAACTGACTAAGTGTGTGTGGTGCAACACAACTACGCAAATCTAAACAACTTTGCTCTGCACGGACAACATACAATACAGTACAAGACCTTACCAACCAGCTGCTCCTTTAACCTCTGCCTGTATTCAGATGTACTCCCTTCCTGGCTAGAGCTGGCCAGCGTATGCTCACTCTAAATCAGTACCAGTTAGCTACTTCAATCCCTAACTGACGGCTCAGGCCTAGTGCCTGTCTGGGTCCACAGGCCTAGTGCCTGACTGGGGCACAGGCCTAGGGGCCTGATTCAATTAGCCCCCCGAACTATGGAGGGCCTCGGGCCTTACGCCCGGCTACGGTGCAACGGGCCTAATGCCCGGCTAAGTGGGCCACGGGGAGGAGACTCAACACAATACAACAGGGCCAGGAGGGCCCAACAATCACGTGGCCACGGGCCAAGAGGGCCCGACTATAAATCCCACAGGCCGGAGGGGCCTGAATGTACCCACGGGCCTAGTGCCCGACTCCCGGTGGTCAAGGGTAGGGGGTAGGTGGCCTGGGGCCGCCTACCTGGGGTTGGGAGAGGCCGCGGGGGGGAGCTTCCTCAGCTCTGATGCTTTCCACCCCCGCTGGCCTCTCCGTGGGCGGCAGCCATCTTCTTTCTTCTGCCGCTGGCCTGGCCTGGCCAGCGGCGGCGCCGTTTCCGCTCTTCTTCCAGGAGGCGCCGGAGATCTTCTTTCTTGATCCCGGCGTCTTCTCTCTGCAGCGGCCGCCGGAGCTCTTCAATCCGTCGCCGCTGTGTCCTCTCTCCTCCGGCGTCTTCTCGCTTCAGCCGGGGCGCTCCTGCGCTCCGCCGGCGTGGGACCTTTCTCCTCCTTCGCCTCCCGGCGGCGTCTGACGTCAGACGCCGGGGGTGGGCTTTAGGACGGCGCGGCGAGCGCTGATTGGCTCGCCGCGGCCGTCTGTCATTGGCCGCCGATTCGGGAGCCATGATTGGCTCCCGAACGGCGGGAGATTCAAACTGACGCGAGCGGCGCTTCGCCGCCCGCACTGTCAGCGCTGGGATCGGTGCTTTGATCCCAGCGCTGTTCCTCCCCGTCGCCGCCTGCACCATTGGCACAGGGATCAAACAGCTGATCCCTGCGCCGGGGAAGGTGGTGTCCCGTGTGGGACCCAGCCCTCCCTCTCCTCGTCTCCGCTGCTGCTCCGGTGCTGGGAGCAGGGGAGCTGTCCCAGCACCGGGGCATATCATTACAAGAACATAACCGATTGAAAACTCACTAACAAAAAACTAAATCTATAACAGGATCACATGATAAAAATAAAAATAAAGCGTAAAATAAAGGAAAGAAATTATAAATAAATTACATAGCATTTGACTGTATCCAGTCACTTCCTTATCTACTTATGACTCTTCAACATCAAACCTAACATTTTAAACTCTGAGGAAAAATGAAAAAGTACATATTTCAGGTTGAGTATTATTAGTTGTGAATGTTGCTCAGGTTCCTCCGTTCTGTTGATTTTACCTTTTGCTGTATTTTTAGAATGTTCCTGGTAAGTTTCCATAAACTCATTTATTTCTAATTCTCTTAGGGAGAACCTGATAAAAGACAACTGCATTCTTTGAACATGCTGACTGATGTGAGTGAATCAGTGCTTTAAAATGAAGCAGGCATTTTCTGTTTGATATGCTAAATTAGAGCTATTGGTTTTGGAAAATAAGTTTAAAGTTACCTTGAAATGTGTACTTGAGTGTATATTTCACTGAAACAGTCATGCATGAATGGGAAGTCTTTGACACAAGGCCTTTTGATTCTTTCTTAAGTTTCAAGACACAGGAATGCTGCCAAGATTGTTTGGAAAAGGTTGACAAGCATTCAGAATGACATCAATTTTATCTGACAATTCAGTTCCAGTTTATAAATTGCACATCTTTCCCAGTGCTTAAGCAGATGTCATCTTTAAATTATGTCAGCAAAGAACGCTGCATTCACTTTAATTCCACCAGTGGAGATTACGGACATATTCTGAAAAATAAACAGCATTGCTTTATACCAATTATCAGCCCATATACTATTGGCTTCATAGTAGCAAACAATTCACTCAGTTGAGTGATTTCTCCCTATATAAGGTCATGCATTTATTTTTATTGATGAGCATTCAATTTTATTTTTATGTTCTACTTTATTTTTATTTCCATGTTCTATTTCTCTATTATGTAAAAGTCATGTATATGTGCATTCTAATGATTAATATAAAAGTTATTTTATTAAAAAAATAAATTAGACTGTCTAAATAAATAGTATTAAAAGGAGCAGGTACCTATCATTTGGTGAGAGCAAGCAATCCCCATCAATCGAGATTTTATTTGAAGTAAATTTTAGTTGAAATATATTTATTTTGCCACACCTGTCGCAGTGATCATACCTTCTTTTTGTTTTCTTTCTACAGCTGAGAAATTTTGACCAAATCCTACTGATCTATTGCAAAAAGTACCACACTATATATATATATACATATATATATATATATATATATATAGATACAGAAGTACCAACACACTCGCCATTCCTAAGAATGGGGTGCAAACAGCACCCACTTCCCAGGATGGGGTGCATTGGCCTGTGACCACACACTCTAGTAAATACAAACACAGGGGGCCCAGCACTCACTAAAACAAACTGACTCACCTTTACATTCAAATAATCAATTAAATAAATAATGGGGTTTTATTTCATGAATTGATCAATGCATTTAAGCTTGCAGCCCATCGCCAAGGGACCCCATTTCACTGCAAGTCCTACACTAACAATTGGTTTTCATGGGAACCTGCCAACTGTTCGCACATCGTAGCTAAAATGAACATGTGTTTTTTTTTCTTGGGTTAAAGGTCAACTGCCAAGTGCCTTATGGCTTTTAAAGGTGAGACCATCCCAAACACAAAATTAGTATTAAATGGGCAGCTGTCACAGGTTTCAGGTAAATGAGCTTATCTACAGTATATATATATATATATACAGTATATATATATATATATATATATATATATATATATAGCGGATCCAAGGGATGGCCGGCACTCCATATAGCGCAACAGGAAAAGCCGGGTGCCCTCCCAGGAGAAGAGGGTGAGACTCGCTCCAATATACAGGTACAGAACGGGTGGCACTCCAGAAATAAAGACAGAAGTCACAGGTGGTGTTCCAACGTTTCAAATGTTATTCCAACATTTTTAATCAGGGTGTGAAAAATGTTGGAATAACATTTGAAACGTTGGAACACCACCTGTGACTTCTGTCTTTATTTCTGGAGTGCCACCCGTTCTGTACCTGTATATATATATATATATATATATATATATATATCATCCAAAAATAATAGCACTCAAGAGGCAACTTTACAGCATATAAAACGATTGTATTAGAGAAACAAGCTTTCGGGGTTCTACCCTCTTCGTCAGGTTAAACAATCCTACAGCATATGTATATTTAACCTGGCGAAGGGGGTAGAACCCCAAAAGTTTGTTTCTCTAATACAATCATTTTATATGCTGTAAAGTTGCCTCTTGAGTGCTATTATTTTTGGATGCTGTTTGGATTTTCTCCTTGGGCAGCGGGGCCTGTTGCTTATCTTTTTGGGGAGTGCCGGCTGAATTGGACAGAGATATATATATATATATATATATTTATTTGTTGGAGGATCCGCACTCACGGCCAGCCTTTGTTAGCACAAGGGGTGCTCCACTAAGCAAACATCCACAGATGTTCCACTAATAGCATGGGTGTAGAACTGTATAAGATCCACAAGGAGCACTCACCAATAAGATCATAGAGACAATTTAATGGTACTTTTCAGGATATAATACATCTTACTTTATATATGCAGTCAACGTTTCGGCCACTAGAGGGCCTTTGTCAAGACAGGTCAGCAATGCACGTCCGTACAACACAAGAAAATCCAGTACAATGATCCTATCTCAAGTGCTCCCTTATATAGCACCTTAATGAGTTTATTACTCACAGCCTTGCACAGACCCTACTGGTGCCTGCAAGGTTCATATCTCGCGGGTCACATGACCTAAATGCCGCGTTTCTATTGGTCTCATGGCCTGGATTCATCAAAGCCAAGATGGCCGTGCGTTCCACACCGATAGCTGTGCGTTCCAGCACAATTTCACGGAGCTAGTGCTATTGCACGGCCGTCTGACACCTTGGACAGTAGTCCTCTTAGGTCAACTAGGTATCTGGCTCACTGAATGGGGCAAATACATATGATTCCGGGCGATCCTTTAGTGTAATAATGAAAAACAAAATGGCCGTGCGTTCCACCGCGGCTTCCTCAGTCAGACTCTAGGTGACTTATACACAGGGGAGCATTGGTTTGGGTCTCACATAATATGCATAATTATCCATAAGAGTACACATCCATAAACTCGTGGCCTAAATGAAAACAACCTATTAAACTGTTTCCTGTAAGGCGAATCACAGGAGGGGGGGTCGCGGGGTCCCGCACATCGCGGGAGGGGGGGTTGCGGGGGTCCCGCGAATTGCGGGAGGGGGGTCGCGGGGGTCCCGCGAATCGCGGGAGGGGGGGTCGCGGGGGGTGGGTGCTGGCAGAGGGGGGGTGCAGGAGTAATGGTGGATGGTGGCTGTGGAGCAATGGTGGATGGTGGGTGTGTACTGTAGCCCTGGCTGGGTGGGGGGAGGTGATGTCAAGGGGGTAGAACGTTATACACATGAAAACGTTATACACATAAAACACTGGTCTTTTCCCTAGGGGGGGCGGGTTTGTGTATGCCGCTGGGCGGGAACGTTAGCTACACAGGGGATGAGTGACAGATCTGGCTATATATATATATATATATATATATATATATATATATATATATATATATATATATATATATATATATAGACAGTGGATGACCGCGGCACTGGGGACTTGCTTCAAATGAAACAGACAAGCTTTTCTGTAACATTTCAGCCTTTACTGTAGGCTTTTTTCAAACAGCTTACATACAGAATAAGTGAACACTCACCTCTAAATACTGTGCGGCATCAACCCGGTGTCCAGGGACAGCGTGCACTTCCGGGCGCTCGTAATTGGCGCCTGTCTATGACGTCGCTCTCAGTTCGGCGGTTACCGTGGCAACCAACCACGCTGTGAGCAGGATAGGTGAACAATAAAGAATTATAGAAAAAAATCACGGACCCCCACGCCCCTCCCACGATTCACGGACCTCCACAAACCCCCTCCGCAATTTACTGACCCTGACAACCCCCTTCCCGCGATTCAAGGTCCCCCCCGCGCCCCCTCCCACGATTTGCGGACCCCCGCCCCCTCCCGCTAATTGCGGATCCCCGCACACACACACACACACACCCCATCGCAATTTGCAGACCCCCTTCCGGCAATTCCACCCCCCAGCGGACCCCCACGACCCTGCTCCCGCATTTCACGTACCCCCGTGACAATGGGGGATCCTGTACCGCCACAAGCAGGTGCCGCCCCTAGGTGGGAAATCCGGCCCTGGCTGCCGCGCTGCAGGTTCCCCCACTGCCAGAAGTGACCCCACGGTCCTCTGCACCAGCGCCACAACTTTTATCAATGTCTTGCCCACATACCACTATTATACAGCCTCCTGCTCTCATGCACGCGCACTCCCTCCCAGTGGGAGGAGACCCTCACCCACTGCCGGGAGCTGCATACTGTCCCCCACCCTCCTCCAGTTCTAAGGATGCCCATCAACCCTCAATGATTTAAAATCATCGATGGTTTATGGCCAATGTTGAATACTTTTGCCATCGATGTGGGAGGACCAGATGGTTTCCCTACATCGATGGCAAAGGAGAACCGATCGAGTTTCAAAAATTTTTAAGGTGCCGGAACACGGAGCATTGCTCTGCCCAGAGGCGGAACTACCATTGGTGCAGCAGGTGCATTGCACCGGGGCCCATAAGGACTAAGGGGCCCACTGCTGCCACCCACCTCTGTGAGGCAATTTGTGAACTTATGTTGGACTGGAGGTGGGAGGCCTAAATTATATTTTTGCACCTGGGCCAATCACTCACAAGTTCCGCCACTGGCTCCGCCCCCCACACCCGGAAGTCCCGCCACCAAGTTCTGATTGACCCACGGCCTATTCAGTCAGATATAATGGATGACCATCGATAGCTACAACAATCGATGGTTATCCAAGTAATATGTTACTACTATCGATGGCAGGGTGCAAAATCGCCATCAATGCCAACTATCGATGGCATCTGCACCAATGCCTATCCCTACTCAGCAACAGCCAAAAACCTTTACTACCCCTCATGCCCACACACCTCTATCACTGCCCTGCCTCCTGTTCTCCTGCCCCGTAACTTCCGCCAGTGGGGACCTGCTCACCCTGTGTTGCCCACATTCCCCTATCATGCTTTACCACCCAGCCTCCTGCTCTCATGCACCCTAACTCCCACCCAGTAGGAGGAGACACTGACTCAGGGCACCGTTCTGTACTCCTGTGCTGCCACGCTGGACCCTCACCCACTGGCAGAAGCTGCACAGTGTCCCCCACCCTCCTCTTTAGTCCCCCGTATGCCCACACACCCCTATCACTACCAGCTTCCTGCTTTTCTGAACCGTAACTTCCACCACTGGGGAGTCGCTGACGCTGTGTTGCCCACATACCCCTATCATGCCTTATAGCCCAGCCTCCTGCTCTCATGCACCCTAACTCCCACCCAGTAGGAAGAGACACTGACTCAGGGCCACCATCCTGTACTCCTGTGCTGCCACGCTGGACCCTCACCCACTGTCAGAAGACGCACAGTGTCCCCCACCCTCCTCTTTAGTCCCCCGTATGCCCACACACCCCTATCACTACCAGCTTCCTGCTTTTCTGAACCGTAACTTCCACCACTGGGGAGTCGCTGGCTCTGTGTTGCCCACATACCCCTATCATGCCTTATAGCCCAGCCTCCTGCTCTCATGCACCCTAACTCCCACCCAGTAGGAAGAGACACTGACTCAGGGCCACCGTCCTGTACTCCTGTGCTGCCACGCTGGACCCTCACCCACTGGCAGAAGCTGCACAGTGTCCCCCACCCTCCTCTTTAGTCCCCCGTATGCCCACACACCCCTATCACTACCCAGCCTCCTGTTTTCCTGTGTCGTGACCTCCGCCAGTGGGGAGCCGCTGACTCAAAAACACCCTACTATACTATTGCACACACACACCTCAACAACACGCACGCACACACACCCCCCACACCCACAAATGTCATTGTACCCTCCACACTATCAATGTACATCTTACTCTGTAACTGCTTTTTAATTAAACAAAACAATATACACCCCCTTCCAAATCATATGCTCTCTATTTAACACATTTCACCCATAACTCAAGTTGCAATACAGGGCATCTTTCATACAATTCTAACCATATTTCACACAATACAAACGTTCACAAATTAAGGGGGCGCAGCCCCTTACGCCGGTGTGAAGAGCGCCCGTAGGGCGCCATGAGTCACCTAGTTTTTAAATAGTTAGCCATTTCAGAAGGGATGATTTTATCCTTAGCTGCTTGGTCCAGAATCAGATCGAGTTCTTTCTTGTATTGTGGGGTTGGATCCGTCCGAAGGCAGTCATATACTTCCACATTATTTAATAGACCTCAGATTTGTTGTTGGATAGTGTTTGTAAAACTATCCCGCCGCCTTTGTATCATAACATCATCCAGGGTGCACAGTCTCTTAAGGGCTTTTCCATTCATCTCCCGTAACATTGCAGATTTTTTGTTGTTGTAGTTTTTAGTCTATCGTTTACCTGAAATTCAAGTGTCTTGATAAAACTGAGAATTGACGTGTTAGAAGAAAATGGCTCAATCTTAGACTTGTTTTCAAATTTGGAAAATTTATTATCAACCGTGGTTGTATCAATACTATCTTTAAAATAGTCCCGGAGTTTCAGTTGGCGGTGTAGGCGGGTAGTCTCCAATATCCACTGAAAATCATCCTAATCATTCATAAGAACGAACGATAGTCCATGATTCAATACTTTTATTTCAGCAGGGGTCAGTGACGTCTGTTAAATTGAATATAGCATTAATTTCTTGCGGCCTTTGGGAATTGCACTGCTTGTGCTGGCTGCCTCTATGGGTTGGTCGATTTCTGCCCTGTACGCTGCTTCCCTGGGGTTTTATTTTAGCATTATCACATTGCCATAAAAAGCCATAACAATAGCACTGCTACTGGCAGAGGCAGGGCCGAAACTAGGGTTTCTGGTGCCCGGGGCAAGACATTCATTTAGCGCCCCCCCCACAATTATTTTTTTTATATATATATATGAGCTTACAGACAGCAGAAGGGTGATATTAAACCAACAAACAAGACAATATATCATATATTATGATAAATAGGGACAGTGCGCGCCGAAGGTGTGCGCTAAAAATTTAGGGCATTTTTGGGGGGGGGGGGGAGAGAAGTGGTGTGGACACATAGTAGTATCAATTCACATTATAGCACACACCGTAATGCCCAGTACACATTACAGCACACACCGTTATGCCCAGTACACATTCCAGCACACACCGTAATGCCCAGAGCACATTACACCACAAACCGTAATGCCCAGTACACATTATAGCACACACCGTTATGCCCCCCCAGTACACATTATAAGCAATGGTTAATTGCTGCTGCCACTGGATAGAACACTGTCCCTGAATGATACACAATATGCCACACTGCAATGTCCAATATGTCACAAACATACCTCCCAACACGAGGCAGAGGAGAGGAGACACCAAAATTAGAGCGTTCACCTACTACCGTGGTACTCCTGCGAGGCTACATCTCCCATTTTTTCCGCTATGAGGGCATGGTCAGCTCTCTAAGAGCTGTAGCCACATGGGGTGCGGCCATGGAAAATGGAGGTGTGATACACATATGCCCCCAATAGTGCAGTGCCAGATACACATGACCCCAAAAGTGCAGTCCATGATGCCCATTATACCTATGCCGCACACTGTGATGCCCATTATAAATATGATCCGCACCGTGATGCTCCATTATACATATGCTCCACACCTGGATGCTCATTATACATATGCCACACACATGATGTCCATTATACATATGCTCCACAACGTGATGCCCATTATACATATGCCCCACACCTGGATGCTCATTATACATATGCCACACACATGATGTCCATTATACATATGCCCCACAACGTGATGCCCATTATACATATGACGCACACTGTGATGCCCATTATACATATGACACACACCGTGATGCTCCATTAAACTTATGCCACACACATGATGCCCATTATACATATGCTCCACAGCGTGATGCTCCATTAAACATATGTCACACACATGATGCTCATTATACATATGCCCCACAGCGTGATGCTCCATGAAACATATGTCACACACATGATGCCCATTATACATATGCCCCACAGCGTGATGCTCCATTAAACATATGTCACACACATGATGCCCATTATACATATGCCCCACAGCGTGATGCTCCTTATTAATGAGCATCAAGGTGTGGGGCATATGTATAATGGGCATCATGTGTGTGGCATATGTTTAATGACTCATTAAACTTTAATGAGTCATTAAACATATGCCACACACATGATGCCCATTAAACTTCAGTAGGTACTATGCAGGCTGGAGTCAGACACAGTTTTAAAATTAAACATTGGTTACCAGATGCAGGGAGATGATTTGGAGGAGCAGCGGCGTTGACGGCATGTCATGAGGGAAGGAGGGAGGAATAAAGCGCGATTTCTAGTGCTGGCGATAGTAGGAAGGCAAGTGCTGCTGTGTGCTGTTCCTCATTTGGCGGCAGGAGGTCACAGATAGTGACCTCCTGCCGCTCCGCCGTCGGGAAGCGCTTCATCGCTTGGCGACAGGAGGTCACTATTTGACCTCCTGCTACAATACGTCAGCCCAGCAGCGGGACACGGGCTACATCAGTCCCCGGAACCCCGCTACCCTGCAGGCTGTCTCCTGGACCTGACAGCGCCCCCCCCCCCTCCAGCGCCCGGTGCGCGTGACCCCCTAGCCCCCCCCTAGTTACGGCCCTGGCAGAGGTCACATACGCTGGGCATTTTTTAGCACCATATTCAGACAAGGAGTTAGACCAGGGCTGGGCAACACCGGCCCTCCAGATGTTAGTGAACTACACATCCCAGGATGCTTTGCATTAGTTTTGCTATGTGGCCATGCTGAAACTGATGCAAGGCATGCTGGGATGTGTAGTTCATCAACGTCTGGAGGGCCGGTGTTGCCCAGCCCTGAGTTAGACAGACAGAGGAGCTCCATCCGTCCACATGATGTCTTCCATGGATTGGCTGCTATTAAAGGGAAGCCAGGTAAAATGTTGCTTAAGGCACTACATTGGTTGGAACTGACCTGCAGTCTGTGTGACTGTACTTTATGTCTTACATACAGAGTTTAAAAAGGAAATAATAATTTGTTGTGCAGCTATGACAAATACATTCTTAAAAGGTACTTAACTTTCTATTGAAATAAAACAACATTAAACAATGTTATGTGTGGGAGTGCTGCTTTTTGATAGCTGTTTTTTATATTCAAAGGACGATGACAAGTACCTGGCGGGCAATGCAACATACCCACTTCAGTTCGCTTTAGGTTATTAATATGAGGACTTGGATACTCAAAGGTGCTGTTCTGAATATTGCTTTCAGAACACAGTTTTCATTCAGTTATATTCAGCTTTAGCCTGAAGCAGATTTTTCTACTGAATAAACGATTTCCTGCCTTCTCTGTAGCAAAAAATACAATGAGGTTTGTTTAATTGCCTATTACTAGTGAGCATACTATCAAGTATTCTAGATATACTAATATATAGATAGATATACTAATATAGCATTCTAGACTAGTTATTCTAATGTTAACTAACTGTAAAATTGGTTTCTATGAAGCCTGGGGTGAAATGAAATAGGATGAGAGATTCAGAAAGTGAGAGATTGTTAGGATCCGCAGGTAGCGGATCATCTTGCTGGCAGGTCTGTATTTTTTGTTGCTATGGGAGATGGCTTCAAACACTGATCTGTTTGCCTGCAGATAAACTTGTCTTTCCTACCTCCCCCTGTGTTCACATCATGTGTTCACTAATTAATAAGCTGTCTGCTCACAGAGCAGGTTCACACATGATTTTGATGTATAATCACTCCCTAGTAGCTGCATGATTGGGCCTTGTCTTCCTTAAGTTACTGTCAGCCCTGAACTCAAGCTGCCCATACACGCTGCTATGCGTGCTGTCCCGATGTGTGCTTTGAGGTGCGCGCTCCCGCAGCACCTCATCGCACAGTACAAAAAGTATGTGCTTGCACATACTTTTTGTTCTTAGTTTTCATCACATTGCATCGCATTGCATGCACAACGTGTGCACAGGCAATGCAATGCAATGTGATCCGTGCTAGTACAGCACAGAAAGCACGCCCTCATAGCAGTGTGTATGGGCTGCTTATGTGCTGGTTATACTGTCTAGTCTCCTGCTGTAAACTCTGTGGGCGGTATTCAATGAGCCAGAATCGCCAAGTTTTATGGCGATTCTGTGTTTTTATCGTGTCTGACGGTGATTTTTGGAGCCCCAAATGCGAATCACCGTATTCAATGAGCTGAAATCGCCGATGACTACCGGTGAATGAAGCAGCAATCGCCAAATGTTATTCTCTCCAAATCGCCGTTTTTGGTCTATAGGATTTTACATGGGGAATCGACGGTAGTTGAGGGGAATCGCCAAAAGTGTATTCAATGAAAAGTTGGCGATTCCTTTTTCTTCTTTCATATCGCCGTTCCTCACCGAGTGTCCCTCGTCATTTTTTTCTGGTGAACTTTTATAGGAACATGTGAAATAATTGGTTTGAAGTGTTCTATTTAACTATGCAAGTCTAATGTATTATTATTTGCTGCCCTTGTGTGATGTCATGGTCGTAGAAGTGCTATACAAATATATATTTAATTTTTTCAGGCATTTTTTTTTTCTCCCACAAAGCACTGTTCTTACCCATGGTGCACCTCACTTACCCATGATTCTCCTCCCCACCTCACTCCTTCGTTTGCCCGTAGAGCAGAATACCCAGCGTTTGCCGTATGCTGTATGGGAAGCGTTTGTACAGGGTAATTTGCTTTTTTCTGGCATTTCTCTGCATTTTTTTAAACAACTGACTACATTAATGCGGCTGTATAGGGAAACGCCGGTATGGCTGAGAATCGCCGTTAGGGCCGGCGATTCTCAGCCACGTTGAATAGGGTTACTTGGCGACTCCCCACGAATCCCCATGCATGGCGATTCACAGCTAAAAACCGGCGATTGGCAGGCGAATGTTAAATCTGGATCACTGTGACCAGCGATTCTGGCTCATTGAATACCGCCCTGTGTGTTCATAGCCTGATTCTGCAAGTAGTCAGCTCTGCTGGAGTGCCACCTATGAGATCTGGAGGTTGGTGAAATCATATACCCCTCCTGCAGTGATCCTCACCTCGCTGTCTCCAGTTTGTGTACCTGCTTCTGCTGAGTCCATCTGGTTCCTGCTGCTCCAGCTTACAAGCTACAATATCGGCTCATCAGCCGCAATCGCTGCATCTTCAATTGCCGGATTACAATATCGACTCACCAGCTGCAACATCTGCGCAATTGCCACATCATCCATTCCCGGATCTCAATATCAGCTCACCAGCCGCAAAATCGGTGCAATCGCCGAACCTTTAAATAACACACCACAATATCAGCTCATCAGCCACAACATCGGCGCAATCGCCACATCCTCCATTCCTGGATCTCAATATCGGCTCACCAGCTGCAACATCGGCGCAATCGCCGCACCTTTAAATAACAGACCACAATATCGGCTCCTCAGCTGCAACATTGGCGCAGTCGCACATCTTTCATTGCCAGATCTCAATATCATCTCACCAGTCGCAACATCAGCGCAGTTGCCATCAATTGGCATCACCTTCTGCGAACAAACTACCATATCGGCTAACCAGCCATATCTTCGGTGCAATCGCTGCACCATCGGATTACAAACTGCTATACCAGCTCCCTAGCCGCATTATTGACTTATTAGCTGCATTATTGGTGTTCATCCACTTCACCGGCGTTCAGCCAGGTCACCGGTGTTCAGCCATCTTTCATGCTTTAGACTGTTAGTGACTTTTCGTATGCACAAGGTTTCTCTGTGACAATAAAGTCACCATTTCGTATTTAATCATTACCTTGCCCATGTCTCTCTTCATATAGGTAAATCCAGTGGTTTGCCCACAGCTGTCCGTAACAGAGATTTGGTAAGAAATCCCCAGTTTTTTAAAGCGGCAATCATTTACACTGCACAATCAAACTGGTTTTGCCGTGTAAGTGATTGCCGCTTTAAAAAAAACTGGAGATTTCTTACCAAATCTCTCACTTACATTTCACCCCAGATCTTTTACTCAATAGTAAATATAGTGGCAAGCTTTGGGAAATGTAAGAATAATCTTATGGGCAATGTACCATGCATTTTTAAATTTGAGAGTGAAAAAGGTGAGAAAATGTAATTTAATAAAAGCAAACAGCACAAGTGTGAAATTAAATCTCAGTATCGGAATAAAGTATAGCAGGTTACTATACTGAAGAACACATAAATAAATAACTTACTGTAAACGGCATATTTTATGATTAAACTTCCAGCCAAACAGCAACCCTTTTTTTTACCAAATAAAGTTTATTATTTTTATAATTACTAAATAAAGAACCTTTTATACTGGAGATGATGGTGTGAATATGGTTGCCACCTCATCTCTTTAATCCTGGAGACATATTAATTACACAGGTTATGTGGCTGATTAAAAAAACACAGTTGGAATGAATTCTGATGGCTGTTTAAAAAAAAAAAACTGTTGAAATTGAGTCTTGAAGTGAGCCAGCCACAGAACCTGTGTAATTAATATGTCTCTAGGATTAAAAGGATGAGGTGGCAACCCTAGGTGTGAACCACCAAGGAGTGTGGTAGCCTAGGAAACCAAAGTACAGTGTGCTTCGCTAAGTGGAAGTGCAGCTGTGGGGAAAGGGCAGGGTGTCGTTCAACAGACAATGACCACTGAGGGGAGTGGGTAGATGATGATTGTAGCAGAGGTATACAGGCAATAATAAACATGCATGAAGGCTAGTAGGTGCAAAGGATTAGAGGCTGCTGATGGGGCTGTACGGATAGTCTTAATTAGCAATGCAGTCCCAAAGTATATGCCCCACATGATGATGAATGGCAAATAGTTCATTTAGTTAAAAGGCATGGGATGCTGTGCACAGCTGGAAGGACAATAGGGGGCAGAGGGTGTGCACAGTCAAAGACAGCACGTCAGCAGCAGGTTCTAGCGGCGATACTGTCGGATGTCGGTCCGTCATCAGGGTATTGTCTTTTGGCAGGGGAAAGAAGGTTCTGCAAACCAGATGCAAAATTCCAGTTATAGAAAGCATGTCATGGGTTGCATTTCATTGAGACTATTGGGTTGCATAGTTCCTAGCTTGTATATCCACCTGGATTCAAGTTTTAGGAGAGAACGGCCTCTCTCACCCCCTCGAAGGCTGGGCGGGATACAGTCAATTTGGTTGACTGTGATTGTGTTCAAAGAAGTGCTGCCCCATGCGAATATTGCAATCCTTTTTTACTCCCTTCATCCTTAACCAAAATCCATAACTGAGGTACCATTGAAAGATTTTGTGCTACGCTTCTGATGAATTGTTAATTTATAATTGTACATTGTATTGTTTGTTTAAAAATCCAGGTTAAAAATTAACTTTTGGCCCTAGAGTTCTTTCCCTGGATGCGTCGATACGGATCAGTTTTGCTCGGCTACTCGAAATGGCTAAAAATAAACCGGTTCTTCTTTCATCCTAATACAAACCACCAACCTTGCTATAAAATGAATCATATTTTATTTGCATATAAAGTTTTTGCACCGGTCACTTAGTATATATTATTTCTAGAAGGTGATTTTTCTCCCTTCATACTTAACCAAAATTGATAAATGAGGTACCATTTTAAAGATTACTTCTCCCCTTCTGACAAACTGTTATTTAGAATTGCACATTGTATTGTTTGTTTAAAAACCAAGGTTAAAAATGGACTTTTGACCCATTTGCATGCAAAATTTTCGCACGTTCCATCTACTTATTATTATTATTATTATTATTATTATTATCGTTTTATACTAAAGCAAAGGACTCATAGCCAGGGTGGGAGAGACCTGACCATCAAGTGATCACCGGATAATAAAAACTGATTTGAAAACGAGGACCACCCCCTTTTCATAAGTGGGTGTCCTTGAATTAAGGTAAACCAAGTTGGGGAGATCCTCAATGTAGATTATTATCTGGTGAGCATGCTAATTAGCATGAAACACTTCTATAGTGGCAGCATTTTAAAAGACTGGACCCCCCTCTTACAAATAAGAATATCCTCAGTTTTTTATGTTCTAGAATTGGGGAATTAGGGGACTTTCTGTCCCCATCCTGCTTTTCCCCTGCATCATTGAAAAAAAAAATACTCTACTGCTGGATACAGGGGTAGATGTATAAAGCAGTAATAAGGAGGAGAAGTAAGCCAGAGGAGAAGTTGCCACATGCCATTGCCATAGCACAAAATGATGTCACTTCTGTGGCACCTTCTTTCAAATTTTTTTTATTTTTAACCACCTGTTCACTGTGTATGGTTTGTGGGCCTCATCCTCCACATTATAGATTTTCAATGCATGGACAAGCCTTTCTTCTCCTATACTGGTGAAGAGTTTAATCTAGTGAGTATGAGACACCCCAGACCTGTCTTCACTGACCATCATCTCTTTTCAGTTACTTACTGTTACTAAACTAATGATGATGGAACCTTATAAAGCCAAAAAATCAATAGAATGAGGCCTTAATCACAAGACTCATAAACAAATAAGATCTTTATACAGCAGCACCTGAAAAAGATTGCCATCTACAAGGGAGGAGGAAGAGCAGCATTTGCCTGCGTAATGGGGGTGACTGTTGCTAAGCAATGGCTCAGAGTGGAGAGTATCCTGCCATTTTTTATAGCACAGATAACCAGTGGAGAGTCCGTGACAGAATTTACTGTGAACTACTTAGCACATGCAATGCTACAATTGGATGTTAGATTGCATTTTATTTAGTTGAATAATAACCATGTGTATATGGCCATATAACTATCATTTTGTAATTGCTGGGAACACTGATATTTCAAAGAACATAGAGAATATATTTAATAAAGTTTCGGTTTTCAGAAGTGGAGATGTTGCTCTAAGCAGCCAATTAAAGTCACATTTTTATTCATCAAGCACCTTCTAGAAAATAATATCTAGAATCTGATTGGTTACTATGGACAACATCTCCACTTCTGAAAACCTACACTTTATTAAATATAAACCTTCTAGTCATTAAAAAACTAACTTCCCTTCATTCATATAATAGATGCCAGCATTATGAGATCTACAGTAGGCTGGAAAGTAACTGACTTACTGCAGTAAATGAATAGTAGTATGTCATAAATCAGTCACTCATCACTCAGAAATCTGCAATCATTGTAAACAACACACAAACACACACAAAAATATGGATTCTGACAAACACGATCAGTAACACGATCAGCATCTCATTACTCAAACAGTGCCACTATTACATTTTATGTAAAAACCCTCAAAATTTGACTTACTGTAGTAGAAGCTACTGGACCCTGAGTTTCTATCTATTAAGAATGACAATAAATGACATTAGATATGCTGCACTAAAAAATATCATGTGACATCATAAAATCACATAAAAAGTGACGGTACTTATGTAGTTTCAAGGCGGATCGCATCCTATGCAAATCGCATGCGATTTGCATATAATTTGCATATGATGCAATTTAGCACACCCCCACTATCCACGTCATCCCGAAGCGTAGCGAGCGCAGTGAGCCACACGAGGGGACACGGTCCATGTCTTCCCAACCTGTTCATACCCCCACTATCCACGTCGGAATGGAGTTGATTTTATAAAGTGTGGCGAGCGCAGCGAGCACGAAGCGTGGCGAGTGGATGCGAAATACACGTCAAGTAATACATGTAATACACGTCAAGTAATCTGCAGCTGCTCATCATTTTCCCCTCGCAAGGCTCGCTGTGCTCTCTATACGCTTCAGGCTAGGTGGCTCGCTGCGCTCGCCACACTTTAATATAAATAGTAAATAAAAGTATTTACTATATAAATAAAATCAACTCCACGCCGACGTGGATAGAGGGCGTATGAGCAGGTCGGGAGACCACCTTCCACATTTAGGCCACACCCCCAAAATCGAAATGTTTAGAGTGGAGTGAAAGGAAACTGTAAAAACTCTAAACTCAGCAGCAGCACACACCTACAGCATGTGCAGTGCTGACAGCAGGCTCAGCATGAGCTCTCACACTCAGTGAGACGCTCATGCTGAGCCTGCTGTCAGCATTGCACATACTGTAGAAGTTTGAGCTGCTGTTGCTGCACGGGAGGGGTCGGACTAACCTCCAGCAAGCCCGGGCCCGGGTAATTAGTACCCGCTCCCCCCCCCACCCCTCTCGGCTGCCCTGGGCACTAGTGATGGTCTAAGGATTAAACTGTGGGGAGGGAAAGGTTATGGTTAACTTGCAGGCAGTGGGGATTAGGTTTAGGCTCCTACAAGGGGTATTAGACTGCGGGAAGGTTTAGGTGGCGGGGTATAGCGTTAAGGATTAGGCACTAGCCGGGAGGGCTAGGGTCAGGCTGCACGGGTTAGGCTCCTGCAAGGTGCAAGTTAGGGTAAGGGTTAGGAGGACAGGGGAGGTAGGGAAAGTATACTTACCTTACCCCTGTCAGGATTCCCTCCCTTGGGTTGTCAGCTTAGTTATTCTGACTGCCCCATCCTGAGAGCTGGTCACCCATATGTATCCTGAATAAGCACCTGCAATAGATACCACTTTTGGAGGAGGGAATTCTGACAAGGGTCAGGTATATATATGGACCCTACCCCTTCCAACAGCCTAACACCCCCCTCCTTCCCGCAGCCGGACCTTAATCCTACACGCTACTGCCTAACCTAACCTAACCCTCGTACCCCCCCCCCCCCACCACCTAAACCTAATCCCCCACGCAGACTAACCCTAATCCTTCCAATTGCCTTACCCTAACACTCCCTCCCTGTAGCCTAACCCAATTCCCCCCTCCCCGCAGCATAACCCTGAGTCACCCTACTAGTGCCTAAACCTAAAACTATCCACGGTTGCACACTAATGCTGCCCACATACTTGCCAACTGGCAACCCCATATGCTGCCCCAAATCCACTAATGCTGCCCACATACTTGCCAACTGGCAATCAGGATTTTCAAACCGGCATCCTATTTGATGTCGGGATTCTGGGGCAGGTCTCCTGACAGTAGACAGAATGCCCCCAATGGTATACTGAGCGCCGGCATCCTGACCGCCGGAATGCTGACCATATCCCACTTAATCCTTGGTGAAGAAAAAACAGCGATGATGATGATGTTGATGATGATCACAACAATGACGACTATAGGCAGCCATTTCTGATTATCTGATTACATCTGGACCCCTTGCACTGTCTTTGAATCATTATTATGGCTTCTACTGTACAAATATAAATTATTAGCAACATCATTTGCTTTTATACAACTTGGTGTCAATGTGCGGAGATATAATATTATATGTGCCAATCTATTAATGTTAATTGATTGCTGCAGGAAAGAAGATTCCCATTTGATTTTCAAAATGAGAATTCCACAAATGTTCTGATATAATTAAATGGTACTTGTTTCCTAGCACGGCGCCCGTCGTGGGTTATCGCATACCTTAAGTTAAGGTATGCGATGGACGCGACCGACGGGATTTTTGGGCTATTTTTAGCCTTTTTCCCGACAATTAAAAAAATTGCATCCATCGCATGCCTTAACTTAAGGTATGCGATGCGACCGACGCGATTTAACATTGAATGCATTGTATTCAATGTTAAATTCCTATGTAAAATCGGGTCCATTGTATGCCATTATAATGGCATACAATGCGACCGATGCGATGGACCCGATTTTACAATGTTAAATGGCCCAATGGACCCGATTTTTGATTGTATACCCACCCTGATGGGTAATTTGTAAGTCAAATGCCCCCCCATTGTTAACGCCACCCCACGATGAACGCCAACCCGAAGCGTGGCGAGCGCAGCGGTACGCGTCCTCCGACCTTTTCATACCCCCACTATCCACGTCGGCGTGGAGTTGATTCTACATAGTGTGGCGAGCCACCAAGCCCGAAGCATGGCGAGGGGACGCGTAATACCTGTGAAGTAATGCGCGTCCCCTCGCGGGGCTCGCTGCGCTCGCCACGCTTTGGGCTCGGTGGCTCGCTGCGCTCGCCACACTATATAGAATCGACTCCACGCCGACGTGGATAGTGGGGGTATGACAAGGTTGGAGGACGCGTACCGCCGCCCCTCACGGGCTCGCTGCGCTCACCACGCTTCGGGTTGGCGTTCATCGTGGGATGGCGTTAGCATTTGACTCATCAGGGTGGGCATTTAACATTGGGGCCAATGTAAAATCGGGTCTCAGGGACCATTTTACATTGGTTCCAATGTAAAAATCGCGTCAATCTCATCGATCGCATCGCATGCGATTTGGTTGCATGCGATGCGATCGGCGCGATTTCTTAGGACCCGATGGATACAATTTTTATCGCTGGCGCCATGCTAGGAAACAAGTACCAAATTAAATTTAGTGAATGCTTTTATTTTCTCTTTGTGTCACTGTTTGTGTTTAATTGTATTTTATATGGTAAATTAGACTTTCACACTTATAGACCTGTCCAGACACATGTAAATAATACCTTAAGCTACTTTGTTGTTTTCTCTGTGTGTGTGTGTGTGTGTGTGTGTGTGTGTGTGTGTGTGTGTGTGTGTTTTGTTTTAACTGAACAGTGGAGCCTGCATGATCAGCTCACCATTCTTTGTTACCAGCTCATGTAGAAACAAATGTATTAGTTTGCTTTAATACGATTTTGCGTCAATGTGGAAAATAAGGGCCAATTCAGACCTGATCGAATTGCCGCAATTTTGCATGTCGGGTGATTATCGATACACTGTGCGTACGTACGGCCATTAGTACGCATGCGCGGGGCTATGCTGCAATGAAACCCTGCTACTTTTTTTCTGTATGCATGCCATTTGCAAGATGATTGACAGGAAGTAGGCATCTGGGGGTAAAAATTGGCCATTTAGTGGGAGTGCTAAGAAAAATGCAGAGGTGCCTAGGAAAACTTAGGGAGTGCCGGGGAAAAAAACTAGACATGCCTGATAATTTTAAGGGAGGGTGTATGCCTTTTTTCCATTGAACTGTAGAGTAGTCTCTGGCTACTCTGAGCCTGCAATGACTTGTGTCCAGTGTAAAAAACATTAAAGGGTGAGCCTGTTGGGTTGTGGACATATTTGACCGGCTGCAAATAGATTTGTAGAAGTACACATACATTAGAATGGTGATCAAATTCGTAATGCGGGATGTCACTCTAGTGGGGTGGAGGCTTAACTGAATGCTGGCCACTACAAATTCGCGGCCGTGTGATTATGTCTGAATTAGTCCCATAATACCTTTCATCTTAATAATATATTGTGTGCAGGGCCAGTGTAAAGCTCATCGGCACCCTGGGTAAAACTTCAACTTATTGCCCCCACACACCCCAACCCCACACTGCCACCAATATCCACTTTTACAGCCCCTAGTGATGCCTTCAAAGGTCTGAGCCAACACCTGCATTAAGCTGAGCAAGGATGTCTTCCTTATAGACCAGGCATGTCCAAACGTTGGCCCTCCAGCTGTTGTGAAACGACACATCCCAGCATGCCTTGCCATATTTTTAGCATTCCCTAATAGTAAAACTGTGGCAAGGCATGATGGGACTTGTAGTTTCACAACAGCTGGAGGGCCATCGTTTGGACATGCCTGTTATAGACTTACTTAATTTTGCGGTAGCCAGTCTCAGTGGCTCTCCCCCTAGATCCAGGCACCTAGGCAGTTGCCTAAGCTGCCTAATGGTAGAGCCGCTCCTGATTGTAAGCATATATATATATACAGTGGTCGAAGTGGGGCGGTATACAACGGTATACCATACCGCCACTTCTCCACTGTCAGTTTTTTTTTTTTTTTTTAAGTAATAGGAGTCTGCAGACTAGCGTCTGCACACTGCCTTTACTTTACGCAGCGTCGTTGGACGCAGCGCCGGCCGGGGGATGGCATAGACCCTATCCTCTTCTGCTGAGGCTGCAGGCCGGCTGGCAGTCGTGCTTCTTCCGACTTACAGCTTCCTGCAGTGCTCAGCCTCTGCGTAATAATGAGAGCGCGGCAGCAGCATTGCTAGGAGCCGGGACCTGCATAGCCTTGGAGATTGAAGAGGCAGCAGCAGCAGATCCGCCCACTTCCTGTATGCTCTAGAGAACTCCGGAGGGCAGACTGCTCACCTCTTCAGCCTGAAGTCTGTAAGTAGGATTGCTATGTGTGTATTATGTATGTTTGTATGTACTGTATGTATGTTTTCAAGCAGGTATTTTCTTTGTGTGTTCTTTGTGTTTTTGAATGCTGTGTTTGTATGTATGCAATGTGTTTTTATGCTATATGTGTTTGTGTATATGAAAGTATGCTGTGTATGTATTCTTTGTGTTTATGTATGTTTGTAGGCATGCTGCATATGTATGCCATGTTTGCCATGTGTGGGTCTGCTATAGGGGTCCGCAGGATGTTCACAGGTTGAGGGACCTCTGCTGGTGGGCTAGTCCCATTGAACCTCAGCCTGGCCAGTTTCACAGCTACCTTGGTCAGCCCGGACCAAAAGCCCCTCTGGTGACTGGCCAGCCGGCGTATGCAGCTTTACCCCAGCTGTCTGCTCCTGGCAAACCATTCCTGGCTTTAGCTGCACAGGTGGGCAGTAAAGAGCCAGCATGACCTGGCCTCAACACCTGTGCACTGCGCTGCCCAGCTTTAAGAGCGAAGACCCAGCGGCTGCTGTGTGACATCCCAGGGGTATATGTGTGCGTGGAGCCAGAGCCTACGGCAGATCAGACCCCAAGTGCAATGGAGTGTGTGTATGTATGTGTGCTGTCAGTGTGTATGTATGTGTGCTGTCAGTGTGTATGTATGTATGTGTGCTGTCAGTGTCTATGTATGTATGTATGTATGTATGTATGTATGCGTGCTGTCAGTGTCTATGTATGCGTGCTGTCAGTGTCTATGTATGTGTGCTGTCAGTGTCTATGTATATGTGCTGTCAATGTCTATGTATGTGTGCTGTCAGTGTCTATGTATGTGTGCTGTCAGTGTCTATGTATGTATGTATGTATGTATGTATGTATGTATGCGTGCTGTCAGTGTGTATGTATGCGCTGCTGTCAGTGTGTATGTATGCGTGCTGTCAGTGTCTATGTATGTATGTATGTATGAATGCGTGCTATCAGTGTGCATGTTTGTGTGCTGTCAGTGCAGTGGAGGTATGTCATTTTTCAAGCATTATTATTTATTGTTGTACTGCAAGAGCTCCGCCACCTTGAGGAATATGGCGCCATCTTCTTCCCGAAGACAGAACCAACTGCACATCACCGCCAGCTACAGGGACTCATTGACATTACCAGGGACCATGATGGGTACGCACACCTCAGACTACTGCCTCCCCTGAACACAGGCCACGAGCAACAGTCAAGGTGAGTGGGGGTGAGGGCTATGCACTGCGATCGCAGCAGGGAGGGTGATTAAGAGGTGGCAGGCTGTACAGGGAGACATCACCTGTGCCTGCCCCCGGGTAGCAGGGAAGAAAGAGTACAAGAGGCAGGCTGAACTGCTGGGGGTAAAGGGAGAGGAGGCTGGGTCTACTGCTAACCCTCCCCTGCTACAATCTAAACCCCAACCATCTCCCTCTCAAAGCCTAACCCTCCACTCTCCTCGCCTAACCCAAACCCTGACCTCCCCTTCCGCTGCCTAATCCTCCCCTCCTATAGACTAACCCAAACCCTCCCTTCCCACAATTTATCCCGCCCCTTCAGCAGCCTAATCCTAACCTCCTGTCCAGCAGCCTAACTCCCTCCCATATCCTAACCCTCCACAGGCTCCAGTAGCTCAGCCCTAACCCTCCCCTCACACAGCCTAACCCTAACATAACCTCCCAAAGCCTATTCCTAATGGTCTCCTCCGGCAGCCTAACCCTATCCCTCCCCTCCTGCAGCTAAACCTTCCCCTCTTGCATCCTAACCCTAACATCACCTCCCATAGCCTAATCCTAACCATCTCCTCCAGCAGCCTAACCCTAACCGTCCCCCCGAGTAGCCTAAACCTATACCTCCTCTCCCGCAGCCTAACCCTCAGCTCCCTTCCAGCAAACTAAGCCTCCCCTCTCGCAGCCTAACCTTACCATCACCTCCCATAGCCTAATCCTAACTGTCCCCTCGGGATGCCTTAACCTAACCCTCTCCTGTTGTTGTTAACCCCAGCCTCCCTTCATTAACCCTAACCTCCACTTAAACCTAATCTCCCCTCCCGCAGCCTAAACCTTAACATCCCCCCCTAAAACTAACCTTCATCAACTTCAGCAGTGTAATGGCGGGTATAGAGGGGACAGTAGTGTAGTGGCCGGTATAGAGGGGTCTGACTCAAGCACAAAGAAATGCAGATGAAAATACAAAGAAGATGCAAGGAAGGCCGCAATTGTGTCCAACTCAAAAACAAGCCTAATGAGGAGTAATTCCACCCCCCCCCCCCCCCTCAACAGACCCCACCCACTCAAACTACCCCACCCCCCATTAGGGCTGCTACCATACTTTTCCCGGGCTGCTTTTCAATCCCAATCCGCCCCTGGGCATAGAGACTCTCAGCGGTGGAGATGGATGCTGGAGATAGATCGCCGCCGGGCTGCTGCGTGCACCGGGTGGAAGTACTGTACAGCCGTCCGTACAGTACTTCTGCCCCGCGCCTGCCGCAGCCCGGCAGCAATCTATCTGCAGCATCCATCTCTGGCCAGCAGGACTGAAAGACAGCCACCGTTGAGATTCTAAGAGGTGAGGGAAGGGAAGCTTCACTGACATTGAGAGGCAATGTGTATCTGGCACTGAGGGGCAATGTGTATCTGGCACTGAGGGGCAATGTGTATCTGGCACTGGGGGGGCAATGTGTATCTGGCACTGGGGGGGCAATGTGTATCTGGCACTGGGGGGGCAATGTGTATCTGGCACTGGGGGGGGTAATGTGTATCTGGCACTGGGGGGGGGGGCAATGTGTATCTCGCACTGTAGGGGCATGTGTATCTGAGAATATGACCACGCCCCTTTTTCAGTGACCACGCCCCCTTTTCTAAGGCGCGCGCATAAATATATCCTTTATTTTTCCATACCCCCACTTTAAAATTTCCACTTCGAGCACTGTATATATATATATATATATATATACAATCAATCCCAGGTAATCGGCACTCAGCTTGTAAGATGTAATATAGCTCCGGGTGCCTTCCTTGGTAATCACAGCATGTAGCAATAGTCTTGCGGGCGGCACTCACGGATATGAAAAAAACGAGGACACAGCAGTGTAGCTTAACGTTTCAATTCACAACGGAATTTTCATATATATATATATATATATATATATATATATATATATATATATATATATATATATATATATATATATATATATATATATATATATATATATATATATATATATATATATAGAACACTACAGAATTCCCTATCAGACAACTGACACTTGACTGTAACTATAATTTGTTATTTGGCAAAGCAAATCTAGTTCTGTATATCATAAAACTGTAATGCAAGCCCTGTCAGTGTTTTTAATTGCTTTCTTCATCTTCTTCACATTAGTGAACAGCTTCATTGTTATATAATGCATTCATTGTCTATATTTGAGTTTTATTTTTAAACCCTGCTCTATAAAGTACAGTAACTTGGCGCTTATTAAATTATTTTTTTAGCACACTTATAATATTTAATTAAATGTCTTTTGCAAGTTAGGAATGGAAAACAAATATCACCTTTGTGTGGATTGGAAAGCATAGATAGAAACTGAGGTATGTATTATCTCAATGTAAGAGGAGCAATAAAAGAAAAAACGGTACTTGTTTCCTAGAACGGCCACAATCGTGAGTGATCGTGGCTCTTAATTAAGGGACACGATCCTCACGATGTGGCCGATTTTTTACAATTTTTTCCCTTTGAATGACAGAAATCGGGTCAATCGGTCGGTCGCGACCAATTAAAATCGGCCGCGATGCGACCGACCGATTGACCCGATTTTTCCATAGACTTCAATGTTAAAAAATCTTTTAACATTGAAATCGGGAGGATCGCGTTGGTCTTGTGCCATTATAATGGCACAAGATGAGATGGACTTGATTAAGTCCATCTCACATAGGGAAAAATGATAAAAAAGGTGAAATGGGCCAATATGACCCATTTCACATTTTGTATGTGCCCGCCATGACCCCACGATAGACGTCAACCCGAAGCGTGGCGAGCGCAGCGAGCCCGCGAGGGGCGGCGGTGCGCGTCCTCCGACCTTTTCATTCCCCTACTATCCACGTCGGCGTGGAGTTGAGAATAGAATAGTGTGGCGAGCGCAGCGAGCCACCGAGCCCGAAGCGTGGCGAGCGCAGCGAGCCCCGCGAGGGGACGCGTATACCTGTGAAGTTATACGCGTCCCCTCGCGGGGCTCGCTGCGCTCGCCACGCTTCGGGCTCGGTGGCTCGCTGCGCTCGCCACACTATTCTATTCTCAACTCCACGCCGACGTGGATAGTAGGGGAATGAAAAGGTCGGAGGACGCGCACCGCCGCCCCTCGCGGGCTCGCTGCGCTCGCCACGCTTCGGGTTGACGTCTATCGTGGGGTCTAGCCCACTTAGTAACATTTGGGGGGGCAATTGAAAATAATCAGGTGAAAAAAAAAAAAAATCGGGTGAAAAATCGGTCGGTCGGATCGGTCGCATCGCATGCGACCAAATCGCATGCGATGCGATCGATCCGATTTTTTATCTTCCGACCACAACGATCTAAATCGTTGTGGCCGTGCTAGGAAACAAGTACCGAAAAAACAGCCGCAGTGCGCTGAAAGTTGGTGTTCCGATCATACTCCTGCAGAACTTGAGTACACGAAAACTTTTTTGGTTGGGTCCCGCACTGGAAACTCCACTACAAAGGACCTTAATTGGCAAAGGTTTTAGGTAAGTGGAGAGGCAATTAGAAAAAGATCCAAATCCTGTTACAAATTTGCAAAGGTCTCCCTTCTTGAAGAATCAAGGGGAGGAGTCCTTTGGTATTTAAAGGTTGGAGGTGCACCCCAGAGTCAGTGGCAAATATATGTCAAAAAAATGGAGAGAAAGAAGACTCTTTTTTGGGGGCACTCTTAGGAAGTTATTTGCATAAGTTTATAATGTGCAAACATAAAATATCCATATACTACCAAAGTCTGTGGAAAAGAATATTTGTTATCTGAGTATTTTTAAAACTTAGCTTTTATTTTAATCATTCTTAATATAAGTGGTAACTCACACAATATATGACAATAAATTATAAAAGATGCATTGTAGCCCATAGGTCATTATAACAGCATGAAGAAAAGCTCATTAATCAGAACTTAACTTTAACAAGAAAACTATTTTTTAATTTTGAGTTCTCAGAGCTGGTCAGTACCACAAACACCGTATTATTTCAAAATTACAAGAATAGCGATGCAAAAACAATGTGTCAATTGGAGCGACTAACGCTTTCTGTATCACCAACTGTCCGTATGATGCGTTTGTATTGCAGAGAGAGATAAAGTTTTAAGAAAGAGAGTAAGTTTGCTGGTGTCTATATCTCACCCAGATTTCTATATTATCACCATCATATATTTAGAGGATGGTTGGTTAAGAGAATTGGGGAGAGCCTCCGCAAATGAAGGAAGTAAGAGGTCTGGCCACAGTATCTTCTGCTGCTCATTAATTCGAAGAGTGCACTCACTGTTGCTAAATTTTTAGCATTGCAGTACAGATACACGGACGATCTTATGAGTGAGAGAGAATTAGTTATTGGGAAATTTAGACGTGATAAATAGATTGGAGAGAGATAAAGTCAGAAAGTTCAACGGTGTCTATATCACCTAATTTCTACTGTGCCACCATCACAGGTTTGTAAATAAAAAGCTAAGTTTTAAAAATACTCAGATAACAAATATTCTTTTCCACAGACTTTGGTAGTATATGGATATTTTCTGTTTGCACATTATAAACTTATGCAAATAACTTCCTAAGAGTGCCCCCAAAAAAAAGTCTTCTTTCTCTCCATGTTTTTTGAACTTGTGTACACCCAAGTTATGCAATGGAATCCAACTTAAAGTTACTGCTCTGCAGAGAAAACTAATTGAGGCAGAGATTTTAACAGGATGTGGCGCAGGTGAGACTGTGTTTATATCACAATATACCTCTTATCCCCAACAATTTTCCTTTTCAATTTAAGTGCCTGCAGATTCTTGTAAGCATCTGCTTCGCTCTGACGATCAAGAAGTTGCAGGGGATAAACTCTGAGGGCTACAGGCATAAATATCAGGATCTCAGGACCATCTGCTTGTTCCATGGGCAACTAAACGTGACTTGCTTACAAGTTAGTAGCCCAAAGCATCTATTTTGTGTTAATCCCTCCCTGAAGGAGCCAGAGGTGTGGTGTGTGTGTGTGTGTGTGTGTGTGTTTCATGGAAGGTTCCTCCTAAAATGAACTTGCTGGCAATGAGCCCCTCTTGTCAACAGTGACTGTAGGCTAGCAGTCACTGATAGGATTAATCTGAGTCACTGAGTTTCTCACACATTGTAGTTGCTGGTGGGTCTCCTGGAATGTTACTGGCAACACTGTGACTACAGCAATGGCAGGTACACCACAACCTTGCTGCAGTGAGGGACCAGTTTTAGAACCACTGTACTAAGGATACCTAAAAGTGTCATGGGGAAAAATAGAGAAATTAGGATGCACTAATGACCGTAATATGTAGTCTGAGTCCTTGTGCCACGTAGATTATCATAGTGCAGAGTCTCGCAGTTCAGAGTCTCACAGTGCAGATTCTCACAGTGCAGATTCTCACAGTGCAGATTCCCGCAGGGCAGATTCTCACAGTGCAGATTCCCGCAGGGCAGATTCTCGCAGTGCAGATTCTCACAGTGCAGAGTCTCACAGTGCAGAGTCTCACAGTGCAGATTCTCGCAGTGCAGATTCTCGCAGTGCAGATTCCCGCAGGGCAGATTCTCGCAGTGCAGATTCTCGCAGTGCAGATTCTCACAGTGCAGATTCTCACAGTGCAGAGTCTCGCAGTGCAGATTCTCGCAGTGCAGATTCTCGCAGTGCAGATTCTCACAGTGCAGAGTCTCACAGTGCAGATTCTCACAGTGTGAGGTACAAACTTTTCTGTTGTTATGAAGTAGTAAATTTGCACATCTTCAAACAGGCCTGATGAGGGCCCTTTTTAATTTATAACTGCATCCCCCTGAAGAGCATTGGATCACCTTGAGATTCTAGCACTCCAGCATTTACAGCGGTGATGGCTACTAGACCGAGGGGCGTTAGTTCATTTCAGTTGCCCATTAGCAAGTTGGAGTTTGACACATTTTAGGCACTGAGCACAATTTCATAATGAATGATTTCCCGTTATCCCAAATGCCTGATTTCCCATTTTACCTGTAACATACTGTAAACATACATAAATCTTTAGCACTTTTCCCCAGTAAGAAATATACTTTTCAAAAGTATGAAATATATTACTATCCATAGGAAGTTTACGCAGATACATCGTTTTTTTTAATGGGAAATGATATTGTGAGCTGTGATTGGCTCTCTGGGCCAGCTTGGTTTTAAAAAATGGCTCAGTTACATTTCCCTACTCAACTGTACCAGCAATTATTAGCCAGCATGAGGTCTGGGAGACAGTCTGACGGTGGTGGGGAGCAATGGATAGAATCGGATCCTAAAACAAAGAGTTGTAGAGTATCTCAAAACCAGCAACTTACAGGATCCAAAACAGCATGGGTTTACTGGGGGAAGATCATGTCAAACAAATCTTATTGACTTTTTGACTGGGTGACTAAAGTAATAGATCAAGGTGGGGCTGTAGATGTAGCTTATCTAGACTTTAGTAAAGCTTTTGACACTGTCCCATATTGCAGACTGGTAAATAAACTTGAAAGCTTGGGATTGGATTCTAAGATAGTTGAATGGATAAGAGCGTGGTTGCAGGACAGAAAACAGAGAGTTGTCGTAAACGGAGTACAGTCAAAGGAGGGAAAGGTTACAAGTGGAGTACCCCAGGGATCTGTACTTGGACCGGTGCTTTTTTATATCTTTATTGGTGATATTGCAAATGGAATTAAGGGTAAAATGTGCCTTTTTGCAGATGACATAAAGGTATGCAACATTTTAGACACACCAGGAGGGGTAAAACAAATGATTGATGATCTAGGTAGATTAGAGGAATGGTGAAGAGCATGGTAACTACAGTTTAATGCCAAAAAATGCAAAATCATGCACTTGGGTCTCAGAAATCCAAAGCCTAAGGGGGAAATTTACTAAGATGGGAATAAAACTTCATGTGCTGTTGCTATGGGCAACCAATCAAAATCTACTTCTTATTTATTTAGCACCCTCTACAAGATAGTAGATAGGATCTGATTGGTTGCCCATAGCAACATCACATGTAAAGTCTTATTCCCATCTTAGTAAATTTCCCCCTAAATATAGTATAAATGGCACTATAATGGAAACTACTAAGAGAGGGATCTAGGTGTCACTATTTCAGGGGACTTAAAAGCAGGTAGACAACGTAACAAAGCAATGAATAAGGCAAGTCAGATGCTTGGTTGCATAGGGAGAGGTATCAGCAGTAGAAAGAAAGAAGTAATAATGCCACTGTATAGGTCATTGGTACGGCCTCACCTAGAGTACTGTGTTCAGTTCTGGAGGCCATATCTCCAGAAGGATATAAATACATTAGAGACTGTACAAAGAAGAGCAACTAAAATGGTGCATGGCCTACATTACAAAACGTACCAGGAAAGACTAAAAGATCTTAATATGTATACTTTAGAGCAGAGAAAGGAAAGGGGGAACAAGATAGAAACTTTCAAATATATCAAGGGTTTTAATAAGGTACAGGTGGGAGACATTCTTCACAGGAAGAGTAGCAGCAGAACACAAGGACAAGCACTGAAGCTAGAGGGAGGAAGATTCAGTGGAAATTTAAAGAAGAATTACTTCACAGAAAGAGTAGTAGATAAGTATAACAGCCTCCCATCAGAGGTGGTAGCATTTTTTATGCAGTGAGAATGGCTCTGAAATGATATTTAAGATCCCACAGTAGTCTTCCCCCTCCCCTGGTACCTGTCCTGGCCCCCCCTGGTACCCGGCAGCTGGTACCTGGCAGCAGGTACCCCCCCCCCCCTTCTGGTACCTGGCAACGATCCATTCGGGCAGCGGGGCAGCATGGTAGGCAGCGGGCATTCCAGGCCTCCTTGTCCACAGGTCCCAGACTGATGCATGAAAGCATCATGCAGGAGTTTGATGCAGGAGGAGGCTGCAGCTGGTGCACAGACAGCGGGAGCACTGGGGATCCGGGCAGAGCGGTCCGTGCTCAGGAGGAGGAAGCAGGGCCATTAGGAGATTGTCATTTCATCGGCGGGGGTATTATTGATGCGCATTTTCGGGCCTGCTATTTCCCATTCGCGGCAGGGACCCCCGCAGATGAAATGACAATCTCCTAATGGACCCGCTTCCTCCGCTTCCTCCTCCTGAGCACGGACCTGCCCGGATCCCCAGTGCCCCCGCTGTCTGTGCACCAGCTGCAGCCTCCTCCTGAATCATGCTCCTGCATGATGCTTTCATGCATCAGTGGGGGACCTGCCGACTAGGAGCCCTGGCATGCCGCTGACTACTGCACTGCCCCGCTGCCAGGATGGATTGCTGCTAGGTACCAGGGGAGGGGGGGGGGTACCAGGGCAGGGGGGGGGGGTACCAGGGCAGGGGGAGAGGGGGTGGGGGTACCAGCTGGCAGGTACCAGGGATGGGGGGGTGGGGGTACCAGCTGCCAGGTACCGGGGGGGGGGGGGGCAGGACAGGTACCAGGGGACACGTGGTATATTACTGGTGAATTACCGTTTTTGAACCTTTCAAAACGGGTTTAATGTGAATGGTACAAAAACGGTAATTAACCGGTAATATACCGTTTACAACATGCAGTGGGAAAGGGGTTTCAGGCTAGACATGTTTTAAAGTCCCATTTAACAATACCGGTTCTTTACCCGTTTCTGCAGTGGGAAAGCAGCATTATAGTGATCACAGCTTCTCTGTACTCCTGTATAAACTTATAACAGTGATAACAGTTACCACGTTTATAAATTTGAGAGATAGAGTAAGACTTGCAGAGTCCCTTGACGAGGGCAGCAAGAAACTGGCTTCAACTTTTTGTACTTGTGAAAAACAAATTCTTGCGCTGTTAAAATAATTGATTTACTTTATAATGTAAATGATTTTTATTAAACCTAATTGGCTGATTCTTCTTGGAAAGCTTCAATAAATTCATAGATTTCTCAATTTCTTGAATAATCTCTTCCCGAGTTGTGTAGAGGTACTGTATTCTTAAAGCAGGCATGATCATGTAAACAAATTGCAAGCCTTCATAATTGTTTTCCTGTTTCCCATGAGTCGAGAAATAAATCTGTCGGTGTCAGTTCATTATGGGATAGAAAAATGGAATTCATATTGCTCCATCAAAATGTGCGAGGGAATTAGAAAGGAGAAACTACTGTAGACAATGTGTTACAGATATACTGTACAGTAAATGAAGGGTTTATCAAGCTGGTTCCTAAGCAGTCATAGATTTAACTGCTTTCAAATTCTGAATCAAGGCAGTTTCTGTTTTTTCCTTTGAGGTTTTTACCTTTTAAAAGCTGAGACAAACACAATCCATATCTATATCCTGGATAAGATTAAAATCTCTTGTCAATATATAAGATTAGGTGAATCATATAAGAACAATTTGGCAGACTCTCTGATGCAGTCACTTCTATCAGTATCTGGTGCTGCATAGATTTTACAGAGTACTAATTTGTATTTCAAATCTACCTTTCAAATCAATAATGAGATTCTCTTTTTGTAGAATTAGCACTTTTCTAGCCAATTTATTTTGCTATAGAAAAGAAAGTTGCAAATACGCTATATACCTAGGGGGTTATTCTGGATGATTTCTAAGGGCTGTTTCACACAGTACGGTTCCTGCCGCACGGTGAAATCCCGTACGGCCAGGGAGCCGTGCCGCACTCAGCAGTTGTGAATGGACACTATTGTGTCCATTCACACGGGACGGCCACGGCCCGGCCGCACGGCTGCAGCCGGATCCCCCCACTGGAAGGGACGGCTGCCGGGCTGTGGCCATCCCTGCCATTATAAAATTCTGAGTGCGGCGCGGCTCCCTGACCGTACGGGATTTCACCGTGCGGCAGGAACCGTACTGTGTGAAACAGCCCTAAGGCTGCGAAATCGCAGCCTTGCGTGTCCACCAAACCTCACCTTGCGAATGGGTAGCTGCTGCCACCCATTCGCAAGCGTGATTAGCGCACAGAACATGCGAATGGATGTTACACAGTAACACAAGGTTGTCGACTTTCTGGGGAGGGCAGCCAACTCAGTAAGACCGGGGGCGGAGCCATTGCCGGGAGCAAAAAGGGGCAGTGCATGGGGTGGAGTCACAGCCGGACTGATCTGTTTGGGGTATGGCTAGAGTGATTGCGTCATTTTAGTCACGCCCCCACCGTGCAATGTCACATCATTTGACCCACGGACCCCCCCCCCCTCCTCCCCTGCCAAGGGGCGGTTCGCTGGAGACAGAGGGCAATGCGGGAGGGTTGCCCCCATTTATGGAGGCTGGGAGGGGGACCCGATTTCTGGCACCCTCCCGGAGTGGCAACCCTGCAGTAACATCCATTCGCAGGCCAATCAGCGTCCGGCAAGTCTTTTCAAAGTCATCAGCGCTTTCCGCCACCAGGTAGATAGCGCTAGGAGACGGAGTCAGTGAAGGCTGCTGCTACACCAGTACCTGGACCCCTGGACGCTGCCTACCCCCGCTGGCTGTACACAGGTATGTTGGCAGCGGGGGTCCAGGGACTGGTGTAGCGGCAGCTTTCACTCACTCGTCACTCCGTCTCCTAGCGCTATTTGCCTGGCAGCGGTAAGCGATGATGATTTTGAAAAGACTTGCCGGACGCTGATTGGCTGAATTCAGCCAATCAGCGTCCGGCAAGTCTTTTCAAAATCTGCTTCCCCCCCACCGCCTGGCAGCGCTAGGAGCCAGAGTTAACCTACTCCAGTCCCCGGACCCCTGCTGCCTGTCCCCAAGGCAGTCATTTGGTGTGTCCCCCCCCCGCAGGTGTTGGGGGGGGGGCGACCAAATGAAACACCTAGTTTTGGCCCTGTTAAATGGCAGTACAAAGATAGATCAGGTCCATACACACTGGGCGATTTTGTATGACAAGGGATTTTGTCAGGCGTGTATGACGATTTTCGCCCGTCTAAGCAATTTTCCCGGGGGTTTGGACGACTTTCCAATGCAGCAGGTCCCCCTGTCTGTCATCATCTTGTAATACCAGCAGATGAAGGCCAGCAATGATACGGGAGCGAGCATACGCGTTCACCGCTCATCACTTGCCCGTACACACTGGGCGGCTATTAAGCAGAAAGAAGCTCAAGCAACAAAACTGAGTTGCTTTCAGCTCAAAATTGCCCAGTGTGTATGGGCCTTAAGTGTCCAAGTCTTCAATGCTAACTGAACAAGATGGAGTTTTTTTACTTAAAGACATCACTAATAAACATATCAGCATTCTTTCTATTCCCAAATATAGTGGGAAGCATGCTTTATTTATTTTTAAGTGTCCAGTACACCATAATTTGCAGTTTGACTGTATTTGCATCATTTTGTATGTTTTAAATGAGGTTGAGTTAAGCAGGGCCGGCAACAGAAATCTTGGGGCCCTGTACAATGATATTTCTGGGGCCCCCCACCCAATCCTAAATCCATCAGGTGTGGACTTCTCTCTTTCTCAGTCCAGCAGGCCTGGCTCCTAACTGCTACTTCCTGCTGGCTCCATCCTGCGACTGGCCTGTCACTTTCACAAAAGGGAGCCGAGCACTACGAGCAGGCAGGGCAGGTCGTTTGCAGAGTGCAGAACCGACGACCCGCGTATGCGCAGTAAAAGTACAAGATACGGAGACTGCAGACCCAGGCTGTGCGCACACACAGAGTAGACGGCTCTGAGCGCTGCGTAGACGGCAGTGGCACACAGCGAGTCAGTCAGACTCAGCCACACACAGATGGTGCACAGTAGACGGCCGGGCCGCGAGGGTCACTGACAGGCCTGCTAGTACAGGCAGCTGCCGTGCCATAGCATGGAAGCCCTGGGGCCCTTCAGATCACTGGGGCCGTCACACTTGTCCTCCTTGACCCCCCCTGTCGCCTGCCCTGGAGTTAAGGGGTGTTCACACGGTGCGATTGCCTTGCTACACGATCCAGAGTTGATCAGGATCGAGTTGCACAGCAAGGCAAACGCATTCCATTTGGATTATATAGTACAGAATGGTGCTATAAAGTCTTGATTGCAGTCTATTTTTCTTCGATTTCGATGCAGTGGGCCCGCACTTTGCCATCGCCATACTTCAGTCAAAATTATATTCTCCCTCTATGCCCAATAGTATGAAAAACCACCTTTTAAATATGATAAAACTTATGTCCACCTTTTTTCATGTCATCATTTTCTATTTCGACCTTATTGCCGGGTCACTGTGGGTGGCTCACCTCGCAAATGCCGGGTCGCTCCCGGGATGGACTTGTGTCCAAATCCTGGGTGTGAAACAGCATTTGTGCTGTGAAAGTGGTATAAGAGAAATCTGGTAGCAACCACTTGTATCAATAGATGTATTTCACACACACACACACACACACACACACACACACACACAACAAGCTAGAAATATAAATAAGAATGCACAGTTAAATTCCTTTAAAGTAATAAAGTCAGAGTTGTTTCTCATTAAGGGCCAGATGTATCAAGCCTCCAAAAATGATAAAATGGAGAGTGATAAACAGACAGCCAATCAGCTTCTAGCTGTCATGTTACAGACTGAGGTTGAAAAATGAAAGGTAGGAGGTGATTGGCTGTATTTTTTTCACTCTCCACTTTATCACTTTTTGAAGCTTGATACATCTGGTCCTTGATTTGCAATTTCTTCATATATTTCTTTAAAAATAGGTAAAACAAGCATTCTACTGTGATTTTTTTTTTTTTTTTTGGCGTAAAATTATTATTTAGACTTGTCTGCCACCTACTGGAATATATCATTTAATAAAAGTGATCTGTTTGGAAGAGAAATATCCACATCAAATTCATTCTTTTTATATCTTTGTGGTGGTTGAAGTATCCAACATATTTTCTGAGTGGATCTTTATTTAGAATCCATTAATTACTGTAGGTGAACAGTGCCAAAATAAAACACAGATATACCATATAAAAAGAATATATTCTAATACTGGGTAAACACTATCCCGAGAGATCTGGTAGACATATCTGACAAAGTGGTCGACTTGGTAATTAATAAGTATACACACATAACAATCACACTCCCAACTGTGACGTCAGTGTTGGAGGTTCCTGCTGTTGGCATAAGGGTAGTACAAACATGCCAACATATAAACAAGATATATGACAGGGTTGCCGACTTCAGAAAGCTCCTCTCCGGGAGAAGCCCGGAGAGGAGACTTTCAGCAGGCGTTTGGGGCGGGGCTTAAATGTGACATAATTAAGCCACGCCCCCATGAAGGAAAGTGCCTCAATTTGACAATCTCCGCAGAGGGGGCGGGGCTAAATGACGCGATGATGACACTTTGGCCCCGCCCCCCCTCAGGAGATCGTCAGAAAAGGTAACTTAAACGCTGCGGCTGGGGTGGGGGAAGCCGCAATCAGGGGCGGGAGCGGGGTCCCCCAGAATCCGGGAGACCCGATTTTCGGGACCCTCCCGGACACTCCGGGAGTGTAGGCAACCCTGATATATGAGCTTTCTCCGTATGACCTGGACAGGCTGTAGCCGTGCAAAATAATAAAGCTGCAGAGTTTCAGTATGCTGTGTATACACGGTACAATTTGACATTCGATTTTGACTATATAATCGAATTGGGATCGAATAGACATCGAATGGAGATGTTTTTAAGCTTTCTATATCAATTCGATGCCAATCAGCTAAAATTGAAAAGCCAAATAGACAGTGCAGCAATGACTATATAGTGCAGATTGAATGTAGATAGTATAAATTGTATGTAAATAGCACATGAGTAAGCAAAGATTGCATAGCCATCGAATCGTATGCTGTGTACACACGGTACAATTTGATATTTGATTTTGATCATATAGTCAAAATCGAATCGGGATCGCATAGACATCATATGGAGATAGAACATGTTTTTAAGCTTTCCATCCCCATCCGATACCTATGCACTCTCCTGTTCAGCTGAAATCGAAAAGCCAAATAGACAGGGCAGCAATGACTATATAGTGCAAATTGAATGTAGATAGCATGAATTGTATGTCAATAGTACAGAGTTAGCAAAGATTGCATAGCAATCGAATCTTAAGTCGAATAGCAAAGGAATCTCACCAGGTGTACACACCGTTAGTCAAATAGCAAAGGAATCTCACCGTGTGTACACACCATTATAGTGGGTACACACAGTGTGATTCGATTAGGATCACATCGGGATCCAATAGAATGGTACACAAAACGCATTCAATTTGATTATATGGTACAGATCTTTACTATAAAGTCTTGCTTGACTATTTTTCTATTCGATTTACACTACACGGGACCACGCATTGGGATCGAATCTGCATCAAAATGTAGTAGTCTGACTTGCAGCTCTGGAGGGATTCACATACCAGATCAGTGTCCGTGATATACTTGACTAGCCGAATGTGACTAATTGACAGTCCCCTTTGGATTATGCAAAGTATGCAAAACTCTAGAACAACATTTAATACCAGTAAATTTATATTATTCTAAGAAGTCCAAGAGCTCCTGTATATACTTTTCTGACTTGTATACCGTTCAATTATACCTACATTTCATACAGCCAACGAGTCTTACCCCAGATGAAGTCTTGTTGATGCAACATGTCAGGTTTTTTGATGACTACTGTTGAACTATACCATTTGAATCAATGGAGTGAAATGTGTTGTAAAGAATTTTCATTACTGTCTTTGTAAATATTTTATTAAATTTGTTAAAAATTTCTCCAGCTGATTGATATATTGTCACTATAGTGCTCATTTAGCTGGTGGTGGCACATCCTTTGGGGCACTCTATATATTCTTTTCTGTACCTATTTTTCCCCCGCTAACAGGGGCGGACATATAAGGTTGCTGCCTCCTGACCAGTAGCGCACGCAGGGGGGTTTCTGAGTAGATGAAAGCTGAGGGTCCCCTCTTTCCATGGGTACAAGAATTGTAAAACTTGGCCCTTGGGAACCGGAGATATCTGACTTCAAAGCAGTGGTCCCCATCCAAGCCTGTTAACTGTTATTCCCAGTCAGATATTTCAGGTTCTCTCTGACAGTTTTTTTGAGGTTATATTTCAAAAGCTGGGACTCTCCCCCTTTGAGGAACACTAGTAGCTTGTCTCTACTATACCCAGAACCAGAGATATCAGCCTTCCAGCAGCTGGTTACTGCTCCAGCTCCACACACCTGGTATGTAGGTTTATATACTTGTTGGCAGATTATTCTGCCTCCTGAACTCTGATCCCCTAGTCCCCAGTACCATTTGGTAGGTGGGATTATCTAGTTTTTAATTCCATTAAAATCTAAGAAATCTATTTCTGGGAACTGGAGATATCTGCAATCAAGCAAGCTGTCCTCCCACCAAAAAATTATGAATAATGAGCCCACTCCACTATACACCCCTCCTCTGCATATTAAACATCCTCTACCACCCTGGAAGTTATGTATCAGGGCCCCTTCATTCAGCCCAATGCCCCCTTCTCCCACCCCATCTCCCACCATCTGTGCAGTAAAGGGGTAATTAGTGGAAATTACTGATCCAGGCCCTACATGCTGAGCGGTTGATATAATACCCCCTAACATCCGTGGGACATCAAAGCTTCCCCCACCCCTACTGCTGGAGGATCGGTAGGGGCCCCAATACATTGCTATGCCCAGGGGTCTACACTGCTGTTGACGCCCCTGTATGTATATATATGTATGTATGTATGTATATGTATGTATATTATTATTATTATACATTTGGTCTATCTATAATACTTTAACTGACCCGGCATATACTGGGTCACCTAAGTGTCCGTCTCCGTGCTTTGCTCCACCCCTCTGGAAACCCCCTTCTGAAAATCCTGCGTTTGCCACTGCTGACCTATAGTGCTGCCTCTGGTGCTCATCCAAATAATGATATGTAAGTCCAAATAGTAAGATGTCACTCAGAGTATAAAACACAATAATACAGAGACTGTTTCAAGTAGTCAACGTTTCAGGGAGTTACCCCTTTCAGAAAGTGAGAGGTTTTGTGAGAGTTTTCCCATTTTTTTTATAGCAGCAATCAATTATATGGCAAAATCAACCTGGTCAAATGGGAAAACTCTCCCAAAATCTCTCACTTTCTGAAACTCTCACCCTATTACATTTGGCCCACGAAGTGCAGTGAACAGACCAACACATTTATAATATACAAGACTTACATGACTTACATCTGGGAGGTGCTGGACAGTCACTGCAGGCGCACAGTGATGACGTCACCGGACCCCACACGGCAGGCCAGACAGGTGACGGGTGCACTTTCATGTAAGTCTTGTATGTTATAAATGTGTTATTACCCCTCTGCATGCCGCTGCCGCCACATTCCAGGTCCTGCAGCGCAAATCTCCTTCTGGCTCCGTCTCCTCCTGCAGTTCTAATGAAAAATGACAATCACAAAATGGCTACCCCCTAATAGCAGACAATTTTTAAGGATGCTAGAGGAGGCCACCACCTCCTCTAACATCCTTAAAAAACTGTCTGCTGTATGAGGGCAGCCATTTTGTGATGGTCATTTTTCATTAGAACTGCAGGAGGAGACGGAGCCAGGAGATCTGCGCTGCGGGACCTGGAATGTGGCAGCAGCGGCGGCATGCAGAGGGGTAAGGGGGGTGTTTAACTTTACTTGGGCAGGCGAGTGGGAGGGCTAGGGGGAGGGGGGGCAGCACTGCCAATATGTCCCGGGCTCCGGCCACACAGAGACGCATACTAGTAACCATAGCCCTGCAGACCGGCGCCCACAGTTATTCAGCACCTCCTGCCACAGCGGGGGCTGCGGGGCTATGGTTACACCACTGGGTACACCATTAACATAACAGGATGTACTGGATCTGTGATAACACTCAAATACCCACAGGAATCTAAGGACCCATACAATGCCACGAAAACGTCCCCCAAACCATAGTATTGCCTCCACCAGCAATGCAGTTGGGGTCCATGCTTTAGTGCTGTTTTCTCCATATAATCGCACCCTGCCATCTGTATGGTGTCATTGAAAACTCAATGAAAACATGATTCATCAGACCACATGACCCTTTTCCAGTCATCTACTGTCCAATTCTTGTGCTCCTTTGGGAACTGGAGACATCTGCTCTTGTCCAAGGCAGACAGTAGAGGCTTTCGAACAGGTCGTCGGCTTCCATAGCCTATACGGTTTAATGTGCGGCGAACAGTTCGTTCAGAGGCCTTTGCAGTTTCTCCTTGATTAAGATTCCCCGCAATTTGACATACCGTTGCTCTTCTGTTGGACTGGACAACTCTGGCAAGTCTCTTTTCAGATCGAGCATTCAGTAGCCTTTGACGACCACAAGCCTGACATTGACACCCAGTTTTCTGCTTGGTAGTCCACTCTCTGTAAACATTAATAACTGCTGCTTTCGAACACTTCACAAGTGCAGCCGTTTTGCTCATACTGGTTCTGATGGTTCGAGCACCTACAATCATCCCACGTTCAAACTCAGTTAAATCATTTTTTTGCCTATTTCTTCGCAAGCAACACAGTGCAATTGATGCTTCACTTGTCCTGCATTCCCTTTTTATAGCTATCTCGCCCTCAAGCGGCAACAATGTGTAGCTATGGCCAATCTGCCTATAAGTGTCAAGTGGTCAGAATAATTTGGAAACACCTCCTGCCCCCTCGCTGGCGCTAGTTGCCCGCGCGGCCGCAGCTTCACATAGTGGAGAAGTCAGCTGTCATAGCCCGTGCTGGCTCTGTGGCGCTGGCAGCTGTGACGGCTAGCATTATAGACCAGTGCCGCTGCATCTGTGGCAGGCGGAGGGGGGCCCTTTCAGAGAGGGTTAATATGGCTCTGAGAATGTTCCTTGATTGTGGGAGGAAATTAGAGAACACTCTTAGAAAGTACAACAGATTTTCATGAACATCATCTCTCCCGTATTTTGTGACATGGTCAAATAACATATTTTTATTTACGTTAAGGGCCAATTCAATTAGCTGCTACCATGTGGCTACCATGTAGCTATTCTATTAGGCAAGTTTACCATGCTGTACATCTGTGGCTAAAACACTTTAAACCATAGTTTTCATGTTAAATGCCTATGATCTATGAGTTACCTTGGGTGGTAAAGCCCAGAGGGAGCATTTCACACAGATTTTTCCTTGTAGATTCTGAGACTGCAGTGAAAATCCAGGTTAAGTACACCCTCTGGGAATTACTGCTTACTGGGGTAGTGACACTTAATTGAATGGCTGAGGCTGAGCAGTAAATGGAATCTACCACTAAACACAGGTACTATACGTTGAACAGGGGATGCAGTTTAAATCCCAGTGGTCGGGATCCTGGCGTTCAGAATCCCGACGCTGGAATCCCGACCGCCGAAATCCCGACACTTTCTCCCATCCGTGGGTGTCCACGACACCCCTGGAGGGAGAATAAATTAGCGTGCCAAGCGTAGCGAGGCACCGGGACTGCTGCGTGGCGAGCGCAGCGAGCCCGCAAGGGGGGGCGATCCACGTCCCCCCCTTGTCGGGATTTCGGCGGTCGGGATTCCGGCGTCGGGATTTTGAACGCCGGGATCCCGACCTCTGGGATTTCATACTGAATCCGTTGAACAGATAGAGTATAAAAAGATACTGTAATGTGCAATGGTAAATTGCATGCAGGATGTGATTTTTCACCTTTGTGTACTGATCATGTGACTTGCTCACATCATAAACAACATTTGTAATGTTACTCAGCATGGATAGAAAGGTGACTGCTTTGTGAAAAACTGTCAGATATGAACTATATCTGCTGATTTAACATCTCAAAAATTAAGGTTTGCAACCTAATTGTTATTTGAAAAAGATAGATACATTTAAACTCTGCTCTCCGGGAGAAGCCCACTTCTGGGGTCGGGGGCCTGATTAAGCAGCATCACTTCAGGGGGCAGCATCACTTCTGGGGGCAGGGGCCTGATTAAGACGTCATCAAGCCCCACCCCAAGCACTGGAAATCACCCCGATTTGTGGGACCTCAATGAGGGGTGGGGCTTAATGGCACTATTTGCATATTTAGCCCCACCCCCTCACCGCAAAAAGCCGCAAATCGCGGTAATTGAACGAGGCGACCGGCAGCTGCACGGGAGATGCGGGCGGGGGGCGGAGGCGGAATCCGGGAGGATTGCCCACTTTTCTGGGGGGCCAGGAGGGGGACCCGATTTCTGGGACCCTCCCGGCCAATCCGGGAGGGTAGGCAACCCAGAGATAAATAGAAGTAATAATGGTGATAAGCAAGTAGAATGTGATTTATATCCTCAATAGGCTGATCATGTGACTTGCTATCTGTCAGTTATCAACTGTATCTTTTAAAATGTCTACTGAGCACATGTAATGTAAGCTTATATTAAACGGAGTTGAAGCCTGAGTATACCAGACTGTCTTTTACAAACTATATGGGACAGGTTCTGTTTGGGGTTATGGTATAAAACAGGACAGGCCAACCTGTGGCTCTCCAGATGTTTTGAAACTACAAATCCCAGCATGCCTTGCCACAGTTTTAACACTCCCTTATAGCAAAACTGTGGCAAGGCATGATGGGATTTGTAGTTTGACAACATCTGGAGAGCCACAGGTTGGCCAGGCCTGTTTTATACCATAACCCCAAATAGAACCTGTCCCATATAGTTTGTTTATCTCTACAGTGTTTAGGTCTACAAATATATGGTCGACCACTAATGGTCAACAGTCACAAGGTCGACAGGGTCTAAAGGTCAACATTGAAAAGGTCGACAGGGTCCAAAAGTCGACAGTCAAATGGTCGGCGGGGTCCAAATGTTGACAGTAAAAGGTTGACGTGGTCAAAAGGTCGACATGGAAAAGGTCGACATGGAAAAAAGTCAATATGAGATTTAAATGTTTTAGGGTGTCTATGTCGACATAGGTCAACATGGACACTGTCTTAGTGTACTGCGTCCCCTCGCACGGCACGCTGCGCTCGCCATGCTTTGGGCTCGATGCCTCTCTGTGTTCAGCACTTTATTTTATTCACCCTCCACACCCTATTGGATGGTAGGGCATGACATATCGCCTGTCGGTGCATGTTGGCTCAAAATTTAGTAAAAAAAAAAAGGCACGTCAACCTTTTTCATGTCGACCTTTTGACCATGTCGACTTATTGTCTGTCGACCTTTAAACACTATCAACCTTTTGACTGTCGACCTTTTGACCCTGTTGACCTTTGACTGTTGACCAATAGTGGTCGACCTTATGACTGTCGACCTAGAGTCATTCTATGATCAGTCTGAATACCCTATTTGGACCTTCCACTTCATAGTGGTTTTGGCCTACTACTCCCAAAAGTAGGCCTTTGCATCGTTTTCCTTTTATCGATATGTCTATAAATGTAATGTTTGTATATGTGTGGAATTTATACAGTATGGGAGAATTGAAAGAGCTGCACTAAATTTTAGCACAACAAAAACAAATTTTTATTATTTGTTTTTGCCTGATGTTTCTATTCAATTAATGACCATTTTATTCACTGTGAAATTTACCCATTTTCATGTATAAACACAGGAATCCATGAACTTTCCCTGGATCCCTGTTTTCGTGATTGTGGCCATGAAAAAAGCACATAGCACATAGGAAACAACATCCTATATTATGCTGGCATCAATTTAATGACTCCACCATGACCCCCATGTATTAAAATTGTTGTTAAATATTTCATATCCATATTATATAGGGCATAGGGCAGTAAGGATGGTATAATGGTTAGCATTACTTCCTCACAGCACTGAGGTCATGGGTTCAATTCCCACCAGGGCCCTAACTGTGCGGAGTTTGTATATTCTCCCTGTACTTGCATGGGTTTCCTCCGGGTACTCCGGTTTCCTCCCACAATCCAAAAATATACAGGTAGGCTAATTGGCTTCCAACAAAATTAACCCTAGAATGTCTGTGTGTGCGAGTACGTGTGGTAGGGAATATAGATTGTAAGCTCCACTGGGGCAGGGACTGATGTGACTGTTCAAATATTCTCTGTAAAGCGCTGTGGAATATGTGTGCGCTATATAAGAAACTTAATAAATAAAATTAATTAAATAGTTAAAACTAAGCCGTATATTATATATAAATTAACTCTAATTACTGCTGTTCTCTTTTATATTGTTTTTTTGTTTATATTGGGAGTCTCAAGGTGCCCATACACGTTACAATTATTGTATACAATATCGCATCTCATCGCATCTCGGTTTTGCGATGAGAGGAGATGAGATCTAGTACAAAAAGTATGTGCAGCACATACTTTTTGTACTAGATCTCATCTCATCGCAAAACGGAGATGTGAAGAGATGCGATATTGTATACAATATTGCATACAATAATTGTAACGTGTATGGGCACCTTAACACCCTTCGTAAACAAGATTGATTTGACAGCGCCACATTTTGTCACATCTATTATTTTGTCAGTCTTTGTGATGTCGCTCAGCGATTTTGCAGATAACAAATGTATCTATTGAGATAACATCTTGCAAAGCAAGGTATGCTTATTTTAACCTACATGTTATATGAAAATAACAGATTAGACAGAGAGAGATAGTGCTTATAATATGACTTGCTATATATCTGTCAGTGATCAACTGTTTCTGGCAATACAGATGTCCCCTCACAGACTGTAGCTTCAGATACACTAAATAGACGCTCTTGGCGTACAACGTTCTCAGCTGAATTAGCCACAGTAGTGTCTTTTTCACTCAAAATGTGCATATTATTTGCAGAAATAAAACAACATAAAATGACAAAACTACTTTTCTACATTGCACTGATTCATTTTGATGTGCAACACTTGTACATCTGTGTGGAAATGATTTTGAACCTGTATACAAAGTGCCACAATGAAGCGCCTGTGCCTTTCCGCGCACCATGTTCTGTTGTGCTTCATCTGAGACTTTGTAAGTGCTAAAAGATCATTTCTGTGCAATTAAAGTTAAATACTGGTGTCTCTAGTGCATACATCTCCTTTATTATTACTACATGTTGGATGCTGCAGGTGCCAACATATTTCCACACTTATTTAATGTTTTTCCATAAAACTGGACGCAACTATGCAGCATTAAGTATACATTACAATCAGCATTTCTCCAGGTTTCCTTTTAAATTACTTTATTTATTGACTTTACTGCCTATACTTCTTCCAAAATCAGCTGAGACATTGTCATTTTTTTAATGCTTGAATAGATTAGGTATCAGAGAAATATATATAGCGTGTTCGGGAAATTAAACTTTTAATATTATTACCTTATGCAGCTGCCAGGTGGAAGGTGCAGCCAACGCCCGATCAGAAATGAAGAAACAAGGATGCAGAGGGGTCAGGAGGTCCCTCTTTATTTTATTTATTAACAGTTTCTTATATAGCGCACACATATTCCGCAGCGCTTTACAGAGTATAGTTGAACATTCACATCAGTCCCTGCCCCAGTGGAGCTTACACTCTATATTCCCTACCACATGTACACACACACACGCACAGACATTGTAGGGTTAATTTGTTGGGAGCCAATTAACCTACCAGAATAATTTTTGGATTGTGGGAGGAAACCGGAGTACCTGGAGTAAACCCACGCAAGTAAGCGGTGAAAATACAAACTCTGCACAGATTGGCAGCTGCCTGTAGATTATCTTCTGGAATTTCTTATTGGTTCTGTCAGTTGTGACAATGTCAGGGAAAGCCCAGTGTGGTCACATCTAATACCTTATTCTGGTCTGTTTGCATCACCGATGTTGTGCATATGCACTTCTGCGCATGTGCATATGGTGGGTGCATGCGGCCATGGTGAACAGACCGCTTGCCGAACCACCCAAGACTGCGTGGGCGGATTGTTGCACCCATGGGAGCGCCTAGCGTTTCATTGGCGTTCCCATGGTAATCGGCCCGTGATGTTGGTGCCGGGGGGTGGGCAGCTAACATCACTCATCACTGATGCACTCACCACATCATTCTAAGGACAGTGACCATCAAATGATGTTGGTGTTTCCACATAGCCTGTAAATGGATGTTTACTGCGTTCATTTGCAGGCCGTGCAAATGAACGCAGCGTGTGAGGGGGCAAGCGGACCGGAATTCGGCGTCCGAATTCTCAGCCTTGAGAGAATTCCAGAATAAGAGCCCTAATGTGACTATGCCAGGCAAGAAGTTAATATGGAAAAAATAGATCTGGTGTTGACAATGCTCTGGCAATATTATATCCAGATGCCTTTCATAATTGTCATAGACACTGAAAATATAATTAGGGGAAATATTTAACAAAATGAAAAAGTATATACAGCATATTCCTTTAAATGATGAAAGTACCTTTAGTTTAGTCATTATTTAATTTAGATGTTTTCATATCAAGTTTTCTTCCCAACCTGATGTTTCCTGCTTGCCATTAATAAGCCAGACAAAATGTGCTACCATGTTTAGCAGACCACCTGCCCCTCTATTGTTCTCATGCTGTCAGTCATTCCTATTCCATCAGCATCTAAAAATACTTCATCCAGAATTGTCACAATGTAATTCGTGCACCATCTGGTAGAGATGTTTACAATCACATACACATCAAATATCCCATGCTCCTGATCTCAGGATACTTTTTAACCTCTTTTAAGGTCTTTTAATAAGCAATTTATTTGGGAAATGCAGCAACGTATATTCATGTCAACTGTAATGCCAATGTTTTCTCATAACTATTTAACCAGCATTAATTATCTGTTAACTCTAAATCTACATTTGTTAATGAAACGGAATATTTCACACAGGTTTTCAGATATTACTCCTCGTGTGTATTAATTTGACATAGAATCATTTATTTATTTACCGTTTCTTATATGACACAGCAAATTCTATTGCGCTTTACAATAGGAAACATTGATAAAAAAAACTGGGTAGTAACAAACCGACATAGAGGTAGGAGGGCCCTGCTCGCAAGCTTACAATGTATAGTATGTTATGTATATGAATAAAATCTAACCTGCATTTACTACTGTAGTATCCAAAGACATTATCTTTTAATCAACCATCACAAAGTATGACATCGTTAATAATTAGTATAAATAAATAATGTTGAATATCTGAAATGCCAACGATTTACCTCTCCAAATCCTAGTGTCCCTTATTCAATGACAGGCTGACAGTGCTGTGCTGCTTCCTGATCACCAGTGGTGTAACTACCATGGGGGCAGAGGATGCATCTCCTATGGGGCCCTGACTAACTCCAGAGCCCACTCCCCCTGCCCCCAGCCACACTGCACATCCACCAATAAAAAACAACCCTTCCCCATTAGCCATACAGGAGCAGCCGCAGGGCCTGAGCGCCCATCTGACTCCAAACATTGGGGGAAAGCTGTTGTGCAAGGGTTGTTTTGGATTTCTTTGTGATCCATTGTACATGTACTGCTGGCCCTTATTCAGATCTGATCGCAGTACAAATTTGTACTCAAAATGGGCAAAACCATGTGCACTGCAGGTGGGGCAGATGTAACGTGCAGAGAGAGTTAAATATGGGTGGGGTGTGTTGAAACTGAAATCTAAATTGCAGTGTAAAAATAAAGCAGCCAGTATTTACCCTGTACAGAAACAAAATAACTCACATAAATCTAACTCTCTCTGCACGTTACATCTGCCCCACCTGCAGTGCACATGGTTTTGCCAATTTTGAGAACAAATTTGTACTGCGATCAGATCTGAATAAGGGCCACTATCAATCTGGCCATATACACAGGTAACCCACAGCAGCACCGAAACCATACCCTGTCTGTTACATCAAGAAGACAGTGGGGTTTTAGGAGCTGCTTTGGTGTTGGCAGCCTTGCTCTATTTAGAGTCCTCCCATTTATACAACAAATACTGTAGATTAACAACCTACATTAGTGTTTGCACTACATGCTTTTTGTCCTTTGCAGGGAACCAAGTCTCGCCTGAAGGTTGTGCTGGGGCATAATATTGGGTGTAAAGGGCACTACTACTGCATGGAGCATAATGGTATTTAAGCCCTTGAGTGGTAGGTTTGTCCTGCCCCAGAGATACTCATCACAGTAGGGGCATACAATGTAAACCTAATGTCAACTAGGAAACTATGACACCAGGGCACTAACTATGGGTCAAAAAATTTACTAGGACACTATTATTAGAGTACAAATCTAATAAATGCTGTGGATATGTGCCTTTTGAGACATCAACCCTTTAATATGTTTATTGCAGGCATGTCCAACATTGGCCCTCCAGATGTTATGAAACTACACATCCCAGCATGCTTTGACAGTTTTCTTATTAGAGAATGCTAAAACTATTGCAAAGCATGCTGGGATGTGTAGTTTCACAACATCTGGAGGGCCAACGTTGGACATGCCTGGTTTATTGGAACAGTGGCCCCTTCAATATTTTGGAATGGGACCCACAACGTTCTGGTTATGCTGTTTAATACAGGGTGACACATGCGTGATGTACACATGGCCCTACTGTGTGTGTAATCAGGGTGCAGTAGGGGTAGAATACAGGTGGGTGGAGGGCGGGGATGGTCACATACGCATTGAGCTCCGATCTCCCATCCATGGAGCTCCACCATCCCTGGCCTCTGAAGTAGCGTCATGGCAGTGGTGGAGGAGGAGAGCAGAGAAGGCGAGTGGAGAAGAGAGCGCAGCAAAAAGGAGGCTGGAGGAAGCGAGTGTCGAGAGCAGGACAGCTGGAGGCCAGCAGCGCTGTGGCCCCCAGCAGCAGCATCGGCTAGGAGACCCCAGAGGAGGAAGAACACCAGCTTCCTCTCTCCATGGACAGGGAGGGGCCCAGCACAGGTTAGGATGAGGAGGACCCAGCGACCCCCCCCCCCTCCGGGCAGGCCAGGAGGCGCATTAGCCAAGGGCCCCAGCATGAACACCCAGAGGCGGTGATCACCTCCCCATGGGTACACCAGGACCCCCTGGCCGTGCACGGGTTTTCCCCCCTGCCACCACCACCCACACTGGCTCTCCCTCCAGTAGAGATGGCCTGTTTGAGCCATTCTGCTGCTGTCAGCCGCATGATCAAGATGGTGCCACAAATGGCTGCCTAGGAACTGTGCACTCAGCCATATGTAATCCTGTGTGGTAAGTGGACTGTCTCTGCTTATATTGTTACCTACCTGGTTGCTGCAATGACCAGTGGCACCGCTGATGGCTGCCTAGGCGCTGTGCAGCTCAGTGAATATATGTTCCCTCCGTCTATATACCCCAGTGTACATCTAGCGTATACATGTATGTGTTTGTAGATCTGTACGGTCACTGTTTAACTGTACCTAACCTGCTGTTGCACAGCAATCCAAATCAAATTCCTAGTATACACAAGTATACTTGGCCAATAAAGCTGATTCTGATTAACATTATTCATTTTGTAATAGTTTTTCCTGCTGATAAAAGGCATGAATCAATTTTTATTACTTTATTACATGTGTGATGTTTTAACGTTAACAATCATGTTCGTTAAGTTTCACCAAATAATTCACTATACAGGACCTTCCTAAGTATCCTCACAGTTCCTTCCATCATGGAGTATCTGTAAAATTGAAACATTTAAAAATAAGGTACTTGTGTATTAGCACGGCGCCCCTTGGTGTAGTGAAATCGCATCGCATGTCCCGTTTTTGTGTTGTGCGATTATTATTATACTTTTATTTATAAGGCGCCACAAGTTTTTCAGCGCCGCACAAAGGAACAATACAGGGATGCGATCTCACTAGTTAATTCATTCACTGCAGCCTGACCGCCAATAGAATGGCATCACATGCAAAATTGCATGTGATCGCATGCAATTTTTAGTGCGTTGCGATTTAGCACAACACCCCCAGAGTACATGTCTATGTGACGCAATGGGATTTAGCACACCCCCACTATCCACGTCACCCCGAAGCGTGGCGAGCGATGCGAGCCCTGCAAGGGGACGCGGGAATGCGTCCTCCCGACCTTTTCATACCCCGACTATCCACGTCGGCGTGGAGTTGATTTTACAAAGTGTGGGGAGCGCAGCGAGCCACCGAGCCTGAAGCGTGGTTAGCGCACGCGGATTTCTTTAGATGTATTCTGTGTCCGCTCGCCACACTTTATAAAATCAGCTCCACGCCGATGTGGATAGTGGGATTATGAAAAGGTCGAGAGGACGCGTTCTGCGTGTGCTCACCACACTTTGGGCTGGCGTGGATAGTGGGGGTGTGCTAAATCCCATTGCATCACATAGACATGTACACTGGGGGTGTTGTGCTAAATCGCAACGCACTAAAAATAACATGCGATCGCATGCAATTTTGCATGTGAAGCGCTGCGATCGGCGGTCAGGGTGCAGTGAATAAATTAACTAGTGAGATCGCATCACATCTCACAGCATGAAAACGTGGATTTTGCATGTGATGCGATGCTATGCGATCGGCGATCAGGGTGCAGTGAATAAATTAACTAGTGAGATTACATAGCATGCGATGTGATTTCACTAGGCAGAATAGCCCACTAAGCAAATAGCGTAGTGGGCGCTGTGCTAATACACAAGTACCTAAAATAACAGTAGACCTTTGTGGGGGTGGAAGTCATGTTACCCTCACCTGATGGACATTTTCAATGTAGATTTGTTCAGCGAGTTTCATACAGACCGGTGTCAAGGGAAGTTACTGTAATGTAGTGCTAATATATAGGAGACAGGTTGGAGCACTTCTTGTACTGGCACAGTTAGGAGGGGGATGTTATATACAATGACAGCAAAAATACATACAAGGGACTAAGGCTATTACCTTGGTACTCCCATGGCCTAGACTTTAAAAATGGTGAGGAGGTAGAGCATTATGTTAGGGATTACCTTTACTGAGGATAACACACTATCCTCACAGACCTTAATTGGGGTTGGGAAGGCTTAGCAATGCATTTTTTTTCCTGCAGAGACTCTATAACAGGGTTATCCAAGCCCATGCTTGTGAATTTTTATTGCTGCGTGAACGGTATGGCTTAGGGATGGCCATCGATCATTAGAAATCATTGATGGTTTATGGCTGATGTCGAATAGTTTTACCATCGATGGTGGAGAACCAGATGGTTTCCCACCATCAATGTCAATCTTAAATGAATAGTTTAGTTTTTGCTTTTTCCCCAAGGGGCCGGAACACGCAGCATAGCTCCGCCCCTGACACCCATGAAGCCCTACCCCCGTAATTTTTCCTTTTAAAAAATCAATGAAGGATGATGCGTTTTGCCTCTGTAGTAAGATGTAAAAATAGCTTCCACTCCGCTACATGATGCATAGGAAGATCTTGCTGCACATCATCGGTCACAGTATTGAGACATTTGTACATGTGTGATGTAAGAAAGTTCCATTTTATAATGTAGATTTGGATTTTGGGGTTATTATCATTTTAATGAAACATTCATACAAGTGAAGAAAAAAAGATTAAGGGGGAAATTTACTAAAGGAAATTTGTAAAAAAATAGGTGTATTTTTTTTCAGAAATACACTTATTTTTGATATTTTCTATCCCGAAAATATGGCAATTCGTAATCGTATTGATGTGCTATCAATCCAAATACGAACTGCCGTATTTTCGGGATAGTAAATGTCAAAAATAAGTGTATTTCTGGATACAAATACACCTATTTTTTACAAATTTCCTTTAGTAAATCCCCCCCTAAATTTCAACAAATTTCAGACAAAGTTTATGTTTTCAAATTTAATCAGCAAGAAGTGTTAAAATTAAAACAAAACCTTTTACAAATTCCCAAAACACAGTGCTGCATTTGTGCCTCCAAAACCAAATGAATTGCTTACAGCTACACGTCTCTTTCCAGGTTTCCACACTTGTGCTATAACAGGGACATAATTAAGGTCAAACTCAGGCTCCGTTCTATCAAGGTTTCGAGTAGGCGGCACTATTCCATAATAACAGGAAAGAACTGCGAAGGCTGCTTCTATAGCGCCAGAAGCGCCAAGCAAATGACCTGTAGCACCTTTAGTTGCAGATACTGCTAGAGAATATGCATGTTCCTTAAATAGCATTTTGATTGCTCTGTTCTCTGCGGCATCCCCAAGAGGAGTGGAGGTTGCATGAGCATTTATGTAGCCCACATCTTCAATCTGGAGTCTGGAATTTCTAATGGCTGCCCTCATGCACCTATTTATACAAGAAAGAAACAGACATCATTTAAGATAACAATCCCCAATATACATCTTTGTGATATTGTGACACATCTGCCTTGTGATTATTTCCTTTTACTCACCCCTACTCCCAAACTCCAATTGTATATGATAAAACAGGCACCATTGTCATCAAAGGTCTGACTTCATAACCAAAGATATATGTATTAGATCTAGCTACACTTCTCATTTAAAAATAGTACTGCAAACCTAGTCGCATTCTATACTGCTATCATCATTAACAATTATACAGTATGTAGCCTGTGGCAAATGCATCTGTCCCTGAATACATTCAATGGGGGAAGGGGGGGGGGGGGGGATTCAGATGTTTAATGGGCATCCGCCACTAGAAGTCACCCATCAGCAGCAATTCAATTCAGTGCCATTTAGGCACTCTACCGGCACTTTCCAGGACTTTGATCAAGTTTTACACAACTAGCCCGGCACTTCTAGGTATGCTCGGCGCAATTTTAAAAAATAATTGAATTGCACCATCCTGATCTCCCGTCACGTTAGGCGAGATTGGGCATGCATAAACAATTGAATTGCACCCAATATGTTCTATAAGCAGGTTACCAAAAACATAGCCTATACATATACATTATTAACACTGCGGAGTATACAGCCAGAATTGTTGAATATAAATCAGTCCTAAACCATATACACAAAGTTCACCCAAAAACATTCCAATATGAATTCTGTATCTTAAATCACAGCAATATTGCCATAAACACATACACTTCAGTTACATGCACAGTACTACAAAACACAACTTTCTATTTACATGAAAGCGATTAACATGGTAACCTACAATTTCTTACATGTATGCATCAGCTCACTTAACAACATTAAAACAAATTGCTTATACTGTACCACCACAACACAATTTGCAGCACATCATTTCTGCTCCACGATATAGAATTACGTAGTAAATACACAAACTACTAAAAAGTCAGATTACCACATTTCATGATTCATGTTTGTAAGTAAAACAACAAAATCAAGTAACTGGCCCAGAGAGTTGGGATTTGGGTGGGTTTGCTCACACTGAAATCTATATTGCAAATAAAGCTAACATTTGGGGGCTACATGTAAAATCAGCCAGTATTTATCCTGCACAGAAAATATTTAAATGTATTTGCTCCCCTTGCATGGCAACATGGTTTGCTCCAAACACAGTGTTATTTGTTTTTTTACTTACATACATACTGTAATTCAGGCCCACTATACAATTAGGGTGGCCAATACCGGGATCGCTCAGGCGCTGCCCGGCTTCTCCCCTACCTGGCAGCACTGCGCAGCCTGACGAGGTCAGATGTCATGCTGTGCAGGCCACACAGCCGCACGGCCCTATCAGATCGCCCGCCCACCCAGCATCCGGCTCCTGGCATTATCAGCACACCCACCCAGCTCCTGGCCATATCTGCTAGTCTACCCACCTAGCAACCCAGCTCACGGCTGTATCTGCACGCCCACCCTGCTCCAGGCCGCACCCGCAAATATAAGTAAATATGCGGGTGCGGCCGGGGCGTTTTTATTTTATCAGGGAAGCCAATCCCGGGATTGAAAAAATGCCCAGAGATTGGCTTCCCTATATACAATCCTATCACACCTCAAACATAGTATTCCTTCTGGCATGCAGACTTTGTAAGGGATGGGAGGAGAATGTGAGCAGGGGCGCCAATAGCTCAGCCAGGCCCTGGTTAAATAAGGGGCATGGCTAATGGCAGGGGGCATGGCCACGCTCCTGAAAAAAAAAAAAACACCTTTGCAGAGGTACCGGTGTCCTAAACCGGCAGACGGCATCGCTCAAGGAAAGTTATAACAGGCTGCTGCTGCCTCTCTTCCCAGCTCAGCACTGTACAGCAGTTGCTGGGCAGGGGACAGAGGATCCAGCAGCGCCAGCCTGTTCTCTCTCTCTCTCTCTCTCTCTCCCTGTGGCCAGCTCTCTGCAAGGAGAGAGGGCGTTGGGTTAGCGGGCCCTGGGACCCTCCATCTGACCTGGGTAAAAAGTACTCCCCACCCCCTCTCGATGCCACTGAATGTGAGGAGCATGCTATTCTCTGTGTCCAGGTATGAGTGAGATGAGCCTGTGCAAAGTGTTCTATCACCATAATTCAAGACTAGGACAACCACAGGTAACCGTATTCAAGCCACAAATATGTGGGACAAACCGCAGACCTTTCTGCAGCTGCATTCAAGAAATAAGTGCACAGTGCAGGCTTTTACATATTGGCCATGGACTTTCACTTAGGCAGAGAACAGTGGCGGATTTCACAATGGGGGCTGCAGCCCATAAGTAAAAATCCCCTTTAAATTTTCAGACTGGTTTGACACCCTAATATGACTCAGTCAGCGTGTTGTGTTGCTTATACAAACACTAAAGATTGTTTAGGAGTGTATAAAATAGTGAATCATTTGGAATTTTATTTATTTTCACACAAATTTGACTTCCTCTAAATAAGAAATTCTTGTAGCACATGAAGTATAGGCGGTTGTTCGTTCACACCAGTGGACAAGGCACAAACCAATGTACTATAACAGATGTGTAAAAAGGTGTCCACTGTCAAAACACATCTTTAAATTCCTAAATAGAATGTGTTGCTATAGGTAATAAAACAATTTCTAGAATGTAACCACTGACCATAATGCAAATCTGTATTTGTTTATTTGTACTCTAAAAAGGGCATACACACAGGGCGATTTTAGGCTATTTTCTAAGCGATCTGACTAGATTGCTTAGAAAGTAAGCACAAATCGCTACATGTGTATGCTCCTGAGCGATGGGGATGCGCTGTCCCGCATGTCGCTACTGCCCGCTAGTTAAGTCAGTGCATGCTGTCAAAATCTAGCCAAATTGCATAGAAATTGACTGCAAATCGCTCTGTGTGTACAGAATGAGCGATAGCCTTTTTTTTTTTTGCTTAAGTAAAATCGCTTAGCACACATTGCTGGATGTGTATATGCTATCCATAGGCAATCTGCCTACCCTCAATAGCTTAGCAAAATTGCTTAGCACACATCTCTACGTGTGTATGCCCTTAAGGATCAGAGTGCAGACTCCGACAGGTTCACCTACTGTAACATCGGACTGAGTAAAGAAAACAACCATGATTTTCAGTAGCAACTCTTCCTTCAATAAAATGAGAGCTGCTAGAGGCTTTCATTATGCTGAAAGCTCTGATTCCTTGTAGATTCTGAGAAATATAGATTTATTCCTAGGTTAAGATTACCATCTTTTCCAAGTATTGGTGCTTTTTGATGACTGCTTTTTTTATTCTACTGCGGTTACCAGTGAGGGCTCTATGAACCACTGAACAGAGCCAATTAAAACAGAAAAAAAAGACAGAAAAAAAAAAATGAATGAAAATCTTGTTTCCATGGAAATGACAGACATTTGTATGCAATGGTTGCCATGCAAGGCCAAACTGTATAATACAGATTTTAGAATGAATACAGAGTACAGGAATCTCAAGTTTAAGCGCTGATTTATGCAATTATTATAATATGCTAAATATTTCCTGTATAATTATAAGGCTGCAGAAGTCAGGGTCTGCAAAGGGCACAGAATTAGCCAGTTTAGAAATCATGAAAATGGGCATCCTTTATATGCTTTCAGAGTTGTATAAAATGGCTACTACAGGATGGAGTATAAGTTGCAGGTAGTAGTAGTAATAATAATAATAATAATAATAATAATAATAATAATAATAATACCCACACACTTCGCGCATAGCTTATACTGTAGGCAGAACTGTATTCTATAAGATGCTAACTGGAGTACGGAATTCTGAATCAATGATTTTTTTGTTACATTCAGACTCCAAAACAGAACCTGTGTCATTATCATCAAGCAAATGTGTTTGTACATATTGTGAGGGTACGAGTTCCTCAATCACTCAGACACCGAGCAGATGAAACCAAAATATGGTTTATTTTTATCACAGCACACACATGTAGATAAAGACAGGAACAAGAGGCAAATGTAGCATATAAATGTTATCGGGTAGCAGTCCAATGGCAGTCCTTGTAGCAGCAGTTCCAAAGCACAAACTATCACTTAATCCACACAGCAGTGATAGCCGAAACCTGTGTAAATCCCCACAACACAGACGCTCCACACCAGAGCTTGGTAGGATGCCCCCTTCCCGGGCAAACGATGTGTTCCACAAGATCCAGTGGCAGAGTATCACCTCTAGCCAGGATTGCGACTAACATACTGAGCTGGCAGGTGTACAAGTCATTTTAAAAACTTCCAAATTCCCACGGTTCACAAACCAAAAGTGGGCTTGCAGTGGATCTTGATTGGTGGATTCAAGAGTCAGGTATCATCCCCTCCCAGCTACTGCTGCTGCCCCCCCCCCCCCCTGCTGGGGTCGGTTCCAGTAAGTCTGGAAGTGACCACAGATATGCAAGGGAGTATCAATACAAGATACAAAACACAGTCTGATTACATTATGTGGTGGTCACCCCCTGTGGACAACCTTCCTGTTGATAGCAGGGGAATTTGATCACCCCCTGCGGTGATTGTCCTTCAGCTATCACCCTCATGTAAACAGCAGGAACAATAATCGGCTGATTACATTATGGGCTGATCACCCCCTGTGGACAACCTTCCTGTTGATAGTAGGGGGATTCGATCACCCCCTGCGGTGCCTGGTTCCACAAAGTCTGCTAGAGCCCAGAGGTTTACAAAGAATGGTAAACCCCCCTGTGGAGATGGTTCCTCTGCTATCTCTTTCCTGTAAATAGCAGAACAATAGCAGGGTAATTGGATCACCCCCTGTGGAGATTGCCAATGGTATCAATGGTATAATGCTTACATGAATAAAGTCCTGGGAAATACAGACATTACATTTCTGGTGGGATTATACAGCCTAATAATATATGATCTGGAACTACACACACATATAGGGGGTATATAGACATACATAGAGACTACAGGGTACAGACTGACTAAAGTGTACATTTTTCACTACAAATAATAAAATATCATAATTACAGACTTACGGTCAGCCTGCTAACCTCACACATATAAGGTATTAAATAAAACTATTCCTTGATATCCACAGAGCATACCATGGCCACAGAGATGGAGGGTGGGTACCAATTACCTAGGCTGGGGTCTGATAGAGGGACCCGGTGGGGGCCCTGGTCTGCCACACCCAGTCCCCCTTCCACCCAAGCAGCGGCAGCACAGCACATGCTGGAGTGTGCTACACTGCAGAGAGGCTGCTGAGCCCAAATTGACCCAGCTGAGAGGCTCCACAGCCCCCCTGCACCACAGCTGCACTAAAACTTTTTTGTACCAAGGGGACCTGGCCATGCCTTCCACAATTAGGCCACTCGCTCAAAAATGAATGTTACCGTGGCAGCGCACCAGCGGCGGAGATCTGGCCTACGCAGCATGACCTATGACTAAGTCACACTGCGCAGGCCACCCACCGAGTGCTCAGACGCTGCCTGGCATTAGACTCTGCATGAGCAGTCAAATTCTGAAATTCCCGGATTGGATACTCCAATTCCAGGATTGAAATCCTCAACATTTTGGGCCCAACTTCTGGGATCCCGCCGATCCTGATCCAGGGATTGGCCACCCTACCTGGAATGAATATTGCGGAAAATGGGTGGAAGATGGAGTTCCCCCAATCGAAGATCGAAGTTACTTCCTGCACCGAGAGTGGCTCCTTGCCGATTTATATAAGCTTAGTCTGACTAAATTTGTACCACAGAACCTTATGAGACCCTTGGAAATGCCCGGCACCAAGCCCAAATTTCAAAGATCTTGATTGAAAAACCATGATAGAGACCAGCGGCCATGGAAGAAGAGACTGCCCGTGACAGCCCCCACCCTCGAAAGCTGGAGACCATGGTAACAGTCCAGAGTCAAACCCAGAATGGTCGCCAATTGTCCAGGTTGGCTGCTTGTAGCCACCATGAGAGGGATGTGTAAATCTTCTGAGTAAGGATCATGGTCTGAGATTTGATTCTGATGGGTAGACCTTTCCATCTGGAAAGCATTAGGCATTGCAGAGGCCTGGCATAAAACTGGGTGTATTCCACCATGTCAGAGGTAGATACCATGGAGCCCAGATTAAAACCCTTTGACAGTAGAGCAGATTGAAGGATGTGCAATTTCAGTTGCCCAGGTAAGAAAGCATTCAAATTCCTTTCCCCAGATATGATCCGCCATCACCACCATGAACTTGTTGAATACCTGGGAGCTGTAGACAGTCTTAAGGGTATGACTTGAAATTGGAAATGCTTCTGCAGTACAGCAAAAATGAGATATTGTGGATGACAGGGTGCTATAGGTACCCATCCTGTTTATCTGAGGAGACCATATATTCCCCAGGCCACATTGCCAGGACAATGGAGCCTAGAGTTTTCATGCTGAACTTGGGTAACAAAGTATTTGTTCAGCAACTTTAAATTCTGAATAAAAAAAGGACCCATTTGGTGTCTGAACCAAAAAGAGTGTAGAATAGTACCCATTTCTGTTGAGACAGTGGGACAGGGATGACAGCCTTCACTGTCTATGCTTTTCCAGGGTCTGTTGGTGGAGTGGTAGAGAAGAATTGTCTTGGAGGACACTTCAGGAAAGAGAAAGCGTACCCGTAACAGGTTTGATTTTTGAGTTGGAAGGACCATTAGGGCTATTTTTGGATGTTTTTCAGTGTTTGGTAGCAAACTATTATCTTTATAACCAGCCAATTAGTTGGCTGGTTGGAGAGATATCATTCTGGTGTATGGCCAGCTTAACCAGTGACACCTCTAAAATTTTATAAGCTGCCTGAAAGAGGCTAGAGCAGTGTTTTTCAACCACAGTACCGTGGCACACTAGTGTGCCTTGAGTTGTTCTCAAGTGTGCCCCCAGATCTAGAGATGTCCAAACCAGTTTACAGCCACCACCAGTTCAACTGTTATTTACTGCTCTCTTCGTTTCATGTAAAGTGCCACTGTATTTTATTTTTGTTACCTGTGGGGACCATTGTGATTGTTTTTTATATGGGGGCCATTAGGTTTGTTTTTTTCTCATGGGGGACAATGTTTTTTGCCCTTTGGGGATCTTATGGTGTGCCTTGTCAATTTTAAAATCTTATTTAGTGTGCCGCAAGGTAAAAAAGGTTGAAAATCACTGGGCTAGAGGAAAGTCTTGATGTATAAGAAAATTAGTTTCAGCCAAAAAAATAAACTCCTGTAATAGGTAATGGGAGCAAATAATTAGTGTGGACGAGAGAGAGAGACCTTGTGCAGAGTGTATGGATCCAGTTGGGAAACATGTAGAAAAAGGAGAAGAGATGTATGCTGCTTTCCCACTGCAGACCCGTTTTAAGTATTGGTATTTTTAAACGGTATTTAAAACTGTATTAGAATTCCCACTGCAGCAGATTACCGTTTTAAATACCATTTAAGTGCTATTCCCATCGCAGTGAACTGTTTAAAAAAGAGTGCCTGTCTTTCATAAACGTGTAGGAGTCTGCTTTTAAAACGGGTTGAAATACCGGTTAACTTTAACCGGTATTTCAACTCTGGCGCTTTCCCACTGCAGCCTTAAACGGTAAATTGTGGGGAAAAAATGGCAATATAACGTTTAAGAGCTGCAGTGGGAAAGGGGCAGTATTTAGGTGTTGTATTGTTTATGAATTATATGTTAAGTAAAAGTATATTATTTTGGAATTAGTAATGTACAGTATGTATCCATGTATAGATGCACATTACATTATCAGGGGGAACTTACATAAAAGTTTCCCCAGCTGTGGTATGGCACCAGCGGCTGTTGGAGCCCGATGCTGGTTAAAAAAAATAGGGGGGATCCCTATTTTTTTTTGTCCTCTGGATTTTTGTAAACAGGACCAGGCCAAGAGCCCAGTGTTAGTTTCTTTAAAACAGGGGGACCAGATTTAATTTTCCCCAGTATTCGAGAAACCTGGACCGAAGCAAAGAGCAGAGGGATGATATTACTTGGGCAGGGGGACCCCATGCTGACTGATCCTTACAGGATCTGACTGATCCTTGCAGGTTTCAACCAAAAACGCAAATTGTCCATTCCTATTTTTGGCTACGAATTCAGCAGTTCGAATGTAAGCGAGAACACCACCATAGAAACCTTGGCCATATACGGCCAAGTTCAAACGATGGTGTATTCATTCATACCCCAGAATTCGACTGAAGTTGCCGAATTCTGCTGATTCGAAATTAGCTGATGCTAATTTTACAGCCATATTTTAAATCGAATGGGTAGAAATACGTGCATTCATACCCATTCAATCTTAGTAAATTTAACCCAGTGTGTGCATTGAGTGTGCCTAGTTAAAACTGTAACTTTTTAGTGCCAAGACTCCAGCTCATCCAAAACCCAGTGTTCTCTATTGATCTACATGGATAAAAGAAATACAATTCCCTGGAATTCTGCTTGTAATAAACTCAAAGACCTGAAATGATTATTCATATAAACTATTTGCTACACAAAGCAATTTTAGTCATTACTGTCCATTCTAAATAAAAAAGAAGGTACTTGTATAATAGCACAGCGCCCGGCTACGCTACGTTTTCAGTGTAGGCTAAGCTACGCTGTCAGCGTAGCCCAACGGCTGCCTAATGTAGTTAGCATAGTGACTCCACGCCAGCCCGGCTCTGTCCCCGGTGTCCATGGCTCTGTCCCCGGCAAGCCTAGTGAGCGTCTCACACAGTGCCGGCAACCGCCAAATCCCCTGTGCTGGCGGACGCCGGCAGAGAGGGGATCATGCCGGCGGAGAGGGGCTCCATCTGTCTGACGCAGATGTGTCACAGACACTCCTGCGTCTCAGTAATTATTGTGGCAGGGTACGGCAACATTGGCTGTGTTCACATCAGGGAGATGGGGTTAGGGGGTTCGGTAGCACGTGCGTCTCGTGCACAAAGGGGGTATGTGGGTGCAAGAGCATCTTATGCACAATAAAGGAGGCATTTGCCAGTGCTCCATGTTACATGCTGGCAAATGCCTCCTTTTCAAACCCCCACTATCCACGCCAGTCCGAAGCATGGTGAGCACAGCGAGCCCCGCGTTACGCTTCCCCACTGACCTGTTCATAACTCTACTATCCACGTTGGCGTGGAATTGATTTTCTAAAGTGTGGTGAGCCCCACGAGGGGACGCGGAATACATGTAAAGTAATCCACATCTTCTCGCGGGGCTCGCCACACTTTATAAAATCAACTCCATGCCGATGTGGATAGTGGTGGTATGAACAGGTCGGGGGGACACGTACCACGTCCCCTTGCGGGGCTCGCCACACCATTGGGGGTGTTTCAGGAACTGCGTAACGCTGACTGACTGACACTACGCTGAATCTGACAGGAACGCTGACTACGCTGGCCGTGGAAACTCTATGCTACTTCTGACAGGGATGCTGACTACGCTAAGCGGCTGCGGGAACACTACGCTACTTCTGATTGACTACACTAACTACGCTGGCCGCGCGAACACTACGCTGATACTGACAGAGATGCTATGCTAACTATGTAATGGGTGCCGTGCTATTACACAAGTACCAAAAAGAAAATTGAATCCTGCTGTCTAGTAACAAATAATCCTGAGAGGAGTGAATGTATGGAAGGGCCCGTGTGCAGCTAGCCTCCTAACAACTTCTTCAAAACCTCCATCTTGTTGCAATGTTTTTAGAAAGCTACAACAAAGGTTACATGGCAGCGGCACACAGTAGGGCCTGTCCTGGTTGTGGAGTCAGTGGCATGGTACAGTGGTGGATTCCGAGGGGGGGGGGGGGGGGCTTTCCAATAAAAGCTGGACCGGTTTATCCATAGTATAATGTGGGACCCGCTAATTCCGCACCCGACCCGGTTCCAAAGGCAGCCAATTCCCCCCCCCTCCCGCATCACAGATGCTCATGGTCGATCTCATACAAACACAAATCTCTGGGCCTTCAATCTGATACCAGGCTGGACCATATCAGCCAATTGTTTCAGGAGATATTGCGGGTAAGCCCATTTTTTTTTTCTGAAACGTAATTTCATGGCTGTTAATGTTTTTTGAGGGCAGATTTCTCTGGAATCAAATGGGCCAGTTTCACGGAACCAAAATCATTCGAAGCACACTCAAAACGTCTTCAATAGGATACTGGTCTCACGTAAAATGGGTCAGTTGGTTCCAAAGATATAGCCAGTTAAGTGGTCGTCACTTCTGCCCGGCGGCGGCTGTCCCCCAGTTACCGGGAGCATGTATTCCCCCTTGGCAATGAGCATGTAATCCCACATGGCAACAAGCATGGAACCCCTGGCAATGAGCATGTAGGTAAGCAGCATTTATGCAGCATAATTTTTAATATGCATTATGGTGTTTGGCATATGTAATGGACATTATGGTGTTATTGGCGCACAATGTCCCTGTTTATGAAGCATATTGTGAATTTTGGCACAATTCTTGTAGCATTATGTGAATTTGGCTCAACCCGTGTGGCATTATTTGAATTTTGGCTCAATCTGTGTGGCATTACTAGAATTTTGGCTCAATCCATGTGGCATGTGTAAGTGGCAAGTATAATGAGGTCTAGTATTTTGTTGCATTATGTGTAGAAGTGGTATATGGTGAGGTACACTACATTCAAGGACACACCCCTTTTGAGTGGCCCCATCCCTTTTCCCAGAGCGCGCCTACGCACAACTACATCCTTCACTTTTGACGCCAAGGTGGGCCTGTGTACTTTAAATGCCTATTTTTAATCCCATTCCTGCCCTCTCTCTGCTCTCCTCCTCTTTCTCACCGCTCTCTTAGCATGTACAATGGCACCACTAACACTCCCCCCACCCCACCCAAACCCTCTCCTATCATGGTGCCCCCCTTGTCATTTTATCCTGGATCCGCCTCTGGCTTGGTACTTCCTTGGCCCATGTGTCCTGCAGACCTAGCACTGATTAAAGTTATGCCACAGCTAAATTAAGAGTTCAACATTTTAGAATAACGTGTTAATTTTTTACCTTCACATTAGTCAGTTTCTAATGAAACTAGATGCACGGGCAAAAATAGATGTTTTGGTAGGAATAAAGTAAAACAAAAATGAATCAGATGCTTACTCACCTCAGCTGTTTACTCTTTTCTCTTAACCTTTACAAACGGAGATTGAAATAGCTGACAATTTAAGCTTAACAAAGACTAAGTATGCTTGAAAGTTTGACATTTACCTGAATGCTCCATCACCTTCTGGACTTGGCGCGGTTATATGACAACCATCCCCTGACAATCCGTAGCCCAAGACTTCAGCATAGATTTTAGCATTTCTTGCCAGTGCATGCTCGTATTCTTCTAATAGTAACACAGCTGCTCCCTCTCCCATAACAAAACCTTCTCGATCAGGATGGAATGGCCGACATGCCTTCTTAGGATCTGCATTATAGCTTGTACTAAGTGCTCTAGCTCTTGCAAACCCGGCAAGTGATAATGGGCTGATGCATGCCTCTGTTCCACCTGCCACCATTACATCAGCATCCCCATGAGTGATAAATCTAAATGAGTCTCCAATAGCATGGGCTCCAGTTGTGCAGGCTGTTGAAACCGCATGATTTGGTCCTTTGAGTTTGTATTTGATACTGATATGTCCTGCTGCCATATTGATAAGGATCCTTGGAACAAAAAAGGGACTGACTTTGTTATAGCCTTTTGTTTGGAAGAGGAGAGCAGTCTCTGTAACATCTCCAAGAGGAACCATTCCCATGCCTATTGCCACACCTGTGGATTCTTGATCTTCTTGAGTCTCCGGCATCCAGTTGGAATCAACAAATGCTTGTTCTGCAGCAGCTAAAGCCAAAATAGTGGCAGATGACATTGCTTTAACATCTGACTTTGAAACATATAGTTCTTCATTGAACTCTCCTTCTCCATGTCCTCTTGGTACACGAGCAGCTACCCTGCAAGGGATATTTTGGTATTCATCACTTTCTAGAGCAACTATTCCACTTTTTCCTTTTAGGAGACGATTCCATGCCAACTGGGTGCCAACACCTAACGGTGACACTATGCCAATACCAGTCACAACAACTCGTCGTTGAGTTGCATTAGTATTCAAACCTCTTCTTTCAAGATAAAATCTTTTAATATGTTTTAGTAATAAATGGTGGAGTTGACGAGACATTATTACCCCTCTCACTTGGAAAGTCATGAGTGTCTGGAAAGGGAGAAAACACCAGATGATACAAATTACACAACCGGTAGTCTGAATAATCTATCCATACTTTACATCTTATAAATGAGAAAATCTGTTTATTTGTTGGACTGAGAAACAGCTGAACCAAGTTAAGTACGGTTTTCACCATTGTTTAGGTACGTTTTTCCAGGCAGCTTGTATGCCCAGTATCATCACAATCGGTCATCAGGGAGCAGTGGTCAGTAACTATATATGATAAGACAGAAAGTGCACAAACAATTTAATACTGAGTGACAGGAAGCTGGCATCTCTGGATGGAAACCTGCTATTTTGTAGGTGAGGTTGAAAAAAAAAGTGCCCAGGGATTTTTGGGGAGAGTCTCTGCCATCAGCGCTGGCCACGTCCAGCCTGACTAAGTTGCAAATTAGTGGCAGCCTCAGATCTGCTCAGACGTCTATGTGTCGGGATTTGCGTATGGCTCTGCGAGTGTATAGCAATCTACGATGCATTAGCAAATTTGTACGGGGCGTTTTTTCTGTCTGGGCAACGACTTTCTACTCACAGTCAACGCAGATTAGCGATACTTGGTAAAATAGGCTTTAAGACAGTTCATCTAAAACCAATTTCTCAGAAGTTGTTTCCTATAGTTATCACAAATCATTTGATTCCTATTGACGTGTGACAGTATTTCAATCATCCATGGTAGCACCTTACTTGTTTTCTTTTGCTACTGTGACCTTTAATATCAAATATGTTGCAGCATTGAGTCTTAATGTACTTCTTACCCAGTTGACACTCTCTTTACTACCTCTATTCACTGATAAACTGTACATATTAAGCAATATGCCCTCTGTGTCACTATTCCAGGCAAGGATTCCCCAGATACAGCAATCCTGAGAATCGCTGCCTGTGACATCTTAACGATAACCTCAGGGCATGCAATAAAACAACATGGTTACTGCCACCAGACAGAGTATTGGGTTTAGGGCCACACCCTGGGCAAGCTCTAACCTTTATCCACACCAAGTTATTAATACAAAAATTAAATGGTAACATGCCTCTTGGGTTGGAAAACATCAGACACCAGAACGATGATTGAGATTTTTTAATCTACGTTAAGGCTTCAAAACTTCTCGCTAAAGAAAAGTTACAAGAATATAATAGTTAGAAATTTACATTTTTTTTTAGAAAATAAAACCCATCAATCCGATTACATGTAGCATGGAACGGTGAGGCGAAGTTGAAGCCACTTCAGATAATGGATGTCATCATAGAGACGAAGGAGCAACCCATGTCTCACTTCAAAGACAATGTTTCCATCCATGGTAACTCCCCATTCAGGGATCTTTTTCCCCTCTCCAGGTCAGAATAAAGTGTTTGTGGCTGATGGCAACACAGGATTTTCTGGTCAAATGAACAGAGGTTATTTAATTTCTTATCTCATTCTGTTTTAGGATTGTTCAGCCTTATGATTATCCTGCTGGGACAGTTTTACAGTTAGCTGACAGGAGACATTTACCACCAATTTTTGAAAAAGTTTAGCTACCAGCCGTGATCCTGCAAAAATTGAATAGCCTCTGTCAAGTCTTGTTGTAACCTCTCTGCAGACTCCGCTTTGAACAAAAGATCGTCCAAATAAGGAATAACCACTATTCTTTTTAATCGTTGAACTGCCGCCATTATTGGCATTATTTTTGTAAATACCCTCGGAGCTGTTGCCAGCCCGAAAGGTAACGCCTGAAACTGGAGGTGTAAGTCCCCTATTGCAAAACGCAGTAAAGACTGATTTTGCGCAAATAGGTATGTGTAAATATGCATCCTGAATATCCATGGATGCCAGAAACTCTCCTTGGTCCAGGCTCAACAGAACCGACCTCAAAGATTCCATTTTGAAATGATCCACCCATAAGTGGAGATTTAAAGATTTTAGATTTAGAATTGGTCTGAATGACCCTTCTGGTTTGGGCACTAGGAAAAGAACGAAGTAGAACCCCTTCTTTTTCTCCCCCTGAGGTACTGGAACTACCACGCCCTTCTCTTGAAGAGACTGCGCCGCTCCCACAAGGGCCCTTCTGAGGCGTGTCTCTCTGGGCAATGGTGTAGGTAAGAACCTGCTTGGCTGAATCCCTTTCAGGTTTATCCTGTAACTGTGAGACACCACATCCAGGACCCAAGGATCCTGATCTAATAATGCCCAGGTGTCTTGGTACTCCAAGAGGCGACCCCCCACTCTGAGGACAGATAGGGAAGTCTCCTGGATGTCATGCTGAGGGTTTCTCATCAGTCTTGGCACCCTGTTTCTTATTGAGGGCACCAAAACGGGATCCTTTCCCAACCTGAAACTTTACTCTGCTGCACTGCCCCTTAAAGGATGCACCTCCTCTGGAGGAGGGAGGAAAGGACGACCGAAAGGCAGAGAACCTAGAATTCTGTTTTGCGGCAGGTGTGGGCAGAAAGGTACTTTTCCCACCTGTAGCCTGTTTAATAATGGATTCCCATTCCGATCCAAATAATAAATCACCCTTAAAGGCCAAAGCCTCTAAAGACTTTTTGGACTCATTGTCCTCATCTCAGGCCTTGAGCCACAAAACTCTCATTGCATTAACAGAGACAGCTGACACTCTGGATACCATTTTTTGAGAGCCTCCTCTCCAGCCTCCAAATTATACTCTGCTGCCGCTTTCATTTTTTCAGCCAGAACCAAGGCCTCTGAATCTGTTTGCAGCAACACACACATGGAATTTGCCCACACCATCATAGCCTGGGACACCCATGCAGAAGCAATAATAGGTCTAAGGGTAAAAACCACACCCTCAAAAACTGCTTTGAGACTACCTTCTAATTTCTTCTCCACCGGATCCTTGCACAGGCAGCACAGTAGCCTTTGACAATCTAGCAACTGGTGCTCAGATCTACCAAGGGAACCTTTTCCCACAGATTAACATGCTCTTCTGGCATAGGATATAGGTTCAAAAACCTTTTTGGCATCTGGAGTCTCTTATCGGGGGTTTTCCAAGCCCCACAGGTCTTCAACCTGTGGCCCTCCAGATGTTGTGGAACTACATGTCCCAGCATGCCCTGAGGTTTTTTGGCATGCTCTTAAAGGAAAAAATGTGGCAATGCATGTTGGAACATGTATCTTCACAACATCTGGAGGGCCACAGGTTGAAGACGCATGTCTTAAACCTTCATCTGAAGAAAAGGTAACAGCCTCTCTACGCTGTCTTTTAAAAAAAAAAACCTTTGCTGGGGTCTTACTGTCATCAGAAACATTTAAAGCCTGTTTAACAGCTATTATCAAATCTTCTACACCAGGGACAGAATTATCCAATTCCTCCCCCTGCTCCCAGGGCATTTCAGACCTGCACTCTACCTCCTCCTCTAAATCATCCAAAACAGGAGAAGAAACAGAATGTCTCGATGTAACATCAGGATCCTTAGCAAACTTATACATAAGTGCATTAAACTTGCGAATACCCTGAGCCGTGTCCTGCATCACCTACAGAAAAGCTGGATCCCCTTGAGTTAAGGGAAAGGAGCCAGAAGATTGCCGAGAGGATGACCCTGGTCTAGGAGACTTCATTCATCCCTCTGCCTGTACCAAAGTGGTAACTGACCTGCCCAGGGCCACAGTCCACGCTGGTTCTGGCTGTTCCACCCTCCCCTGGGGACAGCAGCACAAAGAGGGCAAATATCCCCTTGAGTCATCTGTTCAGGGGTTAATTGCAAATCATATACTCTGCATGTACTCAATCTGGAATGAGCTCCCTCCCCCCCAACTGCAGAATGCCCTTCTGTCATGTTCAGAACACACAGTGCAAAATGTCAGGCGTATAGTACAAAGTCAATATATGCCAGAGTACTTATCTGTCTGCAGCTTGAAGACCCTTATCTGGTCAGCGGGGATGGCGATGCCCAGGAGAAATGCAATACTCTGCAGGATTCCCTTCAGCTCCGCAGTCAGCGTTTCCAAAGGCGCCAAAAAACAGAGTAACAGGAAGAGACCAACTTGTCCCTGCTACAGAGTCCCTTGGACTTGCCCGCAGGCTCCTGTGACAAGCTGCTTTCTCTGCAGAGATTCAGCTTGTAAACCCTGTATAAAATGGCGGATGCCATCACGGAGCACCCATCCCCCATGACCCCCCCCCCCTGTGGGGAGCCGGTTCATGGCTACCCTAGGGCCCAGGCAGCCTCCTATATGGAGGCTGATAAGCGCTGCACAGAGACCAGACAGCATCTCTCTCTGTGCACAGGGCACTGACAGGATACGTGTTTCCTACCTAAGTGTAAAATTAACAAAATAACAAAAACCTAGCTACCTTCTTTTGGCTGCTTTTGCAGCCCAGCTTCAGCAAAGCACCCACTCCGGTGGGCACCTAATACGAACTGAGGATTCTGGGATGCAGAAGGGAGGAGCCCACTTCTCAAAGCTTTAGCATAGGTGCCTGGCTCCTTCGGACCCTCCTACATCCCAATGTGAAGCAGTTATACAGGATAATTGAAAGAGAAAACTGGTAGAAGAAATAGAAAGAAAAAATAAAAGGGAAAGTAGGAAAAGATAAGGGAATAGAGAAAGACTTTTTTTTAAAACACACTATTGATTGAGAGCTGATCTAAAAATCAATCCAAATTGCAGCTGCTTCATAAGGGTATATTCTACCCTTTCAAATAGAAAAACAGAAAAAGACAGTGAAACAGCGCTTCTTGGATTGAGAGGAAATTACACCTTTGAATTAAATTGCACTATAATTATATTGGCCAATACATACAAATGAAATCACAATAAAAATATAAAAATAAAAAAAATACTAAAAATCCCCATTAAAACAGTTGTCCCAAGAGATTGCAGGTTCATTAGTAGTAAATAGCTCCTCTATTATATAGGATCTAATATCATCAGAGCCATCCTGCTAGTTAATAAAATGGTTTAATTGATGATGTTTAGTTAATCCTCCCTTTAGTATGCCAAACTGGTCATGCTTAACTGTGCTGTTAATAGATAGCAAAAGAAAGTCTCTAATTATAAATATCAGTGGTTAGTATAAATGCTTGAATGACGTAACAAGTGAAAGGTGCATATACACAGAAAGATTTAGCAAACGATCCAATCTTGTTAATGATTTCCTCAGAACTGGACAAAGGATTTGGTGTCAAACAGTGAACAATTGTACAAACAATTACACATGAACGATTGATCTTTAACGATAGTGGATGGGAGTTGGAGACAGTCTTTACCAAATCGTTCATTGTGCACATAAAACGATTGGTCTATGGTTTTTCTACATGCATTAAAGACCCTAGACCTCCATAATCGACCGGCGGGTATATGCATCTGCATCAATATTGTTCATACCCATGGAACGATTTGAACAATTGGTGGTTTTGATCATTCAGGAACGCCCAAATCTATCTACGTGAATGCACCTTAATAACTCACAGAACTCCTCAGAGGCAGCCGCTGAGTTGTGGCAGTATTTTAATCATCCATGGTAGCACCATGTATGATTGAGAAAATGCGTAAAAGGGTTGACTATACTTTGGATGTTTGGTGTATTCTGGCCACATATAGTTAGAAGATCCTTAAAAAGCACCTGGGACATTCTCCAGGACACGCATAGGGACACGGAGCCTTGATTTTCTGTGGAGAACGGAGTTTTGTAAGGGATTAAGGATCAGTACTAATGAACCTGCAATCCCTTGAGGCAACTAATTTAATATGGATTTTTTTGTTGTGATTTAATTTGTATGTATTGGCCAATATAATTCTAATGCAATTTAATTAATTTAATCTTGTCATTTGTAATCCAAGAAACACTGTTATTTTTTTTGGGCATTCCAAAACAGGATCAATATAATGAAAAAATACTTCATTTGTATATATTCAGGTAATACCGTATAAATCCTGAGACGAGGTGGATGCAGTGTATTGGTGGTCGTGCATTTTGATTTTATGTAAAGGCTGCTACAAAGTCCTGGTGTACAGTCAGGTGTATGAATGTGTAATGCTACGGGCTGACCCCTAGCTCCTCCCTCACTAGCGTTCCCGGTGCCTGTGCTATGATGACAGGCGCCGGGACTGGTGCATGTGCAGTATGAACCTCTGCTTCGGCAATAGCCCATAGAAGGGAATCATGGTCACGACGTCTGTATAATACAGATGACAGGCTCCAGCGCTTGTGCCGTACCGATGTAGGTACTGCGCATGCACAATCGGGGAATTTGCTCAGCAGCCCGCAGAAAGACATCCCGGAGGGAGGGAACACCTCCCAATGGGACTGCCTTGGTGATTGGCAGATCGGACTTCCAATAGGAAGTCACTGCCAGTCACAGTGAAGCCAGTTAATTCTCACACACTGCATCTGGCTTCACTACAGTGAAGACCCAATAGGAGTCTCTATTCTGCATTGCTTCTATACCTCAAATAAATATTGAATTTCCAGTCATTTGCTCATACATCTTTGCTGCAGTTACACCAAGCAGCACCTCTTGGCACGCCATGTTGTGCGTGACTCTTTTAGTGTTGGGAGTTCTTTTGCTGAATATGTCTTAACTGCAATGCTACTAATGAGGCCTATACACATAGCGAGTGTGATTGCAAAGGGTGCAATGTGCTGTTACCGCAACATTTCAACACTGGCACCCAAACTTGAACCCTTCATAGGCTGAAATCAGCCCAACTTTACATAAAATTGGTCAGAGCCCTGTGTGTGGCACCATAAAGTATGGCCGCTGCCGCAATGAATCACAGCAGCGAGATAATCACAGATAAAAGGATTGATCCTCTGGACTGTTAGTGTACCTTGAGAACTAAGATTGCAAATTTCTGCCATAGAGCAATGGAAGTTATGCAGTCCATACATTCTGCATTGTCCCAATGATGGTCTTAAAAAAACAAAATAATTGATATCTTGACAAAATCCAGCATGTTGGAGAATCTTTAAAATTGATGATCTGATTTGGCAAATTGTATTTTGCCAATTGGACTTTGCCAATCGGCGAATTGGAATGGCCATAAGAGATTTGCTGATTGGTGTAAGAGCAGCATTAGGTGAGGGATGGCCTTCAGTGGGTTAACCATTAAGACTTAACTTTGATGGTATAAAACCATCAGCATTGGGAATCACTGATAGTTTCATCTGTGGCCTGTCATCACTGATCTTTTATTCACTGGGCTATGCACCAATCAGAGCTGGGGCCAGGGCTTTGTGTATGTGTCAGGGGCAATGACGGGGCAAGATCTGTACCATCACCAGTTAACCATCAATGGTCAATGGCCAATCCTACATTAGGCGATAGCTGAGCCCATAGGACACAGGCCACAGGTGTTCAGGCTAGATAGATAGACTAGAAGCAAACCAGTGACTATAAAATGGGCAGCAGTGTATGCAATATACTGTAGGTAATGTGTGCAGCATGGGTACATGATGGGCTTCGGTGCGTGGGTACATACTTCAGGTTGAGCTGCTGTGCGGGGGTACATACTGAGTAATGGGTTTCGCTGCATGGGTACATACTGCGTGTTGTGATGGGCTGCGCTGCGTGGGTACATACTTCGTGGTGGGCTGCTGGGAGGGGGTACATACTGAGTGATGGGCTGCGCTGCGTGGGTACATACTGCGTGATGGGATGCGATGGTACATACTGAGTGATGGGCTGAGCTGCGTGGGTACGCACTGCGTGATGGGCTGAGCTGCGTGGGTACGCACTGCGTGATGGGCTGAGCTGCGTGGGTACGCACTGCGTGATGGGCTGAGCTGCGTGGGTACGCACTGCGTGATGGGCTGAGCTGCGTGGGTACGCACTGCGTGATGGGCTGCATTGCGTCGGTACACACTGCGTGATGGGCTGCATTGCGTCGGTACACACTGCGTGATGGGCTGCGCTGCGTCGGTACATACTGCGTGATGGGCTGCGCTGCGTCGGTACATACTGCGTGATGGGCTGCGCTGCGTCAGTACATACTGCGTGATGGGCTGCGCTGCGTCAGTACATACTGCGTGATGGGCTGCGCTGCGTCAGTACATACTGCGTGATGGGCTGCATTGCGTCAGTACATACTGCGTGATGGGCTGCATTGCGTCAGTATATACTGCGTGATGGGCTGCATTGCGTCAGTACATACTGCGTGATGGGCTGCATTGCGTCAGTACATACTGCGTGATGGGCTGCATTGCGTCAGTACATACTGCGTGATGGGCTGCATTGCATCAGTACATACTGCGTGATGGGCTGCATTGCATCAGTACATACTGCGTGATGGGCTGCATTGCGTCGGTATATACTGCGTGATGGGCTGCATTGCGTCGGTACATACTGCGTGATGGGCTGCATTGCGTCGGTACATACTGCGCGATGGGCTGTGCTGCGTGGGTACATACTGCGCGATGGGCTGCGCTGCGTGGGTACATGCTGAGCGATGGGCTGCGCTGCATGGGAACATACTGCGCGATGGGCTGAGCTGCATGGGTATATACTGCGCTGCGCGATGGGCTGCGGTACATACTGCGTGAAGGGCTATGGTGCATAGGGTACATACTGCGTGATGGGCTGCTGTCCATGGGTACATACTGCGTGATGGTCTGCGGTGTTGCACTGCCCAATCCAGCACCCTGTCCCTGCACCTGTTCCCTCTGACCCAGTCAGCAAAAGTAACTCACCTGACAGAACCCCACAAAGTGTAAGCAGTGCAGGGAAGAGCTGCGGGGTCACAGCTACAGCGCTAGTCTGCGCTCAGTCACGGCGTGTGGCAGGCAGCCCGGGGAGATAGGTCACTCACTGTGCGGTGGGTGTGTTCCGGCGGCGGGTGTGAGGGGGAGAGGGTGTACACTGACTGCTGCTCCTCACATCCGGCCCTGCGCCGTGTGCCTGCCCCGCTTCCCGGTACCATAGGCTTCCCTGCTTGTCTGGCCTGCTGCTACTAGTCATGGCGGCTGCTGCCCACGATTCCTCCTCTACCTCCGCCATCACCGAGCTCTGCCAGAACGGGCGCCAGGTCTTTATGGACGCTTCCCAGCTGCTGCTTACCTACGCCGACAATATATTGAGGTGAGGCGGCTGCTGCACTGTCTGTGACGTTCACACACCGCCACATGTGTTCCGGCAGCGTGACTCTGACACGTTACATCACTGTTCTTCTAAGTGACTATAGTAATAACGGCGGAGAAGGCAGCGGCGGCAGGTCCGGTGGCAATGACCGGATAGTAACTAGCAGCCAGTAGCGGAAGCTGCCTGCCCCGGCACTGACTGCGCGTCTGTGGCTCCACCATGTACTACTGTATACTAGTACGCCGGCTACTACTTCCTTCTAGCAGTGACAGCTTCGTGTCTCTGTAAATCAGCAGTCTCCAGTGGGCCATATTAAAAAAAAAAAAATGTCACACATTCCATGTCTCACACCTGTGCCCCCTCTCCCCCCTTCCCTATCACATATCTGTGCCTGACTCATACCTTCTACGTCTCACACCTGTGCTTCGCTCATAATACCTTCTACATCTCATACCTGCTCCCGCCTTCCATCCCACACCTGCGCCTCACTCCCCCCTTCCACGTCTCCCACATTCGCCTTGCCCCCCTTCCATGTATCTCACTTGCGCCTCGCTTCCCCCTTCCAATACTCCCACCTACGCCTCGCTCCCCCCTTCCATGTATCCCACCTGCGCCTTGCTCCTCCTTCCATGTATCCCACCTGCACCTTGCTCCCCCCTTCCATGTCTGCCACCTGCGCCTCGCTCCCCCCTCCCATGTATCCCACCTGCGCCTTGCTCCCCCCTTCCATGTCTGCCACCATCTGTGCCTGACTCCGGCAAGGCTCCGGAACGCGGCGGGCAGTGGCGAATGTGCAGCGAATCCTAAACAGGATTCGCTGCACATCGTCAAAATTCTCATTGAATACGGCCCTATGTCTCACACCTGTGCTTCACTCATACCTTCTACGTCTCCCACCTGCGCCTCGCTCCCCCCTTCCATGTTGCACACCTTTTTATATCAGCCTTCCACCCATAGCAGTGTCATTAGCCGCTTGAGCCCCCACTTTCCATGTGTCTCTACCTCCTGCCCTCCCCCCTAATAGCAGGTTATGGGATAGGGAGTCGACAGACTTTAGTTTGACGCCTAAAAATGGTCGACATACCGTAGGTCAACTTTGACAGAAGGTCGATACATATTTTTGGTGTCCACGTCGACATGGATACTGCATAAGTGTACCGCGTCCCATCGCATGGCTTGCTGCACTCGCCATGTTTCGGGCACGGTGCCTCACTGCGCTCAGCACACTATTATATTCTCACTCTTTGCTGACTTGGATAGTAAAGTATGAGCTAAGTCGGTCTAAAAAAAAGAAACATGAAAAACTTTTGTTGACCTTTTGAGTGTCGACCTTCTGTCATTGTTGACCTAAGGTATGTCAACCATTCTTAGGCAATGGCCTAGTCACTGTTGACCCAGTGACTGTCCACCTAGACGTTATCGATGCGCGGTCCTGCACTTCGCAGTCGTCTGACTAGATTTATATTACATGCAGTATAAATCTAGTCATCGGCAGTGCATCAATTGGCCGTGACAGGTTGCTCGGCAAACAGTGCTGGTGCAGCGCTGTGTGCTGAGCGATCTGTGCTTAACTAGATTGCTCAGCACACTGCTCCCATCACCCCCGTGTCTGATTTGAAATTTGCTTTATCGAGTGATTACTTTTTTTTTTTTTTAATTGGAAATGGGGGTTACAGCTTTTTTGTTACTATTTTTTTTTTTAAATTGTTTCTTTATTTGATTTTCAAAAAGTACATAATATAAAAATACTTTACGATACTTTTTCACATACATAAATACGATAAAGATACAAAAATTACATAACATACAAACAACATTTGGTGAATTGCTACCTTTCCCTACCGAGACCATATACCCCCCTAAACCCTTTGATCTTCCAACCCCTTGAGTCTCACTGTTAAGCTGGGTACACATATATACAATCGTCGGGCCGTTCTTCCAATCTGGGGGCAAACGGCCGTTCGATTGTATAGGTGTGTACGCTGTCCCAATTGCTGCTGTGCGACCGATAAACGGCCAAAAACGCTCTTGGCCGTCCACGGTCGGTCGGTCGAAGGTTCTTTGCTGCTTAATATTTCATCCGACAGGACGGCTCCATATCGGAACAAAAGTGAAGTGTGTACGCATGTTCGATCGATATGCTTGACAGTTTGACAAAGCACGGTGGTATGCTGCATTATGAGAGACCCTGTAACCCTTTGCCTGCTGTTTTAACTAATGTGTGTATAATGCCTCACTGCCCAACACTTTAGAGGCATCACTTAGACATTAATCAATGTTGAAGTTTTAATAGAGTGTGCTGGAAGCTCTTTTCAGGGCACCATAACACACTATTAAAACTTCAACATTGATTAATGTCTTAAAGTGATGCCTCTAAAGTGTTGGGCAGTGAGGCATTATACACACATTAGTTAAAACAGCAGGCAAAGGGTTACAGGGTCTCTCATATACTTCTTCTTGCGATTGTTTGGACGGGAGTACATCGGACGTCGCAAGTAAAATTGTACATATGTGTACGCGCAGAACGGTCGTATGTTTTGGACGGCCGAACGTGTATTCGGTCGATCGAACGGTCGCAAGAAAAAGGAAATTGTACATATGTGTACCCAGCTTTACAGATAAGACGAATGTCCCTCCAGTCATCTCCCGCCCTGTATCGCCTTCCCGGATCCCTAGTAACTGGGCAGCTGAGTCACACTGGTTATTTTTATTTTAAGTCTATCCTTTAATATTGGTTTTACTTTATTTTTACTGGTGTTACGAAAAGTTCTATCAACTAGTGCTATTATACATATTATTAATTTAACCTGAGTTAATCTATTATTTATTATCATAGTGTTAAAGATTAGGAGCTTACGCGCATTCGTGAGATTAATCTGTACTTAGTGTCTTATTAACAGTGATTTTTTTTTTTTTTGTGAACAGAGTGAGGATATCTCCATTTAATGTATCAATTAGTATCCAAAACTCTTTTAGAGTATAAAGAAAAATACCATTTATCCCATACTACGTGAAATCTGCCAATATTATTTCTAGATAGATACGCAGCTCTCTCATGTTCAAACGTATAATTAACCAACTTGACCCAGTCATTAATATCCGGTGCTTTTTCTGCCATCCACAGTCTGGCGATACAGGTCTTGGCAAGTGCTCCGAGGTTAATGGCCAACTGCCTTAAATCCGATGCCACCCCAGACCTAGACCATACCCCCAATATTAACGCCTTAGGGCATATTTCCCTTCGAGGGATACCTATATTTATCAGCACTTCCGCAACTTCCTTCCAAAATTTTTGCAGAGTTGTGCAGTGCCATATTAAATGCCAAAAGTCACCACCTGCAGCTCTACATTTTGGACAGGAGTCGCTTTTATCCCTTGCAAACTTTTTAATTTTAATCGGAGTTATGTAGGTACGGTGCAAAATATTAAATTGGATCTGCTGAGTCCTAAGGGAAGTGGTAGCTAAGTTGGGTATGGCCAAAGCCCTATCCCAGTCATCTGATGTGAGGTCAGGAATTTCCTTGGACCATTTTGTCATAAGATCATGTAGGCCGGGGGTCAGCAATATAGATGAAATATACTTGTAGCATTTGGATACACCTTTAGACGGTCCCAAATTCCGTAGAAATGTTTTAACTGGATGATCTTTTATAGTACTAGAGGATACGTGCAGATGTTCTTCCATTGCACTTCTGAGCTGCAGAAAGCGAAAGAACATGCTATTTGGGATTTGAAATTCAACTTGCAGTTGGGCAAATGTTTTAACCCCATTTTGCATGACCACATGGCCTACATTACTTATACCAAACTGCGACCAAGCTGCCATTCCCTGATGCCTTCTGATATTCTTAAAAGAGTCCAGGGAAGAAAGACTTGTTTCAGGGTCAGTATCTTTATGACCTATTGTCCTAGAGATCCAATTCCAAATTTTTATTGCTTGGGTAAGAATCGGGGATATTTCTTACGACATTTATTTGTCAGGATAGCTTGTATTGGGGAATGGCCCGGAATGGTCTTATTTATTAACTTTAATAATTCTACTGAATTACACGGATCTGCAACCCAATCTCGAAGATGAACCAATTGCGTTGAGAGATAATACAATTTAAAATTGAGGAGGGAGAGTCCTCCGAGGTCTCGTGGTCTCATAAGTGTGGATAATTTAACTCTCGGTCTTTTATTTCTCCATATAAAGGAGGTTATTATCCCATTTATTTTCTTGAATATCGCATCAGGGATGTATACAGGGGAGTGTTGCATTAGATAAAGTAGTTTTGGTAGGATCATCATTTTGATGAGATTTACCCTTCCTATTACTGTCAAAGGTAATTTGAGCCAGTTCTTGCATTTAGATCTAATTAAAACAATTACTGGGTCTATATTGTATTTGACGTAGTCTCTTGCATCTTTAGAGATTACTACCCCCAGATAGTCAAATCTTTCTACCCTCGGTATGTCGATTACTATATCAGGTTCCACCCGTGTCCCGTTATACGATTTATCCACTAGCAAGTGGGATTTACTGCTGTTTATTGTTAGTCCTGAATACAGGCCGAATTCCTGGAGAACTTGCATCACCAAGGGGAGATCCTGCCTGTAGCTTGCCATCCCCACCAGTAAATCGTCCGCATAGAGCGAGACAAGGCTGCCCGCTCCCCCGCCCGGGTCTCCCCGACCCAGTATGTTTCTCAGTTTGCAAGCAACTGGCTCTATGGCCAGAGAGAACAACGAGGGGGAAAGCGGGCAACCCTGCCTCGTCCCACGGTATATAGAAAATGGGTCCGATACGAATTCATTAATAGTAATTCGTGCAGTAGGGTTATAATAAATCATAAGGATCCTTTTAATAAAACATGACCCGAAGCCAAATACCTCCAGAATGGTCCTTAAGTATGGCCACTCCAGGGAGTCAAAGGCCTTATTTGTATCAAACGAGGCCAGGGCAGTCTCTGATCCCGTCATTTTTCTCGCCTGCAAGTAGGAGAAGACTCGTCGAACATTTATGGAAGTTGATTTCCCTTTCCTAAAACCTGTTTGGTCAATGTGGACTAATTTATCTATCACCTCTCCGATTCTATTGGCCAAAATTGTTGCATACACCTTAGCATCGACCGTGAGCAGCGAGATGGGTCTATAGGAGTCTGCCCTTAAGGGGTCTTTGCCCTTCTTGAGAATCACTGTGATAACTGCCTCGGTCATAGATTGTGATAATTGGCCTTCTGTTTCCATTTCCTGGAAGAAATATAGTAACCTGCAGGACAAAGTGTCACTGAAGAGCTTATATATTTCTACTGGTAGGCCGTCAATACCTGGGGCCTTTCCGGAAGCTACATTTCTTATTGCACATTCCACCTCACCCAGCGTGATCGGTAGTTCTAAAGGTACCCTATCTTGGTCTGACAGAGCAGGCAAATCAATGGCCCTCAAATAGGCCAAGCTATTATTATACTTAGGAGTTCATTTAGAGAGATATATTTCCCTGTAGTGATTGACAAACACCTCAGTTATTTTTGAGGTTTCACTAAACGTTTCTCCTTCAAGAGAACACATTTTGGAGATTATCCTGGGGGGTTCGTCAGTTTTTGCCATATAGGCCATCAGTTTGCCAGCCCTGTCCGCCATTAGGTACGTTTTATGTGAATCTTTTAATAACCGAAACTTGGCCATTTCCTGTAAGTGTGTGACCCAGGCCCGTTGTGCCATTAGCCACTCTTGTTTAACAAGATCCAATTGATTTAATGTATAAGTTTGTTCTAGATCTGACATTGTGTTCTCTAATGTTATGGCCTTGCTCTGGAGTTGTTTTCTGGCATACGCTATTTTTTTAATCAAGGTACCACGTAAGTACGCTTTAGATGAATCCCAAACACTACCCGCTTTAGCCGAATCTATGTTGAACCCAAAAAAAACCTCGAGGTCAGTTTTTAGATCACTGATGTTTTCCAATTGGGTCAACTAGATTGGTTGAAGTTTCCAATAACTAAAACCCCGACTTTTATCTGTGTCAAAAACCATTACCAACGGAGAGTGGTCCGAAATTCCCCTTGAGTTGTATTCAATATGCGATATTTTATTCGCCAAGGCCCTTGATACAAAAATCATATCAATTCGTGAAAAATTATTATAGGAAGGGGAGTAGCAAGAATATTGTCGCTGATTGGGAAATTTCTCTCGCCAGACCTCATACCATCCCAACTCAAGCGTGAATCTGGCAAGAGAACTTTCACCGGAAGGGGTACTCCTTCTGGGACACCAAACATCGAGGTCATAGTTCATTACCATATTAAAATCCCCCACACAGATGAAGGGATTATCAGATCTTACCACTATAAACTCTAAAGCAGTTCTAAGAATATCAAAGGCAAACGGGGGAGGGATATAAATCGATAATAACGATATCCTAGTAGTGCCAAAAATACCATCAAGAAACACATAGCGACCCCTTGGGTCAATCTGAGCAAAAAATATGTTCATATACCACAGATCTTTTTATCAAGATTGATACTCCTCGGGAGGCTGACGTGAACGGAGCATGGAACATTTGCGCAATCCAGGGTCGTTTCAAAGAACAGCACTTTTCCCTAGCCAAATGCATCTCCTGTAGACAAATCACATCAGCCTCCAGAGTTTTACAATACTTGAGAACAAGAGCCCATTTTACCTTATCATTAAGGCCACGGACATTCCATGTCACAATTTTAACCATAAGCTTCAGTTAACAACTGGAAGGACAGAATACTTTGGAATACTATGAGAGGGGAGTAAAAATTGCAACAGAAAAAAACAACAATTCCACCATTATACAAAAAGGAAAAACAAACAACATTTAACATATATCCCCCCTCCCCCACCTCCCCCCACCCTGTATAACCTATCCCATAAGGCATACCTATACCCAAACCTTCCATTACCAACTTATTCTTTCACTTGAGGGACAATTACCCAATAACCACATCATGCACGGCGGAGCCCCGGCACAAAATTTACCTATGTCTTTAAGACTACTGTGTTTCATTTTTTTTTTTTTTTTATATTAACCACATTCCTCAACCTAGCCACTGTCTACTGAGTAGACCCATGCTCTTCCTAAGTAGGGGGAAATAAGGACAAAAAAGAAAGAAGGAAGGAAGGAGAAAGGAGAAGGACTAATGAAATAAAAGGAAAAAAAAGAGACATCCCGAGCCCGGGATCACCTTCAACCCAAAACCCACTTCCTACTGCATGCTAGAATTGCCCGGATAGTATTTGTCCAGCCAGTTAGCAGCTTCAGCTGCTGTTAGGAAAAATAAAGTCTCTCCCTTTGCTACAACACGGAGTTTAGAAGGGTATTGCATTGAATATTTTAATTCCAACTCTCTCAGCCGGGCTTTCACGAGGCGGAATTTTGCCCTGTCCCTTTGGACCTCTTACGGGAAGTCAGGATAGATGGAAACCCTCGACCCTTTGTAGCCGAACTCGGCTTTCTCACGAGTTAGTCTCAGGACTTAGTCCCGGTCCCTGAAGTGGAGAAATTTGACGATCAATGTGCGTGATTGTCCTCCTGGAATTACTGAGCGAGTGGGAATACGATGTGCCCTCTCAATAGTAAACTGGTGTGAAAATGACTCCTTCCCAAATTCTTGCAGCAGCCACGATTCTACAAATTTTTCTGGTTCTCGCCCCTCTATACGCTCTTCCAGACCCACGATCCGAACATTATTTCGCCGAGACCGACCCTCCAAATCTGTGACCTTAAATCGTAGGTCTGATATTTGCCCAGACATAGCCTTAACCTGGGCCTGCAGGGGAGCCATAATGTCCTCTATATCTGAGGTACGTTTCTCCAACTCCGTTACCCTGTCTCGGGTTTTCTGAGCATCATCCCTGATCAACATTATATCTGATTGGACCTTGTTAATCTGTTCCAGGAGTCGAGTTTCGCACTTAGACACAGCATCCAAAACTTGCTGCAGAGTGACCTCCGGGGCAAGTGGCAGGGCAATGGTTTTAGAGGGGGTAGTTTGCGGGGTGGTGGGTTGGGAGGGATTTGCTCGGGCATACTTTTCCAGCCTTGTGGTGGCTGAGGTCCCGGCTTTGGGCATGTTGCTTCACAATGAGCTAGACTAGACTAGGATTGAATATTCGTACTTGCCCCGTTAGACCTAGGTCCGCTCAGATATTAGGGCCCAAAAAAAAAAAAACAGTCAAAGACTCAGGCTAGACAAAACAGTCACAAATCAGTCCTGCCAGGATTCATAAAGTCACAGAGGTATACCACTCTCATGTGGCACAATAGTACAGCTTAACTGCACCTCCCCCCCCCCCAGCAGCAGGGAGTTCAGCAAGGTTTTATAATGCTATTTGGAACTAGTCCGTGTCTACCAAGCAGCACTCCGGCCCATTTGTTCAGCAAACAGTCCCGACTCACACCCGGGACTCCTCAGCCCTGTGCCGGCCTCTCTCACAGGCTGTGCTAGCAGGGTCTCAGTTGCACAGAGAAATGCAGTCAGAGTACCTTATGACTTGTGCCCACTTGCGCTTGCAAGGACTACTGTCTGCCGGTGATCCTGTGGATACGAGGTGGATTATAGGGCTTAAGAGCCGGCTCTCCCACTTCCCAGGCTCTGTCAGCCGTCCCGGGCTCCGGCACTCTCACTGCCATTGCGTGACGTTCCTCTGGGATCCCCTGCTGGCAGCCGACGGAACTCGATGGTGCGCCTTGACACTGCGCCCCCAGCAAACACACTCGCGGGCGGCAAGGTTCCACCCGCGGCTCAGCACGCCGTCCGGTTACCACCGGGGAGAATTCACGGTCCCGGTCCAGGTAGCCTGCTCAGGGGGGGTCATCAGACTGCGAGCCTAGGACATACAGCGTGGGCTAGGAGAGTAGCGTGGTTAACTCAGTGCCATGCCGGAGCTCCTGCTCGCGTGACGTCACACGCGCCACACACGTGCAGCCGTGGTTACGCCCTCCGCTTTCCTTTTGTTACTATTTTTTAAGCTGTCTACAGATGCATCAAATTCTTGTTTTCGCAAGAGTGATTGCAATTTTTTTTATTACATCTGATCAATAGGCAATAGAGACGGTTCAATTATGAGTGCTGCAGACATACAACAGTTTCTAGATCTGATTTAGGAGCAAACCCTTTTCACTCAATGGGCATAATTCAATAATTTAGCAGAACTGCAGCTCCTGGGGGCAGGCTGTGTGGGGCACCTACCCACCTGCCTGGCCACTTGCTGTCGTGGTCCCGCAAAATTTTGAAGGTGAATTGCTATATTGCGCAGCAAGGAGCAGGCCGGACATGTTTCAGGTCCTCCCAAACAAAGGTCCGGACTCCCCTGCGTTGCTCAGACTGCACCAACACCCCTGTTGCTTCTTAGACTATGGTGACGATCTGTGTATTTTGGGAATCTGCGGGCCTTACTGAATTAGCCCCAACCTGCAATGTATGATAATGTTAGCAACACGCACAGTTATCACAGAAATACAATAGTTTCGGTCTTCTTTAACCCCTTCCCGACATTTGACGTATATATACGTCATGGCCGGGATGTACTTCCCGACACATGACGTATATATACGTCATGACTTTAAACTGTCACCGCGTCTAGGGACGCGGTGACAGAGGGACGATGTCTGCTGTCCTTGACAGCAGACATGTCCCAGCATGCCCGGGGGGGCGGCAATGCCTCCCCCCCGTCGGCGATCGCTGCGATTGGCTGTTCAATGTGAACAACCAATCGCAGCGTTTTCCTGTGTTACCGGCGAATCAGACGCTCTGTAACACAGGGATCCATCACCGCCGGGTGGGAGGGGGCGTGAGGGGGTCACTGGTGATGACCACACCTCACCCCACCTGCCCCCCAAGGCTGTGATTGGTCTGTCGGACCGACGGACCAATCACAGCCATGGCGCGTGATTTAAACTAACGGTGACTGCGCTGCAGATGCCATTCCGGTCTGGAATTGCGTGCAGAGCGGTCACCGTGCCAATCTGTCGTGATATACTGACCTGATCCTTGCCTGATACTTACCTGATCACCGCTGGTAGCGTGCTGCCAGCAGCTGGATGCTTCCTGGATCTTGTGACTTTCTGTGTGCTGCTGCTGCAGTGTCATAGAGTGACAGATAGTGACAGATAGTGACAGATAGTGACAGATAGTGACAGATAGTGACAGATAGTGACAGATAGTGACAGATAGTGACAGATAGTGACAGATAGTGATAGAGAGTGCTATATTTTGTGTCTGCTGCCCCCCCTTTTGTGCTGATCAGTATATCTGTGCTGATCAGCAACTTTTTGGGGGTGCAGTTTTTTTTTTTTATATATATATATACCTGTCAGTTGCACCAAAGGTTGTGCTGCCTGTGCAACTGACTGCTGCCCCCCCTGCTGCCCCCCCTTTTGTGCTGATCAGTATAAATTAACTGATCAGCAACTTTTTGGGGGTGCAGGGTTTTTTTTTTTATATATACCCTGTCAGGTAGCACCCACAGTTGTGTGCCTGCTGCCCCTCACTGCTAATCAGTACTGCATCACTGATCTGCAGGTTTTTTTTTTTGGAGAGTGCAGTGGGGTTTTGTTTTTACACCCACGTTGCTTTTGTGGGTGTCCTGTGGCCGCTGAGCGCTGATCAGTGACGTACATCACTGAACAGCATTTTTGGCACAGGGTTGATATAATTTTTTTTTTTTATTGGGATCAAATTCCTGTATAAAGTATTTTTTTTTCTGCACTACATACACACTACACACTACATACCCCCCGTGTTGAAATAAAGTTTGTACCCCCCCCCCCTACACTATACACGTGTTGAAACATTACACTTACAGAAACACAAAAATAAAAATGGCATCCCAAATGTCATCCCAAATGTCATCCCAGTCATCCAGAAGAATGTATTCAGCGGAGGAGGCATATGCCATGCTTGCCTCTGCCTCTGACACAGCCAGTGATGCAAGCGGGGAATTTGAAGGATTCGTCTTAACCTCATCTTCCTCCTCTAGTGATGAGGGACCCCCTCAAAGACGCCCCCGTAGAGCAGCTGAGACCCCCCCCCCCCCAAATGATTGATCCCGTATGGACCCCACCACCAGACAATTTTGAGCCCCAGGTTCCTAAGTTTTTGGCCATCCCAGGAATCCAATTTGATTCAACAGGTCTCAGAGAAATTGACTTTTTCAAATTATTTTTCTCTGATGATTTTATAAATTTAATGGTGGACCAAAGTAATTTATATGCCCAGCAGTTTATTGCTCAAAACCCCACGTCATCATTTGCTAGGTGGACCCCTGTAGATGCAGTAGAGATGATGACGTTTTGGGGTCTGGTGTTACATATGGGCATAGTAAAAAAGCCAGAAATTAGGCAATATTGGAGTACAGATGTTCTGTACAGCACCCCACTTCACCGTATGGCCATGGCTCGGACTCGTTTTGAGACAATCCTTAAATTTTTACATTACACCGATAATTCACAGTGCCCACCCAGAGATGATCCCACCTTTGACCGGCTATTCAAAGTCAGGCCGGTCATTGATCATTTCAGTGCCAAATTTGCAGAGATGTACATCCCTGAAAAATGTATTTGTATCGACGAGTCCCTTATACATTTTAAAGGAAGGGTTAAATTCCGCCAGTACCTTCCCAGTAAGAGGGCAAGGTATGGCATAAAAATGTATAAACTGTGTGAAAGCACCTCAGGGTACACCCACAGGTTTAGGGTATATGAAGGGAAGGATTCAAGAATTGAACCGCCAGAATGCCCCCCCTCCCTCGTAGGTGTTAGTGGAAAAATTGTCTGGGATTTAGTGCACCCCTTCCTGGATAAAGGTTATCACCTCTATGTGGATAACTTTTACACTAGCATCCCCCTGTTTAAGGCCCTTGGTTCAAGAGGTACAGCAGCTTGCGGTACTGTGCGCAAGAACCAAAGAGGCCTCCCAAAAACGCACATTGCCCAAGTACTGAGAAGGGGTGAAAGCAGGGCACAATCCACCGAAAATATGTTGTTGGTCAAATATAAGGACAAGAGGGATGTCCTTATACTGACAACAATTCATGGAGACAGTACCACCTCCGTCCCTGTACGAGGTACCAGTACCCACACCTCAAAACCTAATTGTATCCTAGATTACAATAAGTACATGGGCGGAGTGGATCTTTCAGATCAGGTACTGAAGCCGTACAGTGCCCTGCGGAAAACAAAAATCTGGTACAAGAAGCTGGCCGTGTATATCATCCAGATGGCACTGTATAACGCTTACGTGCTATTCCGTTCTACCAGCCAGAGGGGGACATTTATGCACTTTCAAGAGGAAGTCATAAAGGGCCTAATATTTGGGAACCAGCAGGCAGAGGGCCCCAGTACTTCTAGTACTGGCCCCCGTATTGTACCAGGGCAGCATTTTCCTAACGAAATCCCCTCCACTGCAAAAAAGGGCAGGACACAAAAAAGGTGCAAAGTTTGCTATAAAAAGGGAATAAGAAAGGATACTATTTTCCACTGTGAAACTTGCCCCGACAAACCCGGCCTATGTATAAAGGAGTGTTTTAAAATATACCACACATCTATGGATTATTAGGTTCATCATTTCACCGTGCTTTGGGGGTCTTGCTAATGCCACATAGCACCCACCATTCATTCCACCAGAATCTGAGCTGCAAAATCCAAAAATCACTCCTTCCCTTCTGAGTCCTGCCATGCACCCAACTGGTATTTTTTGGTCACATATGAGGCATTGCCATACTCGGGAGAAATTGAGGCACAGATTTTGGGGTGCTTTTTCTCCTTCATACCTTATGAAAATGAAAAATTTTATGCCAGAACTGCATTTTTGTTTAAAAAAATGTAATTTTTCATTTGCACAGCCCAGTTGTATCAAAATTGGTGAAACCCCTGGGGGTTTGAAATGTACACTATACCCCTAGATGAACTCGCTGAGGGGTGTAGTTTGCAAAATGGGGTCACTTGTGGGGGGGTTCCACTGTATTGGTGCTTTGGGGGGTCTTGCTAATGCGACATAGCACCCACCAACATTCCACCAGAATCTGTGCTGCAAAATCCAAATATCACTCCTTCCCTTCTGAGTCCTGCCATTTTTTGGTCACACATGAGGCATTGCCGTACTCGGGAGAAATTGGGGCACAGATTTTGGGGTGCTTTGTCTCCTTCATTCCTTGTGAAAATGAAAAATTTTGAGCCAGAACTGCATTTTTGTGTAAAAAATGTAATTTTTCATTTTCACTGCCCAGTTGTACCACAATTGGTGAAACCCCTGGGGCTTTGAAATGTACACTATACCCCTAGTTGAATTCCCTGAGGGGTGTAGTTTGCAAAATGGGGTCACTTGTGGGGGGGTTCCACTGTATTGGTGCTTCGGGGGTCTTGCTAATGCGACATAGCACCCATCAACATTCCACCAGAATCTGTGCTGCAAAATCCAAATATCACTCCTTCCCTTCTGAGTCCTGCCATGCACCCAAATGGTATTTTTTGGTCACATGTGAGGCATTGCCGTACTCGGGAGAAATTGGGGCACAGATTTTGGGGTGCTTTGTCTCCTTCATTCCTTGTGAAAATGAAAAATTTTGAGCCAGAACTGCATTTTTGTGTAAAAAATGTAATTTTTCATTTTCACAGCCCAGATGTACCACAATTGGTGAAACCCCTGGGGGTTTGAAATGTACACTATACCCCTAGATGAATTCCCTGAGGGGTGTAGTTTGCAAAAATGGGGTCACTTGTGGGGGGGTTCCTAACTTTTAGCATCTTATGGTGCCTAGAAACCTACATGGTGCCTAAAAAATAATCTCATAAAAAGGAGGCTCCAAAATCAAGTAGGTGCTCCTTCTATTATGAAGCCTGTGGTTTGGTCAACGTGCACACTAGGGCCACATATAGGATATTTATGAAAACAAAAGAATTGGGGGAATCAATTTTTAGTCACATTTCTCTAGTAAAATCTACTGTGTTCCTTAGAAAAATTTATTAAAATTGAAAATCTGCAAAAAAAATGAAATTTTGAAATTTCACCTACACTTTGTTTTAATTCCTGTGAAACACCTAAAGGGTTAACAAACTTCCAAAATGCTGTTTTGAATACTGTGAGGGGTGCAGTTTTTGAAATGGCATCATTTATGGGGGTGTCTCATACAAGTCCCTCAAAGTCACATCAGAACTGAACTGGTCCCTAAAAAAATCAGTGTTTGAAATTTTCTTGAAAATTTGAGAATTTGCTATTCATATTTTAAGCCTCCTAGTGTCCAAAAAAATTAAAAGGAGGTTGAAATAATGATGGCAACATAAAGTAGACATATGGACTTTGTTAGTTATTAACTATTTTGAGTGGTATGATTATTTGTCTCACAAGCAGAAAATTTATCATTTTGAAAATTGCTAAATTTTCCATTTTTTTACGACATTTTGGTATTTTTCACAAAAAAACACAGACTGTATCGACCCAAATTTACCACTAACTTGAAGTACAATGTGTCACGAGAAAACAATCTCAAAATCACTGGGATAAGTAAAAGCAAAAAAAAGTTATCCCCACTTAAGTGATACATGTCAGATTTGAAAAAAAGGGCTCTGTCAGGAAGGCAAAAACAGGCTGCGGCGGGAAGGGGTTAATACAAGGCTTTCATAATTCATAAAAAAAAAAAAAATAACAGATTGAATCAAATATGGCCAGTTCTCAGCTTAGTAGTCCTTTTTAACCATACCAACCAACCCCTGACATTAAGCACTAAGTACTAGCATTTCCCTTTCAATCCAACAGGAGTCCAAACGAAGAGAAATACAGATCCATAAGGATTGGGAACACAGCATTTTCCACCAGACTTTTGCCAGTTCCTGGGGCTGTTGAATGTTTATTTGAAATGGGATTTGAAGAGGTATGCTTTTTAAAAATATATACAATTTTCTGAAGACTAGCTTGTATGTACATGGATGGTTAAATGCTGTCAGTTAGGTAACAAGACCATTCATGTATGTAATGTACTCTATTTCATTCTAATTTCCTGTCAGCATAGACCTGGGGTAGCCAACCCTAGTCCTCGAGAGCTACCAACAGTGCATGTTTTGCAGGTCTCCTCACAGAATCACAAGTCAGCTAATTAGCTCCATCTGTGTATCTTTAAAAATGTGTCAGTGATTAATGAGTGCAGCTGTGCAGCAGCTAGGTTGTCTGGAAAAGGTGAACTGTTGGTAGCTCTCGAGGGCTAGGGTTGGCTACCACTGGCATAGACCAATGCTTCACCTCGTGGACTGTGCCTCATATCAGTCATACTGTACCAACATCAGTTGTAAGATGGTGGGTCGCACACTGAGATGCATGGTGTGATGAGATTTCTGCGTCTAACCGGCACAACAGCAGCTGAAATGAGTCGCAAACTTTTAGAGGTGTTTAGTGATAACGTCATATCATGGAAACCCGATTTGGTGCATTGCTTTTTAAAATGGCAGGACAGGCAATCATGTAACGAAGGCAAAGGTTTTAAAATTTGTGCTACCGCTCGCGGGGCTCGCTGCGCTTGCCACACTTCGGGGTGGCATGGATAGTGGGGGGTGCCTAAAACCTCATTGTATGTCATACAATCATATTATTGTATAGCTAATGTAATGGCATCACACGCCCTATAAAATCGCATGTGATCGCATGCGATTTTGCGGGAGATGCAATGCGACCCCCCAGGGCTGAAAGAGCAGTGATTAAATTACATAGGAAAATCGCATGCCACTTAAAATGGCCCATGCGATGCGATTTTCCGAAGTTACTGTACGTATGCTATGGCCGTGGTCTTGCAGATGGCATATCATTATGCCATGCCCCCATTTTCTGTCCCTCTGCATTGCTGAATAGACGATGTGCACATGCTGGGGTGACTCCCAACCATGGCCTTAACTGTGTGGAGTTTGTATGTTCTCCCCATGTTTGCGTGGGTTTCCTCCTGGTACTCCGGTTTACTCCCACAATCCAAAAATATACTGGTAGGTCAATTTGCTTCCAACAAAATTAACCCTAGAATGTCATGTGGTAGGGTATATTTTTAGGGTGTAGATCAGGGGTGGCCAACCCGCGGCTCTCGAGCCGCATGTGGCTCTCCACCTTGCTAAGTGCGGCTCCTGCTGCCCTCCGTCCCTGTTCCCCGGCCCAAATCCATCTTCTTGAGGGGAGGGGAGCGCGCATTGTGCATCTCTCCTACCCCTTAGTGTGCATCATTATGACTGGGCCGGCAGCCAATCAGCAGCCGGCCCACGAGCTTTGATTCGTGGATGGACCAGTCACAGGGAAGTGAGGGGGGAAGGAGACGTGCGCTGTGCTGTGCTCTCCTCCCCTCCGTGACATGCAGGAGTCGGACTGCAGGGGGACGCCAGACTGTCCTCTCCCCGTCCGGCAGCAGCAGCAACAACGGTGAGTGCTGCTGCTGGGAAATTATCACGGGGGGCATAACTAGCACTGTGGGGGGGCATATGTGGCATTGTGGTAACATATCTGGCACTGGCCACATAACTAGCACTGTGGGGGCATATGTGTGGCATTGGGGGGACATACCTGGCACTGGGCACATAACTAGCACTGTGGGGGCATATGTGTGGCATTGTGGGGGTATATATGGCACTGGGCGCATAACTAGCACTGTGGGGGCATATATGTGGGGCATATATGTGTAGCACTGTGGGCATACCTAGCACTGTGGGGGGCATATCTGACACTGGGGGCATAAAGTTTTGTCCTGTAGCCACTCCCCCTTGTGTCATATGACCACGCCCCTGACCACACCCCTTTTGCCGCGCGCTCTTTGGCTTGATTGCCGATATTTTCCGGCTCTTTACCTCGGACCAGTTGGCCACCCCTGGTGTAGATTGTAAGCTCCACTGGAGCAGGGACTGATGTGAATGATCAACTATACTGTGTAAAGTGCTGCAGAATGTGTGTGTGCTATATAAGAAACTGTTAATAAATAATAAATCAGATTTGGGTGGTGTTTTAATTGTGTAGTGCAGTGTAAAAATAAAGCAGTCAGTATTTTACCTGCACAGAAACAAAATACCTCACCCAAATCTAAATCTCTCTGCACATGTTTCATCTACCAATCTGCAGTGCACATGGTTTTGTCCATTTGAGAAGGAATTTGCCTTTGCAAGCGAACCAGAATAAGGGTCAGAGTGTAGCACTGCAATTAGACACCTACATTAAGTATTCCAAATCTATATGTTGTTTATACTGTTTTATATAAATCAAGATGGCTTATCTAATATATTTATTTACCATGTGGGAAATCCTCCTATAAAATCCTTGAAGGAAACAATGTATATGGTAGATAATCAAAATCCGCTTCATTGGCCAGGTATACTTGCGTATACTAGGAATTCGATTTGGATTGCTGTGCAACAGCCAGGGTGGGAACAGGCAAAACAGTGGCAGTACAGATATATATCACACGTACAGATATACACTAGATGTAATATTATGCCTCCAACCTATTCTGGAATAAGAAAGCCATCACCAAAATGGCAAATACTTGAATGTCATTGTATTATAATAATTGAATGTATAAGATTGAAAATTCATACATTATTAAAATATTACAAGATGCATTGACAACCTCCTAGAAGATGAGATATTAAACCATGTATGGCTTCATTCAAGTGAGTGGGAGCCCCCAATTGATGAACTCTTCCAAGATGTTTGTACCAGTAAAGGTCCTTCTAGAACCTTCTAAACTGTTTCATTGCAAGCCAATTTTTTGTTAACATGTTACTGCATTTATCCGGCACCACAAGGGTTCTGCAGCAGCTAGCAAACCACATGTGATCACTTTTGCAATTCGATTAATATTATGTGCAGTACATAATATCTATCGACGTGACATTCGGCCCGCGCATTGTGTCGGGACCCATTCGATGTTCATACAATACTTCAATTTATTGCCCAGATGTGGTCAAAATCAAAGGATTGCTTGCAATATCGCCCTAGTGTATAGGCAGCATATCAGTACAAGGCAATTTAGGACAAGGAAATGGTAAATAAAGGCATTGCATCAGGGGACAGGACACTGGAGTAATTTTTAGGGTGATGGAGACCTAGGGTTATCTGTCATTGAACGTGGTAAGGGGTTAATCTATGAGAAGAAAAAGCACACGAGGAGAGAGGACCCTGCTTGTAAGAGTTTACATTCTTTAGTGGTGATTCTTACTATTAAACAGGAACAGCTTTCACTAACCTTGTTACTAACCGCTAACTTATAATGATCTACATATGTTTATTCTAAAGGGAGAGACCCATCTTGTGTTTCCTAAGAAGGCATCGGTCGAGAAGCTGCAGAAAGTTAGAGACCGTCTTGCTTCAGAGAGAAACAAACAGCTTAATGAGTCAAATGCACCAGAACCAGATACATTAGGCACACAGGTGGCACCTAATCCGAGCCTGGCAAGCAGACCGCAGCCGGCATCAGATGTCCGGCAACCAGCAACTTCCAATTTTTTGGTATGGACTTTACTTTGATGTATACTGACCTAACAAACTGTATGCACTATATCCGGTTTAAAGTTACTTACTAATTACGTGCAATAATTAGTGTAAAGCTTGGGCAATATGAAGTTTCTCTCTTAGGGCCAGATGCAGCAAGCTTCAAAAAGTGATAAAGTGAGATTGATAAACAACCAGCCAATCAGCTCCTATCTGTCATTTTTCAAACCCAGCCTGTAGTATGACAGGTAGGAGCTGATTGTCTGGTTGTTTTTCACTCTCTCTTTATCACTTTTTGAAGCATAATACATCTGCCCATTAATGCCCCCATGTACTTGGCGATTTTCCTTGTAGTTGAAGTTATTTTCCTGTGATTGTGGCAACCAATCACAGGAAAATAATCCAAATTGCTGGGGACTGACAGTGATCCTGTGCACATCCTCTTGGATTGCTTCTGAGCCTGTTTGGCTTGGCTTGGTTTGCTTGCGATTATATACCATCCAAAAGGACCAAATGCAATATTATCGCATGCAAACCTGCTGTCCGGGAAGGCCCGCCACATAGATTTGTGCCAGAGATTTAGCATGGGAGATTCAACATGAGAGCTCTAGATCACTACGTGTGTAGGCCCCTTTTATCGCTACGTGTGTAGGCCCCTTTATCGCTACGTGTGTAGGCCCCTTTATCGCTACGTGTGTAGGCCCCTTTATCGCTACGTGTGTAGGCCCCTTTATCGCTACGTGTGTAGGCCCCTTTATCGCTACGTGCGTAGGCCCCTTTATCGCTACGTGCGTAGGCCCCTTTATCGCTACGTGCGTAGGCCCCTTTATCGCTACGTGCGTAGGCCCCTTTAAGCATTAAGCTTTATCATCCAACAAAGTTATCTTACCAAGAACACATTGAGCTTTTTTTAATCTGGTAACAAACTAGAATATAAATCCTCCTGCCTTTGCTGCCAGTTCACATATAGTGTAATAAGAACAGACAATCCGTTTTCAATATTGTATATGACCAATAGATAGTGAGGTCCACAAAAAGCCTAATTTGCAATGTGGTTATGTGAAATTGTTGGATAATACCAAACTGGCCAAATACTGGACATTACATTTTTCTGTAGTTTAATGGCTGATAACTGAGAGCAGTAACCTGTGCTTGGCTTCAGAATGTCCATTAAATGTACAAGCTCTAGAAAGTGTTACATCTTTGTGCATTTTTCTTGCATTTGGAGTGAAATCTGATTTATTTAGAACTTCACTATCCCTGAATAGGACAAAATAATTTACAAAGTGCAATACTCTAGGTTTTCTTAAATTGTCTTTGATCTTTTTCAGACAGCAGCTAAGGTTTCTGCATATCTTGTTCTACCTATATTTATGTGCTTTCCAATCCCTGGAACAGAGGCATCTTCATAGAATAATGCATATATTCACTGCCTAGCAAGCAGGTTAATGCTGTTCTGCCACCCCCCTGCCAGGCGAGTCCTCGCACTACAATGTGAGAAATCTTTTCGATGGTAGCTCACCATCGAATGATTTCTGATGGTCACTCACCATCGATTGATTTCTCCAGCCTCCGCTCAGAAAAGTAAGTTTAGTGTTCCCTCCAGCATCTCAGGAGGGCAGGGTGCTGGTGGAAAAGGGGCACTTTAAATGCGGCGGGGCGGGCCCGCTGATGTCACTAATGTGAGCAGGCCCGCCAGCTGAAGTCTATCTTGGGGGCGTGCAGAAGCCCGCAGAGGGGACCTACAGGCTTCAGCAGAGCAGGAATCCGACCCTCTGGGTATTGAGGCTTTGATTCTGCTGTGCGCCAAGTACAAAAAGTTGGAGAGTTAGAGCCAGGCCAAACAGTCCAAAACTGTGGTATTCCAGAATTCAGAGGAATTTAATTAGATACTTAACTGATTTGGGGCGCTTGGCTGCTAACAATGTACCACCCATTGCCACCTTAAATAGATGACTTGCTTTTATACTTACATACTTGTTAGTTATACAGCCCCTGGGCTCTTCCTCCGGAGTCGTCCTTGTTCTTCCCATTAACTTATGCTGCATTTAATATCACTCCATTTCTATACAAAATCTGGACCCGTCTTTGTCCCCTACTTTTCTTCCCCCTCCATTTTCTCCTCTACTCCTGTTTGTTCTCTTTATTATTTAATGCCAAAGAAAAATGCAGAGACATGTCAATGTTATTTTATTATATCACTATTCTTGTATGATGTTGTCTACCTATCATTGCTTTCTCTTTGAATAAATAAAATATATTTTAAAAAAAATACGTTCATATACTTAAATCTGCCTGACAGCATCCTGACAAGAGATTTCAGATGACACGTTCTTTTCTGGCATTTTATCGTTTTGCTTCTGATAGCAGAACATTTTGGGAAGACCCTCTTCAGTTGACTCTTCTGTATCTTGCTTATCTAAGCGGATGGTACTTCCTGTACCAGGAGCCACCTCTTTGAAGGAGGTTGCTGACAGAAAGCTTGAAAGTACTTTGAAATCCATTTATATGGCAAATGGAGTGACTCTGCATCCAGCTACGTTTGGTTGCCGGGTGAATAAGGCTGTTGAGGCTTGGACATCTCATTTGGTAGAAGGTCTCCAGGCCGGTAAACCAGTTGAAGAGCTTGCTTACCTTGCTGAACATATACAAGAGTCAGCGGCATACTTACGGGAGGCTTCTAAAGATGTATGTAATCTGGATTTCAGATCCTCGGCATTGGCCATTTCTGCCCACAGGGGTCTTTGGCTCAGACAATGGAAGATGCTAAATCCAACAAAGCTGTAGAGGCGTTACCGTTTCTGGAACAGTACTTTTTTGGAGAGGAAATTTATAAGAAGATATCCCAAGGAACTGGGGAAAAGTGGGGTAGACTTATTTTTCTTCCTCCTTCTGCTCCAACCCCTAGGCACTCCTTTTTAAGGTTGGTCCATATGGTCCTAGGGGGGGGGGGGGAGGTTGTTCCAGAGGTATTTCAGCACATTCTCGTGGATTCTGTTGCAGGGGTCAAGCTATGGCAACAGATTCACAACTGGACCCTAAGTCCACCCCAAAGCCCAATTTATGACACAGTTTTCTCTCTCCCCTTGGGGATACCAGGGTGGGAACCTGTCTGCGGGTGTTTCGAGCTATTTGGACACAATCATGCCAGGATGTGTGCGTACGAGATCTAATCGTTCACCGGAACAAGCTGGATTTTTATTTTCCTTTACCTAACTTTTTTTTTTTCTACGGGTTTGAGAGTTTCAGACGGCAAGCGTGTTCTGAAACTGCTTCTGGCAGGAATATTGATTTCTGGTACTCACAAATAAGAAGAAACAGATGTATTACGTCAGCCTTTTCATGGTACCAAAACCAGATGGTTTAGTACTGACCATTCTCAATTTGAAGGATTTCAACCCATAATTGAGAGAGTTCAAATTCAAAATTTTGAATTTCTTTGCTCCAGGATTGCAGGTGTGGAGCAGGACGAGTTTTTTGTATCCTTGGATGCATACCAACATATTTCCATGTAGCAGCCTCATCAGATTCGCTCTGAGAGTTCTTCATTACCAATTCCGGCTACTGCATTTAAGTGGCCCCCATGATCTTTCCAAAGGTTATGGGAGACATGAAGATTATTCTCAGGTGACAGGGCATCACAGTGATTCCCTACCTCAACGACCTACTGTTAAATACTCGTTCACAGAATCAGCTGACACGGAACATAAAGGTCACAAGGAGTCTCCTCAACAGACATAGGTGGATTCTGACCCTTCCCAAGTCACATTTACAACTGACACACATGCTTTTGTTTTTGTTCCTGGGCATGATTATGGATACTCAGAAGCAACAGGGTTTTCTCCCTCAGGACAAAGTATCAGCTCTCCAGGGCATGGTCAGTCTGATTTTGATGCACAGGAAGGTATCAGTGCTTCTATGTATTAGACTCCTTGGTCATATGGTGGAAGCCTTTGAGGCAATGCCGTATGCCCTATTTCACTCCAGACTATTTCAGCTGGACCTGTTAGCTCAGTGGTCGGGGTCCCAACTTTTTCTTTACCACAACAGTGGAGCCTTCCACAAGTGGATCTGATGGCATCTCACCGGAATCATCAGCTACCAAAATATTGTTCATGGACAAGAGCTTCAGCAGCGGCGGTGGTCGACACTGTAGTGATTCCTTGAAATTACCATTTTGTCAACCTGTTCCCTCCTTTTCCTTTTGATTCATCGCCTTCTGCGGCTCATAAAGAGAGAATGTGTCAAGGTTCTGTTGGTGGCTCCAGATTGGCCCTGTCGAGCTTGGTATTCGGACCTTCAGAGGCATCAAATAAACCAGCCATGGCCTCTTCCTCTGTGTGAGGATCTAGAAACAACAAGAGATGATGACACGTTCCAACACCAACTCATTTCGACATGAAAATTTATTTTTCAAGGTTATTTTCCCACTGTCTGGGATCTCCTTTTATCCCCATTGAAGGCTACACCCACCTACAATGGGAGGGACCACTCATCCGATCCCCGGAAGTTAAACAAAAGTGTATATAGTGCCTGAAATAAACATACAAAATATATAGGACAGTATACATAACAGATCTGTAACACATTCTGTGGGAGGATCGTCTAAAGCAAGGCCCATTCATATTTCCAGACTTAAAGTGTCTACATTTAATGGCATGGTTGTTGAGAGGGGCCCCCTTGAGAGGCAGGTGGATTCCCCTAGCTGTCATTCTGACCATGCTCAATGCCCAAAAGGAGGTTACCTTAAAACATTATCACGGCACCTGGAAGGCTGTCATATCTTGGTTTGAAAGTAGGAGAGTAGCTCCTCTGAGGTTCAAGGCTTTTCACCGTCTGCTGTTTCTTCAGGCTGGCCTTCTGACAGGCCTGCGGCTTGGTTCTTGGAAGGTACAAGTTTTGGTATTGTCCATTTTCCTTCAAAAGAAAATAGCTCTTATGCCAGATGTTCAGATGTTTTTCCAAGCGGTGGTCTGGTTGCATCCTCTGTTTGTTCCATCCATGGCTCCAAGGGATTTGGATCTTGTTCTTTCCTTTCTGCAGTCATCTGTTCTTGAGCTGTTGGAATTGGTGGAGCTCAAATACTTGTCTTAGAAGGTGGTGTTACTCCTTGCCCTAAGTTCTGCCAGGCGAGTGTTGGAGTTAGGCGCTTTATCGAGTCACACTCCTTATTTTATCTTCCACATGGACAGAGCATGTGGACTGTTTTCCACTTAAATCCAACCTCTGGTGGTAGCATTTTATTCTGCATCTAGGTCCCTAGATGTGGTCCCAGTGCTTAGGTTCTTTGTGGATAGGACTGCTTCTTTGTGGAAAATGGATGTCCTTGTTTGTCCGGTATGATTGCTTTTGTCCTGGATGGCCTGCACCTAAACAGACACTTGGGAGCTCTGGGACATCCCCACTTTAAAGTCTACATTCCAATGTTCCCTGCTTAATGAAAGAGAGAACAGGATTTTGGGACTTCCCGTTAAATCCATTTCTCCGAATCCGCAGGGGACACTGTTCTTCCTGCCTGGGTGATGGGTTTTTTTTCTACGGTTTTATGATTGTTCAGTTTCCATGTCATTGTCCTGTTTGTGTTAAGTTTATGTGTCTCTTTGCTCCTTCTCTTTTGAATTTCCAACTCTTCTTGGCGCGGTTTACTAAGACTGAGTTGGGGAGGGGTATAAAGGAGGAGTTGTTGACACTACTCAAATTATTTAAAGGGCCAGCTCCCAGTTACTACAATTATGTACCCACTGTAAAGTCTACATTCCAGTGTCTCCTGTAAATTTGGAGAAATGGATTTAACGGTGAATACCAAAATCCTGTTATAGGGGAAGAGGCTCTAGCCTGCACATCCTAACTGCTTGTAATGTGAGGCGCTACCATGCTGATATTTATAGCACTACACATAGAAAAATATATGCAAGTGCACTATGCAATCATTACTACTCAAAACTGAAATGAATAATAGTTAAATATCATGTTTGTCCAAAGTTATGGCCCTTCCCACCAACGTCAAATAATCGCATGGTCTTTTGTACAACTCTGCCCCAGTCCTTTAACCCTTTGAGAGCCAACATTGCTGCGAGAGATCTTTAAAATATCTGCTAAAATACCAGTGTCGCTCTCAGCGACTGTTCTATTTTTGGGTGCACTATTTAACTACAATTAATTTACTTAGCTGGATTTATTTATAATAAATGAACAATCGCTGTGAGTGATGCTGGCAATTGTACCAGATTGCGGATCTCTCACAGCAATGTTGGCACTCAAAGGTTTAATAAATAGAACTAGCTTTACCAAGGTTTTTTTTTTTGGGGGGGGGATAATATTTAAGCATTTTATACAACTTCAAGTAGTTATTTATATGTTAAAATCCTACGAGCGTTAGATCTTTCTATAGCCTCAGTATATTGTAAAAAAAAAAATTAAAAAATCAAATTAAAAAAATAACCTAAAGATATAACATGTATGTTACAGTATATCTCGCCAGGTGCCTTTTATTTGCGTTTTTAATTTAGTGACCCTATGGGGGGTATTCAATCGTTATCGAAATGGTTTTTTTCACGTGTTTTTTTTCACTTTTTCACATCGGAGAGTCCTCAGCTATTCAATCTAGTCATTTTTCGAGTATGTGAAATGTTTTTTTTCACGATGCATTTTCGTTTGATTCGGTAGCGATATTTCCACTTTTTCACTTTTTTTTATAGCTTTTTTTCGACTTTTCACTCAGACATATTCAATGATATGATACCGATATGAATGTTTCCGCGTGTATGCTCTTCTTCTCAATTTTCCTTTCACCATGTCACGGGTGACGAATTCATAGATTCAACTCTGTATTTTGTTAAGTAATGGCTCGTTTGATCTCCAGAATAAAATATATGTAGGATTGTTTGCCCTTATTTTGTTTTTTTGTTATTTGTGTGAAATATTAGTTGTTTTATTACAATTCACTTCCCAGCATTGATGCCATTGCAGTTGATTCCCAAGTGCCAGAGACAGGCCCCAGTTCTCAGCTGCTGTGGGGAAATGGTAAGTAGCTGATTCATGTGCCCCTGCACCACTGGTCTTTAATCTGTGACACTCCTGATGGAGGGCCACAGGTTGAAGACCCATTCCCTAGTTTAAACCCAAAACAAACCAAGGGCGCATGCGCTGTGTGCCAGGTGTAACTCGGTGCCATGTCTGTCTATAACAGGGCCACTACTGACCAGCTCTCTATGTTCCCATTAATGTTTCCCCTTGCAGGTCCTTACGTCTCCTGCTGCCTCCGCAAACAGCCCTTTGCAGTTTGATGTCTGCCTTGATGCCATTGCAGTTGATTCCCAAGTGCCAGAGACAGGTTTCGCTTAGCGAAAAAGTCACGCCCATTTTTCGATACATTTCACTTTTTTTCACTTTTTTCACTTCTTGCTGTCTCCGGAAAAAAAACCTTTGAATACCTCGAAAAAAAAAATAGCGAAAAAGGATTCTTGATGCGAAATAAACGAAAACATATTGTTAAACGTAAAATAGTTTTTTTCGGAGCACATTGAATACCCCCCTAAGTATTTTAAATCCCACTTAAGATAACATGTTAATGGCCAGTGGATATTCCAGTATGCCTACCCACCTGATATTTAATAACTGGTTACATAAGTGCAGAGCTACACTCACCACTGCTACAGACCTCATGCAGCTAAATAAGAGCGTGACCTTGATGGATACAACAAGTCTGCCAGAACAAATAATCTCTGACTTTAATGGAAGTCACTTCTACTCATGTGGAAGCAGGTAAAAAGCAGCCCATGGAAAGTGCATTTTGGAGAAAGGAGTATTGACAGGCAGCACAATGTAACACCTGTATTTGTTTATTTGTGTCACTGCACAAGCTGATATGATTACCTACAGTGTCAGTAGTGACATTTATTACATGGTGACAAATTTAGGGATCCCTGACATTTTGTAAAAAATAATGATCAGTTCTGTTTTTTTTTTTTTTTTTTTTTTTTTTTAGGCATCTGAAATCACATTTTTCAAGACCTTGCAGTCCAACTTTCAGCATGTTCTAATGTACGAGCTGCCAGCTCTTCAGCAAAGAGCACTCAAACACATCCCTGTATCGGAACTGAAGGAAAAAGCACAAGAAAAGCTGCTGCAGGCCAAAAGCATTGACTCTGGTAATTGTTCTAATACACAGACATCGATTCAAATTAAGCATAGTTCAGATCTGTGACAACTTTTGTGGTTTAAAAGTATTAGTTTGTGTTATTTATTGTTATTTCTCTATCATGCAGCAGGTGACACTGGAACTTACATTGGGTTTAGAGCTGGGACAGCTGGGAGCTAGGCACTACTAATTTGATTAGGGAAGGCTACTCCTCCCCTCTAAGCCCCATCAGCCCCCAGTTAGAAAATTGTGCTCAGGGAGCTGGTCACCATTCTACCTGCTCCTGCAGGTTGTTCGTTTTTCTACTATCTACACTGTGAATACAGAGCCCTTCCCTGCTTATTTTAAAAGCTTGGGTCCGGGTCTCCTGCGCCCCTGGTTCTGAACCAGGTTGTCGTCAGGGCCTCTCTAAAGGTGCCTGCCCAGACGTTTTGTGCTCCTGCCAGCCCTATGCTACAAAGGGTCTGCCAGCCACTCAAGCGGTAGCAGCCTCAGGGTAAGTACTATGCTTTTTTGTCCCCCTCCTAACTGCTGCCGTTTTCACGTGCAGCATCGCGGCGCCGCCATCTTGGAATTCGCGCCGCCGCTGCAGCGCTGTTCTCTGCCGGCTCTCCTGCTCTGGTTCCCCTGTCCTAGTGTTTGTAGGGGCAGGGGTGTGCGGGAGTGGAGCGGGCGTCAGCGGAGCGCTGGGCGCGAGTGAGAGGTGCGCGCTGCGGCGCTGTTACAGACGCTGCTGGGGAGGGGGTGATGTAATGTTTAGGCTTTAAGCCTGAGGCGGGCACGGCGCGGCCATTTGCTATGCGCTACACACACACACACACACACAGACAATTGTTGCTATGTGTAAAAGGCTGCTCTTTTCCTATTCCATAGGACTACTGCAGCCAGCGACTCCGGTTAACCCCTTGTGGGTAGATATTTAGGGGTGAATTCTGGGGTGTCGAAGCTTGTTTCCCTCCAGGTCCCGCAGCCCCTGGTGTCTTTAGTGTGGTGTGTGTGTGTGTGTGTGTGTGTGTGTGTGTGTGGAGGACGCAAGAGGTTGTGTGGACCGGACTTGCGCGGGGAGCATGACGGGCAGGTTAGGCACCAAGGCTTCCAAGAAGGCATTCATTTGCACTTCTTGTAACATCAAATTTGCTCAATACTCTGCAGATGGAAAACCAACGCTTTGTCAGGTCTGTTCTGCCTCCCCTACGGGGTCTTTGATAGACGAGCCCACTGCTCCTAACTGGGCTTCCCTGCTAGCAGGGAATATGTCCAAATTATCGGCGGAATTGGCAGAGTCACGCAGGGCTGAACCAGCGTGGGCCTCAACCCTGGCTAAGTCTGTGGAGTCCTTAGCTTCTTCAATGAATAGGACCCACAAACAGGCTTCTGTTAGCCAGAAGCGGCCTTTACAGGCTGCGTTTCAGTCGGATGATTCTGACGAGGAGCCTCCGTTTAAAGAAATGGAGGAAGGAGAGTGGGAGGAGGTGCAGGATGATCCTGTTGAACCGGAGCCTACCCCTGGGGGCGTTGAGGCCCTTATTGCAGTGAAGCAGGTTCTTAATTTACCTGAGGACCCTGCTCCTCAACCGCAGGAATTGGACCTGTTTGGTCTGACAAAGAGGTCTGCTATTGTTTTTCCTTGTCCAAACCAGGATCAACTTTTAGCAGCCTGGAGGAACCCGGATAAGCGTTTTCAGATGCCTAGACGTTTTCCATCGTTATATCCCTTTGATCCAGCTGCTTTAGGCAAGTGGGAGACTCCGCCTCCAGTGGACGCGTCTGTGTCCAGGTTATCCAAGAAGACGACATTGCCGGTTCCGGGAGCTTCTTCTTTGAAGGATCCATCGGACCGCAAGCTAGAGGCCACCCTAAAGACCATTTACACGGCGGCGGGTGCCCAGCTTAGACCTGCCATAGTATCGGCCTGGGTAAACAAGGCAAATGCTAGATGGGCAGAAATGATCCTAGAGGGTTTGGATTCAGGTATGTCTCGGGATGAGATTGGTCAATTAGCAGAGCACATAAAGGAGTCTGCAGCCTTTTTGGGTGACGCGGCGAAGGATATTTCGCTTATATCTGCTCGTATTTCGGCCAACGCCATTTCCGCAAGGAGAGCATTGTGGCTGCGTTCTTGGCAGGCAGATGCCGAGTCCAAGAGAGCAGTAGAAGGGCTTCCGTTCGCAGGAGACATCCTGTTTGGACCGGAGCTTGATAAGTGGATTTCGCAGGCCACTGGGGGGAAGTCAGCATTCCTTCCCTCAACAGCTCCACCTGCATGGTGTCACTATACAGGACCACCTTTTTTTCAGTCCTTTCGTCCGCAGCAGTCCTTTCGTGGTAGAGGACGTGGATTTCAGGCCTCCAGAGGCTCTCGGGCTAGAGCCCGCCCTCAATCCAACGCTCGACCACAGGAGTCTAAGCCACCTCAGAAGCCGGTGGCATGACGGTTTGCCAGCTTTTGTGGGGGATCCGGTGGTGGGAGCTCGCCTGTTGGACTTCAGAACCCAGTGGTTCTCCCTTTCGGAGGACCCTTGGGTTCGCAGGCTCATTTCGGACGGTTATCGAATCCAGTTCGACCTTCCTCCCCCCACACGTTTCTTCACCACGGCTCTTCCCGTGTCTCAGGACAAGAGGTCGGCTCTTCAGGGGGCGATAGATATCTTGCTGAAGTCTCAGGTTATCATCCCGGTTCCGTCGACACAGAGAGGCAGGGGGTACTACTCAATCTTTTTGCAGTGCCCAAGCCAGACTGGTCAGTCAGACCCATCCTAAATCTCAAGTCCCTGAATCTATTGGTATCATACCAACCTTTCAAGATGGAGTCGATTCACTCTGTCATTGCATCCTTGGAACCGAACGAGTTCATGCTATCATTGGACATCAAGGATGCCTACCTTCATGTTCCCATTTGGAAGCCTCACCAGGCTTACCTAAGGTTTGCCATAGGGAAGGATCACTTTCAATTCAGGGCCCTGCCTTTTGGGTTATCATCGGCTCCCAGAGTTTTCACAAAGACTCTGTCAGTCATTATCGCCTCTCTACGACATCAGGGGGTGACCATAATTCCATATCTGGACGATCTGCTCATCAAGGCGTCGTCGGTGGAATTACTGGAGGAACACGCGCATCTGATGGTTCGGACCCTCGTCAGCCTGGGTTGGTTCCTAAATTTCAAGAAGTCCACTCTGACTCCTTCCAAGAGGATTCTTTTTTTGGGACTCTGGTTGGACACTTCGGTTCAGAGAGTGTTCCTACCAGAGGACAAGATCAGTTCCATAACAGCGATGACCCGCAGGGTTCTGCAACCGCGTCGAGTTCAGCTTCACTTGTGTGTTCAGCTCTTGGGAAAGATGGTGGCTTCCTTCCCAGCGGTAACGTGGGGAAGGTTCCATTCCAGACCTTTCCAGCTGGATCTCCTAAGGAAGGGAGCGGGGTCGCATCTGTCTCTACACAGACTGGTTCGGCTTTCAGCCCGGGCTCGTCAGGCCTTACTCTGGTGGCTTCACTCAGAGCACCTCAGACAGGGGCAAAGATTTGCCATCTGGGACTGGATTCTCCTAACCTCAGACGCAAGTCTGAGGGGTTGGGGAGCAGTGGTGCTCGGTCTTCGTCTGCAGGGGAGATGGGACTTCAGAGAGAGTCAGTTATCCATCAACGTGTTGGAGCTAAGGGCAATTTACAACGCCTTGCTAGCAGCACAGGATTATCTTCAGGGAAGACCAATAAAGATTCAAGCAGACAACGCCACAGCGGTTGCCTATGTGAACCGACAGGGGGGCATGAGAAGCAGGATGGCCATGGCAGAGGTATCCAAGATTCTGCAATGGGCAGAAAGCAGGCAGGTGATTCTTACTGCCGTGTTCATTCGGGAGTAGAGAACGTGGAGGTAGACTTTCTCAGCAGAGAGGATCTCCATCCAGGAGAGTGGACTCTACATCCCGAGGTGTTTCGGGAGCTCACGGATCGTTGGGGGACTCCCGAGGTGGATCTGATGGCATCCCGAAAAAACCATCAGCTTCCAAGATATGTGGCAAGGACAAGAGATCCTTACGCCATAGGGACAGACGCCCTAGCAATGCCGTGGACATTCAGGTTCGTGTACCTGTTTCCTCCTCTTCCACTTCTGGGTCAGGTTCTAAAGAGGTTGAAAAGAGAATCCGTCCAGGCAATTCTCATTGCCCCATGTTGGCCGCGCAGAAGTTGGTTCTCCGACATTCAGCAGCTTCTGGCGGACGAACCATTTCCTCTTCCCCAGCGGCACGACCTTCTTCAACAGGGTCCGTTCCACTATCAGAAGTTGTCGTCCCTCCATTTGACGGCGTGGCTCTTGAGACCGAAGTGTTAAGGGCGAAGGGAATTCCAAGTTCAGTCATTCCGACTATGTTGAGGGCTCGTAAGCCATCCTCGGCGGCTCACTATCATCGCATCTGGCGTGCCTATGCGGACTGGTGCAGATCTCAGGGTTGGCCTTTCAGAACTTTTAAGTTGTCCAGGATGTTGTTGTTCCTCCAGAGGGGCTTGGACGCTGGTCTGCGTTTGGGATCTCTGAAGGTGCAGATCTCGGCGCTATCCATTCTTTTTCAGAGGAAGGTAGCACTCATTCCTGAGATCCAGACTTTCCTTCAAGGAGTTGTACGGGTCCAGCCTCCGTTTGTCCCACCGACACCTCCTTGGAACTTAGCCTTGGTCCTTTCTTTCCTTTAGTCCAGGACTTTTGAGCCTTTAGAGGAGGTACCTTAAAGTTCCTCGTTTGGAAGAAAGTTCTACTACTGGCTCTAGCTTCAGCCCGCCGAGTGTCTGAGCTGAGCGCTTTATCTTGTAAGGCTCCGTATCTTATATTCCATGAGGATAGAGCGGAGTTGCATACACATCCGTCTTATCTTCCAAAGGTGGTGTCAAAATACCACGTGAATCAGCCTATCGTGGTTCCTGCCTTTCGGAGTGATTCTTCTTCTTCTCAGTCTACATTGGATGTTGTTCGGGCGCTGAGGATTTACGTGGCAAGGACTTCATCTATCAGAAAGTCTGATTGTCTTTTTGTTTTATATGACGCTTTCCGCAGAGGATGGCCGGCGTCGAAACAGACTTTGGCCAGGTGGATACGTCTGACCATTGCACAGGCATATGTGCAGGCAGGGAAGTCGCCGCCTTCTACGGTGAAGGCACATTCCACGAGATCGGTGAGTACATCCTGGGCCGCTCAGAGGGGAGCCACGGCTTCTCAGCTCTGTAGGGCGGCCACGTGGTCGTCAGTGAACACGTTTGTTCGCTTTTACCAGTTTGATACGTTTGCCTCTTCATCTACGACTTTTGGTCGTCTGGTGTTGCAGGATCCACAGAGCTCTCCCACCCGGGGCATGGTCTTTGGAACCTCCCCAATGTGAGTTCCAGTGTCACCTGCTGCATGATAGAGAAAAGAGGATTTTGGGTACTTACCGATAAATCCATTTCTCTGAATCAGCAGGTGACACTGGACACCCTCCCAGCTCTGGAGTTTTTCCTGCCTTTTGTGTTCTTTCGTGCAAGTTCGGTTACTTTTATAGTATGATTTGATGAATGTTGTTGTCTCAATGAACGATTTACTATTACCATCTCCTCTAGTAGGACAATTTCCTAACTGGGGGCTGATGGGGCTTAGAGGGGAGGAGTAGCCTTCCCTAATCAAATTAGTAGTGCCTAGCTCCCAGCTGTTCCAGCTCTAAACCCAATGTGAGTTCCAGTGTCACCTGCTGATTCAGAGAAATGGATTTATCGGTAAGTACCCAAAATCCTCTTTTAGTTAAACTATATGTACAGTAACAATGTCACTCATACAGTCAGGGCTGAATTAAGTGGTCTAGCACTTATGGCAGTGGTTCTCTAACTTTTTGGATTTTCGGCACCCCATAGAATTCCAAAAATGTTCACGCCACTTCTACAGCAAATGTTTTTTAGTGAGAAATTCAGGAACTATTTTTTTTTTAAATTAAGTAAACTGTATTTATATGTGATCTTTAGGGTCAGTTATGTGGTGAGGGATAGGATTTGCTTCTGTTTGTCCACATATGTTCTGATTGACAGCCACAAGAACTGGTTTTGTCTATTACATTTATCATAAATAATTATAATTGGTTCTGTGCCACCAACCCAGGGCATCCTTGAAGGGGTCCTGAGGCACCCCAGGGTGCGACGGCACACCGTTTGGGAACCACTGACTTATGGGCGGTCTTCTGGAGATGCATGAATGATTTAGACAGTGGCTGTTAGTGGGGAGCTGAAGAAGTCTGACTTACTACCACCGCAAGCTGATTTCCCCGCACACATGTGAATGGATGTTTATCATAAATATCCATTCACAGCCTTGCGTGTGGGGGTGAAATCATTTGATGGTTGCCGAATACCGAACGATTTCTAAAGTGTTAGCACCTCTCTGGTGTCTTAGATCTGCGAGTGCCCTGTGCATGAAGCGGGCGGGCAGCTAACCTCAGCTGCCCGCACCCGCGTCACGGGCGAAACGGTGGGCTTTCCCATGGGCGCGATGATGGCCCGCTGCCTCCCACCCGCACTGCTAGGCCGGAGAATAAGCCATTTGACGCGTCTGCTCACACCAAGCGGCTGCACATGTGCATACATGTGTATGCTCATGCACAGTTCCAAACCATCACTCTCCTGTGCGAACGGGCAAGGGAGCATGTTGATTAGAATAACCCCCAACTAATGCAAGAAAACATGAAATACCCAAATTATTTTTTATTTTTTTTGTGACTGAAATCTGCAAACCAAGAGACTAGGACAGTGGCTGCAAATTACTCTGACTTACCTTCTGTATTATATTTTCTTGTACACTATATATTCTTTTTATTTATTTATTTATTTATATTTAATAAAAAAATATATATATTTTTTTTTTACACAGAGCAGCCAGCAGGGGCCCGGGAGCCGAGCCGCTCATTAGATATTCATATATTCACTGCACCCGATCATTACATATGCACGATCGGGTGCAGTGAATACCCGGCCCCCTGTTGGTTCTCCCGGGGGGGGGGGCAGCCTGTGCTGCCTGGCTCCCGGGGAGCCCACCTCCCCCCCACTTACGTTCTGGGGCAGGCAGGGAGACTTCCATCTCCCTGCCTGCCGCCGTCCTCAGGCTCCCTGCGGCGTCACCTCATACGCCGGATTGGCTGATACTCACCGCGAGGGGAGGCGAGTATCAGTCACATTGAATACTATCTAAAGTGCCGTGGCGGAGAATCTCCAAACATGGAGAATATTTTCATTGAATACTGCCCTCTGTTTAATATGCCTTTAATACAGCATTATCTGCAGTTGTCTGCAATATAATAATCTCTTTAGGTGTACACTGTGTAGCTATTATAAAACTAACCTGATGCTTATGAAAGTTGCAATTCAGTTTCTAAGTATGTACTTATTTGATTTTCCAAATAAAGTTGGTTATTAAACAAGAGAAATATTATTTTTTATGTGTTCTTATTAGTCTGGTCTGATGTAAATGAACATAAAGATTTGGAAGGAACATACTGTAATTTCAGAAAGATGCATTTGTTTGTCTCCCCATCTTTGCTGTTTTGTTATTAAATGCTGGTGGAAGAATATTTACATCTTTGTACTGTTGCAGGGGAAAGGCATTTACAGTGTCATGTTTTAACATTTTAACTGCTGTTGTCACCTTTACAGAAACCACTGTGAATGAAGATGATTTCTTGACATTAGAGCTGTTACGTTGGTTTAAAGAGGACTTCTTCCATTGGGTGAACTGTCTTCCTTGTAGCCAATGTGGAAATCAGACTGAAGCTAAAGAATCTCTTGCTCCTTCTGCAGATGATCTGCGGTGGGGGGCAAACCGGGTGGAGAATCATTACTGTAAAAATTGTCAGTGCATCAACAGATTCCCAAGGTGAGTTCTACAATTTCTGCTTTATGGCTTCGGCATATCTTAAGCCCCATACACACTAGAGCAGTGGTTCTGAAACTGTGGGTCCTGACCTTCTCAGCATGGGGTCGCGACTCCATGTTGCTGACCATCAGGCTGATGACTTTTCTAAGCTGTCATTGATTCAAGGAGTCTGCATAATCTGTTGAATTATCTATTTTAGACTCCTCACATCATTTTGCGCCTCCACAATGCTGCCATGTATGTGCCATGTGTTGTCTACACATGTGATGTGATGACCTTCTGCAGTAACTTGCTGGGACCCCGTAATTATTTTTACTGCCTGATGGGGTCGCAGAGCAAAGTAGTTTTGAGGACCCCTGCACTAGAGGATATTGTAAAAGATATTGCTTAGAAAGGGGCTTCTGAGCGATATCTTTTACAATATCCTCTGGTGTGTACACACTTGCTGTTAATGTTGTACGCTATCACACATCGTTAACGACCCCCTCCCTCGTCTAAACATGGACAGACAAGGGAGGATTTTGTTGAGAAAATCCCTGCTCCCCACGTCACTCCCTCCCCGCCAGCATTGGCAAGTGTAAATGCGATTGCCGATGCTGGTACCCCACCGGGTCCCCATTACCGCTGATATTGGTGTTGTTGCGGATTGACTATCGTGTATGGGGCTTTAGACTGATAAACACTAAGCCCTCCTATAATTATTTTGCTTTTCTAGTGTCCTTTACATAAGATGGATGTAGGGCTTTAGGCCTTAGCTTCAAGCATAAACTTGGAATGACAACCCCACTGTCTTGGCTATCAGTCTCCAATTCGGGACTTCATCCCCAGGATCCAGACTTTAGGTCGACCATTATTGGCTAACATTGAGGGTTAGTAGGTCGACATGACAATAGTTGACACAGTATATGTTCAATATGAGTTTTTCCTGCCGCAGGGGTAGTACTGTATCAACAACAGTGTATCAGTACACAGGCACCGGTGCAGCCCATGAGCACCTGTGCATCCCTGCCTCAGGGGCAGCATTGAGTCACCAGCAGCACATCCGTGCCTTGTGGGCAGCAACACATGGGCACCCCCGGATCTCTGCTTCACAGACAGACAGCAGTACAGTCCTGCTGCATAAGCACCAGCGCGCCCCTGGCTTGTGTGCAACAGTACAGATCCCTGCCTCACCAGCAGTGTTATACTGTTGCAGGGGTAGTAGTAGAGCATCACCAGCAGTGCATAGACACCCATGCATCCCTGCCTCATGAGCATCAATGCATGGGCACCCCCACATCCCTGCCTCACAGGCAGCATCACAATCCTACTGCATAGCACCCGTACATCCCTGCCACATGGACGGCATTGCATCACTAGCAGTGCCTGTGTGCCTCGCGGGCAGCAATGCATTGGCAGCAGTGCATTGGCACCCATGAATCCCTGCCTGGCAGCAGCTCATGGGCACCAGTGCATCCCTGCTTCATGGGCAGCAGCCCATCACCAGCAGTGTTATCAGTGAATTTCCAGCAGTGCATGGGCACCCGCGCATCCCTGCCTCACAGACAGCAGTTTGATCATACTGCCTAGGCACCAGGACATCCCTGCCTTGCGGGCAGCAGTTCATTAGCAGCTTCAACATAATCCTGCCGCATGGGCAGCAGGTAATTCAGGCAGTAGTCTATAGTGTTCACTGTGGGATTTTTTTATTTTTTTTAAAAATTGCACACTGCACCAGGATTCCGCCCATTACACATTGTCACACACTGTAATGCCCATTACACATTGTCACACACTGTAATGCCCATTACACATTGTCACACACTGTAATGCCCATTACACATTGTCACACACTGTAATGCCCATTACACATTGTCACACACTGTAATGCCCATTACACATTGTCACACACTGTAATGCCCATTACACATTGTCACACACTGTAATGCCCATTACACATTGTCACACACTGTAATGCCCATTACACATTGTCACACACTGTAATGCCCATTACACATTGTCACACACTGTAATGCCCATTACACATTGTCACACACTGTAATGCCCATTACACATTGTAATGCCCATTACACATTATGCCACACACCGTAATGCCCTTTCCACATTATGCCACACACTGTAATGCCCATTACACATTATTAGTGTTCATTCTAGCACCCGCCATATTTGAAAACCCATGCAGTTCCTCTTCCCTGCCTGGGGTGTCGCTGTCTGCTGTAGTGTTTCTAGCAGTATGGTCTGTATATCAGCACTGATATGCAAACCAGACCTGTGCTAGAAACACCACAGCAAACAGCGACACCTAAGGCAGGGAACAGGAACTGCATGGGTTTTCAAATATGGCGGGTGCTAGAATGAACACTAATTATGCCACACACTGTAATGCCCAATGCATATTATGCCACACAAGTGCTGCTTACCTACATGCTAGTTGCCAGGAGGGTTTCAAGCTGGTTGCCATGGCTGGGGGGAGGGAGGTCATAAAGCTGGTTGGGGGGGCGTTCAAGCTGGTTGCCCAGGGGGTACTGCATGCTCATTGCCCAGGATGTATTGTAAGTTCGTTGCCCAGGTGGTTTTGCATGCTCGTTGCCCAGGTGGTTTTGCATGCTCGTTGCCCAGGGGGTGTTACATGCTCGTTGCCCAGGGGGTGTTACATGCTCGTTGCCCAGGGGGTGTTACATGCTCATTCCCCAGGAGGAGTTACAAGCTTGTTACCCAGTGGGCTGGAAAAGCTGACTTGCTGCTCTCCACAGAGGAGGTGAGCGGCATCTCAGCCCGACGGAATGTGGCTGACAGTTGAGAAGCATGTCCGCTGTTTTCATCCCCCGTCGTGCTGACAGCCCGCTCCACTCCTTTGCTGAAAACGGCGTATTAGCTCTTACCCGACCCCTGGGCAACAAGCTTGTAACTCCCCCTGGGCAATGAGCATGCAATACCTTGTGGCGAAAGGGCACACAGTAAAAGCAATTTATAGGGCAGGGTGGCTTTACAAGTTAAAAATATGGGTAGGGCACCGCACCCTGCAAAAAAAAAGCTAGAATGAACACTAGTCTACCATTAGCACCGTAATCCTGCTGTATGGGTAGTAGCACATCACCAGCAGTGCATCCCTCACTTGCAGGCAGCAGCTTATGGGCACCCATGCATTGGCACATGGGCTAGCTGAGGAGGCAGGCACCGGGCTGGTATGTTTTGGGTCGCAGCAGCTGCCTGTGACACCACACAGCTTCTATCACCCGCAAACAGTGAGCGCATATCGAAAATTGACGAAGAGCAATTTTTCGCTATTCAGTGTCCTATACTGAATTAGGCACCAAAACAGGTGAAGAATAAGGAAACTTAGCACGTGGACGTTGACATATTTTTTTTATTTATATTTTGAGTCATTGACTCGACACACATTTTCTTTGTTAGCAGAGCTGGGTACTGCAGCTAATATAATCTAAAATAATAAAGTACAGTGACATGGCAAGGGGGAGACACTGGCAATCTTTTTTCCACCGTGGGAGGGGATGGGAAGGTCATTTTTCAATGCAGGCCCATATATACACAGGGTATGGGGGAGTGCAAAATACCCTCTTGGTATATATTATTTAAATATGTATATTTTTACATTCTGAGTGCTTTTTGGGAAAAATTTAAATAGTTAATGAAAAAGTTTATATATTCTGGTATCTCCAAACTATGATGGCTGGCATTGTTACCTTTTATAGAACTGGAGAAATCATCAATTAGCATGGTGTCTCTTTAAACGGCAGTATTTCAATGAAACCCAATCCCAGAAGTTTATAAACATGGTGCCTAATTTCACAAAGCTTTGGGCAGTTTCCCAATTACTGGTGTGCGTCCAACACTGATCTCCTATCTTCTCCTGCCGGTATGAAGAAAGACCAGGCCCACTAGGACTTGGAGAGTTTCCTGGTGTCTGACAATCTCTTCACTTCTGCTGGACCCTTTTTTCCCATAGAAGTGTGTTGTACACAACCATTATGCTGGGCATCAGGCTGCCATCAGTCTGTGTGGACTATTCACCCAAATATCAGTGATCTCCTGGAATGGCTTTTAACTTCTTCTGTTCAAACCATAATTTTCATTCTGTCACCCTATTATTATCATTTAGTTTAATACACTATTAGAATCCTATTAAAGCCACAACACAAGTGGGTAAATGTAATAGCCTCTGAGATCAGCGGCTGCGCAGGATGCCAGCTGAACTCTGAGGGGTTTTTTTTAACGGGGCAATCATTTACAAGGCATGGTTTTGCCTTGTAAATGATCGCCCCTTTAAAAAAAAAAACAGTTTGCCTAGCATCCTGCACGGCTGCCAAAAGCCTAGGCTATTACATTTGGCCCAAGGGCTGTCTATATAGTAAAACTCTTACCCTGTGCTGTGCTGTGCTATTCTGTGACAACCTTAAGAAAGATCAACATATGTGTGCAATGGAAAAATGCTTTTAGTCAAACAGTTTCTAGAATTTTAAATATTGCAAATTTTGTGAAAGTTCCAATAAATAAATGCAATGTGAAATTGGTTTTCTCTGGCTAAAATTAGTAGTTAAGAAACACCAATCTGTTAAACATTCTAGATACAATGACCCAGAAAAGCTTTTAGAAACCAGGCGTGGGCGCTGTGGAGAGTGGGCCAACTGCTTTACGCTGTGCTGCAGGGCGGTGGGGCTGGAAGCAAGATATGTGTGGGACTCTACAGGTGAGCAGAGTACCGAGGGGGCTTCATTATTTTGTTTTATATTTACCATTCCTGGTTTAAAATCTAATGTAAAATGTATTTTCAATAATGAACTTGCTTTGAACAATAGCTTAAAGGAACAGTATTCATTAGTAAAATTCTGTTTGGTAGCTCCTCCCATATTCAAGGTGTGGTTGTAGTGAGCCCACTGTCTATGGCTGGCCTCATCTGCCAAATCACGATGTAATAGGATTTAAAGGAAGGGTACTTGTGGAGTATCACGGCTCCCACGACCTTCATCGTATGCTAAAAATCGCATCACATGCGATGCGATCGCACCCGGTTTTGCACTGAAATGCATTGAAATGTGTATTAAACTTGTGAAATGCCCCCAAATGCCATTTTTCATAGTGCACCACCCCCACTATCAATGTGAACCCGAAGCGTGGCGAGCGCAGCGGTACTCGTCCTACGACCTTTTCATACCCCCACTATGCACGTCGGCGTGGAGTTGAGAATAGAATAGTGTGGCGAGCGCAGCGAGCCACCGAGCCCGAAGCGTGGCGAGCGGACGCGGATACCTTCACAGCTATACGCGTCCCCTCGCGGGCTTCACAGGTATCCGCGTCCCCTCGCGGGGCTCGCCACGCTTCTGGCTCGCTGCGCTCGCCACACTATTCTATTCTCAACTCCACACCGACGTGGATAGTGGGGGTATGAAAAGGTCGTAGGACGCGTACCGCCGCCCCTCGCGGGATCGCTGCGCTCGCCACGCTTCGGGTTGACGTTGATAGTGGGGGTGGTGCACTATGAAAAATGCCATTTAGGGGGATTTCACTACTTTAATACACATTTCAATGCATTCTGATGCATTTCAGTGCAAAATCGGGTGCCATCGCATCGGATGCCATCGTATGGCATCCGATGCGATCGCATACGATTTTTGAGCTAAAATGCTCAAAAATCGGTAAAACATCGTATGCCACTACATATGGCATACGATGCCATGCGATGGCATACAATTTTTGAGCAAAAATCGGTAAAACATCGCATCGTATGCCATCGTATACCACTACATATGGCATACGATGCCATACGATGGGAGCCGTGATACTCCACAAGTACCAAAGGAAGTTGCAGGAGTTGAGTTTTTTTAGCGGTTTTGCACAACCTCAACAATGTTGTCAATAGAGGATGGTGCCCGCCATTGGCTCACTCTAGGTAAATGATACATACATTCTAGTAGAAATAATGCTAAAAGGTTTATGAAATGGATCCTTATGGGAAATGTAAACCCTATGACAACAGGGATGCAGTTAAGATCCCGGCGGTCGGGATCCCGGCATTCAGAATCCCGACGCTGGAATCCCGACCGCCGAAATGCCGACACTTTCTCCCTCCTGGGGTGTCCACGACACCCCTGGAGGGAGAATAAAATAGCGTGCCGAGCGTAGCGAGGCACCGGGCCCGCTGCGTGCCGAGCGCAGCGAGCCCGCAAGGGGGGGGGGCGATCCACGTCCCCCCCTTGTCGGCATTTCGGCTGTCGGGATTCCGGCGTCGGGATTCTGAACACCGGGATCCCGACCGCCGGGATTCAATACTGAATCCATGACAACATTCCTCCCCTCCACCCATTATCTCCTGCTGCTGAATTCCAATTAAATTATTTTTAAAAATGTTCTAAGCAGCAGTCCACAAAAGGCGGTGCTTCTATAGTTCTACACAGATTCCATTTAGCACTGTCTTTGGGCCAGATTCTCTAAGCTTCAAAAGTGATAAAATGGAGAGTGATAAGCAGCCAGCCAATCAGCTCCTGTCTGACAGTTTTCAAACACAGTCTGTGACATGGCAGGTAGGAGCTGATTGGCTGGCTGTTTATCACTCTCCATTTATCACTTTTGAAGCCTAGAGAATCTGGCCCTTTGTATGATATCAGTAAGAAAGAAATAGATTTTGATCCACACCAGAATAGTGACATCACCAAGAGCCTGATTCAGACCAGTTAGCAAGGCTGCAAATTTTGCAGATGGACAAAACCATGCTGCACTGCAGGTGGGGCAGATGTAACGTATACAGAGAGCGTTAGATTCAGGTGAGTTATTTTTAGTTTCTGTGCAAGGTAAATATTGCCTGTTCTATTCGGACACTGCAATTTAATTTTCAGTGCGAACACACCCCACAAATGTAAATCTCTCATGTAACATCTGCCACACCTGCAGTGAAGCATGGATTTGTCCACCTCCAAAATGGCACTCTTGCTTACAGGTCTGAATTAGGCCCTAAGTCCTATATTGGTAGTAGAAAAATCACAGTGTCAAAAAAGCATGAGACCCCCACCAAATTTTTTTAACACAAGGCTTTAGTAGCCAGGAGACGGTGTGGGGGGCCCAGGAAATGATACTCTTAAGCACTTTTTTACTTGCCTACAGTGAACTCCATACTTCTATGTGGGCACACATGTACTTGGCAAAAAATAAAGAACATGTGAAACAGTGAAGAACTTTCTCCATGAGAGTTACTGCTAGCCAATTAGAATGCTGCTTCTCCCGCTGTCTAACACTAGGGAAACCAGCCCCGTGCTAATCAATCACTTGGCAGGGGAACCCCATCCTGTGTGTCTCACTTTTATTGTGGCACCACCCCTGGATAGCAAAGTCTAACGGTGGCTGTAGAAATTTCAAGTGGATACCATATTTTGTGTATGTGTGTCTTGATTTTGCTACTACCTGGCTAGATTGTAAGGCCCCACATTTGTATGTAAGTATTTTATTTATTTATTTACAACTACTGATTTATGGGTTCAAATGATCTCAATAGCACTGTAGACTGCCTTTGTCTGAGTTTTTTTTTCTACAGATATTTTCGAAATTGCTGGTGGTTTCTATTGTTTTAATGTAAAATAATAGGTTTGAGTATTTGCCTTCTAAATGGGGGTTTTGCTGTGGTTTTGTTTGACCTTCGTAAATCAGCAGTATGAAAAACCACAGACAATGCTACAAAAGTTTTGCAAACATCATTTATTAAATCAACCCCAGCAGGAGCTGACAATGAAGTACAATAAAGTGTGTGTGTATGTATATGTATATATATACCTTAATGAAATGCACCATTTAAAATGGACTTCTAGGTGGGATTCAATTGTGGGTGAATACAGCTGACCAGCTGAATCGGCACAGCAATTGCCACACTTCATGGCAGTCATATCTCTTACAAAAGTGTTCACTTTGCCATAGGGTAGCGAGCACTTATGTGCAAATTCGGTATTTGTCTGGAATTGAATTCCCTCCTTAGCCTTTAAAGTTTATTAGTTCTAGAGCAGTAGTTTTCAACCTCAGTCCTCAAGACCCCCACACAGTTCACGTTTTCTAGGTCACCCAGCATGTGCAAAGGTGCACTCATTACACACTGACACTTTTTTAAAGATCCACAGGTGGAGCTAATTATTTCACTGTGCACTGTGTGGGGTCCTGAGGACCGAGGTTGAGAACCACTGTTCTAGAGTCTCCAGAAGTTTAGAAGGTCCCTTTTTGATGTTGCTTTAGCCATTACTTGTGTGCATGCACAATTGTTGTCCATTCGTTTACATGGTAGTTTTTATTATGTATGCCTAAGGAACGTAGAACAGAATACCACACAATACTGTAAGTGCATATTTTTTTCATCCTGCAGATCATGTCTGGACTGAGGTGTTCGCTTCATCTCAAAACAGATGGCTTCATTGTGACCCATGTGAAAATGCTTATGATAAGCCTCTCTTGTATGAGGTGGGATGGGGAAAGAAGCTGTCGTATATTGTAGCTTTCTCCAAAGAGGAGGTAGGTATAGGTTCCGTTTACTTATAATAAACTTAGTAGCACCACCTGTAGTGCATCTGTTTTTCTGGTGAAATGACCTGTTGATTGGAACATCATTTAGCAGGTACTCACTGTTACTATCTAACCTTCACTTGCAAAAATAGTAGAAAATTAAACCAGACAGGAAAAGTTGTTTTTAAATATATTCAAGCCTTTACGTTAATCTGCAGCATTTTATTTTAAACCAAAATACACTGAAATATTTCATCCTTCTTTCATAAAATAAACCCCAGCAACTTCTAAATACTGTGCTTCATTTGTAGTCCGTGACTAAATGGCTATTTCTCCTTTCAAAACCATAGCAGCAGCTAAATAAGTATGGTACTATTGTTTATACCTAATATGACATCACAGGTTATGTTCCACCTTCAACCTACTAATCTATACAAAGCATCGCGCATGATGATGGGATCACTCTAAGTGCTCCCCTGTCACCATAGTTACCTATCAACAATGAACAAATAATGACACTTGCTGGCTTACAGGCTGCTGTTTACTCTCACTGTCTGCAGACTATATTTAATGTATAACAGATAGCAGGGCATTAGATCTCTAATGGTGTCTACACACAGTGAGATTCCTTTGCTATTCGACTTCCTATGCAATCTTTGCTAACTCGTGCTATTTGTCGACATTCGGGTAAAAAAAACTGTGAAAAAAACCATGTCGACCTCGCGACCTGTTGACCCAAAGACCTGTTGACCCAAAGTCATGTTGGCTGTTTCACCTGTACATTCTATAAGTCAGTATTTGACCTATATCGGTTGTTCCTTTCACCCTTCAATATGGCCAATCTAATTGCTGAGAGATGAGCTGTCATGTGCTCCTTGAACATTCGTTCAGTTTTGCCAATATATGATAAACCACATGGGCATATGAGTTGATCTGTGACAAATGTGGTGTTACAAGTAAGGGTATGGCGGATATACATTTTTCTTACCAGTTAATGGATGTTGGAATGTATTGCTAGGGATAAGGTATTGGCACTTGGTGCATAAGCATCTAAAGGGGTGTACACACGGAGCAAATTTGTGCTATTTTCTAAGCGATCTGACTAGATTTCTTAGAAAGTAAGCACAGATCTCTCCGTGTGTATGCTCCGAGAGATTAAATATCTTTTGTTAACTAAGTCAGTGCATGCAGTCAAAATCTAGTCAAATTGCTTAGCAAATGACTGCAAGTTAACTTCCAAGCTGGTTGTTGTGTGAGTTATTTATAGTCCCCAGTGCTGCAGACGACTGTACACATATACATATATATATATATATATATGTGTGTGTGTATGTATGTATGTGTGAGCGCGCTCGGTACTCTTTACCTAGCACGGCGCCCACGATTTTGATCGTGGGCATCGCAGGTAAAAAAAATCGCGGGCATTGAATGCACTAAAAATCGGGTGCGACGCGACCGACGCGATGCCCACGATTTCCCATAGGGAACAATGTTAAATTTCTCAATTGACCCAATTTTACTGTTCAATGCCTCAAATGACACGATTTTTCCATAGGAAACAATGTTAAATGGCCCACAGAGGCCAAATAGCCACCCTGAAGTGTGAAATGGCCCCCACAATTGTTAACGCCACCCCACGATCAACGTCAACCCGAAGCGTGGCGAGTGCAGGGAGCCCGCGAGGGGCGGCGGTACGCGTCCTACGACCTTTTCATACCCCCACTATCCACGTCTGCGTGGAGTTGAGAATAGAATAGTGCGGCGAGCGCAGCGAGCCACCGAGCCCGAAGCGTGGCGAGCGCAGCCCGTGGCGAGGGGACGCGGATACCTTCACAGGTAAACGCGTCCCTTCGCGGGCTTCACAGGTATCCGCGTCCCCTCGCTGCGCTCGCCACGCTTCGGGCTCGGAGGCTCGCTGCGCTCGCCACACTATTCTATTCTCAACTCCACGCCGACGTGGATAGTGGGGGTATGAAAAGGTCGTAGGACGCGTACCGCCGCCGCTCGCCACGCTTCGGGTTGACGTTGATCATGGGGTGGCGTTAACAATTGTGGGGGCCATTTCACACTTCAGGGTGGCTATTTGGCCTCTGTAGGCCATTTAACATTGTTTCCTATGGAAAAATCATGTCAATTGAGGCATTGAACAGTAAAATCGGGTCAATTGAGAAATTTAACATTGTTCCCTATGGGAAATCGCGGGCATTGCGTCGGTCGCGTCGCACCCGATTTTTTAGTGCATTCAATGCCCGCGATGGGCGCCGTGCTAGGTAAAGAGTACCGCGCGCTCAAAGCAAATGCTACCTTGTGATTGCCTCTGTGTTTGTGTGGGAGAGAAAGAGATGTAGTTTCACTCCCTGCCAACAGATGGCAGTGTTTCGGAGACACGCAGACATTAGAAATTTAGGTACTTGTGTATTAGCACGGCGCCCACGATTTCGATCTTATGGCATCTTATACAATTTAAAATTGTATACCATTGTAAATGGCATACGATGAGATGAGATTTTAAATTGTATAAGCACACTAATGGGTGCTTTCAATGTTAATTGGCCCCCCTATAAGATTTTTAATTGTATAAGCACCCTAATGGGTGCTTACAATGTTAAATGCGCCGCCACCACTATCAACGCCAACCCGAAGCGTGGGCTCACTGTATAAGATCAACTCCACACCGACATGGATAGTGGGGGTATGAAAAGGTCGGAGGACGCGTACCGCCGCCCCTCGCGGGCTCGCTGCGCTCGCCACGCTTCAGGTTGGCGTTGATAGTGGGGGTGCATTTAACATTGTAAGCACCCATTAGGGTGCTTATACAATAAAAAATCTTATATGGGGGCCAATTAACATTGAAAGCAACCATTAGTGTGCTTATACAATTTAAAATCTCATTGTATGCCATATACAATGGTATACAATTTTTAAATTGTATAATGGAGCCCACAGACGCACCAATCCCGGCAAGCGTTGTGGGCTTAACTAGCACACATAGCATTGCATCGTATGCCTTGTGCATACGATGTGCATGCGATGCTATGCTAGAAAAAGCTAGTACAAAAAGTATGTGCCGCACATACTTTTTGTACTGTACGATGAGGTGCCGCGGGAGCGCGCACCCCATCGTACAGCATCGCACCGCCGGCAACGGTGCGTGTGTGGGCTCCTTTAGATCGAGTCCCATGGCATCTCATCTCATTGCATACCATGTTAAGCCTTATGGTATGCAATGCGATGGGCGCCGTGATAATACACAAGTACCGAAATTTTATATAGATGATGAAATGGTTGTGGTGTTCAGCACCACAACAAACAGCTTTTCACTCTCACATATCGTATGCAGGATATATTTGGCTGAATGCTTTTCATTATTTTGTACAAAACCATTTTAATTGCAGTAGAGAAATGTGACCGCTAAATTACTGGTGCAAATTTATCAAACCCACAAAACATTATGGTTAGCATTAGTGGTGGAACAAAAAAACGGGCAACGCTATACTTAATAAAAACAATATCTACTGTACATATCTAATTTTATTAATGCTGTAGCAGCTTTAATGTAAACCTATGAAACAGGTTATATGTGTGTAAGGTAATTGTAATTCTTAAACTGGGTACACACTAGCCGATGTGTGTACCCAGGACATTGGTGACCGAGAGAACAGGAGGGGTGCTGGTTTCCACAAGTGTACACACACTTGCCGCCGATACCGGTGGAGCGTTAACAAGGTTCTCCCTTGTCTGAACTGTTCAACCCAGGGACGTGGTAGTTAACAATGCACAGGAGCGTGCATTGTTGATGGTGTGTACACACTAAATAAGATATAGTAGTAAAAGATATCGCTCAGAAGGGTCCTTCTGAGTAATATCTTGTACTTTCTCATCTAAAGTGTATGGGGCTTAAGCTTCCTGTACACGGTAAGATATATTGGGGCAGATGTATTAACCAGCGTTAAGTGCAAAAATGCACTTAACGCTGGTTAACTGGGGGGGATTACGTCTGTCCCTAATGTATTACTAGCGCACCTAACGTGCGCTAGTGACAGCCCGCCGAGTTACGCTCGGCGGGGCTGTCCCTGCAATCCCCCCCAGGGATTAACGGCCGGGGCGATGTATTAACAGCCTTCAAGGCGTTAATTCGCCCCGGCCGCTTCGCCAGCTCAGGGCTAGCGTTGTCCTATCCCCCACTATGGGGACAACGCTAGCCCTGCGTCTGGCTTGGGCTGCGCTGGAGATCTCGCGTTTTTTGCGAGATCCCGCGCATGCCCAGTGCGGCCGGCCGGGGGACAGGAGATAGCGCATCAGTATTAACTGATGCGCTATCTCCAGAAAGGGACATCGCCGAAGGGGGGAGTTAACGTTCCCCCGCTTCGGCAGACAAGATGTTAATACATCTTGTCGATGTCCCTTCCTGCTTCGCCTCGCTATTGAGGCGAAGCAGTAAGTATCATAGCGGCGCGATAAGCGCTGCTATGATACATCTGCCCCATTAAACGATATGGCTGTTTTTCGACCAATTGGAACGATCAATCAGTTAAAATGTTTTCATGTGTGGGCATGATAACCATCCAATGCATGTAACCACCGGTCATTCATCTAGATTGCTGATATACAGTATTCAATCTGTCGTGCAAGATTTGTCACACATTCTGGGTGTAGTCATGATGAATAATATAGCAATGATGTGTATCCTTTGATTGTTTACTCAGTAGTTCTGTGTGTGTGTGCATGATATTGTTTGGCCAGGAGTGTTCTGGATTTTAAGGGAAAGAGTTTGGATTGGTCATAAAATCTAGCTGTGTGAATCCTGGAGACAATATGAGACGCTCTTCTGGTACAGTTGCTCTGGTTTTTGCACTTTGTTTTAAATGATAACCATATCAACCATATTGGATTATGCCACCCAGATTTAGTAATTTTAAAACATTAGAAGGACTTTTAAATTTTGTAAAACGCATTTAATGTTTTTATTACACAGATTTAGTGCTTTAAGCACCATACTTTTTTATTTACTCACAAGTATTGTGGTGCCAGTTTTTTTTAGTTACTTTCCCGCAGCACATGATGGGTTTAGAAGAAATTGGATTCAGCCATAGACATTATTATTATAGTTTCAATCTCAAATTAATAATTTAGTAATCTATGCCCAGAGAGTCACATACACTTGTAGTTATAATAACTTGTATTCTATTAGTATCCAATGGCCTGTAAAATGTCCTATAAATATTCTAGGTTGTTGATGTTACCTGGAGGTATTCATGTAAACATGAAGAGGTGATCGCAAGAAGAAAAGAGGTCAGAGAAAGCTGGCTGCGGGAAACCATCGCTGGCCTAAACAAGACGGTATTACAGTTTAGAAACTATTTTCTTTTTGTTACCTACATAGGCTTAAATGTTGTCTTTGAGTAAATGAATGGGATAGCATGATGTGCAGATTTAGTTATATATAAACACTTATGTGAGCTGTATTACCATGATAATGCACAGGTTCTCACTTTGGGGTACTTTAGTTTCCACCGACTTTCCAACAATGTACATGAAGGTTAATAGAACAAAAAAATGAACCCTACATGAGTGTGTGTAAGTGTACATGTATGGAATATACAGCGGGTAAAATAAGTATCAATGTAAACATTTTTCTCAGTGTATATATATATTTGTAAATATATTTGAAAAAAATAAAGCTGCCACAATGGCCCAGCTAATCACCTGACTTGAATCCAATTGAAAATTAATGGTAAGAGAGGACCTCAGAACCTTCAAAACTTGTGTGGAGGAATGGGCCAAAATCACACCTGAACAATGCATGAGACTAGTTTCTCCATACAGGAAGCATCTTGAAGTTGTCATTACCAACAAAGACAGATAAAGTACAGTAAGCATGTTAAATACTTTTTACCCCGTGTCATTTCACATTAGTACACATCACTTCATTTATGGACATCTGTGGCTTGATTTCTTTGCATGTGTGGATAACATGGGTTTTTCTGACATTTGGTGAAAATGTTATTACAATAGCCTAATTTCAAATATATTTACTGAAAATATATTTAAAAAAAATTCCTGCTGTAGATTGTAATTTTAATGTGAATGGCCAAATATTCTCTGTAAAGCGCTGCAAAATATGTGTGTTATATAAATAACTAGTAATAAATAATAATAATTTAGCATTAGACTTCAATAGAGCAATGTCACCAAATGGACACATTTCTTAGAAAATTTAAAGAATATGTCTATGTGGTTGCCAAGAAATAATGAAACATTAACTGGTGTATGTTCTTCCTGGGGAAATGGGCTGGCTGGCTGCCTGCATTGGAAGTGTTGTATCAGTGTCAGTCTCTGAATCCAGTACATGGGTCAATGTGGGACAGGTCTAAATGGAGAATCCCGATCTCCAGTTGGTGCTTCCACAGCTTGATTAGTGAAAGCCTCTACACTTTCTTGATTGAAAATTGGAATGTTTTCTCAAAGAAGTTTTCTCGGCGGCAGGAGCTGCTAGGTGTTCTGCTTTAGCCTCAGTTTGTGTCTACCGTTGTAGATGTGGGACAACTTTCTATATGCAGGCCTTCGAGTGTGAAACACTCTGATCTGTTACCTACATTAGAGAGTGTCAGAGAGCCTGCCACTTATCTCAGGCTTCTTCAGACTTTAACATTCAGTCAGCCAGAGTCTTCGTCTCAGCAGTGTTGGACAAAAGAGCACTCTGGCTTAATTTCTAGGTGGACCAGTACTGAATCCAAAAAGAGTTTGAATCCCTTCTATTCATTTGAGGTACTCTTTGGTCCTGAAATGGACAGAATTATCGCTTCTGCCTCTCAGTCGCTAAACCCAAGGTTTCTCCTTTCGCTCCTAAGGTAGGTCAGGGTTTTAGCCTATATTTCAAGGTCAAGGCGACCTTGGGAAGCTGTTTTTCAGCGTGCATGGGTAAACGTTTATAGAGGGATTTGCAGGTATTTCTCATGTCCCTTATAGATTTGAGAGTAACTTTCCATGTCCCTTTGCTATTCAAACCTCATAGGAAAGCTAGATGTTCCTTCTATCCCATCCTCATTTTTTCCCCTTTTTATAAACACATTTTGGTACTCTTTACCTAGAACGGCGCCCACGATTGGCATCGCAGGCGTTGGGGGTAAAAAATCGCGGGCATCGCGGGTACATAAAAAATGGGCGCGATTTTCCCATAGGGATCAATGTTAAAACTGTGATTGGACGCGATTTTACTGTTAAATGCCTCAATGCCCGCGATTTGGCCATAGGAAACAATGTTAAATGGGCCACAGAGCCCTAATAGTGCCCTTGAACTGTGAAATGGCCCCCACAATTGTTAACGCCACCCCACGATCAACGTCAACCCGTAGCGTGGCGAGCGCAGCGAGCCCGCGAGGGGCGGCGGTACGCGTCCTCCGACCTTTTCATACCCCCACTATCCACGTCGGCGTGGAGTTGAGAATAGAATAGTGTGGCGAGCGGACGCGGATACCTTCACAGGTAAACGCATCCCTTCGTGTCGCCATGGACACCTGGGAAGCCCGCGAGGGGACGCGTATAACTGTGAAGGTATCCGCGTCCCCTCGCGGGGCGCGCTGCGCTCGCCACGCTTCGGGCTCGGTGGCTCGCTGCGCTCGCCACACTATTCTATTCTCAACTCCACGCCGACGTGGATAGTGGGGGTGTGAAAAGGTCGGAGGACGCGTACCGCCGCCCCTCGCGAGCTCGCTGCGCTCGCCACGCTTCGGGTTGACATTGATCGTGGGGTGGCGTTAACAATTGTGGGGGCCATTTCAGACTTCACAGTGACTATTTGGGCTCTGTGGCCCATTTAACATTGTTTCCTATGTATGTCGCGTCCAATCTCACTTTTAGCATTGGTCCCTATGGGAAATCGCGGGCATCGCATCGCACCCGTTTTTTAGTGCATTCGATGGTCGCGATGGGCGCCGTTCTAGGTAGAGTACCCACATTTTATTGTGTTTAAAAGATAAATTGGTACTTGTTTCCTAGCACGGCCACAATCTTATGGATCGTGTACCTTTAAGTTAAGGTACACGATCCACACGATGGACCCGATTTCCTTTGAAATCAGGTCCATTTTGCCGGCTAGGACACAATATCGGGGGCATCGCGTCGGTCGGGACCATTAACATTGGTCCCGACGCGACCGACGCGATGCCCCCGATTTTTCCATAGGCTTCAATGTTAAAAAATATTTTAACATTGAAATCGTGTCGGGAAAGGTAAAATATCGGGGGCATCGCGTCGGTCGGGACCATTAACATTGGTCCCGACGCGATGCCCCCGATTTTTCCATAGGCTTCAATGTTAAAATATTTTTTAACATTGAAATCGTGAGAAAATGTGAAAAATGTGAAATGGGCCAATATGACCCATTTCACATTATAGATGTCCCCGTCGTCACCCCACGATAGACGCCAACCCGAAGCGTGGCGAGCGCAGCGAGCCCGCGAGGGGCGGCGGTGCGCGTCCTCCGACCTTTTCATTCCCCTACTATCCACGTCGGCGTGGAGTTGAGAATAGAATAGTGTGGCGAGCGGATGCGTATAACTTCACAGGTATACGCGTCCCCTCGCAGGGCTCGCTGCGCTGGCCACGCTTTGGGCTCGGTGGCTCGCTGCGCTCGCCACACTATTCTATTCTCAACTCCACGCCGACGTGGATAGTAGGGGAATGAAAAGGTCGGAGTACGCGCACCGCCGCCCCTCGCGGGCGCGCTGCGCTCGCCACGCTTCGGGTTGGTGTCTATCGTGGGGTGGGGTTTACGCCGTTAAATTTGGGGGGGTTGGGAATATTTTACATTGAATCCAATGTAAAATCGGGTCCCAGGGACCCGATTTACATTTCATTCAATCAAAAAATCGGGTCGAAAATCGGTCGGTTGCGTCGATCGCATTGCATGCGACCAAATCGCATGCGATGCGATCGACCCGATTTTTCCGACACGACCACCCCGATGTAAATCGGTGTGGCCGTGCTAGGAAACAAGTACCGATAAATTTAGTAACAAAGACTTATACACAAATAATTGCAGATATAAACAAAAGCTTCAAAAATATCATTTTAAATGTAAGGCGAGGGGAAAACACAAGAGGGAGAAAGAGAAAGGAAAGTAAAGCTGGCCATACATCAGAAAGATCGATCTTAAGATCGATTGCACTCATGATTGTGTACAATTTCCCTTGAAATCCCCAGCAGTCCTTGGTGGTTTTTGGACACACAATATACTCACAATCCATCATACAATCAGTCATACAATCCATCTGCTGCATGATTGTGTACACAAGATGTGCACACAATCTGCATACAATCCATCTTGCAATCAATTGAGATTGTATGATTGGGTACAATATCTTTCTGATGTATGGTCACCTTTTAGTCTTAATAGTAGAGGGAGGACATACAAATGGCTTCAATATAAAACATGCATTTATTATAGTGAAAATCAGAAAATGCAGTATAATAAAGTAAATAATAAAGTTACTGTATCTTAAATAAGTTTCCAAGGAACTGATAAGTAAATAGAGAAATTGGGTATAGAGATGACTAAACAAAATCATACAGTGGTAGATACCAATCAGTATTTTCATACAGTTTAAGAATGTGACTTAAAGTTGCTGCATCCAGTGTGTTAATAAAAGAATCCCACCATTTTTTTGTTCATTTTTACTGTTTTGACAACTTCGCCTCCATGAAAGAAGGGTCCTCCATGCTACTCAGGAGCATTCTCTCCCTTAGTAGACAGCTATGGTAAATCCCTATGGTATTTCCAGTGCTCTCCATGACTGAAAGAGAAAACAATATTTTGGTCCTTACCTGATAAATCTGCTTCTCTGGGGCCATGCGGGATGCTGGATGGGAATTGGTATGGAATCCCGGCGGTCAAAATCCCGACGCCGGAACCCCGACCGCAAAAATCCCGACATGGGGGGGCGCCCTCCCCCCCCCCCCTTGCGGCCCGGCACCTCGCTACACTTAGCACACTAATTTATTCTCCCTCTATGGGTGTTGTGGACACCCACAGAGGGACAAAGTGCCGGGATTTCGTCTTCAGGATTTTGACCGTCGGGAAAGTGACTGCATACTGCTGGATGCCCTTGTTCTCCTGGTTTTCCTTGGTTGTGTTCTTTATGCCATGTCATCTGACTCTCATTTGTGGATGTGTATGTGTGCCTGGCTTTCCTCCCCTATTTCCTTTGAGCCTTTGAGTCTGAACTACCTTGTTAAAAAAATAAAAAAAACTCTCAAAAAGGTGTTTCCAATATGCGACATTTGGGGTGCACCCATATTTGGTAGACAGGAGTCCGATCATTTAAGCAAAGTCAGTCTTTTTATTTGTTGGTATTTTGTGGTCATCAAAGAAAAATATATATTTAAGTAAACAAAAGCATGTACAAATGTTTTTTTTTCCCCACATAACCTACAGCAGATTCCTATTGATTTTTATCCGTAGAGGCAGCAGTCTTTACCAGAACAGAGGAAGAATGAACTCCTTGGGAGGCTGATTGTGGAAATTGTGGAGTTCATGTCTCCAAAGACACCCAAACCTGGAGAGCTTGGTGGCCGAGAGTCTGGATCCCTAGCGTGGAGAGTAGCACGAGGAGAAAGCGATTTCAAAGTAATTTATCAATTCTATATCTATCACCCTTCCGTTATAGACAACCAGACTAACACGGCTAAGGAGGTTGACGGTTATAGACTTGAGTGAGAGAAATAAGGTGCACAAAAATAATTACATTTGAGATCTTAATACAAATTACGCCCACTCAGATCACATGCTGCTGGATATGGCATTTCTCCATACAGCTGACCTTCCTGTTTTGACATTGGAAGACACTCTCACAGCTCCAATCTCAGAACAAGAAATATTATTCACTGTGGGGCAGTTGGCTACTGGTAAGACCCTTGGTCCTGATGGGATGAGTGCAGAATATTATAAATTATTATTCCCACACCCTTTTCCCCATTTACTAACATTATTACATTTTCTTCTGACTGGCAACATGCCCCCCTCTAATCTTAATCAAGTTAATAGTCATGATACCCAAACCAGGGAAAGACCCCCCACTAGCACAGTCCTATCACCATATCTGTTTTTTAAATCAAGATTAAAACATTTCCACTATTATAGTGCAGCGTTTGCAAACATTGGTAACAAAATTGCTTCATTCTGCACATTCTGGATTTGTTAAAGGCAGATGTAGAATATTTGCCAAGTAATGCTGACAAAGCATTTGACCGGGCTTCCTGGTCCCATTTGCTTTGGGTGCATTATGTTCAAAATTCCGGTCCAATTTTTGAAGTGTTTTCACATGTTGTATTCTAACCCCACAGCATTCATCACTGTGAATGGCTTAAACATGGATCATTTTCGGCTGCAATATGGCAACCTTGCCTGGTTCCCCTTCTCCCCTATTATTTTTAATCCGGCCCTAGATCCCCTCCTTTGACACTTTTATTTGTCTGCTGATTGGCATGGATTTAAAACTGGCCTTCGTGTGTTGAAAGACTTAGGGGCAGATTTATTAAGCTTGGAGAAGAGATAAACTGGAGATAAAGCGGATAAAAGGTAAAAGGAGATAAAGCACCAGACAATCAGATGTGTTTGAAAAGGACAGTTGGGAGTTGATTGGCTGGTGCTTTATCTCCTTTTACCTTTTCTCCACTTTATCTCCAGTTTATCTCTTCTCCAAGCTTAATAAATCTGCCCCACAGTGCAGTGGTGTCAAACTCCAGCTGTTGTGGAACTACACATCCCAACGTGCCCTACAACAGTTTTTCGTATCCATTATATTAAATCTGTGTCTGGGCATGCTGGGATGTGTAGTTCCACAGCAGCTGTTGTGTGAGTTTGACACCACTGCCTTAGTGTATTTTACTAACGCACACTTGGTCTTTCCAGGTTTTCTACAGATACTCCCTAATTTTGAATTCATTTCTGGCTTCAAGATTAATAAATCTAAAACGGATGCCCTAGCCTTACATGTGCGGTGGCAGTGAATTGAGATGGTCTTTTCCCATTCAGATGGGCTTTCTTCATTGATGTATTCAGGCCTTAACACCCCTCTGGACTTTACACTGCTAATGTCCTGGCAATTATTGCTAATACCTGATTTCCAGTCTTGGATACACTTGCCGCTTTCATATATTGGCATGTGCAAAGATGATTTCCTTTCCCCGACTCCTGTATCCAATTTAAATGCTCCCCGTGTTAACAACAGATTCTGACTTTACAATCCTAGCTAAAGCCATCAGTAAGTTTATTTGGGCTGGGGAAAAAGAATGGAATATTATTATTTAAGAATTGATCAACCTCCTGATTTTGGGGGCATAAACCTTCCATGTCCAGAAGTTATGTCTTGGCAGCAAACTATCGCTATGCCGTAGACTGGTTACAAGAAACCGCGAATTTTGCGAACACCCGTTTGTTTAAGTGTTCTGTCCCAACATTCCATTATCCAGCCCTTTACATATGAGACCAGTAGCCTTCCCATCTTCTGTAGCTAACAATCTGTTACTGACTAGCACCTGTGCAGCATGGAGTATGTCCTGTTCTAGGATGGGTGTCTCACCTTATTTCTCCATTTACTTCATAACTCAGGATTTCAGAGGCCACTCACATCTATCTCAACTACATGACATGCTTGCATGTATTGCTGGGGTCTCCGCATAGTAAATCCATTGACACTAAAAGTACTTTCCAATGATCAGCTGGTGAAGATATTTTCTCACCTGCCTCTCTCTTTTTGTTTACTACCAGATAAGTAGTTATGTAGTAAAATGACTATCTTAATAACCAGACCAAGACAAGTTGGATGATGTGCTGCGTTCCAGGCCTGGTAGTAGTTCTTCTATGTTTTTTATACACAGACACTAAACGCTCTATTAAGACACTATGCAGTCTGGTATTGCCAATTGGACAGTTGACTTTCCTTCCATACCCCTTATATTTGTACTTACAGCCTTTACAAGTCTTAATCAAATTTTGATATCCATCTGCTTCATATCCTGAAATGTCTTATAAGCTCCTACACCGGGCTTACATTACTCCTAGGTTGCGTTCTATAATGGAGGTTTAATTTGACTCTACATGTTGCAAATGTGAGGCACTTGACGCAGGTCTTTACCTCTGTATGTGGAGTTGCCCAAAAGTCGCTAAATTGTAGACCCTTGTTCACAATTATATTCCGAATACACTAAGGGGTTCATTTACTAGATGGGAGTTCTATTTCAGATGGGATGTTGCCCATAGCAACCAATCAGTATCTTATTTATTTTGCACCTTCTAGGAGATAATATATATATATATATATATATATATATATATATATATATATATAATCCAATTGGTTGCCCATAGCAACATCCCATCTGAAATAGAACTCTAATCTTAGTAGATAAACCTTCTTTACCATATCTCCAGAATGGGCTCCCCGAGATATTTAACTCCCAAACATAAGCCCCATTGGGCCCTTGTAACTTTTATAAGCAACAAATGCTGCAGCGGGAATAAAAACTATACTATCTCAGTAGGTCTCCTCTGATTCCTTACCTTACATAGTAAAACAAATAGGAGATTTGTGGCATTAACAATGGCCACAAATCTCCTATTTATTTACTATGGGCTGGCTAGAAATGTCAATTAACAGGGAAGTCTGGACTGAAAGAAATGTTTACTGCTTGGTTACCATATTACCACCTCCTCAGAAGAAATATTTTGCAAAGATGTAGCTTTAACATCATGGTAACGCTTATTTGATATTGCTATTTGTGTACACTTTCTCTTAGTATAGGTACCTATACACGCACCGATATTCATGTGCTATGCATTTTGAACTTTTACGGTGATTTTGGCACTGGAAGGGGATGCGATGCGATGTACTGTAATGTGCGGATGCGATGGGATTTCAGCCTTTTTTTTTTTAAGTTAGTAGTCACTAATGAACATCGCATCGCATCTCATCCCATGTACTCCAAAACTGATGCGATGCAATGAAGCACAAAAAGTACTGCCTGCAGATACTTTTTGTGCTTTACAACATTGTACCCGCGGAGACTCGCATCGCATCCCCGCAGGTACACTTTGCGATTTAAGGCGATGCGTTTTGAACTTTAAAAGTTCAAAGCGCATGCTGAAATCGCAGCATGTATGAGCACCTTATTTCTTTTTTGTACAGTTCTACAATAAATTATTGTTGAAATATATAGTTGTTAATAAATAAATAAATTGTTACTAGTTGTACAAATCTAAATAATGATGCAATTATTTCAGCCTACAGTACCTTTTTATTGGCTTTGGTTAAAGTTTATAAACACTGCAAAGTGTATTTATGAATATTTGCCCAATGATGTTTATGAATTGATATGAAGAGATTTTTTTTTTTTTTGCATGGAACAGTCATCTTGGTACTTGTGTAGTTTAATGGCGGCAACCTAAGATACTTTTGAAGCTACATCGTCAGCGTAGCCCAACGGCTGCCTTACTTGTGTAGTTTCACGGCGGCAGCCTAAGCTACGTTTTCAGTGTAGCCCAACGGCTACCTAGCGTAGTGTCTCCACGGCAGCCCTGCGTAGTCACCGTACTGTCCCCGGGAGCTGCAGCTCTGTCGTTGGCACGCCTAGTGAGCGCCTCTCACACAGCTCCGGTAACCACCAGATCCCCTGCGCTGGTGGAGGCTGGCAGAGAGGGGATCATGTGGGCATCGGTGGAGTGGCGCTCCATCTGTCAAACGCAGAAGCTTGTGCGTCTCAGTAAGTATTGCGGCAGGGTATGGCAACCCTGCCGACAGGGTTAGGGGTTCGGTAGCGCGTGAGTCTCCTGCACAAAGGGGGGTGCGGTGTGCAAGTGCGTCTCATGCACAATAAAGGACACATTTGCCAGTGCTCCATGTTACATACTGGTAAATGCCTCCATTTGAAACCCCCACTATCCACGCCAGCCCGAATCATGGCGAGGGGACGCGGTTCATACCCCCACTATCCACGTCGGCTTGGATTTGATTTTATAAAGTGTGGCGAGCCCGAAGCGTGGAGAGCGGACGCAGATTACTTGACATGTATTCACTTTATCAAATCAACTCCACGTGGATAGTGGGGGTATGAACAAGTCGGGAGGACGCGTACCGTGTCCCCTCGTGGGGCTCGCTGCGCTCACCACGCTTCGGGCTGGCGTGTATAGTGGGGGTGTTTTAAAAACACATTCACACCTGTCATGTCAGGCAGGTTAAAATTGTCAATGGTTCCCACACAGTGTAATAAGCGCTGATTGACTACACTAACTCCGTAAGCTCCGGCTAGCCCGCGAACGGGCGGGAACACAAAGCTGATACTGACAGTGGCGCCTGACTGACTACGCTAACTACTTAAGTGGCCGCGGGAACATGGTCTATTGATTACGCTAATTACTTAAGCGAGCCGTGGGAACACTATGCTGATTCTGACAGGGACGCTATGCTAACTACGTAACTGCCGCCGTGAAACTACATAAGTACCGTCATCTTAAACTGAAAATTATCAACAATTTTGCAAGTTGTAACTATATTAATGTTTTTGTTTCTTTCAACTAGAATAAGAGTGTCATATTTGTCCCTTCTGACAAGGAGAAAGCTGCCAAGAGCTTCCATCTTCAATATAACATTGTTGAGGATTGTTACAACCGGGTCTCAAATAACAATGAGATGATTGCCAAATGGGAAAATGGAGTCTGGCTGTCCGAGTCTATATGTAGGAAAGTTGAAAATGACTGGAAAATGGTATGTCCAGAACACTAACCCTGGTGATGGGATACAGTGTAATATCATTCTGATTGGCTGGTTTATTCGGTACTTATGTATTATCTGGGCTCCCATGTTAAATGCACCCCATTTTTTCATACCCCTACTATCCAACTATGCATGGAGTTGATTTTATATAGTGTGGCGAGCGCAACGAGCCACCGTGCCCGAAGCATGGCGAGGGGCCGCGGTCTCATAAGAAAAGCGGGAGCCAGATATTACATAAGTACCATTTATTCCATTCACTGACCTACATTGGACTTGATGAACTTTAAGGTAAATAAAACCAATCCGGTTTCTGTAAATCTGAAATAATTGTTGTAATTATTTTAAAGCTGAAACCAAACCAAAAAAGTTTAAAAACATTGAAGCAATGTCAGTGCATGGAACTAACTGCCTAAATGCTGCTAAGTTATGCATACAGGGTCTGTCCAGAATGTAATGAGACGGCATGCACTAGAGGCGCATGGTAAAAAATTTCCGCCATTCACGTCAGCACAGTTACCGGTGAGCCTTTACAGAGTATGGATTGAGCTGTAAACAAAGTGTAATTTTTTTACCTCAGTCGAGGTTCAAGATGATTGCATATCGTTGCTCGATAGTATGTGCTAAGTTTTAGCACATACAATTTGGGGAATTGGGTACTGAGACGCTTGCCATGCTTCAAAAGGCCTTGGAATAGGAATCCTGATCCAAGGAGCAAGTTAACCACTGGAATAAATTCTTTGAGGATGACAGAGAAGACAAACCATGCTCTGGATGACCTTCAACAAGCCGAAGTGAGCAAAATGTAGACAAAGTGCATATTGTTTTGAACAATGACCATTGTTTGAGTGTTAGAATGGTAGCAGAAGGTTGAGACTTCCAAAAACGACTGTACAAGAGATCTTGATAAGCAAATTAGCAATGCGAAAGGTGTGTGTCCGATTGGTTGCCAAAGTTTGGACTCCCGATCAAAAAGACAAGCATGTAGCAATTTCCTGCAAATTTTGGAAGCGATAACAGGTGATAAAACTTGGATCCTTGAGTATGATCTAGAGACACCCCCCCCCCATCATCACCTTTGCTTTGACGTCGACGGCAGGCTCGAGTATGTTCGGCGCGGCTCAGGATACTGTTCGGCGCGGCTCGGGGGAACTCAGGAGTGCTCAGGCACCCGAGTCCTACCGAGCCACCGGGAAAATCCCCCAGCCTGCCGCCGATGTCACTGCTGAATGTGACGGCTAAGGCAGCGGCGGCAGGGAAGCTCCGGCATACAAACGCCGGAGTGGGGGGGGGGGCTTCCAATGTCCTGTGGTGGGTTCTGCTGGGGCAGGACAAACCTGCCCTGGTAGGCTTGTCCTGCCCCAGCAAAACCCACCACTCAAAGGGGTTAAGAAACTGACCTCTCCATCCGCAAGTAGATTGCCACTACCTGGATCCTCTATCATGACAATGAACAAAGTCACACATCGATGCAAATAAGAGCATATTTGGCCAAGCACAACGCTTCAACACTGCCTCAACCACCCTACAGTCTGGACCTGGCCCCGGCTGATGACTTTTTTCCCATTGATCAAGCACGGCCTAACAGGACACAGTTTTCAGACCATAGGCAGCGGCTGCGACAAGGGCACACAAGGACGTTCCAGTTAACTCCTTCCAGGTGGTGTACCAAGCTGGGCAGACACTCTGGCAATGGTGTACTGATGCTCAAGTGTTGTACTGTACTTTGAAGAATATCAACCCTATGTGACTAAAAGTTGAATAAACTGTTTTTCACATATTTAGTCTCATTACTTTCTGGACAGACCATGTATAACATAGCTCTAGCTGAAACCCCCTCATACCTTGTGTAAGAGATGGGTCTCTGTGTACGCAGTTGGCATGGCCCGCAGTTACACCTACATGCCCTCTCTAAAATGAACCTACTGTAATTGCAAACACTGCTCAACAGCCCAGTTAGATCAAGGGGGTAATTCAGGTTGGTTTTCTAATGGACAAAACCATGTGCACTGCAGGTGGGGCTGATGTCACATGTGCAGAGAGAGTTAGATTTGGGTGGGTCGTGTTCTTCAAATTGATATTGCAGTGTAAAAATAAAGCAGCCAGTATTTACCCTGCACAGAAACAAAATAACTTGCCCAAATGTAACGCTCTCTGCACATGTTACATCTGCCCCACCCGCAGTGCACATGGTTTTGTCCATTAGCAAACCAAATGTGCTTTGCAAACCAACCTAAATCGGGCCCCAGATCAGCTGTGAGGGGGCGTTATGACTGATAGGCATACACTTTGGAATCACCAGTAATTGTGTGTTTGGCTACACAGCGTGCCAGGTTCACACACATAACAGGTTCCAACCAGACATAAGGCAGCAGCATGACTTGGATGTAGTTTTGTTTACTATGAAGTCGCATTGTACAGCACAGTCTTTGAAAGACCCTCATCATTACTTCACTGTTAGAGATACTGCTTCTACTAATGTCTTAGTCTGTGATTTCCTACTTGCCTTCTTTCCCCTTCTTGTATCATGATATTATCCCTGTCACAGACATCCATGCCATTATTTCAAAGCTATGTGGACAGCAAGTTTGCCTCTGACCTGGCTTTCCTGGACTTTATTGTCCAACTTCAATCCCTATGTGATACATTTTTTGCAGGTGTATTTAGCACGCAGGGAAGAAACGCCATCAGCTAGAATCGGTTGGAAGTTTGAGTGTTCCTCCGTAGGACTGAGAGTGGAGAATATAAGTATCCGGACAACTAGTGAAACCTTCCACAGTGGAAAAATTAAATGGAAGCTGTATTCTCTAGAAACACAAGTGGAAGTTAATGCTGGTAAGTTGCTCTAGCAAGTTTTTTGACCATTTAAGAAAAGAATCCGACTGCCGCGTGCCTTTGTAATATAGCATACAACCCTGGGTTCCACCGGCATGGTTCCAAACACGGCACTGCAAGGATTTCCTATACTTTTATTGCCTCATCATCTCAACGTTTCAGGGACACACCTCCCTGTCGTCAGGAGGAGCTCATACATACACAGACATATATCTGTATATTTTGAAATAAATATCCAGAAAAGTACAGCAGGTAATTGCAGTGGTATTTGCAGGGAGTGCTGGCTGCACAGTGTGAGCCACCCTTGACCTGGAGCCTTGTATGCAATGTACATCCCACACCCAATCCGCTATAGACTTGCTGCTTGCTGTACCTACAGCAGATAGTAATGATGTTTTGCTGATCACAGTATATTATCCTTAACTTACCATTTGTTGTTTTTCAGATAAGAACCTGCATTCTTATCCAGAGTTTTTAAATTCATCGGAAGTTGTTTTGGAAGCTGAACTCAGTGATGGAGAAGGGACCGCTGCATGGCAACATACACAACTGTTTCGGGAGAGCCTAACCGAGAACGGCAACTCTCTGGAAATAATTATAACGCTTAAAGATCCTTAGGAATTGTTTTTTTTTTCTTTTCTTTTTTTTTAATGGTGGATTTCATTTTTTTATTAATGGTTTGTTTGATATGAATGTATATTTCATTTGGAAATATAAAGGATTTTGGTATGATGGATTGAGATATTTGGGGTTTTACACAGACAATTTACCTTCCCATGGTTATTTTACTATGTTCAAATAATTTAACACTAGCTTTTGCTGAATGCTGGTTTTATATTTTATCATAACAGGATCAGTCTACATATTTAAAAAAAAAAAAGATTACATTTTAATGTTTTAAAAAATAAATTAGGTGTTTAAATGATTTTTTTTTTTTTTTTCATTTGAAACACTAGTCTGATTTTTCATTTGACAGATACCAGGTATTGTGGGTAATATAAGGTTTGCATCAGTTGCATTAGAAATATGTAATTACCTTTCTACCACCTGCTAGTGGCAATCTGTGGCTATCTAAGTGTTGTGGAAGTTCAAGTACCAGGCTGTGACTTTTTAGTTTTGCGAAAGTTAAGCTGGGTACACACTAGACATGCGGTAGCCAACTCCAGTCCTCGAGAGCTACCAACAGTTAGTGTTTTCCGAATCTCCTCACAGAATCACATGTAAAGTCATTAGCTCCACCTGTGGATCTTTTAAAATGTGTCAGTCAGTAATGAGTGCACCTTTGCAGCAGCTAGGTTGGCTGGAAAATGTGAAATGTTGGTAGCTCTTGAGGACTGGAGTTGGCTACCACTGCACTAGGCAGACAGACCTATCTGAGGATCGGTAAGTGCATACAAACTTACCAATCGTCAACCTGATGTGGTGTTCCTGATGTCGCAACTGGGCAGCATTACATGTGCCAACCCAGTTGTGATGTCAGTTACTAGAGGCTTCTGAAGCAATTGTTAGAGCAGTCTACACCGCACAATGCATCAATGTATCTGCAAATATATTGGCCATCATCTGTGCTGAACATCCAACATAATATGTTTGCGAACATCATTGTTCAGACATGATGTTATCACACACCTGTCGGCACACCCACGATATATTTGCCAGCATGTGGCTGGAATTAGAGAGTCCCACCGTATACATTTACTATGAAGCCCTACTTCAGTTTCCATTCCGTATTTCAAATGTATCTAAGAACATAATATAACTAGGAGATAATCTTTGTGGATATGAGTCATTTAAAGTCCACGAGTTTTTTGTTATTACTTCAGAGCATAGCTGCCCACCCTCCTGCATTCTGCAGGAGACTCCCTGAAATAATGACAATCTCCCTCATTTCACCTAGCCCACATTAAACTGTTACATCTTTGAGGAAAAAGTAATGAGAGACAGATACATTTACATTGAATCATCAGCACCATTTCCCAGCACTTTACCAAGTACAGTATCTCTTACTAACTGCTTTGGGGCTCATCTACATTTGGATCTAAGTCCTTTTAAAAGATTCCTCTCAGATGTAGCAGTACAATGATTCTAGGTGCCACGTTCACAATCTCTCCATATATGGAACTAGACACGCCCTTAGAGAGGAGCATGACATGCCCCCTGAATGGGGGCTGTGCAAAATTCTACAACCAACTATAATCTCCCTGAAACTAGTTTTCAAAAGTAGGCAAGTATGCTTCAGAGATGGCACACAGTTTCTGTACTTGTCAAAACTTTTCATGGCCACAGATGATCATGTTCTCATCTATTTCCTAATGGAAGTAGATGATGCCACTGTCATATTACAATAATGTGTATGGATGTATACATTGTCTTGCATATTTAAATAAACCTACTATATTTTTACAGTCTGTGCATGGTCTGTATTTAAATATCAATAAAATGTTACCTAAAGTAACTGATGATCTCATTATTAGAATTAAACATAACCTCTGAACAGACAGATATTTCCTACATCATGGGTTTGTCCTCCCTAATTGACATCAAGGCACTTTCGCAGTTCAGCTTTGGATGCATGATGTGAGATGTGAAGGGCGTTCCTAGAGGTGGAGCTTGCTAAAAAGATGCAGATATATTGCATCTAATGGGAGTGTCGGAGGTGAATCAGAGAAGGCAGTTGCATACAAAGATGCTGCACCACTCACATAAGAGGCCACAATTGGACAGAAAAACTGCATAGGGTTGGGGGCAAGTTAAAAATGGTACTTCTAAAGATCCATCATTTGGTATTTCAACACCTACAGATGCTGACAGCAGACATCTCAGTCCTTGCACATTTGGATGCACTGATCTCCCCCAGGGAAAGACTTTGTCGCAACCTTATATAAACAAAGAAGTCTGCATCTGCGTCCGACTCCAAAAAATGTCGATTTTGGTTGTACGTTTGTGTTTTAGGCAAATTGATGTAAACTTCTTGAGCAGAAGCGTCTGTATCGTAGATCTAATTCTCCTAATAAAGAGGAAAACAAATAGCAGATCTCTGTACTTCCATTTAGATGCATCAGGACAGTAACAAACTATGATTGGCTATGGCAAATATACAATGGCAACTCTGTCACAGTAATTGACACAGTAATTTAAGTTTTTGTTGATTGAAACACATTGCACATGGCTTTACCTGGCACAGCCGCATCTTATAGGCTTTTGGTGATCAATTAGGAGTAAAAAGAACTGCATAGTACTTAACCACCCGTTCACTTCCCACCCCCTTAGTGGCAATTTACCACATGCATAATAAAATTATCAGTAGCCCAGCACCAGCATTCTGAAACCTGTGATAAAGCTGACGCAGTAATACCGAAAGGAAGTATACTGGGGAGGGTTAGGATTATGGTTAGTTTAGGTGCTTCTTTTGGTCAGGAAGCTAGGGTGAGTATTCTGACCATGGCCATCTTAACTGCCAGTATCCCATACCCATCCCATATGCACAATTCTAATTGCCATGAAGATGTACACTTTAAGAAAATATATTACATTAATGTGTGCTATGTGGGTCTGATGCATAGTTAGGAGTCAATTTTAAAAAATGAGCGAAAGGAGCAATATGCACCTTGGCAAAAACATGTGGGGAAAGGCATGTCATAACCACTGAAATGGTGGATATATTTTCAAAAAATGGCCTAATACCCTTTTGGGGTACTTGTCACAGTAGAGGGTCTAGTGTTGGGATTTTGTGCTTGAAATGTACATACAGTTTCTCAGGTGTAAATGAAAGACTGCGCTTAACTGGCAGCATTCAGCAAATATGATAAACAACCTAAGCATCGTTAGCACAGCACTAGCTCACTGCTTAACCACAGCTAGTCTGCGTGCAAAAATCTGAGTGTTCTCTGCCCTCTCTCACAAGTATATGAGGGGTGTGGCAATAAGATTCTGGATGCACAAAAGTATAATTACAAACTGAATATTACGTTTTCCCCAAGTATCTATGCAAAGTTGCTTGCACTTAGTAAAACAGCTGGACCTGTCTCACCCATTCATCATACACTTGATTTGTGGGAACACTTTGGCCAGTATTCAATGCTCCCGATTCACTGCTTTTTCAGCAAATCGGGCTGTTATTTTTCACTGAAAATATGATTCACCCTATTCAATGTTCACTGTTCTCCGAAAGTGAACAGTGAATGCCGGCCAGTTCTTCGTTTCATGCTCGCTGCAATTCGCTGGTGTATTTCAATGAGGTTTTCACTGGGATTCGCCGAGAGTGTATTCAATGCTCAAATGGAGAACTGCTTTCTTCATTGATTTTTGCCATGATTCTCCGTTTTACATTCGTCATCTTTTTTAGGTGAACTGGAATGTGATCTTTAAAAAAAAAAAAGCGTTTCTTTGTGGGGGTTTTTGGTGTCAAAAAATCCGATTTTTTTTTTCTGTGAAGGGAGCATGCTATTTTTATTCATGTGCTTGCAGCACATGAATATATTTTTATATTTTTAAACATTCGCCAGCAGGGGGCCGTGAGCAGCTCATTAATATTCAATTATTCACTTCACTCTGGTCCCGGCTTGTTACGTGCGGGACCAGAGGAGCGGCTCTCTACCCCTGCCCCTCCCGGGGGGCAGCCTCTGCTGTCTGTGCCCTGGGAGCCCTCCCCCACAAATTCTGGGGCAGGCAGGGAGGCTTACATCTCCCTGCCTGCCTCCATCCCCCCGGCTCCCTGCGGCGTTCGCCGCAGGTGTTAAAATTCGCCAGCACGGGCAGCGAGCCCCTGCTGCATTGAATAGGGTGGCAGGGAGGGCTGGCAGCGAATGCTGCAGCCCTCCTGAACCCTGCGAATGTGCAGCGAATCCTAAACAGGATTCGCTGCACATGGAGAAATATATCATTGAATACTCCCCTAAGTCAGAGAAGGCCAGGTCTAGGCTGTACAGTGGATGACCCAACTCCTGCATGTGATTATGGTCCAGAAAATCCACCACTAATAGCAAATGCATTGTCTTGATGGAGAAGGGTATGAGTTATTGGATGGTGCCTGGAAGTGGCATTCTGCACTTGCGGCAGGCATTGGTCGGTGCACCAGTCCTCAGTGAAGGTGCTCTGCTGGGTGCGTGGTACAGTAGCTGCATGGCCATTCTTAGCCACAATCTGCTTGGCCACGCTGCGCTCATGTCAGAACGTCTGTTGTGCATCACCTCCACTGTACTGAACGTTGTTTGGTCTAGGGCAGTGGTTCCCAACCTGGGGTACTAGTACCCCTGAGGGTACTCTGCAGACCAGTTGGGGGTACTTAAAAATAATAGTGGTAATGGCGGAAGATTAACAAAGGCCTTTTGATGGCAGAAGAAGAAGACGATCCATTGCTATGGAGAAGAACTATGTTGTGTCACTTATGGTTCTGTCTTCAGCGTCTCATTGTGCTTTTGCCTGACCAGCAATCCAATGGGAGCTACCCGTGTTGCCCCCAGACATCAGCAATCATCGGCCCTGCACTGACACGGGTGGAAGAAGCAGCGGCATTAATCCTACAGGTGTAAGTGGGAACCCTGGAGACAATACACAACCAGCGGCCAGACACGGAAGGGCACGATTTCTGTCCAATACTCCTTAATATAAGCACATGCTTAATGATACGCATACCGCTCACTTCCACTCCACTCGTACTGTCTATCATCAATGAAAAGCCTAATCAAGGGGTACGGGAGAGAAAAAAGGTTGGGAACCACTGGTCTAGGGGTTGAAACTATAGACCTTGGATTCATCGCCACTGATGATCTCCCAGACAAGTTTGAGCTAACACTATTAAACCTGGCAGGCATGTTGTACCACCAAGTCACAAGCTTCTGTTGAGTTCCACAAGTTTGTTGAGGAAGTGAACATGCTGACTTCTTTGGTGTGCAGTGCTGTATATATACAGTTCTGTGCCTTGACATTTCACAAAAACTTTAGTCAGAGATTACACTGCACAACCAGATGGTTACATTGTGTCTACTCTACGTATATCTGCAATATTGTTGCATAAACCCCATATACAAGGCTTCTTGGCTTTCTCTGGCCCATTGGCCTGGCTTTTTCTTAATATCCTAAGCCCAATGACCATTATATGGTTTTACTTGGTGTATTCAATAAAAACATGAGAACATATAATTGTGTGGTATTAGTTTAAGCAGACTGTGTTGGTCTATTGTTGTGACTTAGATGAAGATCAGAACAAATTTTGGGGCAGATGTATTAAGCCTTTACAAGAGATAAATTCAAGGGTGATAAGGAGAGATAAACGTCCAGCCAATCAGCTCCTTACTGACTTTTTTCAAACACAGGTTGTAACATGGCAGTTAGCAGGTGATTGGCTGGACGTTTATCTCTCCTTATCACCCTTGGATTTATCTCTTGTTAAAGCTTAATACATCTGCCCCTTTATGACCAATTTATGCAGAAATCCAGGTAATTCCAAAGGTTCACATACTTTTTCTTGCAACAGTATTCTGTCTCTCTCTGGGGCAGATTTATTAAGCTCGGTGAAGTGATAAAGTGTCTGGTTTTTATAACCGGCCAATCAGCTCCTGACTGGGAATTTATAGGCTTGGTTTGAAAAATGACAGGTAAGAGCAGATTGGCCGGTGATAAAATACCATTCACTTTATCACTTCACCGATCTTAATAAATCTGCCCCACAGTCTCTCTCTCTCCTATTCCTTTTGTGGAAGGGCTGAAATGCAGTGGAAGTGTTGATTTGGGATTTAAGTTCATCGTCATGGTAAAGAGGGATTTTGCAATGAATTGCAGTTTATCTGATCATGACATTATGGTGTATATGCAAATTGCCATCATAAAAGCTGAGGCAACAGACTTTGTACAAATGTATGATTGTGTCATTCTGAAAACTTTTGGCCATGGCTATAAATGCATGTAAGATAATTTTGAGACAGCTCAGAGACATGGATGATACCTAGGTATTGAGTTTTTTGGGGTAGGATGGTCGTTTGAGAGAAAGTATGGCCAGAATTATGTTTTTCCAGAATGGGAGTAATTAACGCATGCTTCAACATTGAAGGAAATATACCAGTAGAGAGAAAGTGAGATAACAAATATCAGTTAAAGTTTGGATGAGTACAAGAGACATAGATTTTTTTCATGTGTGATGGTATAGGATTAAGAGGAAAGGTAGTAGAGTAGGAAGAGAAGAGTGCTGGATGGTTCAGGTATAGGACTGAGCACGTCACTGGCTGAGGAGGAGCATAACATAATTTGCTTCCTTTGTCCCTGCTGAAACTAACTTGCATATGAACGACCCGAGACGTCTCTCCATGTGATAGTAGGCCCAAGTGTAAGGGATCCGATACGTAATCCCGGCGGTCGGAATCCCGACACTGGAATCCCGACCGCCGAAATCCCGACATGGGGGGGACGTGGATCGCCCCCCCCTTGCGGGCTCGCTGCACTCGCCACGCAGCGGGCCCGGTGCCTCGCTACGCTCGGCACGCTTTTTTATTCTCCCTCTATGGGTGTCATGGACACCCACAGAGGGAGAAAGTTTCGGGATTCCAGTGTCGGGATTCTGAACGCCGGGATCCCGACCGCCGGCAAATTGACCGCATCCCAGTGTAAGATCAGTTCAGCACAAAATGGGGACATATACAGTACTGTGTACATTAGCAGTTTGGCAAATTTTAAGTAATCTACATTTCTATGTGATGCACTTGCACTTCCCCCAGCATACCCCCTTAAACACAAATGATAGTGTTACCTAATGTATACCCAGCCCCATAACGGTGCTGCTGCATCCGCCCCACCAGCACTCAAGTCTTCATAAATAAACTCCCCAGTTCACATTGCTCTGGCTCGCTAGCCTGCTGAGCTGAGCATCTTAAAAACTGCTCCATGCAGCAGAACAGCTCCCACGTACGGTCCTTGAGGACATACAGACATAACATCTCTTCCCACACAGTGCAGGAGCAGGATACGAGCTGCAGTGGATGAGTAAGTATGACTACTACCACCGCAAGGACATACACCCTGTGCAATGGTATCGGCCGCACACCCCTCCATACGGCCCTGCCTATACCTGACAATGGGGACCTGCAAAGCTTTACATGATCCTTAATGGGTTAAAGGCCTGTGCATATGTGCCACTGTCTGTATATTTTAATGGAGCCCATTGCTGGTTTTCTTACGTTCTTTGCTGATAAATATCCTGGATAACTTCATATGAATAGTGTGATCTGTAAAAGTCTATACAGAATACTGATTGGATGGGTCACTGTAATATCTGTTCATTCTTATTGATGAACGAGTACTACCTTGTGTTCCTGCAATGTTCTCCAGGGTGATTTTCCCCAGTGTACTGACCATTAAATGGATGATGCAAGTGTAAGCACAGCAGGAGCTGCAGAGGAGTACCATGATTATGTTAGCTGAGCTACTGTAGGTAACACAACCCTATGCTGTCTTAACAATGCTGAATTCCTCTTAGCAGGTTATTCAGCAGGGAGATTTTCAGAGTTAAACTGGGCATATAGTGGGCCAGATGCACTAAGTTTCAAAAGTGATAAAATGGAGAGTGATAAACAGCCAGCCAATCAGCTCCTACCTGTCATGTCTCAGACTGTGTTTGAAAAATGTCAGGCAGGAGCTGATTGGCTGGCTGTTTATCACTCTCCATTTTATCACTTTTGAATATTAGTGCATCTGGCCCACTGTCTGTAAGAAAAATCATATTTTAGATGGCAAGCTTAAACTGATCAGATATTCTGGTCATATACTGTGAGATATTTCAGTGTGTATGGCCACAATATATGCATTGTCCACCTGGGGGGTAACTGAGGAAATACAATTACAATATGTCCGACAGTCGCAGTCCAATAATTACTGATCAATCAGGTCAATACAGTGATCAATTAGTAGCCCTATCAGATGATTATCTTCTGATCATTGAGCCAATAATTTGACAGTGTATCCCAGCATTAGCTTATCTTTAGCTTTTTTTCCGTTTAATGTGCATTTAATTAGAGGATGTTACTTTGCTCAGTCTTCATCTCGTGATTACATTAATAGGAAGACATTGGGCGGTATTCAATGAGAATACCTGCGAGGTGCAGCGAATCCTTTTTAGGATTCGCTGCACATTCGCCACGTTCCGGAGCCGGCGGGCTCCGGTATTCAACGTGTCAGGGGCTCGCTGCCCCTGACTGGCGAATATGAGCTCCTGCGGCGATTGCCGCAGGGAGCCTGAGGACGGTGGCAGGCAGAGAGATGGAAGTCTCTCTGCCTGCCCCAGAACTTTATTTTAAAAGTTCACATTCCACTTCACCATAAAAAGATAGCGATTGCTACTCGGTGAATCATGGTGAAAAAAACCTTGAAATGTATTCGCCATGTGGTCATTGAATAGGGTGATTCACCGTTTTAGTCAGAAATTCGCCAAACAGCACAAATTCGCCATTAAAACATGGCGAATCAGGCTCATTGAATACCGCCCATTGTGTGACAGGGGCATAAACAAGTCCCATAAATATGAATGTTATGCTCATATAGTCCAACGTATTACATTTTGGAAACAAGAAAAGAATGTAGCTGACTTCAGTGTATCCTGCATGTAATGAGTTGCAGCTTCCAAATCAAGAAACAATGTGTCAATGAACATTACAATTCACTGTTGCAATGTGTGACTCATAACTGTATCATTACAGTGATAGTGAGATAAGTCAATTAGACCTAGGGCCTAATTCAGTCCTTATCACAGGACAAATTTGCTCTCAAAATGGGCAAAACCATGGAGCACTGCAGGTGGGGCAGATGTAACATGTTCAGAGAGAGCTAGATTATACAGAGCAGTGGTGAACTACAATTGTCTTCTTTATGAGGTACTATTCCATGCGGCTGTGATAAGGTAAAGTTCCAGTGGTCCCTACCGTAGCCCAGATATATATATATATATATATATATATATATATATATATATATATCTGGGCTACGGTAGGGACCACTGGAACTTACTGAGATTTTGTACTATGCTGCAATGCTGTAACCATCCCTGCATATGCTGTTTACCTGGTATGCTGATTACCTGCTACAAAAATAAAATAAAGACTTAATTTTATCCAGTGTATGTTATTCCTTTCTCTCTCTCTCTCTCTCTCTCTCTCTCTCTCTCTCTCTCTCTCTGTAAGTCTCCCTATGTTTTCATTATGCGAGTAATTCATAGCATGGATGTTATGATGTTGGCACATTTACATAGTTACATAGTAATTAAGGCTGAAAAGAGACTTGCGTCCATCTAGTTCAACTTTGGTTTATTAGCTTAACCCTTATTTTATGCATTATATCTTGATATTCTATTCTTATTTGTACCCCTGGATGTTTTTTACCAATAAATGTTTGTCCAACCTTATTTAAAAATATTTAATGTGTCTGCCGACACCACCTCACCAGGAAGAGAGTTCTATAGTTTGGTTGGCCTGACCGTGAAAAACTGTTTCCTTCTAAGTGAACAGAATTTGTTTTCTTCTAATCTAAACTGTGCCACATATCCTAGAGTCCTTCCTTGTGGTAAAAAGGGCGCTTGACAGTTCCATATATTGGCCCCTGATATATTTGTACATGTTACGCATGTCCCCCCCTTAAACGTCTCTTCTCTAGTGTAAACAATCCCAATTTGTTTAATCTGTCCTCGTAGCTTAAATTCTCCAATCCCTTTATTAGCTTTGTTGCTCTTCTTTGGATTCTTTCCAGTTCTATGATGTTCTTTCTATAGTGCAGGACCCAGAATTGTACTCCATATTCAAGATGTGGTCTAACCAATGCTTTGTACAGAGGTATAATTACTTTTGAGTCACTAGTTTCCATGGGGATGCAGTTACCATCCCGGCGGTCGGGATCCCGGCGTTCAGAATCCCGACGCCGGAATCCCGACCGACGAAATGCAGACACTTTCTCCCTCCGTGGGTGTCCACGACACCCCTGGAGGGAGAATAAATTAGTGTGCCGAGCGTAGCGAGGCACTGGGCCCGCTGCGTGGCGAGCGCAGCGAGCCCGCAAGGGGGGGCGATCCATGTCCCCCCCTTGTCGGCATTTCGGCTGTCGGGATTCTGAACACCGGGATCCCGACCACCGGGATTCAATACTGAATCCGTTTCCATGCCCCTTTTTATACATGCTAGTATTCTGTTTGCCTTGTTAGTTGCTATATGACATTGAGCACTGCACCCCAATTTGTTATCTATTTGGACTCCTAGATCCTTTTCAAGTTCTGTATTACCCAATGCCTCCCCGCTTAGGTTATAACTAGCACATCGGTTATGTCTCCCAAGGTGCATAAACTTGCATTTATCCACATTGAACCTCATTTTCCACTTATTCGCCCATTCATCTAGTTTATTAAGATCGTTCCTCAGTTGATCTAATTACTCAGCTCAATTTTGTGTCGTCAGCAAAGATGGAAAATTTGCTGAGTATTCCCACCCCAATATCGTTAATAAATATATTTAAAAATATGGGCCCTAGTACCGACTTTTGAGGTACTAGTACTGGTATCATATTTGATACTGCTCCATTCATGACCACTCTCTGTTCTCTATTACACAGCCAGTTACCTACCCATCTAAAAATTCTTACCCCTAGTCCCAGTTCCTCCATTTTGTTTATCAACCTCATGTGTGGCACTGTATCAAAGGCCTTGGCAAAATCTAAGTAGACCACGTCTACAGCATTTCCATTATCAAGATTTTTGCTGACATCCTCATAGAAGCCTAGTAAATTTGTTTGGCATGAACGATTTTTCATAAACCGATGTTGGTTGATAATAATTAAACTATGAAGATCTAAATATTCCTGGATACCGTCCCTTAAAAATCCCTCAAATAATTTACCCACTATTGATGTTAAGCTCACAGGTCTGTAATTAGCTGGGTCATCCCTTTTTTCTTTTTTGAATATTAGCACTACCTCAGCTAATCTCCAGTCTTTTGGTACTTTACCCGATGTAAGTGAGTTATCAAAAATGTAGTACTAATTTCTCCCTTAATTCTTTTAGTACCCTTGGATGAATCCCATCTGGGCCTGGTGATTTGTTTGTTTTGTTCTCTTTAATTATTTGTTTACTATTGATGTATTTGAAAAACATTTTGGGATTTGTTTTGCTCTCAGAGGTTATGCGCTCCACATTTTCTCTTTTAGCTACTTTGATTACCCCCTTACAAATTTTGTTTACTTCTTTGTATTTGCTGAATGCCTCATCATTCCCGTTATCTTTGTAAAATTTAAATGCTCTTGCCTTATTGTTGATTGCTGTCCTTACTTTTTTATCCAACCATGATGGTTTTTTCTTATAGAATTTACCTTTATTGGTTTTTGGGATGTATTTAGTGGTTAGTGATTCGACTACATTTTTTGTGTTTCCCACATTTCCTCTGCATTCTTCCCCTCAAATAACAATTCCCACTCAATTTCTTTTAAAGATTCCCTGAATAATTTGAAGTTAGCTTTTCTAAAATTTTATATTTTAGCCGTTCCTTATGTTGTAGTTTGTAGTTGATTTCTAGTGAGACCATGTTGTGGTCACTGTTCCCTAGGTGTTCTATTACTTTGGTATTTTACACTAAATCTATGTTATTTGTTAATACTAAATCCAATAATGCCAAGTTGGAGTTGCTACCAATTGTGTGAAAAATTTATCCTTGAGTAAGTTTATTAACCCTCTGCTTTTTTCTGACTGACTCATTTGTCCAATCAATTTCTGGATAGTTAAAATCCCCCATAATTAGTACCTGTCCCTGATCTGACGATTTTTTTATTTGGTTTAATAGTAGAGACTCGTCCCTTTAATTAATGTTCGGTGGTCTGTAGCATACCCCTATTAAAATTTTAGTTTTAATTTTTTTGTTATTTTCAGTTATTTCTGCCCACACAGCCTCAGTATTATCCTTGTCCATCTCCGAGCTCATTTCTTTCTCACACGGTTTTAAATGATTTCTTACATAGTAAGTTTCCAGTTCCCCAATTTTTCCTACCAAGCTTCGTACATTAGCCAGCAAGCATTTCAGTTTACTTTGACTATTTTTCTTTTCGTTAAGGTGTGATTGTGTTCCTGATGTGCTTCAGATTTCTTACTAAATCTAGTTTTTCACCCCAACCCCCCTTTTCCAACCTCCAGTCTTGCTTACCCTTTCCTCACTGCCCTGGCTTTCATGCCCATAGTATCTATCTGTCCCGTCCCCCCCCCCCCCATACCCAGTTTAAAGACTACTCCAACCTTCTAACCATCCTGCCTCCCAGCACCGCCGCCCCCTTTCCATTCAGGTGGAATCTGTCTGTGCTGTATAGATGGCGCCTGTTTGAAAAGTCCAACCAGTGCTCTAGGAACCCAAACCCCTCTTTCCTGCACCATCCCTTTAGCCATGCATTAAGCTCCATAAGTTCCCTCTGTCTCCCTAGACTAGCGCGCGGCACAGGTAATATTTCTGAGAAAATTACCTTGGATGTTCTCGCTTTTAACTTGCATCCTAAGTCCCTGAAATCGTTTTTGAGGATACCCCACCTGCCACTGACTTGGTCATTTGTGCCAACATGCACCATGACCGCTGGCCCTCCCAGTAATCTGTCCACCCGGTCCACGATGTGCCGTTCCCGAGCACCCGGAAGACAACAAACTGTACGACTATAGCGGTCCCGGTAGCAGATTGCCCTATCTGTTTTACGGATGATAGAATCCCCTACCACCACCATCTGTCTTGTTGTCCCTGATTCCCTAGCCCCCACTAAGGCTGATGTGCCAGTCCCCTGGTTGCTAGAGTTACTGGTCACATCCGGCCCCACCAGATTTGAAGTAACATTCGCAGTAGTTTCTTCCAGTCTGGGAAATCTACTGGGATTGGTTAAGTCAGCACTGGCCTGCCTCTTCCTCCCCCTACTAGCCCTTCTAACTGTGACCTAGCTAGCTGTCTCACCCTCCTCGTCTATTGCTAATACCCCCTGATCCTCCAAAGTTTCCACCGTGAGGCGGAAGCTTTCTTCTAATTTGGCAATGTCCCTCAGAGTTTCGACGGTCTGCTTTGGATCAGAAATCTGGGCTTCCAAAGCAGTCATCTCTACGCACTTCACACAGATGTATTCTCCCAGGATCTTTTGATCCAAGTGCGCATACATCTGGCAAGATACGCACTGAGTGAGATTGCCTACCCCACTCATGGTCATTTTACAGCTACTTAAGGGGGTGCTATATACTATATTATTCTGGTCATCCAGACCTCACAATGAGCCATTTTCATCTGTTTTCATTTTGTCAGAGGACATTTGGGCAGCAAATGCTTCAACAGTGACAGTAAGATTGTGGGCCAGATTCTCTAAGCTTCAAAAGTGATAAAAAAAATGGGTGACATTCTATGCTTTGCGCTAAATGCGCATGTTTTATTCGCGCACCACATCGCCGCAAATCGCCTTTTTTAAAATCGCACTTTTCAGCCAAAATTCGATTATTTAATGTAATGCGCATTGTAGGCTGAAAAGTGCGAAGAGGGGCGATTTGCGGCAAAGTGGTGCGATTTTTAGTAACAAAAAAGTGCGATTTTTAGTAACAAAAAAGTGCGATTTCTTCCGCCGGTCATGTGCGAGTTTTGGACCAACCGGAGTGCGAATTACAAAACTGTCTCCGCATCACTAAGAACCCCACAACCTATTGGCCCACCTGGGTCCCCTCCATTATGCATCACACCCCCTATATAAAGGGGCATTGGCGCCGTTTCACTCTTTGATAGGAAGTAAGGAGCATGGAGAGGAGCAGTGGAAGTGTGAGTTCAGGAAGAGGTGTTGGTGGCAGAGTGAGGAGTGGCAGAGGGAGCAGTGGCAGAGGGAGCAGTGGCAGAGGAAGCAGTGGCAGAGGGAGCAGTGGCAGAGGGAGCAGTGGCAGCAGCCAGTCAAGTGTGAGAGGCAGCAGTGTGGCAGGCAGCATGGCCACAGCAAGGCCAGCCTCAGCCCAGACCCTGGCCGTCCAGCCCCAGCAGGAGGAGGTTGAGGATCCGCTGGCATCCCCATCCTACAGCCAAGCCCTAGACCATACCCCACACCAGCTGCAGGAGGGCCACATGTCAGAGGTGGAGGAGGATGCTGGTGAGGAGGAGGAAGACACTGGCATGGAGGAGGAGGGCGACATGGCTGGTGGTGAAAATGAGGAGGAGGAGGTGGTAGCTGGTCGCACCAAAAGTGGCCGGATGGTGAGATTTTCGTATGAAGAAAATGTAGCACTTGTCTGGGCTATCATGCCAGTGTTTGAGCGTTTGCTAGGAAAAACCAACTACAAGACCACTGCACAGCGCAAAAGGGCTATATGGAAGGACATCACCCAGGCGGTGAACGCTGTGAGTCAACACAAGCGCCTGGTCCGCAATGTAAAAAAGCGTTTTAACGACATCAAACGGCAGTTGAAACATAAAATGGCCCTGGAGATGGAGGAGGCCACCAGGACTGGAGGAGGAAGCCCCACCACTGTCAGCTACAATGCGTATGAGGTGAAGCTGAAGCGCATCATCCCCCCTGAGGTCCTGCCTGGCATGCATGTGGCGGATTCTGATAGGCCACAAACGCCAACCAGAGCTGGTAAGTGTGACCCCATGCAAACTTTAACATACATGCCAATGTATTATACCTGTAATGTGCACTTGTATTGTTATGCTTTGTAAAGTGCTGCTGTGGAACTACATAGCCCAGCAAGGTCATGTACAAGAAAATGGCTGCTCCTACTTTGAAATTGCTGATAATGCTGGGCCCTGTAGTTCCACAACTGCTCATATTGATTAACAGTGTACCATTCTTTCTAGCAGACTAACATGTATGTGTACAAAAACCCTGAGGTGAACTGGTGGTTTAGCTGCCATGCCTACATACCACCGATTAACCAATAGTTGTCATGTGTACAATAGTTTACTACTAAGCTTTAAATAAAATATTTGCCTATAAACCAAAAAAAAGGTGGCCAAGAAATAATGCAGTCCTTATCCATTGGGTATTGTCCATTATTGTTAATTCAATGCATGTTTTCTGAAAATGCTTAGCCATAGCAAGGTCAAAAATGCCTGTCCATCTTTCCTTGCACAGATTTTCCGTCCCGAAGTGCTGCGGCATCCAAGAAAAGAAGGCCCGTTGCTGCTGAATCTGCGGAAGCAGGTAAATGAACAAACAACACCCCATTACACATACAGTACACACACCCATGTCACATCAACAATATCTCACACTACATTCAGCTCCTGCTGCTACATTGCAACAGAAATGAATGTAATCTGAGCTAGGCATGTCATATATTATTAATGTCAATGTTGCATGCTGTTTCGGGGTACATGTGTAAGTTCATAACACCCCCAGGTATGTGCGTCAGCCATCTATAGCCCTATGTAAAACAGTGTTGACGACAGTGTGGCCTATATATGCATCAATACTTACCTCTTCATCTGTATCCACAGGTGCTATACAACTAGGGAGCAACACAACAGATTCTTGAATACTGGTGCTAGACGAAATGGACATCATTCTTGATCCGGTCGACACCTTTGCGGCAGAGGAAGAAATGCAGACCTCGTCACAGAGTGATCTTCCCCCAAGTGGGGTGTCTCCCAACCCACCCCCAACCACTCACCCACCCCATACAGCAGCTAGTGCTTCCCAAGTAGCTAACTCCTTGGTTAATTTCAAGGACAAACAGTTAGAATTCATGGCCTCCCAAAGCCTCCAAATAGGTAATATACAGGGGTACATGCGTGACACTTTCCTTCAGTTACGCAAAATTGCACGTAGTGTACGGGTAGGTGTAGGCACTCATGTGCGCATTGCCAACAGCATTGACACCCGTTTTGCAGAACTAACTGCTGCAATAAAGGAGCAGAATAGGCATATTGGAAGCCTGGCGCAAAGTCTCACAGCTCTAACCCAAACATGCACAGCGCAGACCAATGCCTTACTAGCTATGCAGGCCCAAATACAGCAGCAGGAAGCCAATGTGGGAGGTGGCACTGCATCAACCCTCAGCAGTGTATCCAGCACCCCAATAAGTGGCTCCCCCACTTCCCCACCCCGTCGGAGTGTGAGGACCCGTGGTGGGCTTAGTGCAGGGTCTAGAAGTGGTGTAGGGCTGCCTGATGCTGGGAGAAGGTAGCTGCTATATCTGTTTGTTTAGTTAGTGAAATGCCAAACATCTTTTTACATGGCCCCACAGTTGTTATTTACCACATGTCAAAATGCAGAATGCTTCACCAAAAAAAACAGAAGTAAAAATTGCTAACCGCATACCATTGTGTTTGTGTCTTTTTCTCAATATAAATTAATGTGTGAATTATAACATATTGTAATGGTATATGACTATGGGATTGCACTAAAGTAGTGTGGTATAACTCCTTGGCAGGCAAAGGTTGCGGATCTACATATTCCAGCAGGCTCTGACACTCATGGTTTGGACTGTAATGGTTGTAGTGTGTCTGGGCATGCTGGCACATGTAGTTCCACAACACCAGTGAGCCATGTTTGACTGCAAACTTCATTCATACATGTATCAAGAGTACTTAGAAGCTACATAGCAGCAAGGGATAGGTCAGCACCACCATGTGCATCCGTTGGGGACTGTGTGTTAGGTTAAATGTGGGTGGAAACAGATGGTATTGGTCAATAATTTGTTTATGAGTACACTTACAACACTGGTACATTTTGGAGTACAGGGCACATGTGCTTAGCAGAAAAGTTACGGCTGCTGATGTATGTCCGCAACAACTTCTTTCTAGCAAGTAACACTTGAGTAAAATGCTTAGAGAAAGTGGCCTGTGATACCACCAAGGACCATGAGGTCACAGACTAAGTGGAGGCTGTGGACAAATAGTAGAGGGCACACATTAATTTGTGCTGGGCAGACACTGCATAGTTGTCTCCCACAAAATGGTAAAAATCATCTCTCACCTGCTCATATAACTCCAACAGGGTAATGGGGTTCAGCGTAACCATCCCCACAACCTGTTGATCCGACAGGTAGTCCAGGTACAGGCGAGCACCATACATACGTGGGGTAACCAGTAGTGGGGGGGCTACCAGGATCTGTTGCGCAGCTTCCTCCCTCCTGCGTAGCTCCTCCAAATGGGACACATCACAGATAAGCAACTTGAAAATAGTCATCAAAATGTACATGATTTAAACCCTCACAGGTGTCCTTACTGATGTTGGGGTTTATGTAGGGGTGTTTGTGAGTGATAATGAGGGCACCTGTGGTGAAATTAACCATGTGTGCACTTGTCCAAAATGAGTTCTGTGCAAAATCGCCAAACAGAACCAGGTCTGAAATAAGTGCGATAATTAGACACCTAAAAAGTGCGAATTGCGAATGTGCATAGCATTAAATAAGCGATTTGTATACTTTTGTATTGGAAAACATCTGGATGCGATAAAAGTGCGAATTAATCTCGCGCTTTTGGTCCGCATACCTTAACGCACATAATATGCGATTTCTGCCCCTTAACGCATCACAATAAATTGGCGATTTTAATGAAAAATGCGATATCGCCATTTTGTGGTCTAAATAACGCCAAAAAACGGAAATCGCAGAGCATAGAATGTCACCCAGAGAGTGATAAACAGCCAGCCAATCAGCTCCTGCCTGACATTTTTCAAACACAAGAAACCTAGGTTTTTAGAAAAAAAAACATTGGGCGCAAACACTGGTAAGGTCACACTTATGGAATAGAAGGATGATAAGGGAAATTAGTGGTTGGCAGCTCCCAATTAGCAAATTGGATATATTTGCAAATTAAATACAAGGGAAGACAAGGAGTGTGTACTGGTAACTATACACAACCAGAGAGCGCCAAACGATTGGGGATGGTACAAATAATATTTTATTTTTATATTAAAAATATATAAAACAACATTATATCAAATTATAAACACATAATAATAGAAATATAAAATTTATAAATGAATGGACATATTTACACTCAATGTGAAATCATAGCAGCAGCCAGTAGTCCCAATTGCGGGTATATGCTCTCCTTTGAGCCAAGGTTTCTAATAATAAGTGTCCAGCTTAAAAATGATGGTAGATAGCGGCCGATTGTAAACAATTTTATGCAGTCTGCAGACCGCTCAAGCCACTCTGCCAGCTGCCGTCGCCTGTTGACGAACAGCTGATTTTGTTAACTTTTTCAAACACAGTCTGTGACATGACAGGTAGGAGCTGATTGGCTGGCTGTTTATCACTCTCCATTTTATCACTTTTGAAGCTTAGAGAATCGGGCCCCAAGGCTGAGGTGAAATTGTGGTTCCGGTACGAGGAAACCTTTTTCTACTCTTTTCTACTACTTTTATTGGAAAACGAATGTCACTTTACGACATGGGCTTAAATCTTAATGGTGAGTATATTTAGGGCCGGATAAAGGGCCTCATGGGCCTGTAGCTGAAAATGTTCAGGAGCCTATTATAAGAAGTGGAGGTGAGGACAATGTCGTGTAGGCATGTAAAACCCATGCACAATAAGCCCTAGTGTCCCCCTAAATATATATATACAAGTACACAAATGGCATAATTTTGTGTATAAAATAGAAATGCTATTTTAATACTTTTGATTTATGACTAACCATGTGGCCAGCTGGTGCACATTATGCTGTCATGATGATGGGCCAGTCGTTATGTGATGGCCTGGAGCTGCAGCTCCAGCTGCCCCATTGTTAATCTGGTACTGTGTATATTGAAAAGTAGCTTACAAGTATCTAAATAAAATATATCATTTTCATAATTGTCCTATATTCTAAGCACTTAGAAAACCATATGTGTGCACTACTGGTTTCCCTATGCAGGATTTCTGCTCATATTTATAAACTGACAGTATGAGGGACATGATTTACCCCCCAAAAATACCCTGATTAACTAACTTGAATTTATTATATGTAAATAATATTATTGTATGCCATGAGGATAAAGGTATAAATGGTCGCTGAGCGACCATATCGCCCATGTTTTGTAGTGTGTACAGGGCGATATGGCTAGAAGTGAGCTCCAGCATCAAGCCCCGTAATGGCCGCTGGAGCATACTCCTTCGATTTTGACTAGAAATCACTGATGCACAGTGCATTCTAGTCAAAATTAGGTCACCAGGGCCTCCCCCGGACCATTCCTCTCGTAGCCATGAGGAGTGAGGTGAGCAGCCCCAAGTGAACAACACTCCCAGGGCTGTGGAGTCGGTAGATAAATGTTCCGAATCCGACCCCGACTCCTCGTACACCTGATGCCTACTCCTCGACTCCGACTCCTCTGTATTAATATGCGAATGTATTTGATACATTCCTTGAAGGAAAGAAAGGCAACATACATATTATTACTACAGAAACTAGAGGCTGGGAAGCCAATAGTCTACTGTATTGAACAGTTTAAGCCAGGCATGTCCAACATTGGCCCTCCAGATGTTTTGAAACTACACATCCCAGCATGCTTTGCAATTGTTTTAGAATTTTTTAATAGCAAAACTGTGGCAAAGCATGCTGGGATGTGTAGTTTCACAACATCTGGAGGGCCAACGTTGGACATGCCTGGTTTAAGCAAAGGACAAACACAATGAAAACAAAGTTTTATTAATTTTTTATTAATTAATTAAATGGCTGAATAGTAGCAGTAGGCATAAACATCAGGAACAGGAACTTTACCAGTTCAAAGATAAAAACCACATTATTTGGTTGTTTTTGGGAACAAAAACAATAGGAAAGGTTCAGAAGTGTGGAGCGTGAGTTCCGACGACAACAAAAATCAACGAGCTACAATCTCCGCTGGTTTGCTTGCTCGTCACTGTTCAATTAATGGACACAAGGAACGATTTATTTACCGAATCGTTACTGGCGATGAAAAATGGTGCCTGTACATCATTATGAACCAGCGTAAGGAATGGCTTAGCCAAGGTAAACAAACAACCCCGCGCATGAAACAAGATCTTCATCCGCGCAAAAAGATCTTGTGCATATGGTGGGAGAGCTTGGTTGAATGAATTTTTTCGAGTCTACACCAGGTGATTTCTACCAACGAGGTATTGAAAACCTTATTGAACGTTGGAAATAAGTTGTAAACTACAAGGGATAATACATTTATAAGCATTGGTGCTCCAAATTGTGCGTTGCGTGCCATATAGTGAAGCACATGAAAAGCATGCTTTTTCACGGTCACTTAACGTGTTCGTTTTGCGGTTACGTGAGGCACTGCATGCATTGGTCTTTATTCTTACAGTAGAGAAGTCATTAATTATAATTTTCGGAGTCAGAGTCGGTGCCGACTCCGACTCCAGGTACTCGAAATTGCCTTCGACTCCGACTCCACAGCCCTGTCTGCAGCCCACTTCTGCTGCCACACCAGGGCACATTAACTAATGCCCTTGTCACCCATGTATAGTTTATTAGTGTTGGCCAGCATGATTATGTTCAGAAGGACTGCCCACAACCCATGTCAATCAAAAATAAATTTGAATAGAGGTTAAAAAAAATTTGTAAGACAGAATTGCTTGCGATTTTCAGTCAAAATCTCTGATGAAAAACATACACTGATCGATATTAAGCCAAAATCGCGCAGCAACCCAATCGCACCGTGTGTACATTCCTTTTCAATAGGATGGAAATATGCAACAATGCATAGATTGTGAGAAGGTATTGGTGTGACCTAGAGCCAGTCCCTTAATTCATTGGTTATATTTTTATCAATTATTTATGTAGCGGACAAATATTCTGCAGCAATTTACAGAGAATAGCTGGCCATTCACATCAGCCCGTGCTTATCTATTTGCTTGTGTTTACTTACCGTATTCATATAATATTAATGTCTACCTGATATTATTACTAGGACCCATATCTGTATGGTCAGCTTTCTATACCACAACACTGGCCAAAACAGCTGCACAACAGTGCTCTGTTAATTATAAACCCATGTAACCTGTATAACAGAATATGGAGCTGCATAACGCTATACTGTACGGTGGTGTTATAAAAGGTTAATTGGTGTCCATCGTCACCATGTTTTGCAGCAAGTACCATTCCCTGCTCTATCACCCATCCTACCATCATTCTATTGGCCAGTCTCTTACTAGTCTGTTCTCCTGCTGTACTGCCAGTCCCCCCTGTCCTGCAGCCAGCACCAGCACCAGTACCAGCCCTTGCTTTGTCACCATTCTGTTGGCCAGTCTCTTACTACTATGTTCTCAGGCCGTAACCTCTCACCCCGCAGCCAGCACCAGCCCCCTGCTCCTTCCGTCACCTATAAGCAGACACCATGCCGCCTTGCCTCTGTGACGTCACGCTCTCTCGTCTCTGCCGTCCTCCCCTCTAGCGTCGTTTCGCCCTCCCCACTCCAGCATGACGTCACGTCCTCGGAGCCACCCTATTGGCTGCCCATCTTCCCGGGCCCCCGTGTGGAACTGCGGAGAGCGGAAGCGGCGCTGTGTATTGTCTGCGGGAGGAAGAGGAGGGGAACCGGGGGTCAGGCTCGCAGACCGAGGCTGTGCTGTCCGTGCTCACACACGGTGCCTGCGTCATTGATGCGCCCGCTACACATGAGGCGCCCCCGCCGGCCGCACTGCACCGGGAGGCTGTAGCACGGCGGCCGCACTGCACCGGGAGGCTGGAGCGCACCGCACCGGGCGGCACCGTCTGTTCATATTAATTTATTAGAGTGAGAGCCTGGCTCACTCGCGGCCCCCGGGACCCAGGCGCAGGGACTCTGGCATCACTAGGCCACATCCCCGGTGCGACGTGCAAGGCGAGGCCGAGGGCTGCACACATACAGACGGACTGTGCGGGACTGCATCTGCCTGCTAGCAGGGGAGGAGCCGGCGGCACAATAGCAGCTGCCTCTCGCAGATATTAGTACGCCGCTACCGCAGTCCTCGGGGAGGAGGAGGAGGAAGATGTCTAAATTCACTGGAGGTGGTGGTGGTGGTGAAGGTGGAGGAGCAGCAGGATTAGGCACCGGAGGACTCACCTGGGTGGTAAGTGCAGCGGGCAGGCCCTGGCATCGGGGGGTAGCGTGGTGCCCACTCCGAGGCATTCCGTACAACCTCACCCTCTGGGAATGGAATGGGCAGTGAGTGCTCAGACCTGCATTGCACAGGGGGTGTTAGATGAGGGTAGAACAATGAGGGACCCTCTGCATGATGATGATGATGATGCTGCTCGTGTGTAGGCTGGTAATGCTCCATGTGCATGAGAAAGTTTCTGGTCCGCTCCATTGGTTACGTTGCATTGTGTGATGGGGCATGTATGGGGGTAGCTGGTAGTCAAAATGTGGCAACCAAAGAAGTGTCCTGGGAGGGCAGCATGCTGCTTATGTAATGGTGTCCATATGATTTCAGTTCCAAGTCAAGTACTGCGGTTAGTTTAGTGATGAGCTGGACTATGATCGGTGTTCAGTCCATCTCGTGTTCTTACATGTGAATTGTAAAACATGTAGTAGTGGTGGTGGTATGTGTCTGCAGTTACTGCTCTGAGGGAAAGTAAGTTTGTAGCTTCTATACTGCTGCAAAATAGTCTATAGCAAGTACTATGGGTACTGTAGAATGATAGTGGTCCTGACTAAATCGTTATACAGTAGTGTGTATAAAAAGGGGTTATCTCTGCTTAATGCAAACCTGATATTAACAATATAATTGTGGGGTTCAGGTTGGGGCTGCTCAAGAGGCTAGGGGTACCATAATTAGTTAATGGATAAGGAGGGCTGCTATTTCTGTGATCCTTGTACCCATGTATTTGAATGGTCGTCAGGGAAGTAGAACTGGAGGTTGATGTGGAGTACAGTAAAAAAAAACTGACACAATTTCCAATAATATATTTTGTTACAGACGTGCTGTATGAACTGATGTCTTATTTGTACAGGTAGTCTAATCTCTGGTGGTAGATGAGACTCTTGAGTATTGCTGGAAGATTGTGCAAGAATGTATCATTGTTTCTATTAATGTCTTTGTTACAAATGCACAGATGTGTAGGTAGACACTATTCTGTTATTCTGTATTACAAAGATGTGTTAATATCAGTGGAGCGTAGCATCATTGGGTTCATTATCAAATGCTAATTATTATGTATAATGTAACAAAGTGGAGTGTCTCTATACACACTGGTAAGTCTAGTTAGTGGTTCTTGCGCATTTGTGCATGCAGTGTGCTTGCTGGTAGGATTGTGCTGTACCATTCTGTAAAGATCCTGATGTTTCCCTGGCCTGGTGCTGTCACACAAATGGAAGAATTGTAGAGCAGAAGGTTAGACTGCAAATAAGGCCTAATCTTCTGGCTCTGCCGGTATCTGAAGTAACTAGACTACTACGCTGACTAGAAGGTGCACTTCTGGCAAAGGCTTTCTGTCTCATTCAAAGTAATGTTCCTGTTCGAATGGAGGCGCGATGTCAATGTGCAAGGAAAAGTTTGGATAGTGTCCTACTACGTTCCAGTTTACAGGAAGCCTTCTTCAGGGATAATGTGTAGTTGTATCTGACACAGGCGAGTTTATATGTTGTCCAATCAAATTAGCATGATGTTTCTCTATCCGTGTGTGGTATTTTGTAGATTCTGATGAATTATGGATGTTATGGTGATGTGGACAGATGGAAAGAGTTTGAGGTTGTATAATGCTTTTTAGTGATCTGATTGAGGTATAAAAAGGTAATTAAAAATTTGGTCTAGATTTCTGTGTAATGTGTTGTCCGGTAGATAGAGGTTTTGTATTTTCTTGTTAGATATGTTTGTTAGATGGAGTGTTGGTAGGGTATAGTAAAAGACCATGCAATCAAAGCAATTCTACCCCTCAAACACCTCCACCTAGACCCGGGTTTTTGACGAGTGAAGCGTCCCTGGGAGGAAAGAAAAAACTTATGACAGACTTTTGATGATGTCCTCTCCGACTCAGGAATGACATTGGTCAGAGCCACAGTGTAAGCGTGGTCTGATTTAGTATGGAAGAGCTATGAGCTGCTAGAGGGCTTGCAGTGTAACTTTACGTAGCTTAAGCCCTGTACACACGGGGCGATATATCGCTCACACTATCGCTCGGTGTCCCGTTTGCATCAGCGACCAGAGATGGTCGCTGATGAAAAAGAAACTGCCAGGGGAGCCTGGCAGTGGAAATTAGTTGGTCGCAGGAGCATGTTCCAGCGATCACTACGGGGAAAAAATGGGAGTGCGCACTCCCATTGCGGGCAATATGGTCGCTCAGCGGCCATATTGCCCACGATATTAGCAAAAATCACCCCTGTGTACGCACCTTTTTAGAATGGAAAGATTTTGGTTCTGTCTCCCATTGGTTTGTCCCGCAGCTAATTACCACATTGACCCAATTTAATCAGCGGGGTTCACCTGTGTAATAATCACAGAGGGTGTTATTTTCAGAAACTGCATGGAAACGTGTGTGCGAAAATGGCACAATCGTAACTTGAGGCGCTGGGAAAACCCATTGTAGTTTATGTGGAATCGGTGTGTTTCTACACGTTAATGCCTAATTTTGGGGTGGGGAAAGGCTTTTACCAGTCTTTGGGGTTGAATGAACATGGTGCGGAGTAAAATGCGATGAGAGGGAGCTCCCGGCACTATTCTAATCCGCATGCTGCCAGTTGGAGAATGCTGGTACTCACGGGTGTTTAGTCGCAAGTGTCCCCCTGCGATGCTTTTTGTGCTGTACTAGGTCTTAAAATGGCATGGAAGCCCTAGTTTTGTCAGATTACAGGACAGGTGCAAGGCGAAAACCATTAGTCGCAGTTAAAAGCCTGCTGATAAGAATAGCGTCAGGAGCTCCCTCTCGGCGCTATTCACTGCCCACCATATTGAATGGACCCCTTTGAGGTAATTAGCAGCTGGATTTATGCCAGGTCCAGTTATTTTAATAGGTGGCCAAAGTAATGTGAGCCTGTCCAAGCATTTCAATTCTTGCTCTGATTAGGTGCCCAATCAGATGGGGTATAGATGAGTGTATAGCAGCTAAACCAATCTAAAGTCCTGATAAAGGCACCCAAATCAGACATTCCTGCACACTTCTTATCACCACCTTAGCTTGATGCAAGACAAAAATGTGTCTTCTAAATGGAGTGACAGCTATGGGGGAATACATTTGAATTGCTCCCAAAATGTGCACAAATACATATTAAATACTAATTTATGTCAAATTTGGTCTACAGCATCCAAGTGCACTCTTGCAAGCGTTTCATCCCATCCCATGCATTCAACCAACCCACCCTTGTGTATCTTCAGCATCAAGTGCCCCTCATTTTGTGTCTCCAGCATCAAGTACGCACCCCCCTTCCCCCCACTTCCTTGCATGTCACCGGCATCAAGCGCCCCCCCCCCCCCCCCAGGAGGGGGTGCAAGCAGTATTCCAACTAAACTGCTGTTACAATGCTGTTTTTGTCCCTTAGCTTGACGCAAACAGCATTGAGGCAGGAACTTAAGTTGGAGAACGCTGCTTCTTGCGACTGAACACCCAGTTTATGTTGGCTTAACATGCAGAATTGAATGGCTCCGGGATCTCCTTGCCGGAGCTGTTCGGTGCGTGCTGAGTTGAAATCGACCCCATAGACCTCCTATGGACTTTTGCTCATTGCTATTTGGCTGATCAGATACGCAAAAAATGCTAAGAAATCAAATGTCTAATTCCACTTAGATTGAAACAGAGCTCTCCATACATTGTCTTGTTGTATTGCTGTTTGTCTCAATTGTAAAATGTGTGAAGTATAAAGTGCTCTTAAGTCAATTTAAAATAAATATTAATGCTGTTGCTTTGGCGATAAGGTTTTCTCTTTATAATCCTCTTCAGTATTGTTCTTCTTGTTTCTAATGGGACCTACACATATAGTGATAAAGAGCTATTCTCTAAGCCTGGGGTAGCCAACCCTAGTACTCGAGAGGGTACTCTTTACCTAGAACGGCGCCCGCGATTGGCATCGCGGGCGTCGGGGGGTACAAAATCGCGGCCATCGCATGCACATAAAAAAACGGTGCGATGCCCGCGATTTTCCCATAGCAGGGCTTGACAAATTTATTAAAAATCTAGGAGCCTGGATGAAAATGTAGGAGCCAGAAAAAAAATAGTGACAGTGTGCGCCAAAAAAACCCACCATAATGCCTATTGCACATGTCACATACCCATTACACATACCCACATGCCACAATGCCTATTACACATTGTGCCACACACCGAAAAACCTTTTGCATACTATACCACACACAATAATGCTCATTACATATACCACACACCGTAACGCCCATTACCCAGTAAACCAAACACCGTAATGCCCATTACATATAATACCAAACGCCGTACTGTCCATGGCCAGGGGCGTAACTAAAAGAAAGGGTGTCTGGGAGAGAGAGGCAGCATCAGGGAGGGAGAGAAAGAGAGTGTCAGAGAGCAAGAGAGTCAGGGAGAGATAGGGGTAGAAAAAGGAGAGTGAGCAGGAGAGACATTGCCAGGACAGTCAGGTAGGATGGATGGATAGAGGTACAGTACAGATTGGGGAAAATGGTTGGAATGAGCACCATATGCTGCATCTATGAATATATGGATGGACTGGGGCAAAGATGGACAAATGGGCAGACAGTATGGGGGGATCACACAGGTGAGGCAGACTGGCACTAGAGGGGGTGCAGGCCACACAGGTGGGGCAGGCTGGCACTTGCAGGCCACACAGGTGGGGCAAGTTGACACTTGCAGGGGGGTGTAGGCCACACAGGTGGGACAGGCTGGCACTTGCAGGAGGATGCAGGCCACACAGGTGGGACAGGCTGGCACGTGCAGGGGGTGCAGGCCACACAGGTGGGGCAGGCTGGCACGTGCAGGGGGTGCAGGCCACACAGGTGGGGCAGGCTGGCACGTGCAGGGGGTGCAGGCTACACAGGTGGGGCAGGCTGGCAATTGCAGGGGGGTGCAGGCTACACAGGTGGGGCAGGCCCACACAGGGGGGGAGGGGATGACATATGTATGCTGGTGGTTAGGGCAAAACATGACACAACAGGTAGTGTGCATTAGCCCGCCCCCCATATCCCCTTCCCTATCCCCTTGGGGTTACATACTTTTCCAGGGGTTAACATTCTCTGCAGGGGTTAACATGTGCTTACACGGGGCATAGAGGAGGCACCGAGTTCTTTAGCAGCAGCTGCCGCACTGAAGTGGTCGACGGTGCGCTGCCGCTGCTGACTTCCTGCAGACTCTGTGCGCTGCCGCTGGTGGTCCCTTAGGAGGGGGGAGGGTTGGACACCCTGTCCGCGCTGCTAACTTCCAGCAGGTGGGGTACGGGGTTGGGCCCCACTCAGTGCGCTGCCGCTGGTCCTTGAAGGGGGAGTCGGGCACCCACCAGCCCGCGCTCCTGACTTCCAGGGGACGGGGGCGGGCGCCGCTCAGTGCGCTGCTGCTGTTCCCTGAGGGGGGGTCGGGCACCCAGCCCGCACTGCTGACTTCCAGGGGACGGGGGCGGGCGCCGCTCAGTGCGCTGCCGCTGTTCCCTGAGGGGGGGTCGGGCACCCAGCTCGCGCTGCTGACTTCCAGGGGGCGGGCGCTGCTCAGTGCGCTGCCGCTGGTCCCTTGGGAGGGGGAGAGGGGGGTCATGCACCCTGGCCGCTCTGCTGACCTCCAGCAGGTGGGGGCTAGGAAACGCTGCCACTGACCTGCCCAGACCAGATTCTGCTTCCCCTCTCCCAAAAAATCTGGTCGCCAGGAAGCAGAATCTGGTCGCCATGGCGACCTGGCGACCGGTATTTGTCGAGCCCTGTCCCATAGGGATCAATGTTAAAAGTGAGATTGGACGCGATTTTAGTGTTAAATGCCTCAATGCCCGCGATTTTTACATAGGAAACTATGTTAAATGGGCCACAGAGCCCGAATAGTCCCCCTGAAGTCTTAAATGGCCCCCACAATTTTTAACGCCACCCCACGATCAACGTGAACCCGAAGCGTGGCGAGCGGCGGCGGTACGCGTCCTCCGACCTTTTCATACCCCCACTATCCACGTCGGTGTGGAGTTGAGAATAGAATAGTGTGGCGAGCGCAGCGAGCCACCGAGCCCGAAGCGTGGCGAGCGCAGCGGATACCTGTGAAGCCCGCGAAGGGCCGCGTTTACCTGTGAAGGTATCCGCGTCCCCTCGCGGGGCTCGCTGCGCTCGCCACGCTTCGGGCACGGTGGCTCGCTGCGCTCGCCACACTAGTCTATTCTCAACTCCACGCCGACATGGATAGTGGGGGTATGAAAAGGTCGGAGGACGCGTACCGCCGCCCCTCGCGGGCTCGCTGCGCTCGCCACGCTTCGGGTTGACGTTGATCGTGGGGTGGCGTTAACAATTGTGGGGGCCATATCAGACTTTAGGGTGACTATTTGGGCTCTGTGGCCCATTTAACATTGTTTCCTATGGAAAAATCGCGGGCATTGAACACTAAAATCACGTCCAATCTCACTTTTAACATTGATCCCTATGGGAAATCGCGGGCATCGCATCACACCCGTTTTTTAGTGCATACGATGGGCGCCGTTCTAGGTAAAGAGTACCCTCGAGAGCTACCAACAGTGCATGTTTTGCAGGTCTCCTCACAGAATCACAAGTCAGCTAATTGGCTCCATCTGTATCTTTCAAAATGTGTCAGTGATTAATGAGTGCAGCTGTGCAGCAGCTAGGTTGGCTGGAAAATGTGCACTGTTGGTAGCTCTCGAGGGCTAGGGTTGGCTACCACTGCTCTAAGCGATCTAGTCAAATTAAGTCAGATCTCTTGTGGTGGTCATACATCAGAAAGACCGGTCTTAAGGCTCCCATACACTACGCGATTTGGCCCCGATTTCACCCGATTCTGGATGATTGGACCGAGAAATCGGGTGAAATTGGCCAAATTGCGTAGGGTATGACATCTGATCCGAGGAGCGGCACAAGGTGTAGCGGCAGGCAGCGGATGGTTGTGGGTACCTGTCTCCCAGAGTGGGTATTTGACCGGGGAGCGGCAGGAGCAGGGACTGGTCCGGGGAGCGGCACAACGTGTAGCGGCAGGCAGGGAGCGGGGACCGCGGCGCAGATGCTGAGCAGAGACCGGGGGCGCGGCGGGAGAATAGAAGGAAATCCTATTCAAAAGACTGAACAGCCGCTGATTGACTGGGCACTCAGCCAATCAGCGGCCGCCCGGTCTTTTGAATAGGATGGTTTCTATTCTCCCGTCGCTCTGCGGTCCCCACGGCGTCCCTGCCGCTCCCCGGTCAGGTACCCACTCTGGGAGTCAGGAGTCTGGGAGACAGGTACCCACAACCTTCCGCTGCCTGCCGCTACACCTTGTGCCGCTCCCCGGACCAGTCCCTGCTCCTGCCGCTCCCCGGTCACGTACCCACTCTGGGAGACAGGTACCCACAACCATCCGCTGCCTGCCGCTACACCTTGTGCCGCTCCCCGGACCAGTCCCTGCTCCTGCCGCTCCCCGGACAGGTACCCACTGCCAGCCTGCTCCTGATGCCTCCCCCCCATATTTTTACATGTGATAAATCGCATCCGATTTATCACATGTAAAAAATGGCACATCAAGTGCCAAAACTTATCAAGCTCCCCCAGGGAGCTGCCCGGGAAGCTCAGGGGAAATCGGGGCTGACTTGTCCTTAGGACAAGTCATCCTAGTGTATGGGGGCCTTTACAATCACGATTGTGTCCAACTTTCCTGATGTATGGGGGCAAACTGAAATTTAACACCCTGCTGTTTGTGTGTGGGCCCATAGAAAATGATGCATGGCCCTGCATGTCGCTATCATCAGAACTAGCCTGCTGGTTAATCTAGTCCAGGCATGCCCAAACTATGGCCCTCCAGCTATTGTGAAACTACAAGTCCCATCATGCCTTGCAACAGTTTTGCTATTAGGGAATGCCAAAGCTATGGCAAGGCATGCTGGGATGTGTAGTTTCACAACAGCTGGAGGGTGGCAGTTTGGACATGCCTGATCTAGTCAGATCGCTTAGCAAGAGACTGCACATCGCCCATGTTTTGTGTTGTGGGTGATGGCGATCAGTGTTAAGCATGGGAGATTTAAGTTAAGCAAGTTAATTTACTTGCCTAACTTATGGGCCCTACACACATAGCGATGTGTGCAGGGCTACCTAGCTATGCTAGGTCGGGCTGTGCTGCGCCGCTATCGCATAGCACACAGAGCGAGCTGTCAGCTCTGTGTGCTAAGCGAGCAGACAGCGCCAGTGTTCTCCGGTGGGAGAACCCTGCCGATGCCGAGATTGATGGACACTGTCCATCAATCTCGGCCAGCGATAAAGACGCGCGGGGACGCACATTGCTGCCGATATAATCCCCACCATTTTCTAAGCGACTTTGCCAAACTAAGCAAAATCGCTTAGAAAATGCCTTAATATCGGCATGTGTGTAGGCCGTATTAGATCTCCCATGCTAAATCGCAGGTGCACATCGCTGGCACTTTCTGAGCGATCTAGTTTCTGGGAAGCTCAAGGGGAATCTATGCTGAATATCCAGTTCTAAATTGCTGGCACAAATCTCTACATGTGTAGGCCCCATAAGTAGAACCGAAAGAGAATTAAAGAATGTACAATAGTGTAAAGGGGCCTACACATGTGGGGAAATGAGCATCCTGAGCGATGCAATGTGCCGCTGAGCGATTGGTCAGGGCCAGTATTTTCCGTGAGAACAGATTTATTTAGATGAGCAATGTGCCAGCGCTGTGTGCTGAGCGATCTGGCCCTGACCCCAGCATTAACTAGATTTATCTAGCATACTGGATATTAATTTCTGAGAGAGATGCCCCTACACAGAGCAATGTAGGGCATTTTCTAAGCGATCTAGTGAGATCGTTTAGAAAATGCCCCTAAATCGCTAACTGTGTAGGTTCGATTTCCTTAATTTAAAATGAAAAAAGAAATTGCTCATATCTCAGTTTCTTTTCATTTACCAAAATGCTGCAATTGCAATTGAACACCTCACTATTGTAAAGGGGTGTACACACGTGGAGTTTTTGGCTAATGGGAAGCTTTGAGGGTTTTTTTTTTTTTTCTAGATGCACTGGAGATTTTGTCTAAGCAATGATAGTCTATGATCTAGACAAAATTGCCTTGCCTGCACAGGCAATCTATACTAAGCAATCTATGCTAGACAATTTTAACCCCTTCCCGACATTTGACGTACATTTACGTCATGGTCGGGAAGTACTTCCCGACACATGGCATAAATGTACGTCATGGTTTCTAACTGTCACAGCGTCTATAGACGCGGTGACAGTTAAGAGATGTCTGCTGTCCCTGACAGCAGACATCCCCCCTCGCCGCCCAGGGGGGGGCAGGGGTGCCCCCCCCGGTCGGCGATCGCTGTGATTGGCTGTTCAAATCTGAACAACCAATCACAGCGTTTCCTGTGTTACCGGCGGCTAAGCCGCTCGGTAACACAGAAAACGGTGGTGATCGGTGCAGCACCGATCACCACCGAGCGGCAGCACCCCCCTCCCACCCACCGGCACTCACCCGGCAGCTCCGCCGCCCGGAACAGCAGGCTCACCCGGCTCCCCCAGCGCACGCAGCGCTTCCCCCCTCCCACCCCCCCCCGCAAGCTGCAGCAGCAGCAGTAAATAATAAAATGTATTGCAGTGAAATATATATATATATATATATATATGTGTGTGTGTGTGTGTGTATGTGTGTATATATATATATATACACATATATGTATGTGTATATATGTGTGTATATATATATATATATATATATATGTATATATATATATATATATATACACATATATATGTGTACATATATATATGTGTATATATATGTATATATGTATATATATATATATATATGTATGTATGTGTGTATATATATATATATATATATATATATATATATATATATATATATATATATATATATATATATATATATATATATATATATATATATATATATATATATATATATACGCTTCCAGACAGATATTCCCGACATATGACGTATATATACGTCATGGTCGGGAGGTACTTCCCGACCGAAGACGTATATATACGTCATGGTTTTATAAACTGTCACCGCGTCTATAGACGCGGTGACAGTTTGGAGATGTCTGCTGTCCCTGACAGCAGACATCCCCCCTTGCGGCGATCGCTGCGATTGGCTGTTCAAATGTGAACAGCCAATTGCAGCGTTTTCTGTGTTACCGGCGGCTAAGCCGCTCGGTAACACAGTGATCGGTGGTGACCGGTGCTGTTAAGTACAGCACCGATCACCACCGATCGCCAGCCCCCCCCCTCCCACCCGGCAGCCCCCCTCCCTCCCACCCACCCGGCTGCCGCAGCGCCAGCACCCCTCCCAACCCCCCACCAGCCGCAGCGCCAGCCCCCCTCCCAAAGCTGGTGACCAAAATGGGGTCACATGTGGGGGGGTTCCACTGTATTGGTGCTTCGGGGGTCTTGCTAATGCGACATAGCACCCACCATTCATTCCACCACCAAAAATCACTCCTTCCCTTCTGAGTCCTGCCATGCACCCAAATGGTATTTTTGGGTCACATATGAGGCATTGCCGTACTGGGGAGAAATTGGGGCACAGATTTTGGGGTGCTTTGTCTCCTTCATTCCTTGCGAAAATGAAAAATTTTGAGCCAGAACTGCATTTTTGTGTAAAAAATTACATTTTTTTACACAAAAATGCAGATCTGGCTCAAAATTTTTCATTTTCACAAGGAATGAAGGAGACAAAGCACCCCAAAATCTGTGCCCCAATTTCTCCCGAGTATGGCAATGCCTCACATGTGACCAAAAAATACCAGTTGGGTGCATGGCAGGACTCAGAAGGGAAGGAGTGATTTTTGGATTTTGCAGCACAGATTCTGGTTGAATGACCCCTGAAGCACCCATACAGTGGAACCCCCCCACAAGTGACCCCATTTTGCAAACTACACCCTTCAGGGAATTCATCAGGGGGTATAGTGTACATTTCAAACCCCCAGGGGTTTCGCCAATTTTGATACAACTGAGCTGTGAAAATGAAAAATTTAATTTTTTCATTTTCACAGCCCAGTTGTATCAAAATTGGTGAAACCCCTGGGGGTTTGAAATGTACACTATACCCCTAAATGAATTCCCTGAAGGGTGTAGTTTGCAAAATGGGGTGACTTGTGGGGGAGGTTCCTAACTTTTAGCACTTATGGTGCCTAGAAACCTACATGGTGCCTAAAAAAAAATCTCATAAAAAGGAGGCTCCAAAATCAAGTAGGTGCTCCTTCTATTATGAAGCCTGTGGTTTGGTCAACGTGCACACTAGGGCCACATATAGGATATTTATGAAAACAAAAGAATTGGGGGAATCAATTTTTAGTCACATTTCTCTAGTAAAATCTACTGTGTTCGTTAGAAAAACGTATTAAAATTGAAACTCTGCAAAAAAAAAGAAATTTTGAAATTTCACCTACACTTTGTTTTAATTCCTGTGAAACACCTAAAGGGTTAACAAACTTCCAAAATGCTGTTTTGAATACTGTGAGGGGTGCAGTTTTTGAAATGGCATCATTTATGGGGGTGTCTCACATACAAGTCCCTCAAAGTCACATCAGAACTGAACTGGTCCCTAAAAAAATCAGTGTTTGAAATTTTCTTGAAAATTTGAGAATTTGCTATTCATATTTGAAGCCTCCTAGTGTCCAAAAAAATGAAAAGGAGGTTGAAATAATGATTGCAACATAAAGTAGACATATGGTCTTTGTTAGTTATTAACTATTTTGAGTGGTATGTTTATTTGTCTCACAAGCAGAAAATGTGACATTTTGCAAATTGCAAAATTTTCCATTTTTTCACGACATTTTGGTATTTTTCACAAAAAAACACAGACTGTATCGACCCAAATTTACCACTAACTTGAAGGACAATGTGTCACGAGAAAACAATCTCAAAATCACTGGGATAAGTAAAAGCAAAAAAAAGTTATCCCCACTTAAGTGAAACATGTCAGATTTGAAAAAAATGGCTCTGTCAGGAACGCAAAAACTGGCTCTGTCAGGAAGGGGTTAACTAAGCAGGAGAAAAATAGGGAGATTTTGACTATCTAGTCAAAATCTCCTGCTACAATCTCACCGTGTGTACATCCCTTAAATGTAAGCAGGAAATGTTCAGTTGCTTGTAGCTTCCATCCATGCTGCACTGGAGCTATTAAATTGTTTCCACGACCAGTCCCTCTTTCTCACGGATGCGGGACCATTTGTCTTCAACAAGAAGATAGACAGCCATTAGGTCGACACCATTAGTTTGACAACTCAATAGGTTGACATGCCATTGGGTTGACAGTCAAAAGGTTGACATGGTTTTTTCACTGTTTTTTTACCTAAATGTTGACATGGACACAGTTTGAAGTGAACCGCAGCCCCTCGCATCACTCGCAATGCTTCGGGCTCGCTGCGCTCGGCACACTATTATAATCTAACTCCACGCCCTAGTGGATGGTAGGGCATGAAATACCGCCTGTCGGCACATGTCGGCTCAAAAAACAGTTTAAAAAACCATGTCGACCTAATGGTCTGTCGACCTAATGGTCTGTCGACCTAATGGTCTGTCGACCTAATGGTCTGTCGACCTAATGGTCTGTCGACCTAATGGTCTGTCGACCTAATGGTCTGTCGACCTAATGGTCTGTCTATCTTCTTGTTGTAGACAAATAGTCCGGATACCCTTTCTCACAAGAATGCATAGGATTATCCATGTTAAACAGCATCCCCATGTGAAGTGCCATGTTATAGCAGGCAAGCCCCAAAGCCCTACTTTAAGCTTGTTGCTGCTCGGATACTGGCCCTTATTCTGATCGGTGCGGCCGGAGCCGATTATGCGGCCAGGACCGTGCGTGCGAAACCCCGCCTTCCATACGGATCGCCAACTCCGTCCGTATGCGGTAAGAAGCTGTCCGAACGGACCGCACGTGTATTTTTCACGGAATACGCCTCCTCCATCTAAGGGAACCTCCCCCATCATTCGATGGTCGCAGACCATCGAATGCAGGACCGAGTGCTCCACCAGCTCCCGCAACCTCAGACCACACGGACATTTTTCCGTGCAAAAGCAGGGATCTGGGCGGGCAGCTGACATCCGGCGATGTCATATGTCCGCCCCCTACACGTGCGTCACGGCCGCATTACCATACGTACGCCCAGCATTTTCATGGGAACGCCCATGAAACGCGGGGCGTATGCATATGGTAATGAGCCCAAATAGCCCTTCACGCCCCTCTCCACCCCCTGTTCGGAGTGTTCACATATCATGCGGGATTTGGCCGTACGCCCCGCACGCACATGCGCAGAGACGCCTCTGCACATGCGCAGACACAAAACATCGGCGGGCCGAATGCACGCGGATATATCCGCACCGATCAGAATAAGGGCCACTGTCTCTGAGCCAGTCTCAAAAACAATTGAATAGCTCACATATAGTTAGACAGGAACTACAAACCATTGAATGTGCCTCTAAAAGAGCAGAGTTCCTCCTTTTTGTAGGGGTTTTAGATTCCAAGAACCGTTTGTGTTATTTAATTCAATTAAAATAAATTCATAGATGAGCAGTAAAATGTCTGCAAAGAAAAATGCAACACTACTTATTAACATTCCAATCCAATATTTATTTTTCCTTTTGTACCACATGGTCAGTGAATACTCTTCAGTCAGGCATTATGCCATGCTCTTCAGCTGTTACATCTTGGTGGTTTTTACAGCCATTAAAAACATGCACATAAAATCAGTGCTTAATGTGAGGAGGAACTAATTTAATTGCCAGTAGCTAGCCTGAACAAGTGTGTGTGTGTGTGTGTGTGTGTGTGTGTGTGTGTGTGTGTGTGTGTGTGTGTGTGTGTGTGTGTGTTTGCGCTTTTATATATAAATATTCATACGAAGTCAGGGATCTGATATTTATTATATTATTCACACTTTTTTTTTTAATATCAATTAAAATTCATAACTCATATAAGTACTGACAGAATAAAATAACTAATAACATTTTGAGCATCCACAAGAGATAATAAAAAGCATTTACTAATATCTGCTGATTAAGTTTAGTGCTAACAATAAAGCAACATCGCATAAAGAAACACCTAATATAATCTCAAGCTGTTAGCAGACACAGTCCCACACAAAATGCCAACTTGGAGATCAGGAATGTAAAATTCGACAATGAATCTTAAAAATGACAAGGGAAATAAATCCATTTTCTTTATCAATCTTAACATACTACAATAGGAGCATGTTAATTAAACATGTTAGATCAAGTAGTGCATGCAAAGTCAGGCCCGGGGGCCAATTGCGGCCCGTGCTGTGATTTCAAGCGGCCTGCAGCCTCCAGCTGGAAGCGGGCAGAGCATCAGATGTGGGAAGCACAGCACAGGACACTAAACATGCCGGCCGCCACAGTCAGATGTGTTTGGCTTCCTACCCCTGCTGCTGCAATTGTATATCACCCTACTCCGCAATCACGGTGACAGCAGTGTTTGGGGAGGGGGCAGCAAGAGGGAAGCTTGGTCCCGTAACATGCAGAGCGGAGGAGGGCAGCAGCGGGAGCCCAAACATCTCCTGTCCTTGCAGTGCCTGCTTTGCCTCTCCTTCCTCTGGCTCACACAAGGCGCTGGGAAACATACAGGGGACGGAGGGGCAGAGTGGGGGACATACAGTGAATGGAGGCAGTGATGCCCATTCAGAATAGGGGGAGCAGGGGCAGGCTGGGGGACATACAGTGAATGGGGGAAGAGTGGGGTACATAGTGAATGGGGTTCATACAGTGAAGGAGGGTCAGGCTTGGGGACATACAATGAATGGGGGCACTGATGGACATTAAGTGAAGGGGGGCAGGCTAGGGGACAGAGTGAATGGGTGTAGAGTGGGGGATATACAGTGAAGGAGGGTCAGGCTTGGGGACATACAATGAATGGGGGCACTGATGGACATTAAGTGAAGGGGGGCAGGCTAGGGGACAGAGTGAATGGGTGCAGAGTGGGGAACATACAGTGAATGGGTGACATACAGTGAATGGGGGCAGAGTGGGGCACCATTCTGATGTGATTAATGATTCCAAGAATGTCAGGCTCAATGGTCGGCCCCCACACATTTACACTTCGCCAAATCTGGCCCTCGTTGCAAAAAGTTTGGACACCCCTGAAGTAGTGGATCGAAGTCCCAACTAATGCTCATCAAAGCGATTCACACAAGATGAAATATTTAGAAAGTCGCACATCTTACAACAGTGTGCTGGTAGTTTCTTCCCTGAGTTTGTAGTAAGATTCAGTGGTCGAAGTGGGGCGGTATACGGGGGTATGGCATACCCCCACTTTAATCTGAAGATAAAAAAAAAAAGTTTTTTTTCCCCCTCAGGATGCTCTCTGATCACTCAGCAGCACATATTGTGCTTTTGTAATACCCCTGTACAACGGGGCAGTCTGGCAGGGGACGTTGATGGACAGGGGGGTGTCCGAAGGTGCGCACTATATTCACTCTTTACTTTTCCATACCCCCACTTCAAAATTTCCACTTCGACCACTGGTAAGATTACTATTAAGGTGCCCATACACTGAGGCCGTCCGACCACCCGTTCCTCCTGGCGGCGAGGCGGGCGGAAAGCAGGGACACATGCGATTTATCACAACGGATCGCATGCGTTCCTCCCACCAGAAAGGTCCCAGCGTCTCGCAGGCTGTCGGTTGTCCGTACACTGCTGCGAGATATCGCAGCAGTTTATGGGCACCTTTACTCATTATGGGCACCTTTACTCATAAACCATCTAAAGCAGGCATGTCCAACGTTGGCCCTCCAGATGTTATGAAACTACACATCCCACCATGCTTTGCCACAGTTTTGCTATTAGAGAATGCTAAAACTATTGCAAAGCATGCTGGGATGTGTAGTTTCAAAACATCTGGAGGGCCAACGTTGGACATGCCTGATCTAAAGGGTGATAGACTATCTCCCTTGTGATCTCACTAGGCACAGGCAGGAAGTAAAGAGCAGAGAGGAGACTGCTTTAATTCAGTGCATACTGTGCGGGTGTTGGGATCATTTGGTCAACATTCCTGGAAGGTCGACTGGTGTCTAGGTCAACATTGCAGAAGGTCAACATGAGTCCTGGTCAACATGGCAGAAGGTCGACATGGGTTAGGGCGACATGGTTTTTTTTTTTTTTCACTTTTTTATGAGCCGACATGTGCCGGCAGGCGGTATTTCATGCCCTACCATCCACTAGGGCATGTTGGGAGAATAAAATAGTGTGCAGAGCGCAGCGAGGCACCGTGCCCGAAGCATTGCGAGTGATGAGAGGGGCTGCGGTTCACTTCCAACGGTGTCCATGTCGACCTAGCGCATGTGTCGTCCCATGTTGACCTTGTCACATGTCGACCTAGACACCTGTTGACCTAGAGCCCTGTCGTCCTTGCCCCCTGTCGACCCAATGGTGTCGACCTAACTATGGTTGATAAAACTATCCACACCCTTTAAAATGACATCCACTGTTTTCTATGGGTGAAATGGGTTGAATGTGAATGGTACAAAAACGGTATTGAAATGGTAATATACCAGTTACAGCATGCAATGTTAAAGGGGTTTAACTGGCTTTAGACCCGTTTTAAGAAACGTTTACAAAAACTGGTTGAAAGCAGGTTTGTAATGTGAAAGCAGCATAAGATTTTGAGTATCAACTGCAATGGTATAGAACAGCGTCTCCCAAACCTTTTTTTATTTTTTTCCCTCTCCCTCCCTTCCTTCCGCTTTTCATTTGAGAACCCCTCCCTCCATGCAAAAAAAAAAAAGTTTATTTTTGTTAGGGAATAATTTTCTTAGGTTGGCTAAATAATCAAGAAATTCACCAATTAGGTTAAAAACGCACTGCAGTCCCAGAAGTGTTCGTGTTCCTTTTTATTTTAAGAAAGTCTCCCGACAAGCAATGGACAGCCTGGCGTCTTCCTTAGAACTCACTGGGAATGGATTTCATTCCACACTTCGGCAAGCCAAACCGGGATGGTCAGCTGGTGTATTGCGCTGATGGAGATCGGAGCCAGGCACTAATGATATTGTTGCAGGTGGAGCTTGATTGGCCAAAAACCAGAAGTGACGTTAACGCGCTTTGTCTTCACAACACGAAAAAATGCCATTACCGATATTATTTTCAAGTACCCCCATTTGGGTCCGCCACGTTACACACCCGGGTTGGGAACTGCTGGTATAGAACAATGGTTCCCAAATTTTCTTGAATCGCTGCGCCCTAGAATATAAACATTTTTTTTCACCCTTACACCAAGAGTCGCTTTGTAAGAAATTCTAAAAGTAATTATTAAATTAAGAAAAAATGTGTCCTATTCTTTTATCATTTGCTGAAGCACTTTAACGTCTATATAAAGTTAGAGTTTACACTGCACAGATGAAACTGTAGAATTTTTATTTTTTTAAATAATTTCCATTATTGCAGTTACAATTGGCCTGTTTTCTGTTGCGCTTCAAAATTGAAGAGGTGATGTATCAAACAGTGATAAGTGACGTTTTCCTTAGCAACCAAGGTACAATCTATAAAACAAGTAGAAGCTGATTGGTATGGGCAGCATGGATGGAGTAATGGTTAGCATTACTAGTGTTCCCACTAGGGCAGGGATACAGGGACAGCATACATGCGGTGGGCTGGGCCAGCCAATGTCACCAGTGTGGTTACTCCCCAACACTTACGGAGGTGCTGGGCTTCCCCCTAAGCTCTGGTCAATTTGAATAGATGCTGCACAGCATCAATTCACAAGGCAGCAGTAACAAACGGACAGGGTCCTGCTAAAACAGCCCAGCGTAAACCGTAAATTACTGCCTCACAGCGTTGAGGTCATGGGTTTGATTCCTTCCATGACCCTAATGGAGTGGAGTTTGTATATTCTCCCTGAGCTTGTGTGGGTTGTTCTCAGGGTACTCTTGTTTCCTAGCACAATCACAAAATCTACTGGTAGATAAAATAAAATTAACCCTAGCGTGAAAGCATGTATGCATGTGGTAAGGAACATAGATTGTAAGCTCTACTGGGCCAGGGATGCTTAGACATTTTTCTTTTATCCCACCAGTATATATTTGATTTACACCATTTAATAAAATTTAACCCTTGTTCCCCTTTCTCCATGGGGACACTGAAAACTTCTGGGTATAGTGGAGCAGGAGGTCTGGACACCAAACAGTTAATCCCAGCAGCACAGAGTATTCCTCCTTTATAGGCCAAACTTCCAATATATATATATATATATGTGTGTATATATGTATATGTGTGTATAGGCAAATATATGTATATGCATGTACACAGTGGCATTAATAAAGAGACAATAGTAGCCACAGCAGACACTGCAACATTTCTGGTTTAGTCACCTGTAATCTCCGTCGGGTGCGTAGTGCACTACAATAACCATTGCAGGCTGGCGTTTTCTGCACTTAATGGCAAATAAAAAGTTTGTGTTTTATATTTGTAGTTCTTATGTATTATGCCTGACGATGCTTCAATAAACCCATGTTGCAGTATCTGCTGCTGCGGCTGCTTTTGTGTCTTTTAACTAAGCGTCTTGAGTCCTGTTGGAGAAAGTGCGCTATATAAATTAAACTAACTTAAATAAGAGTAAGTCAACCCATTCACTGGATTAAGTATATAATTCATTAAATGTGCACCTTAGCAAACCGCTAATACATTTTATTTAATAATAATTTTTGTTGGATATGCATTAAAATATTTCTGAAACAAACTGGGAGAGTGACTTGAACTTGACAATAAGTGAGACACAGTGGGCTTCCATCTTCGAGAAATCATGGAGTAGCTCCACTAACATTCTTACTTTAGAAACCCACTTCAAGGTCATCTCGCGCTGGTATCGCTGTCCATCCACGCTTTCCAAAATGTTTCCGGGGGTCTCTACAACATGCTGGAGATGTGGCGCCGACCCTGGTTCCCCATTACATATTTGGTGGACATGTCCGAATTTACGGCCCTTTTGGAACAATGTGATTGCGACCACAAAAGAAATACTGGGCCCAGAGATTCCAGACAATGGAGAATTTTGGCTACTAAACTTACACCCCTCCCCATTATCAAAATATAAAAAAATCCATACTGAAATACCTTAATAGCGCAGCAAAAGCAGTCATACCAGTCCACTGGAAATCAACCTCCCCTCCATCCCTTTTAAACTGGTTCCAAAGAATAGAGTTATACAGAACAATGGACATACCTCCCAACAGTCCCGATTTTCAGGGCCTGTCCCGCTGTCCCACCCGCGGGCGGCAGTGTCCCGCGGTGTGGGGGGGCTGTTGGGAGTCCCCCCTGTCAGCTGCTAAGCAGCGGGGAATAAACGCTGTGCACATGCGCACAGCGTCTATTCCTGCAGCCAGGGGGCATGGCTAGAGGCTCACAGAGCCTCTGGGTCATGCCCCCATAGCGGCAAAATGGGGGCGTGGCCTCGCGGGAGAGACGCGAGTATAGGCCATGCCCCCAAATTAGGCCACGCCCCCGAAAATGTCGTCCCGCCTGCTGAACTGGCAAAGTTGGGAGGTATGAATGGATGATATTATAATGTCATCCCCTGACAAATTCCAAACATACTCCAGGATTTGGCTCCCTTGGTTAGAATTTTGTGAAACAGATAAATACAAAAACATCGTTAACAAGCCTCAACCTACGTCCTGAGCCCCAGCACACTAATAGTAAACAGCGTAATCCCCGCTAGATATTCCTGTTGGTCCCCACAACCGACCTATCCCCCTTCCCCTTATCTTCTCTTTCTTTCTTTCCCCCCTTCTCCTTTCTCCATAACATACAGTTGAGATGTTTTCTGCTACACACATTAATAACAAGTCTATTTTTAGCAGGTTTTTGGGGGGGGAATTGTATCCAAATGTAGGGCTATTTCTTATGCCACATTTTTGTTTTCTTATGTGATTACAATACATTATCTTATGTGTCAGATGAGATTGTATAAGATTGAGCCTTTCATATACGAAAAGAAGATGTTCCCATTGTTGTAACCTTTCATTTGTACTTTAATTCAAATAAAAATTAACATGCAAAAAAAATAAATATTTATGAATATTCTCCTAGACACAACGAATATAAACCAAAGACACAACTAATAGACACAAGTAATGTAAAACAAAGAGTGATGAGCGACATGTGGGGCCAGTCTGATTACACAAAGTTTAAATGGTGACCCTCATCATGCCTAGTATATTTACCAAAAATTTGGTAACAAGTAATTAGGGTTTAAATCATTGGTCACCTGATACCAGTTTTTCATATAATTTATGTCGCTCAGTATTTTGCGCAGAAGTTGCCTCGTGATTGTACACAGGTGTGGAGTGTGTTACAAACCAGTAGTAGCATGAGAAACCTACACTATACAGTGTGACACTTCTGTAGGTTTTTCATGTTACTACTGGTTTGTAACACACTCCACACCTGTGTCGAACCGTCGAACTCTATGGACTAATGTCTTAGCCTATGTTACTATTGCCCACCTGTTGGAATTGAATATACCTCATTGACTCAGGGGTGCAACACTGACTCTCATGGGATACAGCACTAAAGCCCCGTACACTTGGTGCGATTTCAGCATGAGTCACTGGAGATATGGTTGCATGTGGTAAATTTTAACATTTTGGGATTTTTTTTCAGTCCGCAATATCTGTCATAGTTAGGGAGGCTCATCCCGGGATTTTGGCCTAAAATAGGTGGGATTTGAATCCCTGGATTGAAGCTCTTAATCCCAGGATTCCGGGATTACTGCGGCTATGCAAAATTCACTTATTTTTTAAAAGCCAGGCAGTGCTGAGCACCTTACATGGCTCAGATGTGCTGCCGGGATTGAAAAAATGCCCCGGGATTGACATCCATAGTCATAGTGAGGCAGTGATGTGCTGCTTCCTTGTGAGCAGTGTCTTACCCCCTTCACATTGCAAATGCTGAGTCCCTCCCAGAATTTGGACACTGGTGACCCGGGAATTTAAAATGTAAATCCCCATAGCGACCTAGGGATAACTAAGGGATAACAGTAAGGGCCCCCATACACTAGTTCGACTTGTCCTTGCCCTTATGCTCCCCTGGAGGGCTTCCTGACTATTTGCCACTTGATGTGCCATGTTTACATGCAATAAATCGCATGCTTTTTAGTGCATGTAAAAAACCCTCTGTGGGATCAGGCAGCGGGGTCGGAGCAGCGGCTGGGACCACATTTCTGAGTGGTTAATGCATTTGGAAAGTTTGAAACAAGAGACAACAATTGATTCCCAGGCCTTTTCGTTAAGACGTCTGGCCAAGTCTCTCTCCCACTTAATAAAAAAAAAAAAGGCAAATTAAAGTTTCAGATTGTCTAACATTTGAAATTGATACCATTAAGTGATTCCTTCCCTATTTCAAGGCAAAACAAGTTTGGCTTTAATAAAGACTGGGAACACTGGTTTCTTTTGTGGAGAGGGCAGGGAAGATTGGAGCCAATGTCTTATTTGTAAAATAAAATCTTATTTCTGGATGTTGTGTTGAGTTTGCAGTTGAAAAAAGGACATTAAACTATCTCCAGTAAAGCGATCTATTGATTCCAGCCCACTAGTTATCCAATACTAGGTTCTTAATTAGTAACATCAATGCCTTTAATAAAATAAAAAAGGGGACAGTAGGGTTGCTGCCTCTTAGGCCGAGACCATTTTATGCCATACATCTATTGTAGTGTTAATTGATGTACAAGAACCCACCCATTGACGGATGGTGGAGGGCGGCATTCACAATAAATTGGAGAGAGACATTGGGGAACAACTAGTACTTTGTAGCATAACCCATGGTTTCGGTGATTCCAGATCGAACCAGGGAAATTATACAGGCAGAAATTGTACTGTATCTGGAAAAGCTATACCTCCTGCTAATGGGCCCCATACATCAGCAATCACAATTTATGGATTTCCATATCCAGGGATTTTTTGGCCAGATAAATGGATTTTACAATCTATATGACTTTGCCCACACATTACAGATTTATTTCAGTGATCGGCAGATTTTTCCATCTAAAGATTGCATCTTCATATCTGGAAATTGCCCAATCGATTGTCATTTCAGCTGTTCATAATGTAAATAGATGAAGAAGACGAATTGGAAATGCCCACACATATAAAAACGATCCGCAGATAATACCAGATTATTAAGCATGTTTAAAAATCTGATTAAGCAATCGATTGGCGATTTTTGATTGGGATTGCCAAAAGGGGGAGCCCACACATCTAAAATTAATTGTGGCAATCATCTCCATATCTGAAAATTGTCACAATTAATTGCTGATGTATGAGGCTCTTAATGTAGGCTAGAGTATTCTTCACAATTTTCAGCGTGAAGTCTTTCCATATGTGATTACCCTTTCTTTTAACCTGGGTCAGAATGCCTGGTTGACCCAGGACATTTGAAAAGACCCTCTTACGCTTCTCATTGACCCGGGTCGAACCTGGGTTATTTGTGCAATGTGAAAGGAGTATTTCTGCGTGCTATGTATGTGTTTTGGCTAACATAATAACATCATATTCCTTTCAGACGAGTGACTTGGGTTTCAGTCCATTCTTTGTCAGGGACCCACTACTTTGCCTTGTGTTATTTGCGTTCAAGCAAAATTGATACATTGAAGTGCAAATACCTGGGATTTTAAATTAAGTGGGAAAGGGATATAAGCGGCATGCCAACGGTTTGTGCTTGATACAGCCCTGGATACATCCCAGAAGGCACATAGCCAGTATCTAAAAAAAAGGTGCTGCTGGTGCCTGGCTTGTTCAAGTAATTCTTACTAATGTTACGGATGTAGAACTGCCATGGATGCTCCGTAGATACTGCTAGCTTCTAAATTGTCTCACAGGCTTTTTATGCCTCTAATATAGGTGGCTATTGTGTATATGGATCACCGATTGGTCTACTAAGTAGTAGTTGACAAAATAGCGTAAACAGTCCAAATGCCTAGTACAGAGGGATGCCATCTCCCCAAATGCATAGCGCCATTTACTGTACCTCCTTCATTGGGAACTAAAGGACATTATATGCACAGTAGAGCTAGGTGCAATAATGAGCAAAAGGACCCATTTGGTTATTGAGATTAATAATTAATTTCATCTATAAATGGAAGAGTTGGTTACTGTACATTAATTCAATGTACAGTATGTATGTTCTTTGTTTTCTAGGGAAGTCTGTTAGGAATAAAAAAAAACCCTTATGGTATGCTATCGTGCCTTGTCTTAATTCATATATTTATTTTTTTTTGCACGCAGACTTTGTTTGACAACCAGAATAATGCAGCAAAAAAAGAGGAAGCTGAAAGCAATAACAAGAACAAGAACGACTCCTCCAAGAAGATGTCTGTAGAGAGAGTTTACCAGAAGAAGACTCAGCTTGAGCACATCCTCCTGCGGCCTGACACATACATCGGATCTGTGGAACCGGTCACTCAGGTGCCCACTTATTTTTTTATTTTTTTTCAAGACTGAGGTTTAATGGCTAGTTCCACCCTAAAGCACATTTTCACCCAACATCTGCTAACTATCAGAACTGTAGACGCACCATGCCCTGGTCTTCAGGGGATCTTAAAGCATTAATTTAGTCACAAATATGAGATGCTCTATTTTATGCGTAGTGTTTAGGTTAATGAGCTGCTGTATTATGTGTGTCACTGCACAAGGCCTGAAGATGTGCATAATGAGAAAAGACCACATTAAATGCTTGGTAATAAAACAAAGCATTGTTCCATTGTTTGAAGCGCCTCAGAGTTGTTGTGCTAATGTCTGTCCTTACATATTTTCTTTCTTCGGTGCCAGCAAGTGCAAAATATGTATTGCCAGCACCTTTAGCAAGTCGCAGACTTATTTTACAGTTGCCTTTGGTTTATACTTCTGATGGTGCATACACACTATGCAGTATTTTAAACAATGTCGCTCATTTTGGCCCTTGTGAACGTTCTTATTTTAAAATGTGTAACACACTGAGCTGTGTGCGTATACAGTGGATGATATCATTCAGTGGATATGCACGGTATAGTTTGCCTGAGAGCCCCCCCCATACTGTATATCATTAATGATATCGCTTGGGGAGTGAATTGTAAATTGTGTAGCACCTTCATTGAAGTTACCAGTACAATTACCTTTTATTAAATTAAGGATGTTGGAATGTTTCTTTCATGTTGTGTATTTTTCTGTTTAGGCCATGTGGGTTTTTGATGAAGACATTGGAATGAATTGCCGGGACATTACTTATGTGCCAGGATTGTATAAAATATTTGATGAAATTCTGGGTAAGTTATGTGTCAGAGCTCTTTAGTTTTATGTCACATGCATGTCATGGCCTTTATGAAAAAGGGTGCCAAAATTGCTGTATTCTAATGGGCATTTATAAAAAGTAGTACAGGTTGATTATCCCTTATCCAAATATCCGTAATCCAAATTATTCCAAAATGTACTTTCTTTTTTTGTTTGCTAAATACTTACTGGGTACGTCTGTAACTGGCACTACTGGGGAAATGATATGTCACTGGCACTAAATATGTGCTAGAAAATGATTGCTTGGCATTCACATTCAGTGTCTGAGATTGTGCATGAAACAAAGTTTGTGTACTAATAAAATATATTTGTGTGTATTTCATGTGTTTGATGTGTTTGTACAACATAAATGCAAGATACCTCATTGAAATATATAAATTTTCAAAAATACGGAATAATCCATTATCCAAAATTCTTCTGGTCCTGAGCAATTTGGATAAGGGGTACTCAACCTTTAATTATTTTTTGTATTCAAATACATGAACCCATATGATTGCCATTTTTACATGTTCAAACAGTTTCCTTCATGTTAGTGGTGCAGGTGTCCTCCTAATTGAAGGCTATTAGCTGACCATTTCTTTTATTAATCAAATGGCCAATGTATGCTTAAGTGTTTGACTAGGTCTCTGTTGCATCCACTTCCCTTTCTCAGTAGATGGTGTTTTTCTACTAGCTGTCTCAGCACTTGTGATAGGGATGTCTATTGTGACTGCCAAATACAGCTCGCTAGCGGATAATATACTGTATAGGCTCAAGCACTCTTTGTTCCCTAAAGAAAAGGCTCTGTTTTATTTGGGATGTGTCAGGTTCTTACACATAATAGTTGCTTGCTAAGTGCCCCTCTTGTGTGATATCACAACAGCTCAGAGTTTGGGGGGGGAAAAAATACAAACCGTGTACCTGTGTATATACATTGCCATGTGCTAGACACAAGCAAATATGTTTTTAAGTATGGTTCTTTTTAATTAGCCAATTTAAGTGTTTTGACATCTTGAATTTTTGACCCAACAATACAGTATTACCTTCAGGACATGCCTGTAGATTATAACTGTATTATTATATGTATAACTAATCAGCATCTAATACATTTTACTTACTGTGTGTTCAATGTATTGATTGGCTTTAAACTAATTTTCTTTTAATTTTATAGTAAATGCAGCTGACAATAAACAAAGGGATAAAAACATGAGTTGCATTAAAATTTCTGTTGATCCGTAAGTACAAAAACATCTTCAGATTTCATATTGTGGTTAATTATATTTCTCACTTTATACAGCTGTGATATATATTTTTAGTGTGTTTTGTAGTGTATTCTTGCTATATCCAGGAAGCTCCTGGCAAACAGCTCTTGTGCTGACATTGTTTCCAGAGACACAATTATAGGAGATATTATTTTGTTGTGTGTTTTTTTTTTTTCTAAAATACAATTTTTTGGTTGTATTGTGTACATTTGACATTTAACTCATGGTTAGTGGTTGGGTGAAGCCATTTATTGTCAAACAACTGTGTTAACTCTTTTTAAATCATAATGACAACATAAATTACCCAAATGGCCTTGATCAAAAGTTTACATACCCCAGTTCTTAATACCATGTATTGCCCCCTTTAACATCAATGACAGCTTGAAGTCTTTTGTGGTAGTTGTGGATGAGGCTCTTTATTTTCTCAGATGGTAAAGCTGCCCAGCCTCCAGTTCCTGTAATTTCTTGAGCTGTCTTGCATGAACTGCAAGTTTGAGATCTCCCCAGAGTTGCTCAATGATATTGAGGTCAGGGGACTGAGATGACAACTCCAGAACCTTAACTGGTACTCTTTACCTAGAAGGGCACCCATCGCGGGCATCGCATGTACAAAACAATCGCAGGCGATGCGACCAACGCGATTATCGCGATTTTCCATAGGGAACAATGTTAAAAGGCCCACAGAGGCCAAATAGCCACCCTGAAGTGTGAAATGGCCCCCCCAATTGTTAACGCCACCCCACGATCAACGTCAACCCGAAGCGTGGCGAGCGCAGCGGTACGCGTCCTACGACCTTTTCATACCCCCACTATCCACGTCGGCGTGGAGTTGAGAATAGAAAGTGTGGCGAGCGCGAAGCGTGGCGAGCGCCGCAAGGGGACGCGGACACGGACACCTGTGAAGCCCGCGAGGGGACGAGTATACCTGTGAAGGTGTCCGCGTCCCCTCGCGGGGCTCGCTGCGCTCGCCATGCTTCGGGCTCGCTGCGCTCGCCACACTTTCTATTCTCAACTCCACGCCGACGTGGATAGTGGGGGTATGAAAAGGTCGTAAGACGCGTACCGCCGCCCCTCGGGTTGACGTTGATCGCGGGGTGGCGTTAACAATTGGGGGGGGGGGCATTTCACACTTCAGGGTGCCTATTTGCCCTCTGTGGGCCATTTAACATTGTTCCCTATGGAAAATCGGGTCAATTGGGACATTTAACATTGTTCCCTATGGGAAATCGCGGTAATCGCGTCGGTCGCATCGCATGCGATTTTTTGGTCGCATGCGATGCGACCGACACGATTTTTTTACCTTACGATGCCCAAGATCAAAATCGTGGGCGCCCTTCTAGGTAAAGAGTACCCCTTAACTTTATTCTGCTGTAGGCAATGACCGGTCGACTTGACCTTGTGTTTTGGATCATGGTCATGTTGGAACGTCCAAGTACGTCCCATGCGCAGCTTCCGGGCTGATGAGTGCAAATTTTCCTCCAGTGTTTTCTGATAACATGCTGCATTCATCTTGCCATCAATTTCAACGAAGTTTCCAGTGCCTTTGTAGCTCACACATCCCCAAAACATCAGCGATCCACCTCCATGTTTGACAGTAGGAATGGTGTACCTTTCATGATAGGCTCTGTTGACTACTCTCCAAATGTAACATTTATGGTTGTGACCAAAAAGTTAAATTTTGGTCTCATCATTCCAAATGACTTGGTTCCAGAAGTTTTGAGGCTTGTCTCTGCGCTGTTTGGAGTTGTAAGCGGGATGCTTTGTGGAATTTGCGTAGTAATGGCTTTCTTCTGGCGACTGGACCATGCAGCCCATTTTTCTTCAAATGCCTTTTTATTGTGCAGCTTGAAACAACCATACCACTTTTTTTCAGAGAGTCCTGTATTTCAGCTTAAGTTATGAAGTTGTGGATTTTTCCTTGCATCCCGCACAATTTTCCTGGCAGTGGTGGCTGAAATATTTGCTGGTCTACCTGACCGTGATTTGGTTTCCACAGAATCGCTCATTTTCCGCTTCTTAATTAGAGTTTGAACACTGTTGATTGGCATTCTCAATTGCTTGGGTATCTTTTTATATCCTTTTCCTGTTTTATACAGTTCAGTTACCTTTTCCCTCTGATCCTTTGACAATTCTTTTGCTTACCCCATGACTCAGAATCCAGACACGTCAGTGCAGCACTGGATGAAAGATGCAAGGGTCTGTTAGGAGACCATAAACTCAGTGATTTTTTTTTTTTTATATATACACACTCTCTCACACACACACACACACACTCTCACACACTCTCTCACACACACACACACACACACTCTCTCACACACACACACACACACACACACACACACACACACACACACACACACACTCTCTCCAGGGTATGTAAATTCTTGATCCGGGTAGTTTCTGGTGTCATTATGATTTAAACTCAGTTGTTTGACAATAAATGGCTTCACCCAACCACTTACCATGAGTGAAAGAAAAGTTTGTGACAAATGGTTAGAAAATCACTATATATATATATATTAGACTTTGTAGAATGCCGGGCACACCACCGAAATGCTGGTTACTTGTTGGGTGCCTTCATCCAGGGAGAATACAGACTGTAGAATAATGCGGCACTCCAGACATTTTCAAAACTTGAATAAATGTTATTTCAGCACAGCAGTTTCTGTGCTGAAATAAAATTTATTCAAGTTTTGAAAAGGTCTGGAGTGCCGCATTATTCTACAGTCTGTATGGAAATTTTGAAACGTTTCTCATGTCATATGTGACCCCTTTTTCTGTGCTCGCAGTGAATCTAATATCATTAGTATATGGAATAATGGCAAAGGAATTCCAGTGGTGGAACACAAAGTGGAAAAGGTCTATGTTCCTGCACTGATTTTTGGACAATTATTGACCTCAAGCAACTATGATGATGAGGAGAAAAAAGTTACAGGTACATTTTATTGATTTGATCATGACCGATTCATTTATCTAGTATATATTCTGTATTCATGTAAGGCTTCTTCACTGTAGCTCCTTTCTTTAGTATGTTCCATTTCAGTATAGGCTGAACATTTCCAAGAAGTTTCAGAAATACAATAGCTCAGCCCATGAGATCTGGTTTCCCAATGTCACTGGGAGGCCTGATATTTCTGTGCCCTTAATATCTGCTCATATGACTGATGAGAAGAGTTTTTATAGTTTTTTTTTTTTGTTTTTGTGCTTTCTGACTTGGAAACCTTGTGAATTCTAGCTTTAGTGGAACTGTTTTTGTGCTCCAAGTTGTAGTTCAACAGCATGTGGACACCCAAGGAAAGTTGCTTTGTGTGGAGATCAATTAATTATATAGTAAAGTACAATTTTTTTTTCTTTCTCATAGGGGGGCGTAATGGTTATGGTGCTAAACTTTGCAATATATTCAGTACAAAATTCACAGTGGAAACAGCTTGCAAGGAATACAAACACAGCTTTAAACAGGTATGTGCTTAGGTACTGAGAGGTAGATTTATTAAGCTTGGTGAAGTGATTAAGTGTCTGGTTTTTATCACCGGCCAATCAGCTCCTAACTGTGAAGTTACAGGCTTGGTTTGAAAAAAAAAAAAAAGGTAGGAGCTGATTGGCGGGTGATAAAAACCATACAATTTATAACTTCACAGAGCTTAATAAATCTACCCCTCAATTTGTTTTGAGTAACTGTATCTTTCTGCTTATGTTACATTGTTTAGGCAGGACTTCGCTATTTTGTGTGATGTAAAAATATATCATTGTGTTTGAGTATTGAAGTTGGCCACATATTTTAATCTAATCCTTTTGCGTAGAAAAAAAGGTGTGCGCTAGTAAGCCTGTTGTGTGCTAGTAAACCACCTATAGCTGCTCCTTTTATGACTATCAATAACAAAAGGAAGCCTAGGAGTGCCTAATATCGCTGGGGAATAATAATCTGAGTGGGTGGAAGAGGGCGATTCATTTGTGTATGCCCCGTGGCAGTAATGCGGGCCTACTGCATCATTCATTTGTTGCTGCAGATGAGTATGATGGCGTAAGTTCTGTATGCAGTGTCCTAAGGTGATGGCAGACACTAGCAAAGTCCTGAGTGCTAACCAGGACCTTATTGGGTTTAGCTGATTTACACAGCTAACCCTAATCTATTTGGGTGGCTATTAAGTATATAAATTAAACATTCCAATACAAAATGACATATAAAGGATCTCATGCCCATATATTAGACTATTCCTTCGGTGCTGTATAGATACCGCTGCAGTATGTTATTGTAAATCATGGTCTTCAATGATGATTTCTATGGTAATGTGCTTTTGTACTTGTGTGATGGATTTAGGAACCGATGGTGAATGCCTCACGAACAGAGTCTTACTGAATCTTAAAATCTAAGTGCAAGGTGTCATGTGAAACACTCAAGTCTGTGTCCTGACAGGCTGTGTGAACAGGTTTCGGGTGTTTGCTGCCTAGCTTTCCACAATGTATTATTCCTCTGTACTGATTTTGTAAACCGATTATTAAAGATGTATACAGATGATTAAAGAGGTGTCTCTTCCCAGGTACACTTTATTTTTCTTTAGGTGACCCTACTTTTAGCCAAAGCCTTAAGGCAGTGTTCTTCAACCACTGTGCCGTGGCACACTAGTGTGCCTTGAGCAGTTCTCAAGTGTGCCCCCAGATCTAGAGATGCCCAAACTAGTTTACAGCCACCACCAGTTTAACTGTTATTTACTGGTCTCTTCTTTTCATGTAAAGGGCCAATGTATTTTATTTGTGTTACCTGTGGGGACCAGTGTGATTGTTTTTGATATGGGGGCCAATAGGTTTGTTTTTTTCCTGTGGGGGCCAATGTGTTTTGCCCTGTGAGGATCTCATGGTGTGCCTTCGCAATTTTAAAATCTTATTTAGTGTGCCGCAAAGTAAAAAGGTTGAAAATCACTGCCTTAAGGGGTTGCTACATGCATTCTTTTCCTCTGGCTGATTCTACAGAACAAATAAAAAATGTGTGGGGTGAAGTGGAGGACCACTCACAAGCCACAAGCTCTTCATTATGACTTGCAGTTGGTCTTTCTGCTTTCACAAAGAGAAGGCAAAATGGCTAGTAAACATACCCACACAGCTTTAAGTGTTTGTATTATAAATGTGCTAATTAAATCCCAATAAATTCTGCAACTGTTCATGCAGCTCACATACACTGCAATGTCTTTCCCCTGGCAGAACTTAATTTTAATATGCAAAGCAGTCTTATTTTTCACTTGAGTGATCTGGTTAGAACAATTACATTGTTGGAACTGTAATGTTTGTGGATAGCTTGTTTAGTGAAATGTGTTTGCAGAACTGCAGTATTTTGTTCCGATCTGATTAATATTGGTGGTCTGTTTAGCTGTTGCATAGTTTTGACCAGCTTCCAACACAAGAACTTGTTACTATCCATATTTTAAACTAACACTTTTTTTTTGTTGTTGTTTTTTTTACCCAACCAGACATGGATGAACAATATGCTTAAAACCACAGAACCGAAGATCAAGCATTTTGACGGGGATGATTACACTTGTATTACATTCCAGCCAGATCTATCCAAATTTAAAATGGATAAACTAGATAAGGACACTGTTGCTCTCTTAACAAGGCGAGCTTATGACATTGCAGGGTCCTGCAAAGGTGTTCGAGTTCTTCTCAATGGAAAGAAGCTGCCTGTAAGTGTCTTCTACAATTTCAAATTTTAGACCCGGTAAATTCCAGGCCAGTGCCCATCATGTCTCTCTTTCTGTAGGTAAATGGATTCCGTAGCTACGTAGATCTTTACGTAAAGGAGAAACTGGATGAAACCGGTGTTGCATTAAAAGTAATTCATGAAGTTGTGAATGATCGGTGGGACGTGTGTCTTACACTGAGTGAAAAAGGCTTCCAGCAGATCAGCTTTGTAAATAGTATAGCTACCACAAAGGTACGTACATGCTTTTGTACACTGCTAACTTGACTTTTATTATTTGCATTATGCTAATTTTGGTAAAACTTAGTAGAAGCCCAGAGGTTTAGAAGGGAAGTATTGTCCTTGTCCAGTATGGCTATGAATAATAGTGGAGATGCTTAATTCCGTGTGATGTATTTTTGTCCTACCTAATAGTTGCACCTATATTTTCCAGGTTGGTATAAAAGGAATGCAGTAAAGTATAGGTTTATTGTCCTCTACTGTTCTCTCTTTCATGGAAAGAAAGTCTTCCAATGAAGGCATCCCAAATAATTTGGCTAGTTAGAAAATGGAAACTGATCCTATCTGAAGCCTAATGTACAAGCTGAGTGTACAGTGTACTGCTAGAAACCAGGACAATTATACTGTGATTGTGTGAAACAGGGAGTAACTACATTGTGCGGTCTGTGTAACTTCATACACTGTACACACAGAACCTGGACAGCTACCTGCTGGTTATTTCTATGACCGGAACCATCACATGTTCATGTCCAATAGGTTGCCCTTGCCTAGTCTTTCCATATTGAATGTTGTCTAGTCAAAGGTGCTGAAACTCAAGTCCGTTTTCACTTTAATTGGATAGGAGTTCTATGCGGGGAAAGGTCATTACGATCCAATCAAACAATTCCATAGCTGTGGCTTCAACAAATCTTTTAGACTACATCAACCCTGTCCTTTCTATGGTAGATACCAGCATAGACATGATGGGCAGAGCTATGAACAGTTTCTTATATTCGCTTTACAGAGAATATTTTAACAATCACATCAGTCCCTGCCCCAGTGAAGCTTACAATCTATATTCCCTACCACATGTACATGTGCACACAGACATTCTAGGGTTAATTTTGTTGGCAGCCAATTAACCTGCCAGTATATTTTAAGATTGTGGGAGGAAAACGGAGTACCCGGAGTAAACCCACGCAAGTACGGGGAGAATATACAAACTCTGCACAGTTAGGGTCAAGGTGGGAAACGAGCCCATGACCTCAGTGCTGTGAGGCAGTAATGCTAACCATTACACCATCAGTGTTCCAGCTCTTTAACAGCCTAATGGTGACATCTCAGTTGAACCACAACATGGAGAGATTCGGCTCGAGGACATGGTGTTCAAGGGCACTTAAATGGCAGCCCCTTGGGTGCTTATCAAGATAAAGAGTGATGAGGTGTTTTAATGATTCTGGTCTCATCTGATTTTTTTTTTTTTTTAAGGTCATTGTACACAGACATTGTAAGCATGGCAAAGGGCTAATTTTGGTGCCTCCAAGACCACATTTGTTAAGTCAAGGGACCCTTTAATTTCCAAACTTAACCGAGTAAATTTGCTAACATAGCAACCAATCAGAGTTTATAATTTTCTAGGATGCAAAACAGAAATGAGACTCTGGTTGCAATGGGCAACATCACTTTTTTTGGAAGCTTTAGTAAATTTACCCTAACCTCTACTACCTTTTTTTAATAATGTAGTATGGCTGTTTGATAGAGCTCATATTTTCTCTGAATGTACGTCTCAGACCATTCTCAGGGCTAGTGTCAAGTGTTTGGGAGATCTACAGCTTGTGATGTGAGGCTAAGAGGATTTGTTTTGGTTGAACTTGGTTATTGGTCTATGAATTAAACTGGATACATGATCTGTTGATCCTTTACATTGTGGAGACAAGAGATTATCCGCAGTCTAACAGACTACTGTCATTTACTTCTGTTTTTTTGTGATGCTTACATTGAGTAAGATTATCCTGTTCCTGACCAACCTACAGTGAATGTGGCCAGATTGGGCAATGCCTCCTGGGGAGACATACCATGGGGCCCAAACTGAGCAATCTGTATTAGATGTCAGCTGCTCTTTGATATAAACAGCTTTACAAAACTTCTACAGATTCAACATTTTACAATTTGAATCCTGAGTGCTCTGACTCGGTTACTTGATGCCATCCCTTTCTGTTCTTGTTTTTGTTTCCTTGTCTCACTGTTCTCCTGGTTGGATTATTGTTTTTTTTATTTTACTTGCTATGTTCTTTCGGTCTTGCTCACTTCTGGTTCTGTCCTTGGGATTTTGTTATAGAGGGGTAGATGTGTTCATATCGCCTTAACGTTTTAAAAATTGATGCCCCCCCCAACAGCCCAAAATGGGTTAACATGCACAAATACAATTGTTTCCTTTCACTCTATATTTAACCACATGTGTCTTCTTTTTTGCAGGGTGGTAGACATGTAGATTATGTAGTGGATCAAATAGTCTCTAAACTTATTGAAGTTGTGAAGAAGAAGAACAAGGCTGGAGTTTCTGTGAAGCCCTTCCAGGTACTGTGTAGCAGATCATGCATTAAAGGACTTATATGCATTAGAGAAATGTATTGTTACTTGTTAGCATGCAAAGTTGTTAATAAACCTTTTTGTTTGCTAGATATCTGTCAACGGTTAATGTCATTGCCACAGCTGTTCCTAAATGGCAGAATAAATAATTTTGATTATAGCTCGCTCAAGCGTCCATAAGTGATTTAACGGAGCTGATGGATTGGAATGCCATCTATTACCCTTTTTGCATCGCAAATGCCTTGATTTGGACACTGGTCCGCCCCCCCGGGAGCAACCAGGCATTTGCAGTGCCGGGTCACTAACCTAATCAAGGGGCGGAGCGGCAGCATGTCACCGGGGGGGGTGTAGAAGGAGGCAGTGCTTGGAGCTGACGCTGCCTCCTCCTTATAATGTGAACAGAACCCCGGTCCGACCCAGGTTTAACCCTTCTTTCAACCCTGGTCAGAATGCAAGGTGGTTGGACCCAGGTATTTTCAGAAGGTCCTTTCATAGCGCACGTCGACCCGGGTGGAGCCGCCAACAACCCGGGTTATTTGTGTGAAGTGAAAGGGGTATAAGTGTAATGTGCATCTGTGTGTACTGTGCATCTATGTGTAGCCACCTGTGTGTTCTGTGCATCTATAAGGATTTCCATCGAATATTCTTATAGAATGCAGTGAATCCTTTCTAAAACCTTATGTATACTACATTTTCTGCTAATGTAACCATTGGCAGTGGTGGTCTTTTATTCATGTTTATTTCAGTTTGGCTCAGCAAACATTGTATTACCTCCTTATAATTTTGTAGATGTAAATGAGCTGTATTGTGATAATTAAGATGGCTTCAGTTAATGTGTAAAGTGTTTCTGAATACTAAGTAAGCTTTTAACTTGTAAAATTTGGAACCATTTAAAACTTGCTGTTAAGAAATACTAACTTGTGCCTTTGCTTCTATTAACAGGTTAAGAATCACGTATGGGTTTTTGTCAATTGTTTGATTGAGAATCCCACCTTTGATTCTCAGACAAAAGAGAACATGACCCTCCAGGCAAAAAGTTTTGGCTCCAAGTGTCCACTGTCAGAGAAGTTTTCAAAAGCAGTGAGTATTCGTATGTCTTGCATGAGGAATATTCCTGCCTGATTCATCATCACATAGATATTATTTTGGACATTTATTTTCTTTACTATAACAGTGGTTGTAAAACCTATACAACAAATATTCTACAGTAACATACAAATGTAAGTGATACTCTTTAGTTGTTACTAACTTGGGTCAGAGTACTTGTATAAAGAGTGTAATTCTTTTTATTGTTCATTTGTTCTTAGGCATCAAATTGTGGCATAGTGGAAAGTATTCTTAATTGGGTGAAATTTAAGGCCCAAACACAGCTAAACAAGAAGTGTTCTTCTGTGAAGCACAGCAAAATCAAAGGCATTCCCAAGCTGGACGATGCAAACGATGCTGGTAAGTCCTGGTTATCCATATTAGCAGATCCCTAAACTTAACATAACAAAAGTACTACTAGTCTGTCACAAACGTATGTGAGTAAAAGTTACCATTACTTTTCAAAACCTAGATGCTTGCCATTGTGTTTACATTTTGCTATGTAACATGCAAAACAATACTTGGTACTTGTTTCCTATCTGGGCGCCCAGGTTTTCTACGTACGGCACCGTAGAGAAATCTGATCGCATCGCATCGTACACATACACGATATTGAACGATGCGATGCGATCCGATTCGATTTCCCATAGGAAACAATGTTAAATGGCTCAATTTAGCCAAATTATCATAGGAACAATAGTAAATGGGCCAAAAACACCCCTGAACATTGAAATGTCCCCCCAAAAGTAGTTGACGCCGCCCCGCCATCAACGTGAACCCGAAGCGTGGCGAGCGCAGCGAGCCCGCGAGGGGCGGCGGTACGCGTCCTCCGACCTTTTCATGCCCTACTATCCACTAGGGCGTGGAGTGAGAATAGAATAGTGTGGCGAGCGCAGCGAGCCACCGAGCCCGAAGCGTGGCGAGCGGACGCGGATACCTTCACAGTTATACGCGTCCCCTCGCGGGCTTCCCAGGTGTCCATGGCGACGCGGACACCTGGGAAGCCCGCAAAGGGACGCGTTTACCTGTGAAGGTATCCGCGTCCCCTCGCGGGGCTCGCTGCGCTCGCCACGCTTCGGGCTCGGTGGCTCGCTGCGCTCGCCACACTATTCTATTCTCACTCCACGCCCTAGTGGATAGTAGGGCATGAAAAGGTCGGAGGACGCGTACCGCCGCCCCTCGCGGGCTCGCTGCGCTCGCCACGCTTCGGGTTCACGTTGATGGCGGGGTGGCGTCAACTACTTTTGGGGGGACATTTCAATGTTCAGGGGTGTTTTTGGCCCATTTACTATTGTTCCTATGATAATTTGGCTAAATTGAGCCATTTAACATTGTTTCCTATGGGAAATCGAATCGGATCGCATCGCATCGTTCAATATCGTGTATGTTTACGATGCGATGCGATCAGATTTCACTACGGAGAATAGCATGGTGCGCAATTAACTTAGCGGGCGCCCAGATAGGAAACAAGTACCCAATACTTTGCTTATCCGAGAAATGACATTGATGCTGACTGCAATGTCATTGATGACGGAAGTTTTCTGTGCATTAGAAAAGTGTACAAACCCCCATTATGCAAATTATGCTTGTTACATAGTTTTCATAAGATTTTCAATATTTATTACCAGTTTTATTTATTGCCAATTATTTATATAGCACACACATCCCTCAGCGTGTTACAGAGGATATTTGAACAACATCAGTCCCTGCCCCTAGTGGAGCTTACAATCTTTATTCCCTACCACATGCACACACACAGACATGATTGAGTTAATTTATTGGCAGCTAATTAATTGACCAGTATATATTTGGATTGTGGGAAGAAACCGGAGTACACCGAGGAACCCCATGCAAGCACTGGGAGAAAATACAAACTCCGCACAGTTAGGTCCATGGTGTACCCATGACCTCAATGATGTGAGGCAGGTAATGCTAACCATTACACCAAGCTTTCAGTTGTTGTTTTTTTTGCTATATGTCTCGTACGAAGAGTATATCTTCAAAAAAAATCCATAGGATATGTTTGAAGTCACATAACAGGCTCAGACTTATGATTTGTTTCATCGTGGTTAGTGATTTCTTTTCCTTTATAGGTGGCAAGCATTCCCTAGACTGCACACTTATTCTGACAGAAGGAGACTCCGCTAAGTCCTTGGCAGTTTCTGGCTTGGGTGTTATAGGACGAGATCGGTATGGGGTGTTCCCCCTCAGAGGAAAAATCCTTAATGTACGAGAAGCTTCGCACAAACAGGTAATTAATTACTCAGCTGCCCATTAAACACTTTTCATTCTCTATAAACATTTGATGGCAAGAAGCTAGAGGTAATAAAACCATTAGTAATACGGTAAAACCAGAACCCTCAACACGTGCACGGTCTGGAAAGAAAAAAAAACTTATTTTGACTAAGTGCAGACATGCTGTTGTAAAAATGCAATGTAGAATCAATGGCTTTGCACTATATATATATATATATTTTTAACACTTTAGTTATTTAATTTATGACAAGATCTTATGTTATATGCAGGAACTGGTTGAATCTGACCACTATGTATTATCACTGTGATTATTGTGTATAGAAAGGATTGTTTGTACTTCAAAACACATCAGAAAAATAACTCTTGTCTATTATTTCCTAACAGATCATGGAAAATGCAGAAATTAACAACATAATTAAAATTGTTGGTTTGCAATACAAAAAAAGCTATGATGATCAAGAATCCCTCAAGTCTTTGCGTTATGGAAAAATCATGATTATGACAGATCAGGTAATTTTGCTGGAGCTCCAGTAATGTTTGGTTAGCCACCATCTCTCTCAGAATAGTCTTTTCATGATGCTGAAGGCTATATAGGACTGTAAAACAGGCTGGTGCATATACTTTAAACCTTTATACATTGCTCTCGAGTGCTCTTTACTCACTTTCTCAAGCTTAATATTGCAAAGGTTAAACGCCTCATGTTACTTTCCCGCAACACCTTTCGCTCACTGCAAACAATACCACATTCATCTCCGTCCCCCTGATACTACACTGCCTTGGTGATACCCTTCTTCACTCATAATGTACAGTCCCTCACCAATTCCTGTCTGTTCCACCTTTAGAACATTGCTAGGATTAGGCTCTTCACCTCACTCGACTCGACAAAATCTCTGGTCCTCTCTCGTATCCCCTGCAATTTTTTCTTGGTGTTTCTGCTGGACCTTTCTTGCAGCGCTGCTTCTGCCTCACCACTCTAATCCTTCCAGTGTCATCCCATTCCCTTTAGAGTTCCATTCAGAGCTTCACCCCCGCCTTTAAAGCCCACATATTCCTCTATCACCTACATCTCCAACCTCCTCTCCCTCCATCACGCTTTGATCAACTGGTGACTTGATACTGTCCTCTTCTTTCACCATACTTTTCACGACTTCTCTCATGCTGCCCCTAATCTATGGACAACACTCCCTGTCTTCATCAGACTCTTCCCCCAACCCTCACACATTCAAATTCTTATTTAAAACTCGTAAAGCTTAAGTAACTATTCCAGTATATAAATGTAATACGCATCTTATTAAGAATCTGCTTGAATTTATGCATAGATATTTTGATTTCCTGTTTTGTGTTGTGTACCATTTGCATCGATGCTTCATACAAAGTTGTGAAACTTTGTGGTACCCTATAAATAAATGCTAATAATGATCCCTTCTCATTACTCAGGATCAAGATGGCTCCCATATTAAAGGCTTATTGATTAACTTTTTCCATCACAACTGGCCCTCTCTGCTGAAACACAGTTTTCTCGAGGAGTTCATTACTCCAATTGTTAAGGTACCGCTAGTTTTAATCTTTGTTGTTTTCTTCAATGTAAAGGTGCATTTAACAGGTGAGAATCTTTGTTTTCCAAGGCAACGAAAAGTAAACAGGAGTTGGCTTTCTACAGTATTCCTGAGTTTGATGAATGGAAAAAACAAATAGAAAACCAGAAATTGTGGAAGATAAAGTACTACAAAGGTGTGTGTGTGTTTTTTTGTTTTTTTTTTAATGCCAAATATAGTAGTCATTAACTCATTTGTAAGAATTCTTCCCTACACAGAAGGCTGATGCTGTTCTTAGCATATATGGTCCAGCACATAATGTAGGAAGCTGTTTTGATAGCCACAAATTCACTAGTGACATCACAGGCATAAATGAGATACTCCGTTATGTCACTGGAAGTTATCAAATAGTTTTCCTGTGTCTTCATGAGCAATTTATTCCATCGACAAAATGGCAGAATCCAGTGTGATAGCCACCTCTTACCCCAACAATTCTGCACCAGGTGGCATTGATGCAAATATTAAGACCCAAATATTTACAGCAGCAGTTATAGCTATGTAAAATCTTCTATAACACTGAATCTGACAGCTACACCTGTAGAATTACTTTTGACATGTGGTCCGTTTGCAGTGTTGGAAGCACAATGTTTATGGTGATTGAAATTGACACAATAGTTTTCATGTTTTGTTTTCTGCAATGTGACTATAAACTGAATCTAAACACCACATTCTGTTACTCAGGTTTGGGTACAAGTACTGCAAAAGAAGCCAAGGAGTATTTTGCAGACATGGACAGGCACCGAATTATTTTCAGATATATCGGGCCAGAGGACGATGCTGCAATCACTCTGGTAAGGACCACACTTCCTCCTACCTAGCGCGTGTTAGCAAACATTGCTTTATCAGAAAAGTTAAAGGCTGGGTTTGAAAAATGACAGGTAGGAGCTGATTGGCTGTTTGTTTATTACTCTCCATTTTATCACTTTTTGAAGCTTGATACATCTGGACCTTAAAGAGAAAGTGTTCTAAATGCTGTAAAGAAATAAAACATAGGTACTTATAGCACCCTGTGCTGAAGTATGATCTCTAATAATGGAGGTTTATTTTTTTTTTTAACACAAAAAAGTTTCCATTTATGAGTTCATTTCTGGTTCTATCCCAGCCATGTGGGGGGATACGTGTCTGAACACACACATGCTATATTCTTAGTTGGCAGCAATTGCAGAGAGACTTCATTTTGGTGTATTGTTAATTTTGCGGCAAATGACTGCCTTCTTAAGTCACTATGTCCACTTACATAGGGCTACTTATGCAAGAAACAATTGCTTACTGCATCAAAAGGTAGTCCTCCGCATCAACCACGGCACATGGCATGGTAAGTTTCATTACCATGCCGAAAAGTGAGAATTACCATTCTGTGTCTGATGTCTAGATGGCATTCTTTGATTTGCTTTATGGTTTTTCTTTGGCGTATGGATTTCCTGAAGTTTGTCTGATCAGGTTATCTACCCTGAACCCCACAGGCTTTCAGCAAAAAGAAAATTGATGACCGAAAAGAATGGCTCACAAACTTTATGGAGGACCGACGCCAACGCCGATTGCACGGGCTACCTGAGGTAACGTCAGTAGGGAAGATAATAAAGGTGGTCAGGCCAGCATGTCTGCAATGGTCTTCTCTCATTGGGCGTCCTTTTGTCCCCCGCAGCAATTCCTGTATGGCACAGCCACAAAGCACTTGACTTTCAATGACTTCATTAACAAAGAGCTGATTCTGTTCTCTAACTCTGACAATGAACGGTCCATTCCTTCCCTTGTTGACGGTGAGTAGGATTCACAAACCTGTTTACTATCTGATTTGGAATATGAAAAGTCACTCCTCTTCGTATTTACCGAAGGCTAGATATTGAAGGGATAACGTTTATGAAAGAACTCACTGAATTCTACACTAAATTGACAAAAATGTGCTTTATATAGGACTTTATGCAGGCTCTTGGAATCTAGAGTATTTTTCCTTTTTATGTGTGTGTGAATTATATATGGGGTCCATTTTTCACTTTACATTTTTTAATGTTGTAGTGACAATACATTATTATTATTATTATTATTATTATTAATCAGATATTCAATGCAATATATTAGCTTGCAGAATCGCAATGCAATTATAACACATGTATTATAGAGCACCTGCAGAAACGTGCTCCATGTGGAAGCAGGGCTACTGTACATGGGCACTCCTACTGACCACATATGCACACTGGCCACTTCCAGGGAACCCTTTGCTGACTAGGTTTGCAATGTGAAGCCCATAGGCTGCTTGGTGGGAGTGGCCCATTAATTGCCTGGGCCGACCTTCAGAATGCTTCTGGAAGTTGTTAAATCTGGCAGCATTGCATCCCCCATAGAAAGCTATGTGGATTTGGCTGCCGGAGGGAATGGAACCCTCACAAGCAGGTATCGGAGGTCCCTCAGGAATACATTGGGAATACTAAATATTTGTAGTTTACCCTGAAAAAGGGGGTGGTTGCTACTTCTATTTAATCATTCATATTTCAACGATGGTCACGGGGCACTAACATCATCTTCCTACAAATGTATGTGAGAAATTGCTTAGCGCTGTGTCAGCTTTTCTTTTCTGCAGAGTGAAATCTATTTATCCGGTGCTGGATATAATGGCAGCAGGTTCCAGTCAGGAGGTTGAAATTCAAAATGTCAAAACATTGGTTTCTATAATGTCCATAATGTTAGCACTTTGAGACTATCAACATTACATCAGTATCAACATTGTAGAGGATGGCATGTCATCTGTCAACCTTCTGAAGTAAACCTCTTTACTCTTGCCATTCTATACATACTGACATCATAGTGTCAACATCATTTCTTTATAATACACAGTGCTAAACTGCTTCTATGAAAAGGATATTGTTATATTATCTACTATTGTGTATAGAAATGGTACATTCTTTATAAATGACTGCTCTGACCATATCATTGTGACGATCCCATATGCTGTGGAGCTTCACTGGGCTCCGCTATTTATTGTGAGTTCCGCAATAGCCCCAGAAGCCCACTCAGTCTTTCCACTACCCAGGTCTATGAGTGCATACTGCTCTTAGATAGGTTAATAGCTCGGATCGTGGGCCAGTGAGGAGCTGACAGAAAATATCAGGTGGAGCATTGGAAGACTATATACTTGATTATTTGCAAAGGTTGCTGCAGTGTGGATTAGTGACTGTATAATTTATTTGTGTGTCAGTGTGGTTTCTACATTTCTACTTGTTTTCAAAGGTATTGAAATATTTTAGTGGCCATAGAGCTCTCCCTCCTTTACAGTGGATGAAGATGATAGTCATTTCCCCCTCCCCACCTCATTGTAAAGCGCACTTTACTGCCCAGAATGCTGTTTACACAGCATTCTAGGGATCAAGATTGTGAGTGACGTTGCCAGTCAGATGATTACATGCCAGACCAGCAGCAGGAAATCAATTCTGCACTTATGTGGCTGGGGAGGGAGGAGAAATGCACATCCCATGCAGTGGGCTATGTGAGAGGTTATATCTGGCTGCAGTCACATCCCAAGCGACCGCACCCATTATTTGGCTCTACAGTAAAATGTTTGACCTTACTTCTGTGACCTGGACTACTAATATAGAAACATTTGACGGTCTATAGGGAGATAGGGAATTATACTAGGACAGGTGTTCCCAATTGCTTAATAGTCCACCAGATTGCAAAGGTTCTTGGTTGGCTGTTTTATGGTCACACCGCAATATTGGCATGGGGACATGAAGGAAGGGAAAAACAAAGGTTATGTGTGTGGGGATGTAATTGGATAGGCAGGAAGTTTAATTAAGGTTATGTGGGTTTTTTTTTTTTTACTTGCCTAAAAATTTTAATTCAGGGAACACGTGAAGGTTTGTAGACTTCTTGCATGTGGGAGGACATTCCACAGAGTCCTGACATCTGAGTTAGTGCAAACATTTGTGGATGAGACCTATCTTGTAAAGAGCAAAGAAGTTGGGTTAAGGGTTATGAGATAAGAGATGTACAGTAGTATAGTTTACTTTATGGGCTTGTGTGTAAGTAAAAGTATGTTGTATTGAATATGGTAGAATAAAGGGAACCAATGGAGGGACTGATTAGCAGATTCGCAGATGTACATTTAGCACGGAATGAGCTGCACAGCTGCATTCAGAATGGATTGCAGGCCCTAGGCACGTGGAGGAATGAGGGAGCAGTGCAGCTGATTTGGTGGTCACATACACGTGGGCTGAAGGGGAGTGCGTGTGCTGACTTTGTGGCTGAAGTCTGTTTTAGTAATCCCCTAGCTAGTCTTGGTTTCCAGAAGTTCTGCCCTATGCGTTTTTGCCTGCTCCTGTCATCTATCCGCTAGTAGAGCAATGCCGTGATTCATGGGTGTTTAGGTTTACTTAGGGACAAATCTCCAAAGTCACTTTTATTTTTAATTTTTTTTTGACTAGGTCTGAAACCTGGACAAAGGAAAGTGCTGTTCACTTGTTTTAAAAGAAATGATAAGCGTGAAGTAAAAGTTGCTCAGCTGGCTGGTTCTGTGGCTGAAATGTCGGCTTATCATCATGGGGAGGTAAGTGCCACTTAAAGCCGAACTAACCAGTAATTATAATTTTAGGAATGTCCCCATGTTATAATAATGGGTACTTGTTTCCTAGCAGGGCGTCCAGTATGCTGTAAGCGTACAGGGCTATTCTCCATAGCAAAATCGCATTGCATTGCACCTCATGGGCCATTTAATGTAATGTAATTTATTCACTGCTCTGTTGGCCCTAGGGGATTGCATTGCATTGCACCTCCCGAAAAATTGCATGAGATTTTATAGGGTGCGATGCCATGCCATTAGCTATACACTTGTATGACATACAATGAGGTTTCACTAACCCCCTCACTATCCACACCACCCCGAAGTGTGGCGAGCGCGTCCTCCCGACCTTTTCATACCCCCACTATCCACTTCGGCGTGGAGTTCATTTTATATAGTGTGGCGAGCCACCGAGCCCGAAGCTCCGCGGGGCTCGCTGCACTCGCCACACTATATAAAATCAACTCCACGCCAATGTGTATAGTGGGGGTATGAAAAGGTCGGGAGGATGCGTGCCGCCGCCGCTCACCACGCTTCGGGGTGGCGTGGATAGTGGGGGGGGGTCAGTGAAACCTCATTGTATGTCATTCAAGTGTATAGCTAATGGCATCGCATCCTATAAAATCTCATGCGATTTTTCAGGGAGTTGCAATGCAATTCCCTAGGGCCAACAGAGCAGTGAATAAATAACATAAAAAAATCGCATCGCATGCCACTGTAATGGCCCATGAGATGCAATGCAATGCGATTTTGCTACGGTAGCGTACGTAAGAAAACTGGGCGCCCTGCTAGGAAACAAGTACCTAATAACGCTATTAAAATATTCCCTTATTGTTTATAATGCTGTCAGAATGTCCCCATGTCCTAGTAATTCTTTCTGGTTCCAGCAAGCACTGATGATGACCATTGTGAACCTGGCACAGAGCTTTGTGGGAAGTAACAATGTGAGCTTACTGCAGCCCATCGGTCAGTTCGGCACGCGGTTGCATGGTGGCAAAGACGCTGCTAGTCCTCGTTATATTTTCACAATGTTAAGGTGAGTCGCAATGTGGTTGATCCTCCCCTATCCTGAGTTGCTTTAGGGAGTTTGTATAGCATTGTTCTAACTTTTTGGTTTCCTATTCTGCAGCCCACTGGCAAGGTTATTGTTCCCTGGTATGGATGATAACCTGCTTAAGTTCCTGTATGATGATAACCAGCGAGTGGAACCAGAGTGGTACATGCCTATTATACCTTTGGTCTTGGTCAATGGAGCTGAAGGTATTGGTACTGGATGGGCCTGTAAACTTCCCAATTATGACACAAGAGAGATTGTGAATAATGTCAAGAGAATGCTGGATGGCCTAGATCCATACCCCATGGTAAGCTTTGTGCACTGTTATTGTAAAAAGCCGATTGTTCTCAGCAAATGCTCTAACATCATGGAAGGAATGATTAACCATATTCTATTGTCGGTCCATTGTATGTGTGATATTGACAGTCTGTATTAGTTACGTTGCCTTTTTTCCTCTGTATTATGAAGCGAAAAGACCTGTACATTTCTTAACATTAATCAACTATTGTGTTAGTATGTCAATAGTTAAGCAGTGCTAGTTATCTTTCTTTCCTTTTTGCTTTGTGCACATAAAGTACCTGCCTTTTACTTGCTTCATTTGGACTCACTTTGTTATGTATGTCCTGCAGCTTCCAAGCTACAAGAACTTCAAAGGTACACTTCAGGAGATTGGTCAGAACCAGTATGCCGTGAGTGGGGAGGTCTATGTTCTTGATCGAAACACTGTAGAAATCACAGAGCTCCCTGTCAGAACGTGGACTCAGGTTAGTGGACATTCATATGGAAATAATGAGCAAATTTGTGCCCAGAGTTTATCTGTATACATGGCATTTCTAACCATTGGTTTAAAGATTTTAGAATAATACAGTAGCTAGAGATGGAATTTCTGGGCAATTAAACCAGTATTGTTGGTAGATTATTTTTATTATCACATTTATTAAAATGTACGATCTCTTCATAGGTTTACAAGGAGCAGGTTTTGGAGCCTATGCTTAATGGGACAGAGAAAACCCCAGCTCTGATATCGGATTACAAGGAATACCACACTGACACAACTGTGAAATTCGTTGTCAGAATGACAGAAGAAAAGTTGGCTCAGGCAGAAGCTGCCGGCCTGCACAAAGTCTTCAAACTGCAGACCAGTCTTACTTGCAACTCTATGGTAAGTCATTAGTCAGCTCTGCCTGCGTGCTCTGGATATTTCAGAGTGAGAACAGCTGTGGGATGCACCTGTGGAGGTGTCGCTGGTCTACTTTCTCACACCCTATGTTACTCCTCATTAAATGAAGCACCTTTTACCCCTTATTACATTTATTTTGTAGCTTGACTTCTCTTACATTGGAGGGATACTGCAACAATAGGGTGTATAGTTGTGTGCAGGCGCTTGGTCACTAGAAGAATTAACTGGATGAAATCGGAGGTTATCCCCCTCTATTCTCTGGGGTGGTATTCAATTCTGAATCCGACTGTCGGGACGTTCCCAACAGTCGTATTCACGGCTTTTTTTGTCCCGTTCTGACTGTATCTCGACAGTCTGTATTTAATGTTCCGAGTGTCGGAACAGCCATGTTTTGTCGTAAATGGATGCTAAATTGACATAAACAGCCACGAATTTCGACGATTAGCGGCCCTTTCAGACATTTCAAATTCAACTTTAAAAAAGACCAATCTGAAAGCCTTCAGTGCTGTTGGAAGCGGTAGCAATGAATAGGCAAGTGCCGCTATTTCTGCCGGTGGAAATAGCGAAATAGATTGACTACCCCCCTCTGTCTGGAAATACTTCATTTATATGACTAACACCGTCCCAGGATGTGAAAAATGAAAAGGTAATATTAAAACATTGAACAAAGCATAGCAGACCTATTCCATGGCATCTTTGTGGCCACACAAACCACTGAGTTTCCAAAGCGTCCCCCAAATGAGCGAACTACCTAATGTTACAGATTGAAAAACATTTTGTCTGAAACTGGCCTCCTTTTATTTCTAAGACAAAGTAAAAGTATGGCATGAAGATCAGGTAGCCCCTGGTAGGGAAGCCAATTCCGCCTAATTTCTTTCCATCCTGGGATTTAAGATATTGGAAAAAAACAAAAACAATTGCTTTATTAAGTTAGTCAATAAAAATATATTATTAAAAAGAACAGCGCAAGCAAGTCAGATTCACTTCATGGCCATGGGCAGCGCTATTTTGGCAGTGTGATAGTATGGAACTTAAGGCAAGCAGGGCCAGTCCCAGGCACTGGATGATGCAACGACAGCCAGCAGCAGGAGCTCGGGTACCACCAGTCCTGTCCCAGCTACTCCCAACTCCCAGGAGCAGAGGTGATTAGCTGACACTAACGCCTGCATCACAATTGTTTGGCACAACAGTCCTCCACGGTTGAAAGGGTAGGCTGGCATGAGACTTTGCAGCTTGGCCTCTGACTTAACACACAGCCAAACAGAGTATAATCTCAGTGATACTAGTGCTCAGAGATGCCCAGCAAAAAAAAAAAACTGAATGTGCAACCGAAACCTGCATGTCCCAGGATGAAACGCACAGAGCTCTCTTGTTGTGGGAATTGCACAAAGTAAGTCTTTCTTCCCCTGTAGAAGTGTAAGTTCAACAGATTTACAAGAATGGTGTAATGCTATCAATACAACATTACTGTAGTTAATTCATCCCGCCCACATGGGCTGTTCAATTAGCCCCATAAGCTGGCAGTATCAAGGTTTTTCACGTGCCGGAGACCATAACTGGTATAATGGGAGTCTGATATTGGAATAGGGTGCCAGGTTGAGGGCTATTCACCTGGCACTGGTAAGTGTGGCTCCTTACCATGGCATATCCAGTGTGGACAAGAGTTCAAATTTGGTCGATATTTATTTATTTTTTAAATGTTTTTGTTATTAAGTGTTGCACACTCTCTCTGTACCCATTGGTTGCAGTGTCTCCCAATTCAGTCCGAGAAAATAAAGTGTAAAAATAGGGCAGTTATCCATACTTTATAATGTAACACGATTACCTTTTCTAACTGCAGGTGTTGTTTGATCACATGGGCTGTCTGAAGAAGTACGACACTGTACAAGACATTTTGAAGGAGTTCTTTGATTTACGGTTACATTACTACACTCTGCGGAAAGAGTGGCTGATAGGAATGCTTGGTGCGGAGACGGCAAAACTCAACAATCAGGCCAGGTTTATTCTTGAGAAGATCCAAGGAAAGATCGCTATAGGTAATCCTTTAAAGTGTTGTATTATGGAGGATAGCTTGGATGGTCTAGTTTTAATAACAGGCAGTTTTTTAAATGTGTTTTTCAATTACACATTAGTATAGGTTTAATATGAACAGTGGGTGGAGTGATGCTATGATTGTTTTTTTTTTTTTTGTTATACACAAGATAATCTAAAGATAACTAATCTACACAAGTCTTCTATTAAGGCTGCTGTACATATAACGGTGATGCATTGAATAACTTGCTGGGGTGTACTGAAGAATCTTGATCTGTTTATAACAGAAACTGCAATCACATTGCCGATAAATCAGAAATGCAGATATCAAATTTGCATAAAACAAAACCGAACAACTTCACACTAAAACATACATTTTGCAATATAATATATAATACTCTATAACGTAAATGCCACACCCAGAATATCATTGGACCAAATGGGAGCAGTGCGTGGACCCAGCTGGACTCCAGCCGTATGATAGTTATTTTAATAAACTGTGCAGTCTGTATAGAAAGGCATTGCCTCTTCATGTTCCCTAGTCATTTGGATATTGTCTCTGAGGGTATGTGCTGTGGTCACCTTTATGTGCTTATGTGCTGTTCTATTAGCTGTGGTAACCTTTATGTGCTGTTATTTCCATGTAGAGAACAAAAGCAAGAGAGATCTGATTCAGATGTTGGTACAGAAGGGCTTCGAGTCGGACCCTGTGAAATCATGGAAGGAAGCGCAGGAAAAGGTAGCCTAGGTTTGATTTCTTTGGTGAATTTTGTTTTTCATTTTTACGTTTTAAGATTGAAAAATGGGGCATCTGCAATGTTGTAGTCTCACGGGATAGAAGTGTGGTCCAGCTAGGCAAATCCAACATGAAGTTTTCCTAATCACAGATTTCACCAGTCCATGCCATATGTTATGTCTGGGTAGTGGACACTTCCCCACTGCTGGCCTCCTTCCGTGTCTGCCATAACTATCCCACTGATTGTGATCTCTTTACAGGCTACGGAGGAAGATGATGTCCAAGATCAGAATGAGGACAGTTCCTCAGACTCTGGCTCTGCATCAGGGCCAGATTTTAACTACATTCTCAATATGTCTCTGTGGAGCCTTTCCAAGGAGAGAGTGGATGAGCTTATTAGACAGAGGGATGTTAAGGTAGGAGTGTAACTCTCAGACACTGAGTAACATGGCTTTCTTTTGGTTACTGTCATTGTTTCACAGAATTACACAAAGGTGCCTGGCTTATGTAACATCCCGTTTATGCTCTAGGTTATACAATGGGACTTCAGAAATGCTGTGTGGGTACTGCATCTATTTCTTACGCCCAGAACACACTTGTTAGTGGAAGTTATAGGGATTGGGTATAGGTCAGTCAGAGCAGATAACCTTATTATGTTGGAACCCTCCCCCCAATATGGGGTTTCTGTTTAGACCCCAGTAAGCTACAAATTGTGTGCATTTATAAATGTAAAGCTATTGAAATGGTTGTCAGGTGACCAGCTTTGCGGGGAGCTGAAGTGACTGTCTCTTCGCATGACAGTGCGTGGTCCCAGATGTCCATTGCTTTTGGTTTCTGACCCCCCACCTTTATACAATGTGTCCAAGCCCTCCAAAGGGATGGTCTCTGTTTTAGTGTAGCTCAGCAATTAATAAAGGTATTCCAAAAAGTGACAGCACTTTTACAGGACATTTAGCTCATGGCTGTAAAACAGTGTTTGCTTTTCCCCACAGCAGGCGGCTGGTGTTTAGCTTCAGTAATCCTTCACTATGTAGTCGTCCAATACATATTGCTGCTCTCCACTTCCAACAAGAGTCAGTCTGTACGGGTGGGCTCCATAGAAAACATGACATTTTCTTAATTCCCGGCAAAGCTATGAGCAACTGCCAATTACATGTGAATGCTTGCAGGTGCAGTTTATGGTGGGTACACGGTGTGCTTATATGTAGGTGTACTTGGCTGCTCTTGCTGATATATGTAGCAGTGCTGTTGGTACTCTTGGGCATAGTCAACTGTATTGTGGTTCCCTTCGTAAGCTAGCAGATATATAGTGGTGGGGGCACAAGCTGCTATGTACAGACAGGTATACAGCATGTCAGCAGTAGAGGGGTCATGTATATGATGTACTGACACTGGTTCTATGCTATTGTAACTAGATTAACTCTGCAGTTCTTCTTACCTATCTGATTGAATATTTATATATATGTATATGTCTCTATGGACCGGCACTTGCAATAATCGTGAACAGTTGCCGGGGTGCTCAATCAGATGTAGTATAAATGTCCTCAAGATATTGGCACTCCCACAGAGTTTTCAAATACATCATTGAAGTGTGCTAACGTTTTGCGGTATTACCCGCCTTATCAAGGCCAAAATATGTATATGTGTGTGTGTCTGTCTCTCTCTCTCTATATATATATATATCTATATATCCATATATCTATATCTATATATAATCGAAGTTAGAACCGCACTCTGAAAGAACATAGGACAACTCAGCGGTGCTCCACTTTAGAGGAGTATCAGTCCCAATAATATAACATTTGTTTTTGAAGCAGGCACTCACCATAGGCAATTTTGAGCAAGTTGGATCAAATTTTATTTCAAGACATCAAAAAAGTTTGGTCGACGTTTCGATCCTCAACAGGGATCTTTGTCAAGACAGAGGTAGGTCACATCTCAGGACAGGCAGCACCAGGCAGTGTACAAATGCAGTCTCCCATTCAGCTATTTATGGTAGCACTAAGTAAGTGATAGACACACCTACTTCCTGTGGACTCAACTACCAGGAAGTGTTTTAAGAACTATGTAATATAGGGCCAATAAATGTAATATAGAATGCCACAATATAAGATAAGGTAGCGTCTTAATGTGAATAATGCGCAGCACCAAAAAAGAAGTTAACAGGTCCCAGGTTTAAGCGCTAAGGAGAACGAGTTCCGTCTAACCGGAAGTGACATGCGTTCCACCGCCGTGGAACGCATGACTAACCGGAAGTAGCCGGGATTGGCCGCTCAATCGCGCCAAAACCCGCAGCCGGATATCTCAAGCAGTGACAGGAGACGGAAATCAAGTGCGCTCCAGCCATTGGAGCGCACAATTAAACGGAAGTATTGGGCTTGCGTGTCAGACAACTGAAGCGCACGCCACGTGGTAGGAAGTCTAAATAAGAAGCAGGGATAGTAGCTTGCGCTCCAACTAAGTGGAACGCAAACCGGAAGTAAGACTAAATAGTCAGCGCATTAAATCTAAGGACCATAGGTGCAAATACATTTTTTATACTGATAACGTGCCACCATATAATGCCGAACTGGAGAGATTGCCTGATACTTCACATCATAAATGACAACAATAAAAACTCATTTTTTCAAAATTTGCAGATAAAAAATGTACAGGAAAATTAAATAATGTACATTACATGAAAATAATATTTAAAAAATAATAAACATAAACATAAAAAAACAAGACAAAAAATTGAAGATATTAGCAGCATTGATAACTTCAATTAAATTCCCTAGAGAAACACATTGTATGAAATATATTCATTTAAGCCCCTAGGGGCTACTGTTCCAAGGTCATAAATCCAGCGTGCTTCGCGCTGATGAAGTCTTTTCACCCGATCTCCTCCTCGCAAAGGAGGGGGTATGTGGTCAATTAACATGCATCTCAGACTAGCAACAGAATGACCCAACTGTTGAAAATGCTTGGCCACCGGTTTGTCGGACACCTTATTTTCAAGTGCCTGCCGTATCGACAGGCGATGGTTCGCCATCCGCTCCCTAAAACATCGTGTGGTGAGTCCCACATAGTAGAGTCCGCAGGGGCATATCAAGATATAAATCACAAATGATGTTGTGCACGATAATCGGTGCTGAATCTTGATTTTTTTCCCCGTATGTGGGTGGGGGAATGTCTGTCCAGCAAGCATGGATCGACAGGTGGTGCAGTCGATACACCGAACACACCCCAACCGTTGTGTTGGTAACCAAGAGGTGTTGTTACCACTAGGCTGTGATGTAGGTCGCATGAGCATCTGCTTGATATTTGGTCCACGACGGTAGGAGAGCATAGGGGCTTTTTTGCTCACATGAGACATCTTAGTGTCTGTGGCCACAATTGGCCAATGCTTTTTGATTGCTCTACCCATCTCGTCGGATGCCGTGTTGTAAATTGATGTGAAGATCATGCGATTCTGTTCAAGTTTACGTGGTGTTGCCAACTGCTCTTGCTGGTGCCTATTGAGTGCCTTGCGAAGACAACGCTCGATGGTTCTTTTGTGATAACCCCTTTCGATAAAGCGCCCACTCATCTCTCCAATTTGTTCATGTGCTGTAGAAATCGATGAGTTGTTGCGTAGCACTCTAATAAATTGAGAGATGGGAAGACTCTCTTTGAGGGAGCTCGGGTGGTGACTCGAAGCATAGAGTAACGAGTTGCGGTCAGTCTCTTTACGAAACAATGTAAAACCAATCTTTGATCCTTCCTTGAAGAGTGTAACATCCAGGAAGTTTATGCTAGTCAACGAGATGCAGTGTGTGAATCGAATGGTTGTATCAAGGGAATTTAGTATTCTAATCATTTCAAGAAACTCAGACTCCGTGCCAACCCAAATCAAAAAAATATCGTCAATTAAATCTTTTGAAACACAAAATTTTACTGGAAAATGCAGGCATGATGTAGCTGTTCTCATAATTATGCATGTAGAGATTTGCATAGGACGGGGCCAGGGAAGACCCCATTGCGGTCCCCGCCCTCTGCAAAAAATATCCTTTACCATACATAAAGTGGTTATGCCGCAATACAAGTTCTGCCAATTCAAGAAGGAATTCGATCGGGGGACCCACATTAGGAGCAGACTGCAGACTTTTTCTAAGTGCTTCTAATCCACCTTGATGGGGAATAACCGTATACAATGAGGTGACATCCATGGTAGCAAAAAATGCCCCATCTGGAATGTCCCCCAAGGAGGCGATTTTCTCGAGAAAGTCTGAGGTGTCCCTTATGTAGCTCCACATTTGTTGAACATGCTTCTGAAGAAAAACATCAATAAAGATAGCCAATGGCTGTAGCACAGAGCCCACAGCCGATATAATAGGACGTCCAGGTGGATCATCCAGCCGCTTATGGATCTTAGGTAAGGTGTAAATATACGGGCATACTGGATGATCCACCTGGAGAAACGTCAACTCATCCTTGCTAATCCAACCTGACTGCAAACCCCTGCCAATGGTACCATCCACCAACTTTTTAATATTTAACATAGGGTTAATCTTGAGCTGTTCGTACGTGTTCACGTCAGAAAGTTGTCGCCGAATTTCGGCATCGTAAGATGACCAATCCTGCACTACCACACCCCCTCCCTTGTCCGCTTGACGAAAAACAAGTTGCTTATTGCCCATAAGGCTACGAAGTGCCAAACGATGTTCATGGGAGAGGTTGTCGTAGCGTGGTTTAAGGTGCTGTGCTGACATGTTATGTTCGACCAGACGTGAAAACGTACGAATGCTGGGATTCACCGAACAAGGATCAAAAGTACTTCTCTTAGGCAATTTGTTAACAGTCTCAGGTAAACTCAAAGTTTGAGGTCCAAAGAACTCACGTAAACGTAGCTTGCGACCAAATTTGAAATTGTCAACAGACCAGTCAAATTTATTAGGTTTCACTGTTGGAACAAAAGTAAAACCTAAACTCAACACTTCAAGCTCAGACTTTGTAAGTTCCTGACTAGAAATATTAAACACAAGTTCATTTATTTTCCCCTCCTTCCTTTTCCTTTTCCCACCGCCCCGCCTCGTGGGGTATTTTGTGGGCGGTGCGAAGGATCCGGGAATTTCCGGGTGACCCTTCCTAAAAAAGAGGAAGAGGAGGAGGCGGCTGATGATGTCAAATCCCTCGGTGGCCTGCCCTCACCCTCAGAATTAGATTGTGAAGAACTGTTATAAGAGGAATGACCTCTTGGTCTATAATTACGGTTCTCACCCCTATTGTAGAATCTACGGGGTTCACCTTTCAACCACCGATAAACTTGGTGGTTGGTGTAATCTTGGTTGACCACTTCAAGTTTTTTCTTTTTAAAGGAAATTAGATCACTCTGATAGGTGTTGATCTGCTCACCGAGTTTTTCCAACCAATTTGTTGTGGTATCCCCGATTAGTACAGGTGCAGAGGCTGAATTCAAAATAGCAATCTCACTTTTGATCTTAGTCAATTCACTCCCCACCTCCTCTATCACAAGCAACAAGAGGTCCAAAGAGCACTTATTCAACACACCACACCATCGGGTACAGAACGCAAGGTTTCCGCGGCCGATGGTGGGTGTGTTGTTAACCCTAAAGCCTCTAGGGATCCTCTTGTTTCTGTAATAGTCTGACAAAAATTGACCGTGCAAGGTCAAATCAACCTCTCTTTTTCTTAATTTTAATAGCTTATGATAAATATCTATAGCTTTATCGTCAGGCAGAGATAGAAAATCTGAATGATGAAAAAGTACTTTTTCAGCCTCATCATCGGTCAGAGATACCAGAACATTCTGGGCTCTTTCCAATGTAGCATCATCCAAAATAGGAACAGATACTTGTGACATAATCCAGTAAGGCAAAAAACAAAATAATAATAATACTATATGCACTTAAGATAGGGTGGCACGGAGAACTGAGTATATAAACAACTCAAACAATCAAAAAAAACAATGCTGCAACCTTCAATAGAAATGATTTTAAAATAGCTAAGATCATAAAGACATGAAGTAGCTCATGCACACTCCTGGATATTGCTTTTAGTCCATGAAAATTACATGTGGTTCCTTGGAATAAATCTTGTAATCACCCCACAGGGTAGTACAGGGGCTGGCACAAAGAGGTATCTGTAGCTTGCACAGAGTCTCCATACACAATCGAAGTTAGAACCGCACTCTGAAAGAACATAGGACAACTCAGCGGTGCTCCACTTTAGAGGAGTATCAGTCCCAATAATATAACATTTGTTTTTGAAGCAGGCACTCACCATAGGCAATTTTGAGCAAGTTGGATCAAATTTTATTTCAAGACATCAAAAAAGTTTGGTCGACGTTTCGATCCTCAACAGGGATCTTTGTCAAGACAGAGGTAGGTCACATCTCAGGACAGGCAGCACCAGGCAGTGTACAAATGCAGTCTCCCATTCAGCTATTTATGGTAGCACTAAGTAAGTGATAGACACACCTACTTCCTGTGGACTCAACTACCAGGAAGTGTTTTAAGAACTATGTAATATAGGGCCAATAAATGTAATATAGAATGCCACAATATAAGATAAGGTAGCGTCTTAATGTGAATAATGCGCAGCACCAAAAAAGAAGTTAACAGGTCCCAGGTTTAAGCGCTAAGGAGAACGAGTTCCGTCTAACCGGAAGTGACATGCGTTCCACCGGAAATTCCCGGATCCTTCGCACCGCCCACAAAATACCCCACGAGGCGGGGCGGTGGGAAAAGGAAAAGGAAGGAGGGGAAAATAAATGAACTTGTGTTTAATATTTCTAGTCAGGAACTTACAAAGTCTGAGCTTGAAGTGTTGAGTTTAGGTTTTACTTTTGTTCCAACAGTGAAACCTAATAAATTTGACTGGTCTGTTGACAATTTCAAATTTGGTCGCAAGCTACGTTTACGTGAGTTCTTTGGACCTCAAACTTTGAGTTTACCTGAGACTGTTAACAAATTGCCTAAGAGAAGTACTTTTGATCCTTGTTCGGTGAATCCCAGCATTCGTACGTTTTCACGTCTGGTCGAACATAACATGTCAGCACAGCACCTTAAACCACGCTACGACAACCTCTCCCATGAACATCGTTTGGCACTTCGTAGCCTTATGGGCAATAAGCAACTTGTTTTTCGTCAAGCGGACAAGGGAGGGGGTGTGGTAGTGCAGGATTGGTCATCTTACGATGCCGAAATTCGGCGACAACTTTCTGACGTGAACACGTACGAACAGCTCAAGATTAACCCTATGTTAAATATTAAAAAGTTGGTGGATGGTACCATTGGCAGGGGTTTGCAGTCAGGTTGGATTAGCAAGGATGAGTTGACGTTTCTCCAGGTGGATCATCCAGTATGCCCGTATATTTACACCTTACCTAAGATCCATAAGCGGCTGGATGATCCACCTGGACGTCCTATTATATCGGCTGTGGGCTCTGTGCTACAGCCATTGGCTATCTTTATTGATGTTTTTCTTCAGAAGCATGTTCAACAAATGTGGAGCTACATAAGGGACACCTCAGACTTTCTCGAGAAAATCGCCTCCTTGGGGGACATTCCAGATGGGGCATTTTTTGCTACCATGGATGTCACCTCATTGTATACGGTTATTCCCCATCAAGGTGGATTAGAAGCACTTAGAAAAAGTCTGCAGTCTGCTCCTAATGTGGGTCCCCCGATCGAATTCCTTCTTGAATTGGCAGAACTTGTATTGCGGCATAACCACTTTATGTATGGTAAAGGATATTTTTTGCAGAGGGCGGGGACCGCAATGGGGTCTTCCCTGGCCCCGTCCTATGCAAATCTCTACATGCATAATTATGAGAACAGCTACATCATGCCTGCATTTTCCAGTAAAATTTTGTGTTTCAAAAGATTTATTGACGATATTTTTTTGATTTGGGTTGGCACGGAGTCTGAGTTTCTTCAAATGATTAGAATACTAAATTCCCTTGATACAACCATTCGATTCACACACTGCATCTCGTTGACTAGCATAAACTTCCTGGATGTTACACTCTTCAAGGAAGGATCAAAGATTGGTTTTACATTGTTTCGTAAAGAGACTGACCGCAACTCGTTACTCTATGCTTCGAGTCACCACCCGAGCTCCCTCAAAGAGAGTCTTCCCATCTCTCAATTTATTAGAGTGCTACGCAACAACTCATCGATTTCTACAGCACATGAACAAATTGGAGAGATGAGTGGGCGCTTTATCGAAAGGGGTTATCACAAAAGAACCATCGAGCGTTGTCTTCGCAAGGCACTCAATAGGCACCAGCAAGAGCAGTTGGCAACACCACGTAAACTTGAACAGAATCGCATGATCTTCACATCAATTTACAACACGGCATCCGACGAGATGGGTAGAGCAATCAAAAAGCATTGGCCAATTGTGGCCACAGACACTAAGATGTCTCATGTGAGCAAAAAAGCCCCTATGCTCTCCTACCGTCGTGGACCAAATATCAAGCAGATGCTCATGCGACCTACATCACAGCCTAGTGGTAACAACACCTCTTGGTTACCAACACAACGGTTGGGGTGTGTTCGGTGTATCGACTGCACCACCTGTCGATCCATGCTTGCTGGACAGACATTCCCCCACCCACATATGGGGAAAAAAAATCAAGATTCAGCACCGATTATCGTGCACAACATCATTTGTGATTTATATCTTGATATGCCCCTGCGGACTCTACTATGTGGGACTCACCACACGATGTTTTAGGGAGCGGATGGCGAACCATCGCCTGTCGATACGGCAGGCACTTGAAAATAAGGTGTCCGACAAACCGGTGGCCAAGCATTTTCAACAGTTGGGTCATTCTGTTGCTAGTCTGAGATGCATGTTAATTGACCACATACCCCCTCCTTTGCGAGGAGGAGATCGGGTGAAAAGACTTCATCAGCGCGAAGCACGCTGGATTTATGACCTTGGAACAGTAGCCCCTAGGGGCTTAAATGAATATATTTCATACAATGTGTTTCTCTAGGGAATTTAATTGAAGTTATCAATGCTGCTAATATCTTCAATTTTTTGTCTTGTTTTTTTATGTTTATGTTTATTATTTTTTAAATATTATTTTCATGTAATGTACATTATTTAATTTTCCTGTACATTTTTTATCTGCAAATTTTGAAAAAAAATGAGTTTTTATTGTTGTCATTTATGATGTGAAGTATCAGGCAATCTCTCCAGTTCGGCATTATATGGTGGCACGTTATCAGTATAAAAAATGTATTTGCACCTATGGTCCTTAGATTTAATGCGCTGACTATTTAGTCTTACTTCCGGTTTGCGTTCCACTTAGTTGGAGCGCAAGCTACTATCCCTGCTTCTTATTTAGACTTCCTACCACGTGGCGTGCGCTTCAGTTGTCTGACACGCAAGCCCAATACTTCCGTTTAATTGTGCGCTCCAATGGCTGGAGCGCACTTGATTTCCGTCTCCTGTCACTGCTTGAGATATCCGGCTGCGGGTTTTGGCGCGATTGAGCGGCCAATCCCGGCTACTTCCGGTTAGTCATGCGTTCCACGGCGGTGGAACGCATGTCACTTCCGGTTAGACGGAACTCGTTCTCCTTAGCGCTTAAACCTGGGACCTGTTAACTTCTTTTTTGGTGCTGCGCATTATTCACATTAAGACGCTACCTTATCTTATATTGTGGCATTCTATATTACATTTATTGGCCCTATATTACATAGTTCTTAAAACACTTCCTGGTAGTTGAGTCCACAGGAAGTAGGTGTGTCTATCACTTACTTAGTGCTACCATAAATAGCTGAATGGGAGACTGCATTTGTACACTGCCTGGTGCTGCCTGTCCTGAGATGTGACCTACCTCTGTCTTGACAAAGATCCCTGTTGAGGATCGAAACGTCGACCAAACTTTTTTGATGTCTTGAAATAAAATTTGATCCAACTTGCTCAAAATTGCCTATGGTGAGTGCCTGCTTCAAAAACAAATGTTATATATCTATATATATATATATATATATATATATATATATATATATATCTGGTTTACTTGTGCTGAATTAGAGGGGTGTAGTCCGCAGGGAAATGAGGGCAGGAGGCGGCACTGTAAAAAAAAAAAAAGTGGCAAAAGTGTATTCAAATCATAAGTGCAATGAACAAAAAAGTCAGCAGTGTGTCAACAGTTTTGACTTTTGCTTTGCAAGCGGGCTTACTAGTATGTATGTATTTATGTATATAGATATATAATGTGTGTATGTATATATGTGTGTATATATTCACAATTTTGTGTCCATAAGATTACAGCTATTATACACACTGCATAGTCTGATAACTGCTCCTAGCTAGCCAGTGACTATATGCAGGCCTGCACCTCATTGGTAAGTCTTGTGTTAGCAGCCTTAAGAAAAAGTATCCCGATTGTAAGTTGTCTGCAGTAGATGTATGTACTAATGAGTTACTCATTTTACTTGTGTTCTAGGGGAAGGAGCTGAATGACCTAAAGAGAAAATCTCCATCCGACCTCTGGAAGGAAGACTTGGCAGCTTTTGTTGAAGAACTTGAGGTAGGTTCCAAAACTTTCTTTTGTGATTAAGTATGAAGTGTTTCATAAAGCAATGCTATTTTTATTTTTAGTATAAGCAATCACTAAATCTAAGATATAAAACTCTATTCCAAAAACAACTTTTATAGCATTGGAGTTACCACTTTCTGGAACCTAGTGAATATTCCTCTTGGAGTTAAATTTATTGATCCAAACACTGGTGAGATTTTTCTTTCATATAGGACTGAAGACTATTTACTAGAACGTTGCTATTGCTAGTAAGCAAGAGATCTTATAACAGAGCACTAGTATCTCCTACAAAGAAACAAATGTGATACCGGAGTAACCTGTAATCGCCAGACTACGGTGTCCTGTTTTACTTAGGGGGATAGTTAAATGGGTGCACGGCTTTCACTGCAACAAACAGTCGTGCCCAGTTTTGGATTCATGCGGGTATGCGTGCTTTATTTACATTTAACACAAGGGTAGCCTTTCCCCATTCCCAAAAAAAAGTGCATAAACATAACTTTTGTGAAATTAATATATGGTACACTGTCATTTTGCTTTGAATTTAGCTGCATCATAATTTACATTAATGGTGTTACATAAGGAAATTCATGATAAAATTCACTCTTTGGCGACCATCTTAGTCACCACCTTGAAAACACCCCCTTACTGTACTATGACCGTGTCTTCATGTCCCGTAAAACCCCTGTCTCTACTCCCCTGGTTTAAACGGCCCTATTGCAGGATGCTTGGAAAAAGACTTGCATCCAAGAAAAGCTGTAACTTCTATTTACATAAATTCACAAATGTGGGGATTCTTAAAAAAACCTATTTCGATGATTATTCTTCTGAGAGGGCAATTCTATTCTGCAACACTGTCCAAAAAAGGAAATGAGATTCAATCTGCCATAATTAACCGGGGTGTCATACAGTACAATAATTGAAGGTCACGGGGTCCTAATTATTATCTGGACAAGTGGCTATTGTATACAATGGACCAGCTACATAGTTGCACTGAAATGTACTTCTAAAGAGCTCAATAATACTGTACTGTCAAGCTGACCAGTTCATTTCTCTGTACAATTAAAGTATTTTATAGTGAGGACTAATTGAATAGATATGCAAATTTGGTAATGAGCCTATTGAATGCAGAATGTCTCTTTGTGAATATGCTGTTGACTCTTTCTTGTCATTTCACTTCTTTGCTTTAGAAAGTGGAGGCTCAGGAGAGAGAGGACGTGTTAGCTGGTTTTGCAGGGAAACCCATAAAAGGGAAAGTTGGCAAACCAAAAATGAAGAAGCTCCAGCTGGAAGAGACCCTGCCTTCAATGTATGGCAGGAGGATAGAACCCCAGATTAGCGCAATGAAAGCCGACGTCAGCAAAAAGCTGCTCAAGAAAAAGAAGGTGAGGCTGACTTGTTATCGAACACTTGGATCACTGCACACAGAATCCAAGTAGAATGTTCTGTCCTTGCCAATCAGCAACTCTTAACGGCAGATAACGACTTGGCTTATCTAGTATTCTCACCTTATGGAGGGTGCAGCCATTCTCCAACACATACATTGTTTCTATCTAGTTGTGGGGTTAGGATTCTTGGGTAGTTGTTATGGGAGAGTGGTAACATGTGGGTACTGTTGTCCCCTCATTTGTTACTACATGCCATGGGTGCTATGTGCTGTCATTCTATGTTTAAGATACCATGTAGATGTCCTGGTCGGTGGTATTGACCAACTTTATTCAAACTCTTTCAAAAGCGGCCATTGCTAAGCGCTTATCCGCTTTTTCTAAGAACCTTAGTTTTTAATGAAAACTGCTATGGAACTTGGAAAAAGCCACTGGGAAAAGATTCCGCATGTGCCGGTTACAAGCTGGTAGAGGGAGAGTGGAGTTTGCCATGAAGGTGAGTTAACACTTGCTTTTTCGAGTTTCACATATAGGCGATGCGGGTCACACAGCCAGCCCAATGATAAATCTACCCCTCTGTCTCGAAATTGTCTGTTTTTAATGATGTTTAATCCCCCTTGTTTGTTCTTATGTGAAGGGTGAAATTGATTCTTTAGCACTGAAACTGGAATTTGATGATGAGTTTAGCTCAACTCCGGTAGACGGAGGTGGTGAAGACTCTCAGACAACCACTCCAGTGAAACCTGTAAAACCGAAGCGGGAGCGGAAAGAAAGAGAACCCGGTATGAGGAACATTTTAGCTTTTATCACTGTATTAATGGGGCCTTAAATACTGTTGTTCATTAGTAAATTATTTACAATTCATTATGTTCGTTTGATAGCCATTCACACAATTCAAAAAATTTGTTCAAATAAATATTAGGTGTAAAAACCATTTTCTAATTATGCATAATGATTAAATATATATTATTTTAGATTATAACTATGTAATTACACAATTTGTGTTGTCGTTTGTTCCATATGTATATATATTTGCCTCTGCTTAAATTTTTTTATTTTTTTTATTATTGATTTGCTTAGGCCCTCGAGCCAAAAAGAACTCTCTGACTCCAAAGTCCTCGATCAAAAAAGGAAAGAAGAGGAACCCTTGGTCAGAAGATGAATCCAAGTCAGACAGTGATATAGAAGAGGCAGAAGTAGTGGAACCTGTGGTTATACCTCGGGATAACCTATTGAGGAGAGCTGCCGGTAAGGCGTAATAGAGACACATTGACGCTACAGCCTTGTTTCACTGTGTTGCAAGAGGCCTCCAATTCACATGCTGAAACTGGTATTGACCCCAGTGTAAGTTGTTAGACAGTCATTAGGGCGACATGCATTTAGGTCGATGTGTGTCTAGGTTGACAGGGTCATTAGGTTGACAATCAAAAGGTCGACGTGGGGTTTTTCACTGGTTTTCGAGTTGACCTGTGCCGACAGGCAGTATTTCATGCCCTACCATCCACTAGGGCGTTGCGGGAGAATAAAATAGTGTGCCGAGTGTAGCGAGGCACCGAGACATGGCGACGGATGCGGTGCACTTTAACCTGTATCCATGCTGACTGTGTCGACATTCGGGTAAAAAAAACAGTGAAAAACCCCATGTCAACTTTTTGACTGTCGACACCCCAAATAAAGTTTTAGATCATAAAAACCCTAATACCATGCTTTATAAATTGTCAGCAACTTATTATAAGATGTGGCTTATATCACGCAGTGGCAATCCTCCTGCCATCAAATCGCTTCTACTCTGCAATGGCGTAATGTGGCAAACAACCTCATCTACTGTACCGTCCACCTAGAATTTAAGTTGCATCCTCTGGAACATATTTAGCTCTTATGTTAGGTATGCCGGCCTAGATCAATAGGGTGTGTGTGTGTGTGTGTGTGTGTAGTACTGTTTTAGAATCCACTTGTATGTGATTTGTCTAATCAGGCCCATTGTGTACATTGATAGCATTGATATCGTGACTGATTTGAATGCTAAATCCTGAAGTTTATCATCTATTTCGATTAAACAATGTGAAATCTATAAATCTGAACACTAGATCACATTGTGTATCTATACCTACTGTAAGTCCTAATGGTTCCCTCTTTACCACAGCTGAAAGACCCAAGTATACTTTTGACTTTTCTGAAGAAGAAGATGCAGATGATGATGACGACGATGACCAAATTATTAGTAATAACAACTTTGATGACTTGAAGCCAAGGTCGTGTTCTGTTTCCAATAATCAGAATGACGATGCCCACTCGGACAGTCCGGAGAAGGATGAATACGATTTCTCGCCTTTCAAATCAACAGCATCCACGGAGTACGCTTTCCCTTATTGGCGCCATAGTAAATTATTACTTATATTGATATATTGGATTTATTGCTAATGCGTGATCTCTCCAACCTACAGAAAGTCATCAGAGACTCAAAAGAAGAAGGATGTTGATGACATATTTTCCTCCACCTCGTTCTCTGAAAAAGTTGATGATGGTAAATGAGGTTTCTGATGGTCTTATAGAGTAAACCAGTTAACCCTGGCTACAATACAGTGCTCCCTCTTTATACTGCCATCTTAGAACACTGGCAAAAGGCATATATATAGATGTGTCCTATTACATCTAGTAACAATACCCCATGTAGCACAAGATGTCTGGCGCAAGTGAGTCGCCAGATCCCATGAGACTCTTCTAATGTCAGACATCTTTCTTTTCCCTTGAAATACATCTTGCGACAAGGTTGCACAAGGAGACTCTGCTGACTAATTTGCTATTACACTTGTATGTTGTGTGACTGAGCCTGTATACAGAACAGAACATGTACTGAGAATTAAGCTACATTGTAGCACTTTGCGCACAGATCTAGAAGTGTCATACTGTATATCCCATTAATCGGCAGTCTCTTCGTGCCTCCGCGTTGCGTTGTGTCTAAGACACATATTCGGCTAAACGCCAGATGCGAGAAGATTCTCACGTGACATGGCATGCCAAAAGCCGCTGTTGGGCATGACTGCAGCAAAGATATGAGGGTGCATCTGTATATGAGTGGGGTTACAAGGAGGTGATTATATAATAGAAGGAACAGATTTTAGTGCAGTATAATATACCTGGTTGTGAGGATCACTTTATAAATGGATAATTACAAACAAGGTGTATCAAACTAGTTCTCTCTTATATTTATTTTTTATAGACGATACTGCAAAATATAACAGTGAAGACGATGAGCCCTCCCCTCTCTACACATCAGGGTTCAGCTACAAATCTAAAGAAAAGGCGCCCAGTAAAGTATCTAAGAAAGGTAATGTGGAAGGTGATTTTTGCTTCTTATTACTACTAAAGCTGACCTTTTATACTAACCTCGATGGGTGTTGTAGTGGTTTGTGAGCTCAAGAGTTCAGCTTTCCAAAGCAGCCCGGTTATAAATGGTTCTCACAAATGTGACTTGTCTTTTCTGTGAAAAAGGAAGAAAAATAATTGGGCTGCTCAGTACCAGACATGTCTAGTTTGCCAGTCAGTCGCTGCTGCGTGAGCTGAGCTTTTTATTGTATTTCCAGATGCAGCAATATACAACAGTGATGATGATGAAACTTCCCCCCTCTTATCCTCAACGCTCACCTACAAGTCTAAAGAAAAACCCGCCAGCAAAGCATCTACGAAGAAAGGTAAGACTTGATGGTGGTTGGTTTTAAAATGTATTTTATTTTAAAATTGACCAGTGGCTAACCTATGTACGACATAGTATGTGATATGTCCTATTAAGACCAGGAGGGGTAACCGTGCTGCAGAGGGCAGTGTTCTGTGTCTGAAATATTCACTTGGCTGCATGCTGGTATTTCCTGATCAATGCCAACAAATGGTTTCCCAGCCTAATACGCTGACTAGGGACAAGCAAAAGAAACCCCAAGATAGGGGTCTATGACCCTCCTTCTGTCTGGGCTTTGGTCCCAGTTAACATTAACAGGGTGACCTCCCCTCACACCAAGACGTTACCTTCTTCATGTGGATTTTTGCTTATTCTCTGGCAGAAGAATCGGAGCGGTTATTTACTAACTGTTTCCACTCTGCACTGTTAGTATCATGATTGGGTCTGTCCCATTTTTAAAGCTGCTCTATGGTGTTTTAAAAAATACATAATGGAACTACTACCTTTTTATTTAGCTGTGCAGAATCCCTATCTGTGTTGATTTTATATTTTTCGGTCACTTGTGGGGAGGTCTCTTCAGTACCAGTGGGGTTGAGAGGTCACAATATGTAACCATCACTGTATCCCAGGTCCTCCCCCCCCCCCCCCCCCCCCCAGCATCCCATGATTGGGGATTTCTGTCCTGTGGAAACAAGACAATTAATGACCCAGCCAAGTCATCAGTGTGCGAGTAAAGAAATCCTGAATAAACGTGAGCGGTTGGGCAGTGTGAGGACAGGATGTGGGAAATATTGCTGTGTACGTCCCAGAGGTTTTTCCTGTCTCTAACTGGGGAGTTAGCACATTAGTTATGGTGGCCATTGAGTGTTTCATGGAATGGTCTTTTTTTTTTTTTACACAGAAGATGCACCAAAATACACCAGTGACGACGATGAATCTTCCCTCTTCTCTTCAACGTTCAGCTACAAGTCTAAAGAAAAACCAGCCAGCAAAGCTGCTACTAAGAAAGGTAAGCTGAGCCTGTACAATGGGGGATCGTTATATTTTTGTTTTTTTGTATTTAACTGTTAAATCTAAAGCAGGGGTCCTCAAACTATTTTGCTCTGGGATCCCATCAGACAATAAAAATAATTACAGGACCCCAGCAAGGTCCTGCAGAAGGTCATCATATCACATGTGTAGTCGGCAGATGGCACATACATGGTGGCACAAAATGATGGGAGGAGTCTAAAATAACTGACAATTCAACAGATTTTTCAGACCCTTTGGGGGAAATTTACTAAGATGTGTATTCTACTTCACATGTGATATTGCTATGCGCAACCAATCAGAATCTACTTATTTATTTAGCACCCTCTAGAAGATAGTAGGCAGGATCTGATTGGTTGCCCATAGCAACATCACATGTGAAGTAGATTACACATGACTAAATTTCCCCCTTTGAATCACTGACTGGGATTAGAAAAGTTATCAGCCTGATGGTCAGCAACATGAAGTCGCAACCCCATGCTGAGAAGGTCGGGACCCACAGTTTGAGAACCACTGACCTAAAGAAATATATACAAGTAGTGAACAAGTGGAGGCTGCATAGGAGTTTTGTCATTGCACACAGCCTGTATGTGCTGTGGTATCCTGTTTCCCAATATCCGGAATAACACCAGTCTAGAACTCCTCAGCTGCTGTCTGTGCTGGAGAATATTGTCCTACCCTCAAACTCTTGGCTAACCCTGCATGCTCAACGCATATGGAGGGTTTATTTTATATCACCATCTGCAAAGATTTCTGCAACATTGGGTAATGAGGACCGCTCAAACATTGGCTATGCTTTCTAGGGGAGTGACTGTACCCAAGCCATGCTAGGAAAATGCACCCCACTGATTTCACAAACCTGGAAAAGTATGCCTGCTACAGCTGTAGTTCTGTGATGCAGCCATCACCCTAAACCCAGCTGGTCACGAACCATTAATAGATTTGGTCACTGAAAAGCTACTGATAGTGTCCTAACAGACCACCCCTCTTTCTGAGTTACTGAGGTCTCCTCTTACTGCTATGCCTGCCAGAACTATAGCCAATCAGGACATTCCAGCATTGTTAATTCATGTGTGAAAGCCTTGTGTTTGGTGTACCTCCGTTATCTCCGTGTTTGTCTGCTACCTATGTCATAGTTCTTAGTCCTTATTTAAGAATCCTAAATATCCCTGCGCCGTCTTTTGATATCATGCATTTTTTTGGTTAGAAGAGACACCAATATACAACAGTGACGATGATAGTTCTTCCCCGCTTTTATCCTCGCCTTTCACGTACAAGTCTAAAGAAAAACCAGCCAGCAAATCATCTACCAAGAAAGGTAAAGTTATCCTATATTTATCTAACGAATACACTAATAACATTTTTTATTGTAAATGTTGCCAAATTTTCCATAACCGGCCTCTTGGCCACTTCCTAAAAAAAACGAATTTACTGCCTTGATTCACACCTGCAATTGCCATATCTGTAGCTGATGCATGGCTCCTCCCGTCTGTGGTCTTATGAGGAATTGATGGGGAAAGTAGCAGGTCAGAAATGGACGCACTAGCCAGGATAACTCAGATGCTGCAGGGATGAGAATACAGAGTGCAGAAATGTTACAAAGAAATGTGACCTTCCTCTGTCATGGTTATACAGTGCACCTGCAAACCTCCACCACCCTGTTCTATGCTCCCTGTGTCAGTAACATCTGGTTTGTGAAACAGTTTCCCTCCTGCCTCATTTTTATATCCTGCATTGTTTATTATATTAGATGATGCACCGAAATATATCAGTGATGATGAATCTTCTCCGCTCTTATCTTCGTTCACATACAAGTCTAAAGAAAAGCCAGCCAGCAAAGCATCTACTAAGAAAGGTAAAGTGAGCCTGTTGCATTCGGAAATTGGAAAAGTTCCCCTTGGTTTTCCCTCTCTTAGTTGTAACCCAAGTTATAGCTGGGCATGGCCGAGCAATTGTAAAGGAAGATTATGAATATTCATATTTTACGCACATTTCAATGTAAGTTCAAAAAGTATTTAATAAGATCACATGTTTTCAAACTTGGTCCTTGGGACCCCACACAGCGCATGTTTTGCAGGTCTCCTCACAAAATCAAGTCAAATAATTAGCTCCACCTGCGGAACTTTTCTAATGGGTCTTTGAGTAATGAATACACCTGTGCACCTGCCGAGTGAGCTGGAAAACATGACCTGTGTGGGGTCCTCAGGATCGAGTTTGAGAACCACTGCATTTTTCAATAGATTTGACTATATTGGTTATTACCACCTCTTTTGTTGTTTTGTCTTTTTGTCTGTTATTTTTTTAATGTGCTGTTTAAGCCGCTCCCTATGTATGGGTTTAGCTATATCCACAGATCCATAAACAAAATAAATGGTCTTTTTATTATATGTTCAGTAAAATAAATGATGGGAAAAATGTATTCTGCAGTTAGTATCCCAATGATTTCATTTTGTTGCCATTTCATTTTCAAATGCAGCAAAAACCCCTTCAGATGGTACCCCGAAACAAAGACGGACGCCGAAGCCAAAGAAGTCGGATGTGTTGGTTCATTCAGACTCTGACTTGGAGTTTGGATCCCCAAAGAAATCGACAACGCCCAAAGGTAAAGTAAAGTACATTCTTCTTATGGGATAAGCACTCATCCATAGCACCTAATATACTGTATAGAAAATTTTAGCAACATTAATTTAAAGAGAAATGGATTTATTTATAGTGCACACATATTCCGCAGTGCTTTACAGATAATATTTGGACATTCACTGTCAGTCCCTGCCCCAGTGGAGCTTACAATCTGTATTCCCTACCAGATGTGCACGCACACACAGACATTCTTGGGTTAATTTTTGTTAGGAACCAATTAAGCTACCAGTATATTTTTGGAATGTGGGAGGAGACCGGAGTACCCGGAGTAAACCCACGCAAGTACGGGGAGTAAGGGCCATGGTTCGATCACACCCAGGACATCAGCGCTGTTAGGCAGTAATGCTGACCATTATGCCATCTGCACTGCCCCAAATACTACTTGGTGCATGGAAGGACTCATATAGGGCATATACCAGAGCAGTACTGCTGTTATTTAATCAAAAGTATTCAAGTTATGATTTCTTGTACTAATTTTAAAATGTTCCTTAATATAATAAAAACAAAAACCAAGGTAAGATGTACATTTTGACTTGTAGCTTGCAAATGAACCTTTCACCACTAGAGGGCAGTAATGTATTCCATATTGTACAGCAAGGCTTTCACATGCATTCTCTTTGTATTGAAAGCAAAAGGAAGAGGAAAGAAACGAAAAACATCTGACTCAGAAAATGAAGGAGAATATAATCCTGCAAAGAAATCGGCATCAAAGCCAGCATCATCCAGCAAAGTAAGTGTGGTGCTGTTCAAACAGCCGTGCAATAATATAGGTGTAGAGTAGTGGTTCCCAACCTCGATCCTCAAGTACCCCCAACAGTCCATGTTTTCCTGCTCTTCCGGCAGGTGCACTCATTATTCATTGACACATTTTAAAAGATCCACAGGTGGAGCTATTTATTTTACTTTGTTCCTTTGTGGAGACCTGGAAAAAGTGAACTGTTGGGGTACATGAGGACCAAGGTTGGAACCCACTTGTGTAGAGGATGCTTCTTGTGCCAGTGTATAGAAAAGAAATAGTGATCCTGCTCTGTAAATGGCCAGTCATTTCCCTGTTCCTCCACCTGGCATACTGTCATTGGAGCCTGTTTTGTAGTTGCAAGTTCATCCACGTAAATGCTTTTAATCCTCACCCAGGTGTTACATAGAACAGATACAGAGGTTTCCTGCTACATTCTTCCTGCATATCTCCATGCCACATACATGCGCACCCACCCCGTCCCCATTACATTGAATGCATAGTGGTTCGTGTGTTTACTCACGTGATCCCCCTATGCCTCTATCTGTGCGATCGCAACCACACTGTAAAAGGAAACATCGTTATTGTCTTTCTCCTCCATCTACAGGGAGTGATACTGACAGTATGTATAGATTGGTAGTCACTGGGAGCAGGCACTTTAGGAATTTGAATCAGTGTGACTGTTCCTCTCCCTCTCTATTCCCCCTCCTACAAGCCAGTCGTAAGCTGCCCATACATGCTGCGATCCCGGCGTGCGTTCCGGGCTTAACCCCTTCCCGACATTTGACGTACATTTACGTCATGGTCGGGAAGCACTTCCCGACACATGGCGTAAATGTACGTCATGGATTTAAACTGTCACCGCGTCTATAGACGCGGTGACAGTTTCAACATGTCTGCTGTCCCTGACAGCAGACATGTCCGTGCATGCCCAGGGGGGGCTGCGATGCCGCCCCCCCCGTCGGCGATCGCTGTGATTGGCTGTTCAGTGTGAACAGCCAATTACAGCGTTTTCCTGTGTCACCGGCGAATAACGTTCGCCGGTGACACGGGATCAGAGGTGATTGGTGCTGTAAAGTACAGCACCAATCACCGCGGGGTGTAAGGGTGACACTGGTGTCACCCCACCTCACCCCGCCCGCCCCCAAAGGCCGTGATTGGTCCGTCGGACCGACGGACCAATCACAGCCAAGGAGGGGGATTTAAACTAACGGTGACTGCACTGCAGACGCCATTCCGGTCTGGAATAGCGTGCAGTGCGGTCACCGTACCCCCCTGCCGCCATACTGACCAGAACCTTGCTCCATACTTGCTCCATACTTACCTGATCGCTGCTTCATCACTGCTTCCTGGATCCTGTTGCTACTTGTGCCTTCCTGTGAAATTGTGCTGCTGCAGTGTACTAGCTAGATAGAGAGAGAGATAGAGAGAGATAGAGAGAGATAGAGAGATAGAGAGAGATAGAGAGAGAGATAGTGTCAGAGAGTGCTATATTTTGTGCTGCTGCAGTGTGATATAGTTATAGATAGAGAGAGAGAGATAGAGAGAGAGAGATAGATAGAGAGGCCTAGTGACAGAGTGCTATATTTTGTGCTGCTGCAGTGTGATAGTTATAGAGAGATAGAGAGAGAGAGATAGAGAGAGAGATAGTGTCAGAGAGTGCTATATTTTGTGCTGCTGCAGTGTGATATAGTTATAGATAGAGAGAGAGAGATAGAGAGAGAGAGATAGATAGAGAGGCCTAGTGACAGAGTGCTATATTTTGTGCTGCTGCAGTGTGATAGTTATAGAGAGATAGAGAGAGATAGAGAGAGAGAGATAGAGAGAGATAGTGACAGATTGTGCTATATATTTTTTATATAACTGACTGCTGCCCCCTCCTTTTGTGCTGATCAGTATAAATTAACTGATCAGCAACTTTTTGGGGGCGCAGGTTTTTTTTTATATATAGATATACCTGTCAGTGCTGCTGCTGCAGTGTCATAGAGTGATAGATAGTGAGAGATAGAGAGATAGAGAGAGATAGTGACAGAGAGTGATAGAGAGTGCTAAATTTTGTGTCTGCTGCCCCCGCCTTTTGTGCTGATCACTATATCTGAGGTGATCAGCAACTTTTTTGGGGGTACAGAGGTTTTTTTTTTTTTATATATATACCTGTCAGTTGCACCAAAGGTTGTGCACCTGCTGCACCTCACTGGTAATCAGTGTCGCATCACTGATCACCTTTTTTTTTTGTGTGTGTGCTGTGGGGTATTTTTTTAATTTTTTTTTTACACACACTGTGATTTTGTGGGTGTCCTGTGGCCGCTGTGCGCTGATCAGTGACGTACATCACTGATCATCTTTTTCGGCACAGGGTTGATCGATTTATTTTTTTTTTTGATCAAATTCCTGTTGCCTTTGAGCGCTGTTCAGTGACAGACGTTACTGACCAACATCTGTGCTCAATTTTTGGCGCAGGACCTTTTTTTTTTTTTTTAACCCCTTAAATTTTTTATTTTTAACCCCTTCATTTTTTTTTTTTTATTGGTATAAAGTATTTTTTTTTTTCTGCACCACATACACACTACACACTACATACCCCCCGGATTGAAATAAAGTTTGTACCCCCCCCTACACTATACACGTGTTGAAACATTTCACTACCAGTAACACAAAAATAAAAATGGCATCCCAAATGTCCTCCCAAATGTCCTCCCAAATGTCCTCCCAGTCATCCAGGAGAATGTATTCAGTGGAGGAGGCATATGCCATGCTTGCTTCTGACTCTGACACAGCCAGTGATGCAAGCGGGGAATTTGAAGGATTCGCCTTAAGCTCCTCTTCCTCCTCTGGTGATGAGGGACCCCCTCAAAGACGCCCCCGTAGAGCAGCTGAGACCCCCCCCCCAATAATTGATCTCGTATGGACCCCACCACCAGACAATTTTGAGCCCCAGGTTCCTGAGTTTTTGGCCATGCCAGGAATCCAATTTGATTCCACAGGTCTCAGAGAAATTGACTTTTTCAAATTATTTTTCTCTGATGATTTTATAAATTTAATGGTGGACCAAACTAATTTATATGCCCAGCAGTTTATTGCTCAAAACCCCACGTCATCATTTGCTAGGTGGACCCCTGTAGATGCAGTAGAGATGATGACGTTTTGGGGTCTGGTGTTTCATATGGGCATAGTAAAAAAGCCAGAAATTAGGCAATATTGGAGTACAGATGTTCTGTACAGTACTCCATTTTACCGTATGGCCATGACCCGGACTCGATTTGAGACAATTCTTAAATTTATACATTACACCGATAATGCACAGTGCCCACCCAGAGATGATCCCACCTTTGACCGGCTATTCAAAGTCAGGCCGGTCATTGATCATTTCAGTGCCAAATTTGAAGAGGTGTACATCCCTGAAAAATTTATTTGTATCGACGAGTCCCTTATACATTTTAAAGGAAGGGTTAAATTCCGCCAGTACCTTCCCAGTAAGAGGGCAAGGTATGGCATAAAAATGTATAAACTGTGTGAAAGCACCTCAGGGTACACCCACAGGTTTAGGGTTTATGAAGGGAAGGATTCAAGAATTGAACCGCCAGAATGCCCCCCCTCCCTCGTAGGTGTTAGTGGGAAAATTGTCTGGGATTTAGTGCACCCCTTCCTGGATAAAGGTTATCACCTCTATGTGGATAACTTTTACACCAGCATCCCCCTGTTTAAGGCCCTTGGTTCAAGAGGTACAGCAGCTTGCGGTACTGTGCGCAAGAACCAAAGAGGCCTCCCAAAAACGCACATTGCCCAAGTAATGAGAAGGGGTGAAAGCAGGGGAATATGCAACGAAAATATGTTGTTGGTCAAATATAAGGACAAGAGGGATGTCCTTATACTGACAACAATTCACGGAGACAGTACCACCTCCGTCCCTGTACGAGGTACCAGTACCCACACCTCAAAACCTAATTGTATCCTGGATTACAATAGGTACATGGGCGGAGTGGATCTTTCAGATCAGGTACTGAAGCCGTACAGTGCCCTGCGGAAAACAAAAATCTGGTACAAGAAGGTGGCCGTGTATATCATCCAGATGGCACTGTATAACGCTTACGTGCTATTCCGTTCTACCGGCCAGAGGGGGACATTTATGCACTTTCAAGAGGAAGTCATAAAGGGCCTAATATTTGGGAACCAGCAGGCAGAGGGCCCCAGTACTTCTAGTACTGGCCCCCGTATTGTACCAGGGCAGCATTTTCCTGATGAAATCCCCTCCACTGGAAAAAAGGGCAGGACACAAAAAAGGTGCAAAGTTTGCTATAAAAAGGGAATAAGAAAGCAAACTATTTTCCAGTGTGACACTTGCCCCGACAAACCCGGCCTATGTATAAAGGAGTGTTTTAAAATATACCACACATCTATGGAATATTAGGTTCATAATTTCACCGTGCTTCGGGGGTCTTGCTAATGCCACATAGCACCCACCATTCATTCCACCAGAATCTGAGCCGCAAAATCCAAAAATCACTCCTTCCCTTCTGAGTCCTGCCATGCACCCAACTGGTATTTTTTGGTCACATGTGAGGCATTGCCGTACTCGGGAGAAATTGGGGCACAGATTTTGGGGTGCTTTGTCTCCTTCATTCCTTGTGAAAATGAAAAATTTTGAGCCAGAACTGCATTTTTGTGTAAAAAAATGTAATTTTTCATGTTCACTGCCCACTTGTATCAAAATTGGTGAAACCCCTGGGGGTTTGAAATGTACACTATACCCCTAGATGAATTCCCTGAGGGGTGTAGTTTGCAAAATGGGGTCACTTGTGGGGGGGTTCCACTGTATTGGTGCTTTGGGGGTCTTGCTAATGCGACATAGCACCCACCATCATTCCACCAGAATTTGTGCTGCAAAATCCAAATATCACTCCTTCCCTTCTGAGTCCTGCCACTTTTTGGTCACACATGAGGCATTGCCGTACTCGGGAGAAATTGGGGCACAGATTTTGGGGTGCTTTGTCTCCTTCATTCCTTCTGAAAATGAAAAATTTTGAGCCAGAACTGCATTTTTGTGTAAAAAAATGTAATTTTTCATTTTCACTGCCCACTTGTATCAAAATTGGTGAAACCCCTGGGGGTTTGAAATGTACACTATACCCCTAGATGAATTCCCTGAGGGGTGTAGTTTGCAAAATGGGGTGACTTGTGGGGGGGTTCCACTGTATTGGTGCAACATAGCACCCACCATTCATTCCACCAGAATCTGTGCTGCAAAATCCAAAAATCACTCCTTCCCTTCTGAGTCCTGCCATGCACCCAACTGGTATTTTTTGGTCACATGTGAGGCATTGCCGTACTCGGGAGAAATTGGGGCACAGATTTTGGGGTGCTTTTTCTCCTTCATACCTTCTGAAAATGAAAAATTTTGAGCCAGAACTGCATTTTTGTGTAAAAAATGTAATTTTTCTTTTTCACTGCCCACTTGTATCAAAATTGGTGAAACCCCTGGGGGTTTTAAATGTACACTATACCCCTAGATGAATTCCCTGAGGGGTGTAGTTTGCAAAATGGGGTCACTTGTGGGGGGGTTCCACTGTATTGGTGCTTGGGGGGTCTTGCTAATGCGACATAGCACCCACCAAAATTCCACCAGAATCTGAGCTGCAAAATCCAAAAATCACTCCTTCCCTTTTGAGTCCTGCCATGCACCCAACTGGTATTTTTTGGTCACATGTGAGGCATTGCCGTACTCGGGAGAAATTGGGGCACAGATTTTGGGGTGCTTTTTCTCCTTCATACCTTCTGAAAATGAAAAATTTTGAGCCAGAACTGCATTTTTGTGTAAAAAATGTAATTTTTCATGTTCACTGCCCACTTGTATCAAAATTGGTGAAACCCCTGGGGGTTTGAAATGTACACTATACCCCTAGATGAATTCCCTGAGGGGTGTAGTTTGCAAAATGGGGTCACTTGTGGGGGGGTTCCACTGTATTGGTGCTTGGGGGGTCTTGCTAATGCAACATAGCACCCACCAAAATTCCACCAGAATCTGAGCTGCAAAATCCAAAAATCACTCCTTCCCTTCTGAGTCCTGCCATGCACCCAACTGGTATTTTTTGGTCACATGTGAGGCATTGCCGTACTCGGGAGAAATTGGGGCACAGATTTTGGGGTGCTTTGTCTCCTTCATACCTTCTGAAAATGAAAAATTTTGAGCCAGAACTGCATTTTTGTGTAAAAAAATGTAATTTTTCATTTTCACTGCCCACTTGTATCAAAATTGGTGAAACCCCTGGGGGTTTGAAATGTACACTATACCCCTAGATGAATTCCCTGAGGGGTGTACTTTGCAAAATGGGGTGACTTGTGGGGGGGTTCCACTGTATTGGTGCAACATAGCACCCACCATTCATTCCACCAAAATCTGTGCTGCAAAATCCAAAAATCACTCCTTCCGTTCTGAGTCCTGCCATGCACCCAACTGGTATTTTTTGGTCACATGTGAGGCATTGCCGTACTCGGGAGAAATTGGGGCACAGATTTTGGGGTGCTTTTTCTCCTTCATACCTTCTGAAAATGAAAAATTTTGAGCCAGAACTGCATTTTTGTGTAAAAAAATGTAATTTTTCATTTTCACTGCCCACTTGTATCAAAATTGGTGAAACCCCTGGGGGTTTGAAATGTACACTATACCCCTAGATGAATTCCCTGAGGGGTGTAGTTTTCAAAATGGGGTGACTTGTGGGGGGGTTCCACTGTATTGGTGCTTGGGGGGTCTTGCTAATGCGACATAGCACCCACCAAAATTCCACCAGAATCTGAGCTGCAAAATCCAAAAATCACTCCTTCCGTTCTGAGTCCTGCCATGCACCCAACTGGTATTTTTTGGTCACATGTGAGGCATTGCCGTACTCGGGAGAAATTGGGGCACAGATTTTGGGGTGCTTTTTCTCCTTCATACCTTCTGAAAATGAAAAATTTCGAGCCAGAACTGCATTTTTGTGTAAAAAATGTAATTTTTCATTTTCACTGCCCACTTGTATCAAAATTGGTGAAACCCCTGGGGGTTTGAAATGTACACTATACCCCTAGATGAATTCCCTGAGGGGTGTAGTTTTCAAAATGGGGTGACTTGTGGGGGGGTTCCACTGTATTGGTGCTTGGGGGGTCTTGCTAATGCGACATAGCACCCACCAAAATTCCACCAGAATCTGAGCCGCAAAATCCAAAAATCACTCCTTCCGTTCTGAGTCCTGCCATGCACCCAACTGGTATTTTTTGGTCACATGTGAGGCATTTCCGTACTCGGGAGAAATTGGGGCACATATTTTGGGGTGCTTTTTCTCCTTCATACCTTCTGAAAATGAAAAATTTTGAGCCAGAACTGCATTTTTGTGTAAAAAAATGTAATTTTTCATTTTCACTGCCCACTTGTATCAAAATTGGTGAAACCCCTGGGGGTTTGAAATGTACACTATACCCCTAGATGAATTCCCTGAGGGGTGTACTTTGCAAAATGGGGTGACTTGTGGGGGGGTTCCACTGTATTGGTGCAACATAGCACCCACCATTCATTCCACCAGAATCTGTGCTGCAAAATCCAAAAATCACTCCTTCCCTTCTGAGTCCTGCCATGCACCCAACTGGTATTTTTTGGTCACATGTGAGGCATTGCCGTACTCGGGAGAAATTGGGGCACAGATTTTGGGGTGCTTTTTCTCCTTCATACCTTCTGAAAATGAAAAATTTTGAGCCAGAACTGCATTTTTGTGTAAAAAAATGTAATTTTTCATTTTCACTGCCCACTTGTATCAAAATTGGTGAAACCCCTGGGGGTTTGAAATGTACACTATACCCCTAGATGAATTCCCTGAGGGGTGTAGTTTGCAAAATGGGGTCACTTGTGGGGGGGTTCCACTGTATTGGTGCTTGGGGGGTCTTGCTAATGCGACATAGCACCCACCAAAATTCCACCAGAATCTGAGCTGCAAAATCCAAAAATCACTCCTTCCCTTCTGAGTCCTGCCATGCACCCAACTGGTATTTTTTGGTCACATGTGAGGCATTGCCGTACTCGGGAGAAATTGGGGCACAGATTTTGGGGTGCTTTGTCTCCTTCATACCTTCTGAAAATGACAAATTTGGAGCCAGAACTGCATTTTTGTGTAAAAAAAATAATTTTTCATTTTCACTGCCCAGTTGTACCACAATTGGTGAAACCCCTGGGGGTTTGAAATGTACACTATACCCCTAGATGAATTCCCTGAGGGGTGTAGTTTGCAAAATGGGGTCACTTGTGGGGGGGTTCCTAACTTTTAGCATCTTATGGTGCCTTGAAACCTACATGGTGCCTAAAAAATAATCTCATAAAAAGGAGGCTCCAAAATCAAGTAGGTGCTCCTTCTATTATGAAGCCTGTGGTTTGGTCACCGTGCACACTAGGGCCACATATAGGATATTTATGAAAACAAAAGAATTGGGGGAATCAATTTTTAGTCACATTTCTCTAGTAAAATGTACTGTGTTCCTTATAAAAATGTATTAAAATTGCAAATCTGCAAAAAAAAAAGAAATTTTGAAATTTCACCTACACTTTGTTTTAATTCCTGTGAAACACCTAAAGGGTTAACAAACTTCCAAAATGCTGTTTTGAATACTGTGAGGGGTGCAGTTTTTGAAATGGCATCATTTATGGGGGTGTCTCACATACAAGTCCCTCAAAGTCACATCAGAACTGAACTGGTCCCTAAAAAAATCAGTGTTTGAAATTTTCTTGAAAATTTGAGAATTTGCTATTCATATTGTAAGCCTCCTAGTGTCCCAAAAAATTAAAAGGAAGTTGAAATAATGATGTCAACATAAAGTAGACATATGGTCTATGTTAGTTATTCACTATTTTGAGTGGTAAGATTATTTGTCTCACAAGCAGAAAATTTAACATTTTGCAAATCGCTAAATTTTCCATTTTTTCACGATATTTTGGTATTTTTCACAAAAAAACACAGACTGTATCGACCCAAATTTACCACTAATTTGAAGTACAATGTGTCACGAAAAAACAATCTCAAAACCACTGGGATAAGTAAAAGCAAAAAAAAGTTATCCCCACTTAAGTGAGACATGTCAGATTTGAAAAAAAGGGCTCTGTCAGGAACGCAAAAACTGGCTCTGTCAGGAAGGGGTTAAATAGCATCCATCACATCGCATTGCATGCCTTGTGCATGCAATGTGATGTGATGAAAAGCAAGAACAAAAAGTATGTGCAGCACATACTTTTTGTACTGTGCGATGAGATGCCGCAGGAGCGTGCACCTCAAAGCACACATCGCACCGCCGGGAATCGCAGCGTGTATGGGCGGTATTAGATTAGTGCCCTCGGATCTATCAGTTGCTGCACTGCCTCTTCACATTATGGGAGCTGCCGCAGAGGCTCCTCCACCACTGCAGTTTGCACAGGGGTCTGTGGAGATGAGACCACCGTTTTCGGGTACTCAGACAGTGATGCATGTAGCGTGGTCCCCTTGTTTGACCAGCACAGACAGCTCTTGAGTATAGCGCCTAACTAACGGGAGGCCAGACATTAAGCCGGTCATTAGGTTCCCTCATCGGCCTGTAGCGCTGGCTTTACAAAGCGGATATAGCTTACTAGACTACCTTCTGGCTCCCAGTGGCCCTGGCGATACGAAGATGCTGACAATAATTTTCTTCAGCAGCGCATGTTACAGGCTGATGGTGTAGGCAGCGAACGTTGATGGGGATGGCGCTGTAAGTTCTTAAGGGTTGACACTGCAAGCTACACCAGGGTTGCTTACCTTTCCGGAATGGCCAGGAGGGTCCCGGAAAGAGGGGCAACCCTCCCGGAAAGCCACCCGGCTCTCGCAATTAAATATCTTAAGTTGAAAGAACTTTTTGGCTCTCCAACATGCTCATCATCTTCTGCAACACGGTGTGATTCAAGTCCAGTAAAGTTTAACTGCTGGTTTGTGTCTTGGCTCATTAAGGTCCAAGTTTCTGCCTTTTCTGTTTCTTTTCTAAGAGTGCAGTTGCCAGTCATTCCAGCTTCCACATTAATCAGCCTATTGTGGCGTGGTACTGGCGTTTACATTTTTGGACAGAACTGCTTTTATGCGGAAGTCCGATTCGCTGTTTGTTCGGCTGACTTCCAAGCAGACGCTAGTGCATTGGATTTGTTTTACGATTAGACAAGCTTACCTGAAATATGTATGGCGAATACCTAGAGCTGTAAAAGGTGACCACCTCCACCTGCGCCTTGACAAAGATCCCTAAGGGGATTGAAACACGTTGGCTGGCAGCAGGTGGATGTTGACACCTACATCATTTGTATCATATCTACCCTGCTACAAAGCCATATCCAGATATGGAGATGCATTCACGCTTGCCCACCAAGTAATATATCAAGAGACGAGCCTGCTATCTGATTGGAAGCCGGGACCACGGCTGCGGCAGATAAGGATTAGTCTGACTTGTATATCTACAGTAGACAAAACACCAAATGTTTTTAAAATCCCTTTAATATTGAGGAGATATTTCAATCACCTACATCTAACCAAGTGCCTTGGATTCATCCTTCTTTCCTTTTTTTCACTTTCCTATTTGTTATTACTGGCTGATTGAAACCATTTTGAAGGAAGAAATTAGGCAGTTGGGAAAGGTGCATTTAGATTCCCCCTTACATTCAAACAAGCTTACCTGGCCACATCCAGGGTTCCTCTGGTGGTGAAAGCTTACTCCTCTTGCTCAGTGGGACCCATATGGGTGGCTGCTCGTGAGGTCTCCTATGGAAGAACTGTGTAGAGAGGTTGCGTGGTCAAGCCACAATACCTTTTTGCATTTTTACAGTTTTGACACCTTTTGCAGCTTCAGCATCGCAATTTGGCTGTGTAGTTCACCCTCCTGGTGGTGTTCCTTTTTGAGTAAAATTCTTAAAGTGCCAGCTCCCAATGACTAGATATCTATACCATACTTGCCTACCTGACCCTCTCCATGAGGGAGAAAATGCTCTGCTCCTGGACTTCCCTGGTAATGCATAATTGCCATCACCTGTGGTGAGATGCCTTTACCTAGCTCCCCACAGGTGCTGGCAATCATACATTACCAGGGAAGTCCAGGAGAAGGACAGGTAGGCAAGTATAATCTATACCCATTGTTAGTATCACTCCAGAGAGAAGGTAAGTACCCAAATCCTGTTATTAACCATGATCTTCCCCAGCCTGCTTGTTCTTACTTGAGGTGTGAGCATTCTGCTCCAGTAGATAGGCAGAAATGGGTTAGTCACAAAAAAACAGTAGACAAAGTGGATGTGAGAATACGGTTTTGCTGGCGTATATCTAATGCCAGTCATACACAAGCAGATAAATGCCTGTCAGACATGTTACCTGACACTGAGATCTCAGTGAATTTGCTGTGATGTCAGCACTCCATAAACAAGGTGGAGCCCTTTCCTTATTCCCATGTCATTGATAAAGGGAAATGTCTGTTGGAAGGCCGAGGTAGGGCATACACTGCCCAATGCGGCTGACACTTTCAAAATATTGAATAGGAGGAACATGCTGAGCGATGCCGCATAATTGACTAACTGATATTCCTGGATCGGTTGACAATATAAATGCTGCAATTAACTGGCCGATCTGATGATATTGGGTGGATCGGCCAGATAATTGTAATGTGTATTCCCAGCATAAGTGTGGTTTTATCTGATGGCTAACATTTATGTGTAATGCACTGCAATATGCGCCGTTGCACAAGGAAACGTAACGTGCAGTTAGTGCAAGGCACACATGACCTAATTATACTACATTATAATCCATTGAGATTGCAGTATCTGGTAAGCCTAATCATTGACATGAATGCAGTAATGTGTAGTTCTCGTTTGTACTCCCATCAGGTAACTGCTAACAAATACAGATTACCTGATGGAAAGTGGCCAGAGCACAGTCCCTCTACGAGTAACTGTAACAAAATGGTGCTTGTGTGCATGAACCTTTATTACAACTTTCATTTTCTTCTTTGTTGCAGAAGTCCAAAAAATCAATAATGGACAATGATTCAGACGGGGACATCTTCCCATCAGAAGCCCGTTCTGAAAGCGTGACGCGACAGAGGCCTGGCCGGGCCAGGAAAGAAGTAAAATATTTTGCAGAGTCCGATGAAGAAGAAGATGATTTTGTTATGTATTAGTTATGTGCCCGAAGAGCACAAAATGTTTTCCAACAAAGTATCTTGTGTAGTCCTTTTGTCCCTCCTGTTGCAGACTTTTGTACATTGTCTTATTTTATGTGATGACGTAATTGATGTTTTTTATTATCGTGTAGGCATTTTAACATTTGTTGTTACACATACAGATTTCTGCTCTTTTTTACTCATGAATTGTCATGTACTCTGTTCTAATTTGCCTTGTAGAAATGTTTTAGACAGCAGTGCCCAAGCACACATTTTAACTGTCCTGATCAAATACAGAGGGGGTGGGGTGGGGGGAGGGATATATACAAAACACAGCAACCCTGCTTTTTAAAATGAAGACAAAACATTAAAAAAAAAAGTAAAGCATATTTTTTTTTGTCTTCTTTTTCTATCAAACTAATCAAAGAATACTTTGTTTTAAAATAAATATATTTTATTCTTTGCCAGGAGACTCCATGGAAAAAAAGGTAAACAGTATATGAACATAGAAAGCATTGTTAAACAATCTCAATGTACAAACCGAGCCAGTGAAGAATACATCAAAGACTTGCTAAAATATCCCCCAAAATTTCTACTAGTGCTTTAAATGAGACCTAGGAACACTTTTTATGTGTTAATGTCTACTGTGGTATCACCGTCACTGTGATCCAAACAGATTAAAACAAAAAAAAATGGGTGGGCTTTGAGTGTTAGGTGTGTGGGGCTGAGGCGTTGACTTTACCACTTTGTGCCGGTAACCTCAGATTGTAGTGTTAGTTACCTCTTGCTAAGCAGCGCAGGCCTATCAGAGGACAGCTCCAGGGAACCGGCACCTGCCTTACCTAGGGCAGGGCTGCCGCTCTCGCCATGCTTTTGCCTAAACGGCTTTTCAGCCAGAATTGTTATGGCAAACTTTTAAGAGGTGGTTGGTGGGCTGAGCAATTGTGCAGGAGATGTGTTAAGGGAAATTGGGGGAACCTTTATGCAATACCCACTCCTAAGTAGTGTACCCCTCACAAACATTTTGCTAATGGCTTGTGAACAAGTAAACAGAAAATGAAAAACAGACAAAAAAAAAACATTTTAACACTGGAAAGTGCCTTTGAGGCTACACTTACTGTAGTAATGCACCTGTAATATCATCCACCAAAACAATCACATCTGTTTGATCCACCTTGTTAAAGTGACATTGACAACTCTACAATGAAATGTCTTCTAACCAAACAGAGTTACTCAGATACAAAACTGGCTTCAGATAATGTAGTGAATGTTCTTCTGCAGTTTCCTCACACAGGACAGAAGAGCTTAAACGCAATGCAGTTGAGGGCATGGTATGACCTATGTGACCGTCTACGTTCCACACGCGGACATGTACAACAGTCCATTCTGTTACCTTGTCTTGATAGTTTCATGTATGCAAGACCAAAGGAAAGCACCAAACATCCAGCAGAGAGAACAGTAAATAGGTTATGTACATAGTCATAGCAGTCTTCAAAGATCATGCAATCTGATGATCAGAGGAGAAAATAGATTTAGCTTTATTTCTTGTTCTGTAAAATGGCTGCATTAGTGTTTTTTTTTCCTTCTATTTGTAAGAGTCCAGCGAAGAGAAGAATGTAAACAGCAAAAGTATATAGGTTTATATAAAGGAAACCAACTTGGTCTTTTCTTGCTGGGGAATTTAAACAAGTTTTGGGTCTGCAAATCCAGCAATGGGGAAAAGATGCGCCTTGCTTGTCATCCCTGTGTGCATACTGTCTTGGGGAATGTCTGAAGTGTCTCCTCGGCCATTATTGCACCTTTGCACATGTGCTGACCTGCTCCTCGTCTGAGCTGGTTGAGATGCTGTGACTGTGCTCTGCCGCCTTCTCGCTGGGACTGGATGCTGTTGCCTCATGCCCCTCTGAGTTCTCCAGCATTTCCTGAATGAGTGGTGGCATTGATCCAGGTATTTCCAGCTTCAATGTGATCACACGTTCTGCACCTATACAAGTAGACAAAGATATTTTAATTGTTATAGTTTTGCTTGACCTCCAATGTTCATTCATTTTTGAATATATTTTGTGTGTGGTCATTTGCAAAGAGCAGACTTTCATGTGACTAAATTGTTTATAATAAATTGGGCTACAGGCGTTATTCAATCCCGGGTGCTATTTACGACAGGGGAAATAGTGCCCACCACCTGTTCATTGCTGCCGTTTCCGACCGCATTGAAGGCAGATTTTGACAAAGCAGATCTGACTTTAAAACAAGTCAGATCTGTTTTGACGACAATCCATGGCCGACACCCACTTTTCGTCACTCGACAGGCGGAACATTGAATGCTGCCCGTCAAGTCTTGTTAAGCTGGGTGAAAACGGGCCAGGATTCTGACTGTCAGAAAGTTCCGACAGTCTGAAACCATGCTTGAATACTCCTCTACATCTGGACTGTGCATCAAGTCACATGGAAGCGTCTAAGGGTATACATACAAAAATTCAACGTGATGGGGAGCTGCTGATCCTTACAAAGCCTAAATGATCGTTTAGATTTTGTCGGCTGAAATTATTATGGAGCGTAGATATGCACATTTAGGTAAGAGAAGGAATACACCATTACAGCTGAATAAAATGGTTTAGGTTACATTTTTTATTTTTTCACGGTTTGGATTTTCCCAGTGATAGCTGCGCACACACACACATACATACAAAAAATATATAACCAACAGATTTGGCACTCCACGAATTAAACACCCAGATACCATGACTGGGAGCCCTCCTCTGGGATAGCATTCCACAAATGCAGGAAAGTGAAAAAGGCAGAACTCGAACCATCAAGCAAGGTGAAACTTACTGGAACTTTGAGCAACTTTTCAGGGAACACGAACACCCCATCATCAGGACAGTTGATTAGGAATAATGGATATTGTGAGTGTGTATTGCACAAAATTGCCAGGTGTGGAAAAATACTTTCAAAAAGTTTGTATTTTAATACAAAATTAATGAACAGAAGTGGAATCTAAATCAAAACAATATTTGGTGTGACCGCCCATCAGTTTTTCTAGGTATACTGACATATAGGGGTAATGTAATAGGTGAGAGAATCAGAAAGTGAGAGGTTTGGTAAGACCTCCAGTTTTTTTTTAAAGCAGCAATCATTTACACTGCAAAACCAGTTTGATTTTTGAAGTGTAAATGATCGCCGCTTTAAAGAAAACTGGAGATTTTTTCCCAAATTTCTCTTTCTGGATCTCTCATCCTACTGAATTTCACCCACAGTGTTAGAAGAAACTGCAGGAAGGTTGTTCAAACATCTTGGTGAACGAACAACTGGCCTTGTGTGGCTGTAGGCTTGCTCAAATCTTGTCTCCATGTACTGTAATTCCAGACAGACTGCAAGATGTTGAGATCAGGGTTCTGTGGGGTCATATCACTTCCAGAACTACTTGTTCTTTAAACTGAAGATAGTTCTTAATGACATTAGCTGTATGTATGTTACCTGTCTGTATTTCTCAGCACTAAGGGCACCATTAATCTTAACCAACTCCATTTACTGTAATTCTAACATGAAGACCACTTCTGGCCAGACTTCTCCAAATGATAGTTGGGTGTACCTGGGTCCCACTGGTTTCTGCCAGTTCTGAGCTAAAGACACTGCTTGGCATCTTTCCATTTCAAATGGAAGTTAGCATAATTTGTCTTTCATCTGATGCACCAAGTTCCCTAGGCTGACCAATGCATCTATTGTCCACAACATTTTCCTGTTTCTTTGTGCTTCTTCAAAATAGATTGAACAGCACATCTTGAAACACCAGTTTGTGTGGATTGTTCCTGTCCTCTGTTTTGCTATGGTATATGACCTGTCACCTTTGGGAGGCTGTTTCTCATCCAGTTAAGCCTCCTTCACAGCTGTTTCTGGGTTAGTTAATGATTGTGTTTCAACCTACATATAAAATGATCATATGCCCAGGAAGGAGCATAATTCATTACACACTTCCCGGACTCCTATTGGCCGGGACGGGCTTAACTGTAATGCATAATGGGGCAGATGAAGCCTGGTGAAGAGATACAGTGGAAGGAGATAATGCACCAGCCAATCAACTCCCAACTAATTTCAAACGGCTGATTGGCCGGTGCATTATCTCCTTCCATTTTATCTCTTCGCCAGGCTTAATGCATCTGCCTTTACTGCCAATGAAGGAGTTAAGTTGCAAAGTTTGGAAGGGTCAGACTTAAGCTGGCCATACATCTACAGATCGATTGTCAGATCTGGCTGGTTGGAACAAAAACCTGGTAATATCTGAATGACCGGTTTTGGCAGTTTTCCAGCATTTCAAATGAAATGGTCAACTGTCATTTGCTTTCATCCATTACCAGGTTTTTGTTCCAACCAGCCAGATCGGACAATAAATCTGTAGATGTATGGCCAGCTTAACTCGCATTTACACAGAGGAAAATCATATTATGGTATGTGAATTGCTTATGGATGTGCGAAAAAATCCTGCATAGCATTATTTTTGCAATTCAATAGCAAGATTTGCACAGGGCAGGTTATATATATATATATATATATATATATATATATATATATATATATATATATATATATATATATATATGTGTGTGTGTGTGTGTGTGTGTGTGTATGCGTGCGTCTAGTGTCCAATTGTGTGTCTCCGAAACACTCCCATCTGTTGGCAGCGAGGCAAACTAGATCTCTTTCTCTCTCACACATGCTCAAACATAGAGCCAATCACAAGGTAGCAAACCTAGATTCCCAATTGTTCCAGTGTGACTTACAATAGTTGAACACAAAAAGATCAACAGAAACTTCTTGAGCGCGTTTTCAATATCCTTCCCTTACCCGATTTCATGTTTCTATCCCACTAACAGGGCAGAAGAGCAGCTCTAATGTAGTTTGTTTACTTAGAAGGCGCAGCAAACAGGCATATATGTATATACAATGGTGCTTGAAAGGTTGCTAACCCTTCAGAATATTCTATATTTCTGTTGAAATGTGGTCTATAACTACCTTTTCACGCAAAGAGAACCAAATCAAACAATTGACAACAAAACAAACTTAAACATGCAAAAAAATGTTATTGAGGAAAATGATCTTCTATATCATATCTGTGAGTGACAAAAGTATGTGAGCCTTTGCTTTCACTATCTGGTACAGGATGACCCCCTATCGCAGCAATAACTGCATTTAAACATTTCCAGTAATTGTTCATTAGTACTGAACATCAGCTTGGAGGAATTTGACTCCATTTCTCCATACAAAGCTATGGGCGTGTGTTCCGTGCTTAACTAGCACGCATCAAATCGCATTGCATTGCCTGTGCATGCGTTGTGCATGCGTTGTGCATGCAATGCGATGCAATGTGATGAAAACTATGTGCAAGCACATACTTTTTGTACTGTGCGATGAGGTGCCGCGGGAGCGTGCACCTCAAAGCACACATCGGACCCGCCGGGATCGCAGCGTGTATGGGCTGCTTTTGACTTGGCCCTTCCAAAACATTTTTTATTCTTCAACCATTCATTGGTCGAATGTCTTGTGTGCTTTGGGTAGATGTCTTACTGCATGACACATAGGGGGAAATTTACTAATATGAAAAACCTAATTTTTCGTATTAGTATTTTCCCTACGACTGCATACGACTGTTTCAGTCGTATGCAAAGTCGTGTTCCGGAGGGGAAATTACAAAGCAGTCATATATGACAACCAGCCCCACTTTTTACTGTGGAACTACAAGACCCAGCGGGCCCTTTAATGCCCCGCAGGCTGGGACTTGTGGTTCACCAAGTCCCAGCTTGCAGGGGAGGCTTGCTGGGACTCATAGTTCCACAGTTTAAAACAATAGTTTATTGTTCTATTTTTTACACCAAGATCAGCCCGGTGGCCACCGCACAGGGCCACCGGGGACAGCACCAGGCTTCAGCCTGGTCAGGTAAGTCCTGGAGGGGGGGGACCCCTTTATTGGGGGGGGTCCCCACTCCCCCAGGGCCCCTGGCCAGGCTGACTGGTCGGTAGGGCTGAATGCTTTGGCCGGGGGGACTTGTATGAAAAGTCTCCCCCCGGCTGTGGCATTACCCTGCTGGCTGGTTTGGCCTGGGGCTGGTTCTTAAAATACGGGGGACCCCTAGTCATTTTGTCCCCCGTATTTTGGGAACCAGCCCCGGACCTGGGGCTGGTTGTTAAAAATCGGGGAACCCCTATTTGTCGGGTTCCCTGATTTTTAATTACCGGCCCTGGCTCTGTCAGCCTGGTGCTGGTTACAGCTGTAGGGGGACCCCACGCTGGTTTTTTATTTATTTATTTTTTCTATTTTTTTTTACACTGAAGCCTGCACGGATCTGAAAGCAAATACGACAGGGAAAGCAAGGTGTTTTTTCCTGTCGTATTTGCGTGCCTGTTTTACACCAATTAGCAGCCGTATTTATAATACGGCTGCTTAGTACATCAGGAACCACAATTCTTTTGAATGGTGATTCCTGTCGTATTCTATCGATGGTGTAGACATTCGTATTTGTAAATACAAATATGAATGTGCCATCTTTAGGAATACGAATTGTTGTATTTTCGGGATTGTAAATCCCGAAAACACAAATGTGTAAAAAATAGGTGTATTTCTGCCTACGAATTCACCTATTTTTTACGAATCCATTTTGGTAAATTTCCCCCATACTGTAGTTACAAAGTAGTAGTTGAGGTTGAAAAAAGACAAACGTCCATCAAGTTTAACCCTTTTTTTTACAGGCCCTATTAGGGTGTATAGTGTATGTGATATTCTTATTTGAATTTATTTCCTTTGTTTCAACCTTGGGCTAGATTGTGAATATGGGTTGACCCCTGAATGTTTTTTCCAATGTTTGTCCAACCTTGTTTTAAATGTATTTATAGTGTCTGCAAACACCACCTATTCTGGAAGGGGGTTCCATACCCATACTGCCCTAACTGTAACAATCCTTTCCTTAGAAACATAGGGCCTTATTTTGGTTCATTCTTTCTGACAAAATCCTTCTTAGATGGGCAAAACCATGTGCACTGCAGGGGCGCAGGTGTTACTTGTGCAGAGAGAATTAGATTTGGGTGGGGTTTCCTTCAAAGTGAGATCTATATTGCAGTGTAAAAATAAAGCAGTCAGTTTTTTCCCTGCACAGAAACAAAATAACTCACCCAAATCTAATTCTCTCTGCACATGTTACATCTGCCCCCCTGCAGTGCACATGGTTTTGTCCATCTAAGAAGGATTTTGTCAGAAAGAATGAACCAAAATAAGGCCCATAGAAACATAGAATTTGACGGCAGATAAGAACCATTTGGCCCATCTAGTCTGCCCCTTTTTTACCCTTCAGGTAAACTCAACCCTTTTTAATCCTTATTTCTTTGTAAGGATATTCATATGCCTATCCCAAGCATGTTTAAATTGTTCTACTGTCTTAGCCTCTACCACCTCTGATGGGAGGCTATTCCACTTATCCACTACCCTTTCTGTTAAGTAATTCTTTCTAACATTTCCCCTGAACCTACCTCCCTCCAGTTTCAGTGCATGTCCTCGTGTTTTATTACTTGTTTTCCTTTGAAGAAAATTTCCCACCTGTACTATGTTAAAACCCTTGATATATTTGAAGATTTCTATCATGTCCCCCCTTTCCCTTCTCTGCTCCAAACTATATATGTTAAGATCTTTTAGTCTATCCAGGTAAGTTTTGTGATGTAGGCCATGAACCATTTTAGTTGCCCTTCTTTGTACACTCTCCAATGTATTTATATCCTTCTGAAGATATGGCCTCCAGAACTGGACACAGTATTCCAGATGAGGTCGTACCAATGACCTATAAAGTGGAATTATTACGTCTTTTTTTCTGCTACTGATTCCTCTCCCTATGCAACCAAGCATCTGACTAGCCTTCCTCATTGCTTTGATACATTGCCTCCCTGCCTTTAAGTCACTTGAAATAGTGACTCCTAGATCTCTTTCCTCCCCAGTAGTTTCCATTATAGTACCCTTGATACTATATTGAGCCTTTGGGTTTTTGAGTCCCAAGTGCATAATTTTGCATTTTTTAGCATTAAACTGTAGTTGCCATTCTCTTGACCAATTCTCAAGTTTACTTAGATCATCAGTCATTTGATTTACCCCTCCTGGTGTGTCTACTATGTTGCATATCTTTGTATCATCTGCAAAAAGGCATACTTTCCCTTCAATACCATTTGCAATGTCACTAACAAAGATATTAAAGAGCACTGGTCCAAGTACAGATCCCTGGGGTACTCCACTGGTAACATGTCCCTCCATAGAATGCACTCCATTTACGACAACTGTCTGTTTCCTATCCTGCAACCAGGTTCTTATCCATTTAATTGTTTTATAATCCAATCCCACACTTTCAAGTTTATTTAGCAGCCTGTGATGTGGGACAGTGTCAAATGCCTTACTAAAGTCTAGATATGCCACATCTACAGCCCCCCCTTCATCTAGTATTTTGGTCACGGAGTCAAAAAAGTCAATGAGACTTGTTTGGCATGATCTCCCTGCAGTAAAACCATGCTGTTTTGGATCCTGTAAGTTGTTTAATTTAAGATAACTGTAACAATCCTTTCCTTCTAAGGGTATTGAATCTCCTCTAGTCTAAACACATGCCCACGCATCCTAGCCTCTGACCTCAAAGCAAAGAGGAGGCCTGATAGTTTATTATATTGCCCCCTGATATATTTGTACACAATAAGCAAGTCTCCTCTTAAATGCCTCTTTCCAAGCATAAACATTCCTAATTTTTTATCTTGAGATGCCGCTTATGGGCTGATGTCCTGACATTTTACGGTATATCTGGTATTCAGAATTCATTGTCCCATCAATAGTGACAAGTCACCATGGGCCAGATGCAGTAAAACAGGTCCAAACCATGATACCACACGTGTTTCACAGATGGTATGAGTTTTTTATGCTGGAATGCATTGTTCTCTTTTATCCAAACAATGCTTCTCATTTAAACCAAAAAGCTAAATTTTGGTCTCATCTGTTCACAAAACATTGTCCAGGTGATCTTTAGAAAACTGCAGATGGGCAGCAATGTTCTTTTTGGAGAGCAGCAGCTTTCTCCTTGCAGTTCTGCCATGTACACAATAGAGACCTACCTTGGGTTCCTTTGTGACATTGCAAACTATGAGGCACATTGATCTTTCTTGGTCGACCACTCCTGGTCTGGAATTCCTCCATTTGTACATAGGGCCTTATTCAGATCTGAGCTCAGTACAAATTTGTTTGGAAAATGGGCAAAACCATGTGCACTGCAGGTGGGGCAGATGTAACATGTGCAAAGATAGTTAAATTTGGGTGGGGTGTGCTGAAACTGAAATCTAAATTGCAGTGTAAAAATAATGCAGCCAGTATTTACCCTGCACAGAAACAAAATAACTCACACAAATCTAACTCTCTCTGCACATGTTACATCTGCCCCACCTGCAGTGCACATGGTTTTGCCCATTTTCCAAACAAATTTGTACTGCTATCAGATCTGAATAAGGCCCATAATCTGTCTGACTGCTGATTGCTGGAGTACATACTCTTTAGAGGTGGTTATGTAACCATTTTCATCCTGATGACCATTAACAACTCGTCTGTGGTATTTAGAAATCTCCTTTGTTCGTGGTATGATACACTTCCAAAAACGTGTTGTGACCATGTTCTTAAAAAAAAAAGCTTGCCTACTGATTGTTATCCCATAGTATGAAAATACCTAACTCTAACTTCACCTTCAAAATATCTGTTAAGCATAAAGGTTCACATACTTTTGCCACTCACAGATATGTGATATTGGATAATTTTTCTGAGGTAGTTTTAGACTGAATTACAGCAGAAGTATAGAGAATTCTGAAGGGTTAAACTTTCAAGTCCACTGAGTGTGTGCACGTATATACACACACACACTCTTCTCATAATGGGCCAGATTCTCTAGGCTTCAAAAGTGATAAAATTGAGAGTGATAAACAGCCAACCAATCAGCTCCTACCTGCCATGTCACAGACTGTGTTTGAAAAATGTCAGGCAGGAGCTGATTGGCTGGCTGTTTATCACTCTCTATTTTATCACTTTTGAAGCTTAGAGAATCTGGCCCAATGTCTGTTTTGTATATATAAATTTCAGACCAGAAGCAGAATAGTTTATTAAAAAAAAAAACAACAACACCCATAATTAGCGAAGGCCCTGGGTAAAGGGATGTGCTGGTACTTTGTGACCTCATAGCTGCCGCACCCCACAAACCCCATCCTTACTGAACTGTACCTTTTGCACTGATACTGCGAAGATCTGTGATCTTCATTAAAATCTTTGGAAACATATGGGGCTTGTTGGGTCTTCTCTTCCTGATATAAATCTTCAGTGCTTCCAGTAATGGTTCCTGAAGCTTATCCACTTTAGTTGGTTCTTCAAGATCCTGACGGTCTAGATTCATAAACAGAAAAATTACAGATCTTACATAGAATATACGAGAATTTAGCAGTTTACATTTCATGGTGTTCAGGTCACATACAGGTAAACCAGTAGATGGCAGCAATCTGCAAGCCCCAAATAGAAACCGTGCCATCTGGTTGAACAAATTGTTGTGTTGCATTAGCAGGAGAGCTATATTTGGCCTGCTGACATCTGAGTGCCTTTCAGATCCAATTCTTTACAAATATATTGCTTGTATGCCTGATACTACAGACACTCCTTCACTGCAACATACACTATTCTCCCATGATAGAAGTTATTTGTACAGGAGCAATTTCTATATATTTTATATAGGGTACTCAAGGATTTTGTAAGAGCTTTGATACATTACGTGCAGCCAAGCATTCTGGTACAAGTGGCAGAGGGAATGAGCACTGATTGCCTCTCATTTGTAACTAGAGGAAAACAATCCTTGGGTGAAATGTTAAGGCTTTTAAAGTGCCAGGTACAGGAGCTGCAGCGTATCACAGCCACTGACACTATAGACTGCATTACAGCCATCAGCGACACAGCCCAGAGAGGGGCAGCCTAAACATATGTATTATACTCCTGGGAAGAATAAAAGTGCCTGGTACAGGAGCTGCAGATTAACACAGCCACTGACACTATAGACTGCATTACAGCCATCCCCGACACAGCCCAGAGTGTGGCAGCCTAAAGTAACGTATTATACTCCTGGGCAGGATAAAGTTCATGGTACAGGAGCTGCAGGTTATCACAGCCACTGACACTATAGACTGCATTACAGCAATCCCTGACACAGCCCAGAGTGCAGAGGCCTACATTATATACTTCTGGGCAGGATAAAGTGCACACATTTGGTGTATTCAGATTCTGGCATGGTAAGTAAAAAAAAAGTAAGGTGCCCATTGTTGGCATCTATAATGGCTTCTATAAATAATCAAACATCATTATCTTTCTGTCTGTAGTTTTCTGCCATGGTAGTTATCAATTTATAAATGTTACACAAGGCGTTTCTTTCCAGTTCAATAAAAGTAATCTAAGCACACAGACCCATTGTAAGTGCATAGAATCAGGACGTGCAAACAAGAAACACACCTTCACAGATTAGGCAGATGGCACTGAGGAGGCCAGTTTCCGTGTCATCCATTTCCAAGGGCAGGAGCTGGTTGGCAAATGTGAACACGAGGTCAGTGAGTGGACCAAACCCAGCATTGTGCATCTGAGTCCGGTTGAGTGTAAGGCCATCTGAGAATGTCATAGTGTCCTGCTCTGGGGTGTATCTTGTGCAAATTCGAAGAATCTGTAGACAAACAAAAAAAATATTTTTATTTTTTTTACAGGTTAGATGATGACACACCACAGGCAAAACATTCGGAGTAATTGTGATTCCTTGCTGCACTGGGATTACCTACTTGCAGTACAGGTAATACAAAATAAAATCCATAAATACAGTATTGGTTGATTACCACATCCAAATTGTGCACAACAATCACATCCAGACTCTTGCTATTGGTCCAATGTATTACCATTCTTATTTTAATGCGGATGTGATAGCTTATATTCACATTGCCAATTTATGAGAAAATAATTCATCACCTCCAATAAGAGCCCGCCCCATTGAAGAGCTGGAAGCAGAGCAGTAAATATATATTTACTGTGCTTCAGGGTTTGGGTCCTTGGTGCATACTGCACACATGTGACCTCTGGATCACTCTCCCAAAACTCTGTGTTAGACTTGCCCATAGGCTAGAATAGGCTAACCGCCATCTTCCGGTGATGCTAGACGTCGTCCCCTAATGCTTCAGTTTGAAGCTTGACTTTTCATACATCGTAGTAGATTGTATTAGGTCACTGAAAACTAATACTTTTCACCTGTGTATGGTGTCTTATATGTTTCTTATCCTAATTTTCTCCATTGATTTACTTTGTGTTGGATGCGATCTCCTCCAAAGATTTTGTGGATAAAGGCAGCGCTCTGTCGAAAACTTTTACTAGTGCAAAATGTCAAACTAAATTTCCACATGCACACTCAGTCCAGAACGATGTCTGCAGCTGCAAAGCAGTGGCCAGTGTTTGCAACTATAGTGGCAATCAAAGGGCAGCGCAGAGGTGTTGGCTTCAGTTAGAAACCTACTGAGGTTTTGGTGGTGCGGTCCAGACAGCTAGCTACAAATAGGCAGCAATGTAGCGTTCTTGTCTCCTATCTGGTTTGCAAACCACCCCCCAACCCCTATTTCAACTGCAACTCCCATAGGTTTCGGACCCAGAACTTTGTATATACTTTTGTGCACATCACTGATTGCAAAAAATTATATTCTATATAGCCATCACGTACTTTGCTAGCCACCTGACTTCTGAGCATAATGTTCCTTTAGCCCGTATTGTCTCAGAGGGGACAAGTATGAAGAAGTGATAAGGGAGGAGAAGTAAGCCAGAGGAGCAGTGGCCCATGGCAACCAATCAGCAGAAGTGACATTTATAATTTGCATAATATTAAATCATACAGAGCAGCTGATTAGTTCCCATGGGCCACTTCTCCTCTTGCTCACTTCTCCTCCCTTATCACTGCTTCTACCCCAGCACCCCATCGCTCTAGAATGCAAGCACTAATGGGCAGGGTTCTCTTCCATGTCTGTCTACTCCCTTGTTTGTCTCCGTTATGTCTTATGCTAAATGGTACATGCTACTACTGTGATATGAATACTTATTAGTGATAGGCAATAAGTGGTTGTAGCATGCCCTGATAGCAAACTGAGGCAAGGCATTCTGGGATGTGTAGTTCCAAGGCAGTTGGAGGACTGTTTATTGCCCCCTCTGCATTCATGTATGTTAACATAAAATCACTATTTATATGTTACTAGCGGTTCTAATGAGCTCTGAGTCCTATGGGAGTGTTGGAATAAGTATATGCAGTGCATTAAGATGTTCAGGATTATTGACACCTTTCTACATATCATAACCTGAATGTGTCGCATCTTATACCAGCTGAGATCACTGATGACCTTCCCTGTCGTCATTCATCAGGACTGATGGGGCGCTGATAAAGAGAATAACACTGCATACAAACGAGAGCAGCAAGAAGGTCATGTTACTAAATAATGCAAGGTGTATAGCTCCGTGTCCTTATCCACCGACACAGCAAAACAGCAGTTACAGGACTCAGCAGTCACAGAGTCCATCTTTATCTACAGAACCACATGATAAGCAGGACACTACAAACCCAACAGAACCTTGCAAAATAAATCAGGTTCTTCAGAGATCAAGATCTGCAATACTCCTGATTGGATTTATTTTATTGGGGCATTTAGAAAAAAAAACCTTAACAAAATATATAGTTTAAATATACCAGTAGTAGCCTATCGCTTATTGTCTTTCAGGTATAATGACATAATAACCAGATACTATTAATCATATATAGATAACGGCCTTATTTTATATTTTGCCTAAACTGGTGTAACAGGATGACGTGATCTTACATTGGAATAAACTGGCTTTGTATTCAGGAATTGAGCCCTGGAAGGCTGACGGGAACTCTGCATTCTCAGTCACCTTCTGTTAGGAGAAATTAGGTTATACTGTAACTAAGAATATTGGGTAAGGGATCTAAAAGACTGGATAAAGGTACAGCGATGCATATATTGTCAGTCAGTATATCGACAATCTGATTTCCCATACACTTTTAATCAAAACCTGACCTTACCTGCAGCCTAACCTAACTCTAATGGCTGCCTAACCAACATGGTGTGTCAACACTCTGTCTGTCAACATTCTGACAAGGCAGCATTGTGAATGTCGACAATCTGGGGTCCAGTTCGAAGTCTGTGATTGCATACTGGAATGCCACGAAACTTCCCCCTCTCATGTGACCATTAATCAGTGATGTGCTAATCAGATTTTGTGGCCCCTCTCCACATCCTGGCTCTACACAAAGTCACAGATGGAAAGGGGAAGATACCACCTAGTTGTCCCGAACTTACCCAAAGTTTCTCATGTCTCCCTTATTGCCAACAACACACATAAAGGATTATTGCAGCAGCGCTTTAGGGTTGGCTTGGAGACAGAGTGGCATAAGTATCACAGGCTCAAGATCCTTCTGTCACCATTATGTGCAGTACCACTATCGATGCTCTGAGGAAGACAGTGTTACTCACAAACGCGAATTTGCTGTCCATTCAAACATCGATAGACCGCGCATTTTTACGGTACACGTACACATCTGTTTGCATTCCTTCACAGGGATGCCTTTGGCAGGGTGTGGGGGGGCATGTGTTTGCAGGGGTGACGGGGGTGTGTGTGTGTGTGTGTGCAATAAAGCCTTCAGTTCACGTTATTCTGTGGTGGTGGTGGTGGTGGTGGTGGTTGTTGCTTCTAGCATATTGCAATCACACCCATGCAGGGGGATTTCGTGTGAAAAGTTAAATCTTCAATCTGCCCTAATGTGAATATAACTGAAGCAGGAGAGGCTACCATTACCCCAAGGATTATTGGTCTCTGCAGACTCCATGCGCTATCCGGAAGTGCAGATTCTTGGAGTGCTGGTGTGCTCTGATCAGTAACGAGCATGTGACCCCCCCCCCCCCCCTAGCAACAAGCATATGCCTCCCCTGTCAACAAGCATGTAACCCCCCCTGGCAACGAGCATGTAACCCTCTGACAACGAGCAAGAAACACCCTGGCAATTAGCATGCAATCCCAGGCAATGAACAAGTAACCCCAGGCAACGAGAACATAGAAAAAATTATAATTACTGTATGGCGGGGGGGATGTAACTTAGCCTAGGGCAGTTGGGACCCTTAATCAGGCCCTGCAGGTGCCACAACCTGTTAATGCATGAATCGTGTTAGGCAATTCATACAGGCAATTTTGACTAGATAGTCAAAATCGCCTAGAAGGTTAGCCCCATGTGTACACAGCGGGTGTTACTGATGCCCGGACAAATAGACTGTACATGCAAGTTAATTTTGACTGCATGCCGCACAGTGAATCCGGCTGTTCACACGGGCTGAGGCTGGGGGTGGCAGCCGGCTATCTCCAGGGGCTACATCTTGATTTTGACTAAGCCAAATCATTTAGCCAAAATTTATCTGAAGCCCATGTATACACCATATTAATGACCATTAACAAGTTTCTTTAAAGGCATTAACAAGGCTATCACAGGCGTTAAAGCCTGAGGTTTAACTATATATACCATTGTAATTCCTGCTTAAATTAATTGCTAATTACATTTTAGCAGATTGGTCTTCATTAATACTTTCTGCGACTGACTTTGACTGTTATATCATCGTCAAGCTGTTGTAAACTTGAATTGAGAATTGATTATAACTGCACTAGTACTAAGGTGGACTCAATTAACTGTTGCCCGGAACAATGATGATGGCACAGGTGTTTATGCATAATCTGTTCCCGTTCTACAAATGTACTTATATACTTCTCGATGAATAGGTCACATCCATATATTCCTGTTGCTCATTATATAGGCTCAGCTTAATATGATACAACTCACGCAGAAGAGGCGATGAATAACTGGGATCTCCGAGATCAATGGCTAAACCAGCTAGGAGTTATAGCATTACTGCAGCATCAGTCATACTCATACACACACGTCTTGCTTGGGCTTAAAATAAAGTATTAGGATTACTTTGCCCTAAAATGCACATCAACAATTAATCTGAAGTTACGGTGCTGTTATTAACTATAATCCTGGCACAATTGGCTGTAGAACTTTCCTCTCGCAATAATGAATAGTGGAAAATCAATAGCGTTTTACACATTTCACCACTAATGACATTAGAAAACGTTATGCTTAAAGCAGCCACAATGGCTGTAAGGCAGCAATACTGGGAAGATGAACAGCTCTAGGCTGAATGAGAATTGACCTCATTATTACATTCACACATAGCAGAAGCAGACATTTATGTTGTACATCGTGTCACATGGAAGTCAAATGCTTCATATATCCATAAAAACGCTTTTGTTGACAAGTAAAATATTTTCTATTCCAGAAGAGGCGGCTGCAGTTTCCCAATGCCAGCTCCCGATAGTGCGCGGCATGTGATACACAGCGGACAGTCACCAGCACATTGTGATGTACAGCATTGTGTTTATACATAAAAGGGGGATTTATGAAAGGCATAGCTGGCTGCTGCCGGATACACATGAGGAACGACTCTTGTCTATGGACAGAGTATTGAGGGGCAGATTTATTAAGCTTGGAGAAGAGATAAACTGGAGATAAAGCGGAGAAAAGGTAAAAGGAGATAACGCATCAGCCAATCAACTCCCAACTGTCTTTTTCAAACACAGCTGATTGGAGATAAAGCGGAGAAAAGGTAAAAGGAGATAAAGCACCAGCCAATCAGCTGTGTTTGAAAAAGACAGTTGGGAGTTGATTGGCTGGTGCTTTATCTCCTTTTACCTTTTCTCCGCTTTATCTCCAGTTTATCTCTTCTCCAAGCTTAATAAATCTGCCCACTAGAGCCTGATTCAGATATGTACGCTTAACTCAGGGATTCCCAATCTTTTTCTAATCACGGCACCCTAGAGTATCAGAATTTTTCAACGGCACCCCTAGGCCCCAGAAAATATGGTACTTGTTTCCTATCTGGGCGCCCAGGTTTTCTACGTACGGCACCGTAATGAAATCGGATCGCATCGCATCGTACACATACACGATATTGAACGATGCGATGCGATCCGATTCGATTTCCCATAGGAAACAATGTGAAATGGCTCAATTTAGCCAAATTCTCATAGGAACAATAGTAAATGGCCCAAAAACACCCCTGAACATTGAAATGTCCCCCCAAAAGTAGTTTACGCCACCCCGCCATCAACGTGAACCCGAAGCGTGGCGAGCGCAGCGAGCCCGCGAGGGGCGGCGGTACGCGTCCTCCGACCTTTTCATGCCCTACTATCCACGTCGGCGTGGAGTGAGAATAGAATAGTGTGGCGAGCGCAGCGAGCCACCGAGCCCGAAGCGTGGCGAGCGCAGCGAGCCCCGCGAGGGGACGCGGATACCTTCACAGTTATACGCGTCCCCTTGCGGGCGACGCGGACACCTGGAAAGCCCGCGAAGGGACGCGTTTACCTGTGAAGGTATCCGGCTGCGCTCGCCACGCTTCGGGCTCGGTGGCTCGCTGCGCTCGCCACACTATTCTATTCTCACTCCACGCCGACGTGGATAGTAGGGCATGAAAAGGTCGGAGGACGCGTACCGCCGCCCCTCGCGGGCTCGCTGCGCTCGCCACGCTTCGGGTTCACGTTGATGGCGGGGTGGCGTCAACTACTTTTGGGGGGGACATTTCAATGTTCAGGGGTGTTTTTGGCCCATTTACTATTGTTCCTATGATAATTTGGCTAAATTGAGCCATTTAACATTGTTTCCTATGGGAAATCGAATCGGATCGCATCGCATCGTTCAATATCGTGTATGTGTACGATGCGATGCGATCCGATTTCTCTACGGAGAATAGCATGGTGCGCAATTAACTTAGTGGGCGCCCAGATAGGAAACAAGTACCGAAAATATATATCAAATTAAGTAGATTGTGTGTTCAGTTATGTGGTAAAGGGCAGGATTTGGTTCTGATTGTACACATTTTATGATTGGCAGCCACCAGCACTGGTTTTGTCCAGAAATAATTGATCATAAATAATTTGATTTGGTCCTGGACGACCAACCTGAGGCACCCCTGCAAGTGTCCCGAGGCACCCCAGGGAGCCTAGGCGCACAGTTTGGGTACCAACGGCTTAGCTGCATATCTTCAAAGCCTAGTGAGCAGGTAAAAACTTCCCCACTAAATGCTCATCCCCCCCCCCTCGTTGATCGAATCCCCACACTAGCATGCGAGGGGATGCGTACGCTAACAAATCCCCCTGCATGTGGCCACAAGGAGGAGAAATCATATGATGGCCGCTCACCATCGGATGATTTCTCCTGCCTTCCCTAAGAAAAGTCAGCCTGGACTGACCCACTCTCCACTGAATTGGTGACATCAGCCGTCCACACCAAGGAGGCATTGACACGCCTGGGTATGCAGGGGTACGCCCCGCATTTTTATGGGCATGCCCATAAAATGCTGGGAGTTCCCCTACTTCCGCCGTATGCCCGCCCCCTTTCCGCCCCGGCGAGTGTCAAACTTGTCAAAGTCATTCCCTCCCGTGGTTTTCACTTGCGAATATTTGTGCATGCGCAAACCATGACCATCGGGGATGGGGCCGAATTTGGTCCGCTACGAGCTGGTATGAATCAGCCCCTAAGCACAGTGAAAAAAATGTCCAAAAGATGTCTCCATGTGAGCTATCATCCAGCACACTTCAAAGCTGCTGCAGGCTGCTAGGTAACAACACAGGAGGAAAGCCGCAGTCACATGATCTGTCTGTAGCTTACTGGCGTCAGATGCATTTGAAATAGTTAAAACTTAATGATTTGTGTAAGTAAATAAAGAAAGACTATTGCAAGCCATGAGGTCATCGACACAGGGAGAGGGGAGGGTGGTTACACAGGACCGGGTCTGTGTAGGAGTCGGTATCATCTTGGCTCCACCCCCCTATCGTGTGCATAATGCATATGAACTGACTGAGTTACATAGCCACACCTCCAGCAGAAGGGTAAGCTAGAAGTGTCATTTGCCCTGGCCATGTTACCATTCCCACATAATACATGAGTCATACAGCTTCTTATACATCCCATTTTACAGGAGTCATTTTTTGTTTCAACTACATTTGCGTCACAAATGTAAGCAGGGAAAGACACATGCATGAAAAATCAAAATTATGTGCATATACATACCTAAGACACACTTGCTGACTTTAATTATACAGTATGCTGGGAACTCTCGGAGGGGCAATGCAAGTGGCCAGAGCCAGGGCATAGGGTGATGCTAATCATTGGGTGGTGCCAAGATGATGCCAATTGCAGAAAATGCATCATCTAAAGGAAATGGGTCATAGTTGCCTACCATTCCACATCCTGCAGAAGCCTCAGGTTTCAGTCATATATCTCAGATTTTGTCAGGGGTGACACTAAGGAGCTTCTTCACAAGGACAATGATTTGCGTTAATAACAGAGATTTGCTATAGCTACTAAGGAGTTCCTACTGATGACTCTCATTTCCCCCTTGTGAGGACCCCTGACAGGAGGGAGAGACAGAACCACATGGTCACACAGGGTATTCTTATCTGTTCTGGTGTGCACTCATCCACATCATGCTTCTGCTGCTAGTGAGTGACTTATGGGCGCTACAAACGGAGCGATATTCAGGCATTTTCTGAGCAATTTTACATTATTTCACGAATTCACTAAGAAAATGCCTGAAAATCGCTATAAATGTGCATTCTGAGCGAAGCAGCATCGCTCAGAACGCTCTCCCTACACACGTCGCTATGTGTGGAGGGCCCATTAGGGTAAGAATTTTTGCTAGTAATCGACCTTTAGTAAATCACACTTGTTTAATAAGAGTACCTGGTGTCCATAATAGTATGGAAACAGCGCAACCAAAAAATATAGGTAGTGCATACAAGATGCAGACAGTCTGGTGTTAACTAGAAAATAACATTTAATATACTCAAAACATACTTAAACGCTTAGGGATGAATTCACACAAGGTCAAATTGCATTTGGAATTTATTGCATAGGCATCACATTTATCATGTACTGAGTGAGAAGAAAATACATTTTGCAGCAAATATACAATGATGATGGTCAGCAGTACTCTAGGTCCTTACACAAATGTTGCTGTGGGGCCCAGCAATCTGGGCCAAAGTGAGGGACGTGCAACAAGTACTTCCGTTCTGGGTGCAGGGATTCAGCAAGAAGCATGATGCGTGTTCCTGTACCCAGACTTGTTATGTGACATCATGTGTGTCAGTGATGGTCGCCCAGGATACATATGTGCACAGTATCGGCACTGCCAGCGATTCACTGATACTTCTGTGGCCTGTACTCATTAAATTGGGGTACAGTTTCTGAAAGGGTTACCCATCAATCATTGATCAGCTAGCAACAATGGTCTGATACTAATAGTATTGGTGGCAGCTTTTCATTGCTAATATTGGCCACGCTGTGCGTGCGTGCATGTGTGTGTGCATGTGTGCGTGTGCACAACTTTAACCTATCAATGGCTTAATCTTTAATCAATGGTTTCTAAATGAAAGTTTAAAGCAATCGATAAAAGACGACAATGGACAACCTTAGTTTCTGCACAGATTGGGCTATGTACTGTATGTGTGTGTGGATCTGAAATGTGACCAAATTGCTTCCCTATTACCTGGCTGGTTATACAGAAAGATATGAAATTGCAGAACCCTTTTGCATTGCTGCTACCATTGCAGAGCGGTTTTTATCATGCATTAGTAAGGAAGATAGGCAATATTGCAAAGCAAAGAAAAATGAAACATCTGGAATATAAGATACATCTACAATGTGCCAGACAGCTCTGTCAGTCATGACAATTCGGAAGCTAACAGCAGACTTCCATCCAAGGACTCTGGGTGATTATATGTAAATGAACAGACACTTCATTACTAGTTGCTAGGCCATTTCCATAAGAATCCTTTTAAGCTTATGACTGCTGTAGGCCAGATCAGTTATAGTGATTGAATACCTTGCTGTGATTGCTATGTAAGAAAGATTATATAAAGCAGAGATCAGTCAAACAAGCACACAGCCAACAATATCCTCATAATCAGTAGGTTTGGCATGCTTTGCATGGGAAGGATATTTACTCTTAATTATTATTATTATCGTCATCATTTATTTATTAACTGTCAAACATATTCCCCAGCTCTGTACAACTGGGAAGATACACACAAAGGTGCAAGGGGGTGCAACTGCTATGGGGCCCAGAGCTGAAGGGGGCCCATCTTTACAGTTTAAGGCATGGGTCTTCAAACTGCGGACCTCCAGATGTTGTGAAACTACATGTTCCAACATGCATCGCCACATTTTTTCCTATAAGAGCATGCCAAAACTGTCAGGGCATGCTGGGACATGTAGTTCCACAACATCTGGAGGGCCACAGTTTGAAGACCCATGGTCTAAGGCATGGGTCCTCAAACTGCGGCCCTCCGGATGTTGTAAACTACAATTCCCAGCATGCCTTGCCACAGTTTTAACTCTCCTTTATAGGAAAACTGTGGCAAGGCATGCTGGGATTTGTATTTTCACCACATCTGGAGGGCCGCAGTTTGAGGACCCATGGTCTAAGGTATATGTGCTATATTCATTTATTAACAGTTGCTAAATTGGGGGCCCATACAAACTTTTTGCTATGGGGTCTACGAATGTCTAGTTACACCTCTGCATACACAGAACAACTTTCACTGAAAAAACAGATGACAAGGGTTAAAAGAGCCAATAGACTTAGGCGATATTGTAGACGATAAGGGGCAGTCATAATTACATTTTCATGTATATCATCTAGAGTAGACGCACTATGACGTTGATGTGCGGTGTTGCCAGCGACATCCTCCAAGTCCAACAAAGGACATCAAAAGCCATGCTGCGCTCCCTCCTCCCCCGCTTTTGCTGGTCACAGCAGGCATTGGCGAGTGTGTATGCACTTGCCTATGTCAGCACTTCCACCTGGTCCTGCTGCGCACAGCTTCGCTGGGTACACATATCATCTAATGTGTACCCAGTTTTTATTCAATTCTTAGTAACGTGGCAGATTATGAGGGGAGGGATCACATGTAAAGGATCATTGCCGGTCCCCTCCTCTCTCTGCTGGTCAATTGCAAGACAGCTCTGGCCTTTGCACCAGAGTCTATTGGGCATGCACAGGTCCCTGGGAACAAGGTGTCCTCCCATTATACATATGCCAATGATGTAAAGCCATGATGTGTAGTCAGAATGAAGTCAGATCAACAATGATCATTATCCAGTGCATCCCTATGGAAGCAGGTGAAATAAATGATGTTGCAGTCACGTAATGCTGCAGTTCCCAGTGTTCTGATGGAAGATCATTGGCATCGCATGGAACCGAATTGTCCCAAAGATTTTTTAGGGCATCTAGCGTAGATGTGGAGAGACAGTGATGGGCTTTGGTGAACGCAGGGTGAGATAAGGTGTCCCACAGGAGAGATGCAGCACTGGGAAAGATGAGAGTCATTGATAAGCAGATGGAGACAGAATAGGCTTTACAGGTAAGCAATGTTGACAATAAGCAGGCTTAAGCAAATCATGGATACCAAATGTTGTGGCACTAAAAGTTCCAGCATGACTCTCCATGGACAGCAAAGTGTAAATTCCAGCCTCCAGCAATGCGATAGATTATGGTGCTTGCATGCGCTGGGCAACACAATCTTCAGATCGGCATTGTACAATGGAAGCCTATGGGTTTCTATTGCGCTTCCCCTTCTGACGGGGGTCCACCAGGTCTTGACAGATTTTTGATAGTAAAAGAAGTGACGTCTTTTGGGCTTTTCTGTTTTTATTCACCCGATTCCAGAGGTAAGTCTGCCCATGATTCTGCAGGTGAGACTGTATTCATCAAGCGGTAGCCTGGTACTGTCTCTGCTTATCCAGCATGGTGTTGTCATAGTGTCACTGCTTACCAAGCCAAGCACAATCAGGCCATTATGTGTGTAAGCGAGAACATTAGCACCTAATGGACATAACGTTTATTCTCCTTTATGATGCAGGTACATGTACTACAAAACATAAAATGGTACTTGTGTAGTTTCACGGCGCCAGCATGGCACGGTGCGTCTGAGTCCCCTTGCGGGCTCGGTGGCTCGCTACGCTCGCCACGCTATCTAAAATCAACTCCATGCCAACATGGATAGTGGGGGTATGAACTATCCATGTTGGCATAGAGTTAAGTTAGTTTATTTTAGATAGTTTGCCGAGCGTAGAAACCAGAAGTAGCACGGTGCCATGCTGGCGCCGTGAAACTACACAAGTACCCATAAAACAGCAATGTTTAATTATCCCTCAGCTGCTGCACCAAGGGGAATGGCTCCCGCAAATCTGGTTATTACAAGACACAAATACACACACATTAAACACACCTGTATGGGTCAGAGGCCGGTATCCGGTCCCTGGGGCGTCAGTGTCGACCCTGACTAGGTTGACACATATAAATGGTCAACATACCCTACAGTAGGTCAGGAGTAGCCAACTCCAGTCCTCGAGAGCTACCAACAGTTACCGTTTTCCAGGTCTCCTCACAGAATCACAAGTGAAATAATTAGCTCCACCTGTGGATCTTTTAAAATCAGTAATGAGTGCACCTGTGCACCTGCGAGGTGAGCTGGAAAATGTGAACTGTTGGTAGCTCTCGAGGACTGGAGTTGGCTACCCCTGCCCTAGGTCAACACAAATAAAAGGTAAACATTGACATGGTCGGCATGAGTTTTTCATGCTTTTTTGCTTAGACCGACTTGGTTCATACTTTACCATCCAAGTGGGCATAGGGTTATATTATAATAGCGGTACACTTATACCATGTCCATGTCAAAATATTAACCAAAAACCCAGTGAAAAACTTGTGTCAACCTTGTCAATGTCGATCTTTTACTTGTGTTGACCTTCTGTCAATGTCGGCCTAGGGTATGTAAGTATTGACCTAGTCACTGTCAACCATTAGTGGTCGAACCACTGTATAATAACCAGGTAGTCCACAGTAAAATAACTATAATGTCACATAATATTAATACCATTCCCAGCAGTGTGACATTAAGACCTGCAACCATTACATAGCATGTTGTCATACATGTCACAAACACATTGATATTTAAATAATAGCTTTTATATTGTATTAAAAGGTCCCCTGAAAAATAAAATTAAAACCATAATTACATTGTAGTGTTTTGATTATTTTAATAGAGTTCCTAATCAATGTATCTGTCCTAATGCATTGATAGCTTTAACACATGCACCCATTCCTATGGAGCCACCAGCCCACCCGCACAGCAGCAGCAACCGCCAGCAGCCACCCCACAGTCCACCATCCCAAGTATGGAGGAGATGGTAATATTATTATATCACACTCGATTAAATAATCACCTCTACCCTCGATGCTATAGTATGTGTTAAAAAAAAAATTAACATTAGATGAAGAGTATAGTTTTGTATGATACTAGAACATAGCCTAAGATGAACAGAAATCCAGGCAGCACTTCATTACAAAAATAAAGAGACAATTAATGTAGCAGCTCGGTATGACAATTGTCCTATTATTACCTAATTAGCTATCTAACATAGGTCATAAATGTTTAATCTCAAATTAAAAAAAGGATTGCACATGATGGGACGATTAAGGACAGGGCAGAGAGTGGTGGGGAGCACATTACAGGTAAATTAGGCAATGAACAGTGCTCTTCATAGGTTTTGCATGAATATCATACAGAATCTCTAATAAATATTTAAAAGCCGAGTAACTGGGAAAGGGTTTAAAACAAGTGAATCCTCCTTGATGTAGAAAACAAACAAATGTAATAATGATGACTATGAAGAATAATGTATTGAAGAGAAATACACATTGAAGTAGTCAATATATGTGCTGCAGAAGAAGGATAGTGCTAATTTACAGCTCGAATAGAGCACTCTATAAAGTGACCTTGGTGCAGTGGTCATGGTGGCTGAATCTGATACTTTATCATTTGTTCAGTACGGGGTAAATTTACTAAGACGGGAATTCTATTGAAGATGGCAACCAATCAGAGTCTAGCACCTTCTAGAAGATAATAGATAGAATCTGATTGGTTGCTATGACCAACATCTTATAGTCAATAGAACTCAAATCTTAGTATACTTACACCTACATATTTTCTACAAAGTAGATGTGAATGTTAACAGATAATGAAAGAGATGTACTAAGCATTAAACCCATGATGCAATACTCCCTGCCACCTATCGAGTACATACCGGCCTTATTGTACTGCCATGTGATGTGATTAAACTGAAAAGGACGCGCATCATTCCTCTTTACCACCTGGCAACTCACCTCACGTGGCTTCCACCTGGTCGGTGGCTGGCATTACCTGCTTTCGCCACTTCCTTGATGGTCAGCTCTTCCATCTTTCTCTGAACTGTGTGAGACACTCCCTACCGCAGTCCTGCTTTTACCAATCTCTACAAATTCTACGCACTCCCAATGCGATGGAACACCCCTGTATTCTCCGGTCAACAGATACAGCAGTATCTCCCACATCTACCATTTTGTCCTGTCTCAGGATCACCTTGCCCTAGCGGACCAGGAACTTTCCTGGGAATGGGATCTGGGTATGTCTCTGGGAGAGGAAACTTGGGAAGCTATTTGTCTCAACATATTGAAGTGTTCCATCAGTGTCTCAATTAAAGAGAATTCTTATAAAGTTTACTCTTGGTACATACCAACTTGTTCTACAGATACAGCACTAATAACTCATCTGAATGCACATTATGGGCCTGAATCCAAAATGCATGCAAGTCCGCTCCTCTAATGGCTTTCACATTGTTTAGCAGCAGTGTATGCGTTGGAGCCTGGCCAACAATTCTGATGTAAAAGCCTTCATTGAAACCCAACCTAAGGGAGGTATTCAGAGGTAAAACCAAGCACAGGAAATTGTGGGTAAAACCAAAACAACAAAACACCTCCCAAAAATGCTCTCTCCCTACTAAGTCAAAGGCCATGGCAGCATCCAAGGACACCACCACTGCCCCCTCCTCAGCAGTGTGTTGGACCTGAGATGTGCAGTGCACTTGCCAGGTGTAAATCTCTTTGGTTGGGGAGGATTGACAATATAGGCTTTAAACAATTCCTGTACATCAGCCTTTGGCGCCATGGATTTGTACAGTATTTGGCCATTGAAATAGTCAGCAATCTCATGTATGTATGGAGCATGTATGCTGGTGATCTCATGTATGTATGGAGCATGTATGCTGGTGATCTCATGTTTGTATGGAGTATGTATGCTGTTGATCTCATGTATGTATGGAGTATGTATGCTGGTGATCTCATGTATGTATTGAGTATGTATGCTGGTGATCTCATGTATGTATGTATGAAGTATGTATGCTGGTGATCTCATGTATGTATGGAATATGTATGCAGGTGATCTCATGTATGTATGTATGTATGTATGTATGTATGGAGTATGTATGCTGGTGATCTCATGTATGTATGGAGTATGTATGCTGGTGAACTCATGTATGTATGTATGTATGGAGTATGTATGCAGGTGATCTCATGTATGTATGTATGTATGGAGTATGTATGCTGGTGATCTCATGTATGTATGGAGTATGTATGCTGGTGAACTCATGTATGTATGTATGTATGTATGTATGTATGGAGTATGTATGCTGGTGACCCCACACAAATCATTTCCACACACAGGCACACTACCGGTTTTAACCCACATTTTAAACCCAACTAGTTGTATTGGTTCCGATTGATAGATCTACAGTGTCAATACAGGCAGTCAATAGGTCGACACCAAAAATGGTTAACATGAGTTTTTCACTTTTTTTTTTACTTTTTATACCATCCACATGAACTACACCTGATAACGGCATAGTGTACTGAGCAAAGCAAGGCCCCAGGTTTAAAGCATGGCGAACAAAGCGAGGGTAAACGGTACACTAATTGTCGGTCCATGTTGACAGGTGTCAACATTGGCACCAAAAAAAGTGGAAAACTCATGTCGACCCTGTTGACCATTCTCATGTCAACCTTTCCCATGTTGACCAATTGCATGTCAACCATTTGGTGTCTTCCTATCTCTGCGAGAAAGCTCATGCATGCACACACCATGATTACAATTCTCCTTTGGATGCGGTGTAAGTAATCAGCCTTTTTTTAATAATTTAAATACTGATGGCTCTGACATTAACATTACTGTGCATTCATTGATATACACTCAGCACCCTGCAAAAAGTCTACTTGTAATGTCACTACCGTCACATGGGAAATGTGCTATCGTTTTTCCAATCCATTTCTTGTATGTCAAAATAAAGCAAATTACACTTTGCACGTCATTTATGAGGAGCAGGGAACATGTAATGCCAGAAAAAAAATATTTTATGATGATGCGCCCAGAAGGTTTGTCCGGCACCCAGCAAGGTGACCCAGTAATTCCTGTTCTCAGGATGTCTTCTGCCAGCTTCTGTGATAAGCTGCTGCTTCCGAATATGCAGCATTGGAGTGAACCTCAGTTATCTGGGTAACACTCAGGGTACTCAGAATATCGGGAGTTTTCACATAGTGACCAGTGAAGCTATGATCAAGGACACAACCACTGGCCCCATCAATAATTCACCACTGGCCCACATCCACCTCTAATTGGACAGTCACCCAGTGAGTAATAGAGAAGTAATCATTGCGTGCTTCATCTTTCATCATGGTTAACTGCCAATGGAACCATCAATGGTCACCATTGATGGTTAACATACCGATAGCCATCACACCCTCTTTTTCTGCAATAAAGGCTGTTGATAAACTTTACTTGCCCCCAAATGACCACAGCATATCAATCATGCTGCAGCTTTGTGTGCACGGTGACTGTAATCGCAGACAGATATGTACACACGTGCAGTACAGATATTGTGTGTGCAGATCCACAACCACTGGAATTGTACAGAAACTGTAGGGATTGCATGCGACAGGAGCAGTTTTGTAATTTGAGCAGCAGAATGGAGGCAAACCGAAGCCACAGAGACTAAGGACCTTATTCTAGTCCATGTGCAGCGCTGCAAATTTTACAGCCGCCCGACCCCCCTCACTCGCCAAGTCCACCGCACGGCTGCAAATTGATTTTTGCATAAACATCCATTCGCAGCCTTGTGTACGTGGGCCAAATCATTCAATGGTCGGTGACCATCAAACGATTTGGAATGTACACGCAAAACTAAGTGCGTGTTCCCTGTACGGGAACAAGATGGTCAGCTAACATCCGTTGATGTCAGTTGCCCGACCCCGGCAGCCGCGTCACTGCCTAACTTCCATGGGAATGTCCAGCGGTTTCACGGGAACATCACATTACCATGGGTGCATCCCGTCATCGCCTGCCCACGCCCGCACTGGTGGGTGAGAACAGGACAGCGAACTAGCAGTTCCCCCGTGTCCGCTCACACCTGGCAGAACTGCGCATGTGCATTAGCAAAACATCGGCCCCCTCTGCGAACTCACGGGGGACCTATGGGACCACAATAACCCCCTGAGACAGTACAATGCCCAATAGAATAAAATATGATTTAAGGCTCCTGCCAGTCTAATGTAATAAGCTTCTGGGGTTAAAGCTCCTCCTTATGCGGCAACGTTCATACATTCAATTTGTTCATCTACCAATCAGAGCATACTGCATTCAAGGTGAACATTGCAGTGACCCCGAGTGAATGTCCATGTCCTCCACTGTATATTGCAGCCTGCAATTATGTATTTGTAACTATGGATCGCTCAATATGGAGAATAGACATGCACTAGCGCTTCCCTTTACAGGACACCTGTGTTACTGCCTGTCATGTGCAAAACCTTCTGCAATGCTTGGAATTGTCCTGATGTCCTGTATCTGCCACCTTGCTAATGACACTACTGCAGAAAATAGGGGCACATGTAAATGTCACTAACAGGAAGATTCTGGCAAACCGTCAGGGAAGCCATGTGCCCAATGAGGGGAGGGATGGTAAGCACCATTTGCTGCATTCCCATGGCAGGCACAAGAATGGTGGCGCAGGAGAGAATCAGCAGATCAGTCACACATTCCAGCCAGCCTGACCATGCAAAGTACTCCCTTTCTGCACTAACAAAACTCTTCATTTTTCACCAAGAGTGTGGCGCTCCCCTCACATGAAAAGACCAACAAAGAAGAGGCACAGAGATCTGTGAGATCTTGTTAGTCACTGTGAGGAAATCAAACACTGGAAGTCAGACAGAGCGGACTCAAAGAAGATGACAGTGAGGTCAATAAATCATAGGGGGTCACCGAAAGGTACGGGCCCACTTAGAAAAATACATTTCACTCACAATAATATGAAAGCATTCAGCCATGTAACAGCTTCAAATATACGCCCCACAGCTTTTGAATTTTAGCCCTGGGAAACTAGAGCTGAGCGCCAACCACATATACATATACTTATACATTAGAGAGTGAGGGGAAAGTGCTGCCCTGATTCCCAGGGTATAGTCACTTGCTTCGTACAATGTACTTGCTGATAAAGTATTCAAAACGTGAAATGTGTTGTTGTTATTGTTACAATACATTTGTATCAAATTCCTTCCTACTTTAAATAAGCAATTGATAAGTATTTTATCATCCAGATATGTGCTGTTTGTGGATGGTCCCAACTAAAGTTCTGCTCCCATTGTCAGTATTTCCCCAGCGCTGAGCTCAAAAGCAAGAACTCTATAACAATGCTTATGTGTCACTCACTGGGGCAGATGTATTAAGCCTGGCAAAGAGATAAACTGGAGATAAAGTTGAGAAAGTGGGAGGAGATAACACACCAGCCAATCAGCTCCTAACTGTCATATTTCAAACACAGCTGATTGGCTGGTGCGTTATCTCCTTCCACTTTATCTCAACTTTATCTCTTCGCCAGGCTTAATACATCTGTCCCCTATTCTATGCCAGGTGCACATTTCTCAGCTCACCGATATACTGTAAACCTTCCAAAAAGCATCACACCTGCAGAGAGAGACTTGAGAGACATTATCTATTCCCTGACTATGGCTGAGGTGAGGTCCATTCTAGCTAATAAGTCCCAATTTTGCCCTTAAGCACATATGTTGGCCGCAGGAAACGATCCTACTTTTGAGTTCATTATTTGCTGACAGAACAGTGTTGATGCACATTTCTGCCATCCTACAGTAGGTATCACCTTCCTGTTTACTGACCTATTCCTCAGGTAGAAGGTGTATATGTAGCTCTGTAGATGAAACCCATTCTAGTAGCACATCCAAATGGAACACACTATCTAACACAAGCCAGCTACATACAATCTGCTCTTTTCATTACAATTGGGTTACTTATTACCCCAAAACAAACACAGATTTAAAGTAATACTTTCATTACAACATGCATGAAGCCAGCAGCAACAGGAGATAATATAAACAGCAAACCTCATACTACAAGCAAGAACATTTCCAGAAATTACCTATCAGTGCACTTTAAAACACTGGGCCCCGAATCACAGCCCAGTTGGCTTTTAACATACTCTCCAATTGGTCTAATGAATCACAGGTGACAATTAACTAACGAGCTGTCCTGTAGAAACACAGGATCAGATGCAGTTATGTGCTAACTTTAATACGCTCTTACATACAGTACCTCCCATTGTCCTTTTCCCTCTGCCAAAAGTGTTCGTCTAGTACATAGAGTGGACATGTACCCAGAGGTTTATGAGGCTTTTTTAAATTTATTTAAATAAATGTTTTTAAATCAATTTTTTATTCCTCATCCAATTCACCATACAGGGCCATGCGATCTCCCTCCATGGCCCTCAGCCTCTTTGTTAGCTCTCCCGCTGACCAGTAGGAAGCAGGAAGGCTGTGGCTCGATACGCTCTGCTCTGTTTGTTTGGCTTATTAGCATGCGAGTCAGCGTGTAGAGCGGTGTCACTCTACCATAAGTCTCCCTCCTTGATGCCAGCCCTCCCAGCGCTTCTTTCTGGTCAGGACAGCTGACAAAGAAGAGGTGCAGCAGAGGGGAGATAGCACTTCCCACGTATGCTGGTTAGCATACTGAGTGTGCATAATGAGGCTCCTATACTGGGAAAATGGATAATGTTTTTTGTGGGTTTTGTTTATAAACGTGCATTAAAAACCAATAAACACCTTTGTAATTCCCTGATGCTGATGGGTCCCTATAATTCAGTTAATTGTTACATACACTGCAAAATTCACGTTGATGGAGCTTTTTGTCTGTGTATAAACAGTGTTTATTTCTATTCTTTGCCGGGGTGTGAGATTGGTGGGGAGACGAGGAATCAGAGGCGTTTTAAGAGAGGAGGAGGCCGTGTGCACTCTCCTCCAGCCGGGCCCCCTCCTAGCTGAGAACAGCGCAGTGTGTTTCAGGGTCGGAGCACAAGAGCACTCACACTCTACTACACATGCACAGATCGCCAGAAAAATGGCTGCTGCTCCATTCTTCCAACAATTTAAGTATCATAAAAATGGGTACAGTGTGGTCCCCCCTAGGACTCAGGGGCACCACACAAACCGTAATCATTATAGACACGCCACTATTGATACAAACGATATCGCTCAGTGGTGCCATCCTGTCCTCGCCCCATACATGGAGTCATTGACGATATATTCCAAACTGAGCTGCATGTACAGACGACGGAGGAAATCATTAACGACCCACAGGAGCGCCCATCGTTAACAATATTGAATGTACACAATGGATTTTAAAAAACGTATCACTCAGTGTGTACCCAGCTTTACAGTCCAGGTTTTAAGGATACACATTCATGAGAACACATGTTTAAATTAAAATGACTGAGGTACTGATTAAGTCACCTGTGCTCAGTCATGGATATCCTTAAAACTGGACTATAATGGGTGTATTTACAAAAGTGTGGATTTACAAAAGTTGTGATGTTGCTCATAGCGACCAATCAGGTTCTATGATCTAGCGCCATCAAGAAGATAATAGCGTAAATCTGATTGGTTGCTATGGGCAGCATCTCCATTTCTGCAAACCTGCAGTTTAGTAAATACGGTATACCCCTTAATGTCTGGAGGACCACTTGAGAAGAATAGGGCTAGGACACAGTATATGACCTTTCGCTATGTATGTCAAACATCTTAAAAATTACATGTAAATCTATTCCCCATAAACAATGCAGTATTAACAAATTCCAGACACACCATTTCTTCATCTTTATAATTACTAATAACACATCTGAATGAGGTTGGCATGTCCAAAATACCGGACCAGGGGGTGTCCTGTCCAGGGGGGCTGCATGTGACAGGAGGAGGGAGAGAATAAAGCCTCCCTGTATGGTGCGGACATGTAGCAAAAACTGGAATGGTCTGGACCACACGAGGAGACTGTAATCTCTCTTTCCACATGTGGTGAAAGTTATCACAGGCACCTCCCCCCGAGCCAAGACACCCCCCAGACCAGACACTACAAGCTCCAGAATGCAGAGTTTGATGGCCGGTCCGGCGTTCCGGGGTCCGGTTTTTACTTAGTCCCATGACAACCAGACACAAGACAGAAGAAAGCTTTATCAGCAACTATTTGCTGGGTAAAATAACATAATCCATGTGTTTTCCTATTATAATCAATGGCGATTGTGGAAGGAAAACTAAGTACAGTTAGGAAACCCACATAAACACAAGGAGACCATACATACACACCTGAAGCTAGCCACTATGTGTACAAAATGCCCCCAAAATATTTCAAGTAAAGTTTTCAACCTTGTGACAAAAATAACACAGAAGTCAGTAGGTTTAGTGTAGATTTAGGGCATATAATAACTGCAATTGTGCCAATGATATTATGAGAATTCTTGTGCAGAAGTTGACCACAACTAATACAGTGATTACCAAGAAAGGGAAAAATCTTCCTCAATAAATCACAGCATGTGTCCAGGATTAGTAGGGAGGCGGCGTTGACTTATCGTAATAGTGTAATAATGACAGGCATGTAATCAGTGATGTATGGTTATGTCTTGTAGAATGGGACCACACACACAAGCTAGTATGATAAGAGAGTACAGTATGAATGAATTCACAGGGAGAGAAAACCTCAGGGCAGCCTCAGCAGAACAGAGGACATTTTACTCTGTTCTTCTGTTTATGCTATAAATCAATGTCATACATGAGAGCCTATTCACCACTGCTCCTGAGTGGGGATAAAGAGGAGGTCATGCAGCCAGTACGCACTGAGCGGAAGCCACAGCATGATTAATAAGAGCAGCTATGATCTGCTTTTGCAGGATACCTCAGGGTTCTAAGTCATCATTATTAGCAGAAATGTCTTCATTGTTTTTATTATTATTTGTATTATTATTAGTTGTACTCTCGGATTTTACTTCACCTTTCCTTGCACTAGTCAAAACTGTGACTCAACGGTGGGTCAACGGTGTCTAGGTCAACAGTCAAAAGTTCGACACGTGAAAAACTTCGACATTAGGCATTAGGTCGACATGGTCAAATGATCGACACAAGCAAATGTCGAGATGAAAAAGGTTTACTTGAGTTTTTTGTGATTTTTTTTTTAAAACCAACTTGTTCAAACTTTACCATCCCAATAGACATAGATAGAATAACATAGTGTGATAAGCACAGTGATGCACCGTGCCCGAAGCAAGGCGAGCACATCGGTACACTTATACGGTGTCCATGTTGACCTATGTTGACATAGATATCAAAAAGTGAAAAACTCATGTTGACCATTTCCATATCGACATTTTGACCAGATCGACCTAACAATCGACCTAACAATTTTGACCAGATTGACGTAACAACCTGTACACAAAACCATTGGAAATTAAAATGAATCCTAAATCTGCCATGACTAGTGACCAGCTGCAAGTACTGACGCTCAGATTAGCGGTGGTAGTAACTGCACTGAAGTAAAACAGGGCACTTTTTTCAAAAACATAAATGGGCTGAATTATGAAAAAGCATAACTTTTCTTCTATAAGGTTCTCATCTTATTGTCACACCATTAAGAAATGTTTCCTTTTGGTACATTTGGCATTATCATAGTCCAACAAGAATGCTATGAGGACTGTAATTTACTGCTGTACTGCTTTCCAAATAAAGCCAATAATCTCATGTGTGGTAATCCCTAAATACAGCTGTTTTTTGATAAGAGATTGTAATTTTGAGTTAGATATAAAAGACCCCTGACCTACAAGGGTCTATAGACTCTACTGTGGAGGAGGCAGCCAGGTGGACGGTGCACAGTGCACGGGGGCATGGTATGGCCAAGTGGGTGATACGTGGGCCTGATGGCGAGATTGTGTCATCAAGACTCCTCCCCACTATACAATGGTGCAATTAGGGCATGCATGTCCAAACTATGGCATTGCAGCTTTTGTGAAACTACAAGTCCCATCATGCCTTGCCACAGTTTTGCTAAAAGTATGGCAAGGCATGCTGGAATGTGCAGTTTCATAACAGCTGGAGGACCATAGTTTGGACATGCCTGAATTAGGGCATTGAAAAGTAGGTGGCTGGCCAAAATGGGGGCACAATTTGAGTCATCAAGAGGCCTGATTTGCCTAATTTGTGAACCTACATACAGTGGGGTATACCAGTGATACCTAAACGACATGTATTAGCCATATATAAACATTTCGTTTTTGACATACTGCACACACTATAAACATATATTTGCAGTGCTGTTGGTTGAGAACTGTACTTTGCATTAGGGTGTCGAATGACAGCCGGACAGTCAGGATCCCGACAGTCAGTATATTGACGTTAGAATACCGACTGTTGAAAAACCCGACAGTCAGGAACCTGACAGACTGAGGCTATTCTGCCTTGTGGGGGTCCACAACCCCCATGGAGGGAGAATAAAACCTGTGAAGCGTGCAGAGAGTCTGCAATGGGCTTCTTTACCAGTGGCGTAACAATAGCCCTACAAAACCCGCGGTCGCAGGGAGGCGCTGGGTAAATGTGGGCGCCGGGGGTCTGTGGGGTCTATCGCTGCGCTGCTGCCAGGCCCTGCCTAAACCCTACGCTTGCCGCTGCTGGGACCGGCAGATCTACTTGTCTGCGGTCCCAGCGCTCCTTCTGGCTCCTGCTGCAGTGCTGCTAATGAAAGCTAACAAAATGTCTGCCCCCTTACAGCAGACAGATTTGAGGATGCTATAGGAGGCGACTGTCTCCTCTAGCATTCTTAAAAATGGTCTGCTGTTGGGGGCAGCCATTTTGTGAAGATAATATTTTGTTAGCATAAAGAGCCAGAAGGAGCGCTGGGACGCAGACAAGTAGGTCTGCGGTCCTGGCCACAGACTCAAAGGTGGTGGCGGCAAGCAAGGCAGGATAGAGTGGGGTTATTTTTCTACTTTACTAGGTAGTGGGAGCCCCGAAATTTTCCAGTGGGGGGGGGGAGGCAAATGTTGTTGTTACGCCACTGTTATTTAAGCTCGCCCCCTGTTAGCATACTGGCGGTCAGGATTCTTATGTTAGTATACTGACTGTGGGGGCGTCATACCACACCCATGCATTAATGGAAGACAACCTAGCACTGAAAGGTGAACATATTGCTGCTGAATTCTAGATCTCTAGTACATACACAGTCAGTCTCTCAATCACCTTTTCTCATAATTCTTCAATGCTGCCGTACTGGAACGGTGGTGCTGAGTAAACTGAGCCCTAGCCATTTCTGAAGACAGCTGGTTATGGAGAAAGAAGGAATAACGTGTGTACAGTCAGACAAGATGCTAAATAACTGTGAGTACAGCCAGACAAGGTGCTAAATGGCACTATAGAATGTTGCAAAAATATGCATTTAATTGTGATTACGCCTTTAGACAATTCATACATATATGGGTGTACAACAAAGGCACCCTCCAATGATTTCACATTCAGTTATTTGCACATGACATAGGACTGACTGCCAGGGCCGTTTCTAGAGGCGGACAAGCCGTGCAGCAGCCCGGGGCGCCGCACGGCTTGTCCGCCTCTGAAACAGCCAGGGCGCCCGGCAGTCTAACCCCCCCGCCCGCAGCCGCAGCCGCTGCCGCTGTCTCCCCGGCCGCCCGACTCCACGCTGGAGAGGGGAGGGGAACGCATCGTGCGTTTCTCCGTCCCCTCGCCCACGTCACTGGGCTGCCGCTGTCAGCCAATAGGAGCTCGGGCGCGGGATAGGAGAGAAGCACGATGCGCTCCCCTCCCCTCTCCAAGTAAGTTTGTTACTGGGGGCATATGTTTGTGACACTGGGGGGCATATATCTGTGGCACTGGGGGGCATATATCTGTGGCACTGGGGGCATATATCTGTGGCACTGGGGGCATATATCTGTGGCACTGGGGGCATATGTTTGTGACACTGGGGGGCATATATCTGTGGCACTGGGGGGCATATATCTGTGGCACTGTGGGCATATATCTGTGGCACTGGGGGCATATATCTGTGGCACTGGGGGCATATGTTTGTGACACTGGGGGGCATATATCTGTGGCACTGGGGGGCATATATCTGTGGCACTGGGGGCATATATCTGTGGCACTGGGGGCATATATCTGTGGCACTGGGGGCATATATCTGTGGCACTGGGGGCATATATCTGTGGCACTGGGGGCATATGTTTGTGACACTGGGGGGCATATATCTGTGGCACTGGGGGGCATATATCTGTGGCACTGGGGGCATATATCTGTGGCACTGGGGGCATATATCTGTGGCACTGGGGGCATATATCTGTGGCACTGTGGGGCATATGTGTGGCACTGTGGGGCATATGTGTGGCACTGTGGGGCATAATTGTGGCACTGTGGGGGCATATATTTGTGGCACTGGGGGCATATGTGTGGCACTGTGGGGGCATATATTTGTGGGACTGTGGGGGCATATATTTGTGTCACTGTGGGGGCATATATTTGTGTCACTGTGGGGGCATATGTGTGGCACTGTGGGGGCATATATGTGGCACTGTGGGGTATATATTTGTGGCGCTGTGGGGGCATATCTGGCACTGTGGGGGCATATTAGTAAACAGCATCGGTTGTGCGGCAGCGGCACATGGGGCATAATGTGTAATGGGCATTACGATGTGGGGAGTATTGTGTAATTGCCATCACAGTGTGTGGTCTAATGGGCATCTTGGTGTGCGGTGTAATGTGTAATTGTCATCACGGTGTGCGGCGTAATATGTAATCGTCATCACAGTGTACGGCGTAATGTGTAATTGGCATCACAGATAAATAGTGTATAATGATTTAAGTAGCCTGTCATTGTGAGGCGTACTAGGTCATTGTGTGGCCTTCAGCCAGCCAACTTAAGTGCGGGAGGACAATAACAATTCCTGCAGCAACCAATGTCTGGTCTTGCAGGTTGCAAAAGTGTGATATAAGGTAATTGTTTTCCTGCTAGACCACGCCTTACATTAAGCCACACCCCTTTTAATATCAAGCCACACCCCCTATTTCGGCGCGCGCCTTCGGCGCGCGAAATTACTATAATACCATGCTATGTATTGGGGGGGGGGCGCATTTTTATTTCTTCGCCCTGGGAGCTAAATTGTCTAGAAACGGCCCTGCTGACTGCCCTAATGCTAAAGCCACAGCGCTTTAGTTATGTAATAATAGTCACTTTCTCTTGGCCTACTTTACCCAATGCTAATATATATATATATATATATATATATATAGGGGTGGTGTCGACCTGGCACTCTCCACTAGCACTCAGCTGCCCTGGTGCCCCGTCGGAGGGGTGTAGATAAGGAATAAACAGACTGGCACTCCGGAGTGCCAGTCTGTTTATTCCATATATATATATATATATATATATATATATATATATATATATATATATATAACAAAAAAAGTGATTGGGGTGCGCAACCTAATACATAAAATGTACTTCCCAGTTAGTATTAAATTAAAATCAGAAATACATTCTGGAGATCATTTCCATGTGTCCAATGGTAGATGTATTCGTAATGATTATGCACAGTACGTTTTGAGATGAATAATATTTTTATTGCATGAAATACCCAACGTGTTTCATCACTACGACTTCATCAGGGGTAAAACCGATCTGAACAGTGATCCTAACAAGAATCTTTGCTGATCCATATGATTTTTTGTTCCACATTTTAAAAACATCAATATGGTATTATGGATTTGATCAACCAGTTTGGGATAATTCTGGTTGTTTGTTATAGGTAATTTTCTGAGGTAAAATTACCAATTTTGGTCAGGACACTCTCAAAATAGCACCTCCTCATCCAACATTCAGGAATGTTTAGCTTTTAGTTTCACCCATGTAGCAGCTTCCATTCCCTCCCTGCTTCCTAAAATTGTATAGCACTATGTTTTCCGATTTGTCTTGTACCTATATTGTTCAAAGATGCTTTACTTGTGTTTCAGGTCCCCTTCTGCGAGCACGGCGCCGCGCTACATTGACTGTGTCCTAGCAACAGGGACGCTCCTTCAAACGAGGTGGCGCCCCGGCATTCAGAGCTGTCACTAGATGGGCGGCAGTGATCGGTGCATACAAGCCCTGCCCCTGTAACCCAGCAACCAGAACGCCGCTGAGAGCGGCGCTACTACAGACACCCCCGGACATGACGTCACACGCCCGGCGCCAGCTCCCGGAACGGGACCGCAACCCACATGCAGCACAAGTATTTAAGGTGTGTTCTCTGTACACCTTGAAAAGGGGGTCTAAGTACCCCGAAACATCAGTTTCTACCTAGCACTATAAACGTCATTTCTAAAGTCCATTGAGTGCCTCTGCCTGTTTTTGGACCACTTGATATATATATATATATATATATATATATATATATATCATTATGTTTAGTAAATACTGCTAGTGCGTGAATAATAATGTACCAGATAACTAATAAAAACAATGGAATGTAGAGAATAAGAGTATACACCAAAGTCTTCTAATCACTGTTTGGCCCCATTTACTAATATGCGACGATAATACAGATTCTCTAGAAAATCGTTAATATTGCTGTAAGGAATGAATCAAACTTTACCAGGACAGCTGTGCTATACTGAGCTGCTAGCTGTACCGGTATTTATTTATAAACAAATTTCCTAATTCTGAATACAAAAATGCTTTATTTAAATATATACATACAGATACCCCTTTCACACAACCTGGGATTTTACATGTAAAGGAGCATCACCCTGGGTTTTCGGTATATGTGAAAAGAAACAACCCAGGTTGAAGTATCAGGTCCATGCCCTCCCCAGGTCCATTACACTGTCAAATCACAGAGTAAAGGCAGTACAAACATAAAGACCATAGAGTCACTAGCATATAAATGCAAGTGGCAAAATTAGCAGCAAAGCCTTGCATGTAGATCAGGGGTGTCCAAACTTTTAGCGACGAGGGCCAGATTTGGTGAAGTGTAAATGTGTGGGGGCCGACCATTCAGACTGACATTCTTTGAATCATTAATCACATCAGAATGGTCCCCCACTCTGCCCCCATTCATTCTATGTCCCCCAGCCTGCCCCTTCACTGTATTTCCCCCAGCCTGGCCCCATTCACTGTATGTCCCCCAGCCTGCCCCTCCTTCACTGTATGTCCCCTACTCTGCACCCATTCACTCTGTCCCCCAGCCTGCCCCCCTTCTTTTAATGTCCATCAGTGCCTCCATTCATTGTATGTCCCCAAGCCTGACCCTCCTTCACTGTATGACTCCCATTCACTGTATGACCTCCATTCACTATGTACCCCACTCTGCAACCATTCACTGAATGTCCCCCAGCCTGCCCCTGCTCCCTCTTCTCTGAATGGCCATCACTGCCTCCATTCACTGTATGTCCCCCAGCCTGACCCTCCTTCACTGTATGTCCCCCACTCTGCCCCCTCCCTTCTCTGTATGTTTCCCAGCCCCTTGTGTGAGCCAGAGGACGGAGAAGCAAAGCAGGCACTGCAAGGACAGGAGATGCTTGGGCTCCTGCTGCTGCCCTCAGGGGCGGTGCAAGGCACCGGAGCGCCCCAGGCGAGTCGGGGTGGGGGCGCCCCGGTGCCGGGGGGAGGTGGTACCTGTATAAAAAATTGCTGCCCCGGCGTCCCTGCAGTGCCGTAGGGGTACCTGCGGCGCCGTCATGTGTATAAAGCTGGCTGCGGCCGGCGGGGTCCCTGTAGTGAATAGCAAATAACTAGCGCTTCCAGCGCCGCCGCGCGCATAGCGCTAGTTATTTGCTATTCACTACAGGGACCCCGCCAGCCACATCCAGCTTTATACACATGACGGCGCCGCAGGTACCCCTACGGCACGGACACCCCTGACCGCCCCAGCACTGCAGGGACGCCGGGGCAGCAATTTTTTTACACAGGTCGCTGGGGGTGAGGGGACGAACTGCCGCCCTCCAGGTGCCGGCGCCCTAGGCAAATGCCTAGAGCTGCCTAGTGGTGGCGCCGGCCCTGGCTGCCCTCCTTCGCTCTGCATGTTACGGGAGCAAGCTTCCCCCTTGCTGCACCTCCTCCCCACACACTGCTGTCACTGTGATTGTGGAGTATGGTGATATACAATTGCAGCAGCAGGGGTAGGACACCAAACACATCTGACTGTGGCGGCCGGCACCTCCTCACTGCAGCAGACAGCAAGGTAAAGGCACGCTCGCCGGGGCCCCACCTTTAGTGTCCTGTGTTGTGCTTCCCACATCTGATGCTCTGCCCGCTTCCAGCTGGAGGCTGCGGGCCGCTTAAAATGACAGCACGGGCCGCAATTGGCCCCCGGGCCTGACTTTGGACATGCCTGATGTATCTCATACATATCATATGTATAATGTCACTGACTAGTTCAAATAAACTAGGAGGCAAGTTCAAATTTATGGACATGTTATAAAGCAAAGGGAGGAACAAAGGGAGGAACATTGCACTAAGAGAGTACATGTAAACTACACAGTTGCTGGGAGAGTACATGTAAACTTCATGGGTAAGTGTGCTAGTCAGGGCATCTGGATTATCAGGGCGTTGTTAATGTGGTCTTCAACTGGAGGTGGTCAGAAATAATAGGGAAAAATGGCATGGGAGAGTACGTACAAACCTGCTGGTATTAGATGTCTTGCAGGATCTACAATGTACAATAGGCTGATAATCTGAAAGCTCTAATGGGGAAGTGCCCATAAAGGGCTCAGGTTAAAGGATCAATGGTCAATGGTTAACTGCAGGGGATATATATATATATACCACATGAAAAGCCTGTGTTTGTCCCTCTGTACCTTGCTCTGTAGGAGACCTCACAGGCTCAGTGCTGCCTCTGATAAATAAAAAAAAATGAGGCTGCTGCTGCTATCCTCCAAGGGCCTAAAAAGCATGCGATGAGCTCCACCAATCAGAGCTCAGCACAAGCCTCTAAGCCTCTGACCTCTTGAGCCCCCCATCCTTAATGCGGCTCTGATTCCTGCAATTCTTTGTAAATTGGTATTCCTATTCTTGCTTGGGGAAGCTATAGCTGGAGAGTAGCCCTTACGAACTCAGAGAAGCCCAGTCTCAAATACCTTTTTTTGCTGGCAATAATGCTCTTCACTACTTGATAAATTGACCGTTTAGAATTATACAAGACCTATTACACAAGCAGATTATTAAGAAAGAAATACTGCCAAATTGTCTTAAAATCCTTTTACAAAATAAAAAATCAATGGCCACTGAAATGTAGTATAAATAAAAAGTAAATACGCACCAAAATATCCAGACACGCTGCTTTTAGAAGAGTGATCTGATCTGCAATGGTCAAACTGGTAAATCCGGGTAATCGTTTTGCAAATTCCACTATTTTAATAATGCACTTTGTTGCAAGTTCGCTAAATTTGTCCCATAGCCCAAGGTCTAGCCGCACACGTTGTTCAGCGCTGGAATTCTGCGGGACACAAAGAACAGCATTAGCCCAAATGCTCTGCTCAATAGAAACGTCTTAACATTTAAATATCTACATGTGGACCACAGCATTCATAAAGATGTGCAATAATGCCAACAGTGCAATAAAGAAATGTTCAGTCATTTCATAATGTTCGGCAGTGACAGAAACATATTTCAGTGTTGCCAGGATTGACCATTTATAGGAGTGCCATAACAGCTTTTAACCTCCAGCTGCTGATCTACAAGACTGGGTTAATGCATAATTGTGCATACAGAACTACTTCTAAATGAATGTAAAAATGTAATATACTGTTGAAAGGTGCACATTTTTATTTTTATTTTTAGGATTTTTTTGGATGTTTTTGAGGCAAAACCCATCCCATCCCATCCGTGATGCAATGTGCAGTACTACTACTACTACTACTACTAATAATAATAATAAAAACTGTCAGCCCACTCACCCTGAAGCAGCACTGGACTTATCCCACTACCATATTGAGAGAGACCATGAACACATGTTTTTTCTCCACCAGGGTTGGTAACCCTATATGCGAACTTTTGGGACCTGCCTCTCTAGAAAGTGCAGAGGGTGTGGCAACAAGATTTATGCCAACATGGACCTACCACGTGTGACCCATTGCTGCACATTTAAGCATTACTATATTGGGCAAATGGATATGATGATGCATGCTACAGTAATCAATCCCCAACTTAATTTTCAGGGAAATCTCCCCAACTTTCCAAAACTTTAATTCAACACTTTATTATAAAAGAAAAACAAAAGTCTTATTTTTTTTATTTTGTCATAGTCTAAAAGAAAAAAAAAATTTTTCCCCTCTTTTGTACTTTATTTATTATTTATTAGCATCTTCTTATATAGCGCACACAGATTCTGCAGCGCTGTACAGAGATATTTGAACATTCACATCAGTCCCTGCCCCAGGGGAGCTTACAATCTATTTTCCCTACCACATGTACATTCATACACAGACATTCTAGGGTTAATTTTTTGGGAGCCAATTAACCTACCAGTATATTTTTGGATTGTAGGAGGAAACCGGAGTACCCGGAGGAAACCCACGAAAGTACGGGGAGAATATACAAACTCTGCACAGTTGGGGCCATGGTGGGGATAGAACCCATGACCTCAGCGCTGTGAGGCAGTAATGCTAACCATTACACCATCCGTACTGCCCCCACCCATAACACATGTAAAATCCTTATTTCCTCCTACTAAATGACTAGGAACCAGTGACCTCCTCCTACCTAGTCCCTACATCCCCTTCGGGGTGCAGCGAGGAGGGGGCAGAGCCTGCAGCAGCTGCAGGATCATTAGCCGGCCAGGTAAGGGAGGTAGGGAGAGCCGCTGCACATCGCCGGGCACATCGCAAAGGACAGCTCTTAATGCAAGTGTTGTCCATTCCAATAATTATCGCATAAGTTAGAGCATATGCGATAATTATCTATGCAGTAGCTGGCGATGTGCGACAGAGGGGAAAAAATATTTTTTTCTTTTTGCAGCTTGGACACTTGTTCACCAGGAGTGGCCAAGTGGCCACATTTTTACCTTGACTAAAAACCACCTAAGGACAAGAGAGTGTTCGCCCTTGGGAGGATTCATTGAGGGTTATTACCCTTTATTGTTTTTTTCTTTTTGGACTTTATTATCTGTGAAACATTACTGGTCAAGTAATAATCCCATTACCCAATGGGAAAGAGTACTTATTACGTACCAGCTTAAAGAAGGAAAAGATCATTTAAAGAAGAAACACTACTATATGTGGTTATAAAGTCCTTTAACACAGGGCTACATCTAATAATAATATTGAATGTCCATCACTGAATGGACTATTGGCCAAATCTTTGCATATCAAAGCAAACTAAGAAGGCAGGTCTGGTATTACCCATTGAACCCCTGTAAAGACCTTTAAAGATTTATGTTAACAAAATGTCACACCCCTGATGAAGTCTCATAACGAGACGAAATGCTTTGGGTATACGATCTCATCCATAATCTAAAGAAAGTCCCTCGCATGACAAGAAAAGTACCATGAAAAACTTGTTTTAAAATTGTGTTTTAATAAATGTTTTATATATAAAAAAGTAAAAACTGTTTACTATTGGATGTGTGAAATAAGGAAAGACAGGAATTACCACTGACTGTTACATTTGGGCACCATATAACACTATGGCGTGGTTAGTTGGATTGTTGGGCCTCACTAGTAAGGAGCCAAGTGTTGTCGGCGACCACTTTTTTCCTAATTTAAAATCAGCACAATTCAAGAGATTTTGTGTGTTATGTATACATATATATATCCCTGTCATGTAAGCATCAATAAATCGTTTTTCTCTTCAAATTTATTCAACGATTGGTGAGTGCCCTCTTTCTTTGCTCTTTATTGTCTGGATATCTTATCCTTGGAGTGAGCACCACCGCGGTGACTCGTCTGTGATAGGTGCGGAATTTCCAGGAATTTATATATATATATATATATATATATATATATATATATATACATATACATACATACACACACATACATACATATATATATATATATATATATATTACATACCAATATATAATAATGATGTGGATACTCTATACTTAAATAAAAACTATTTCAGATTTAACTGGGCAAAGGTTTGCTGGGTGGTGGAACATTTTATCCCTTTTCACCCCCTTGAAAAATCCCTGCTTAGTGGGTGGCTGCAAATAACTGTCACGGTTTCCAGACCACTCAGCAGATCACATGTTCCAGGTAAGCCAGCAAGTGCACAGGGAGAGTTCACCAACTACCACAATGGTGATACATTGCAAATGGCAGGTGGACATTTTACTATATAACTTATTTATTTACAGTTTTATGAAGCCACTAATTACAATGCCAATATAATTGTTTCATTTGGTAAATGTTGTGTGCTGCTCAGACAATGGCACTATATAAATGAGTGACTCATAAAAGTAAATTTTCTGGTAATAATAATAATAATTTAATTTTGTTTAATAATTTAATTTTGGAGGAATTTCTAGACAATTAAAGTATTTGTAAAATAAATAGCTTTTTTATTTTTTGGCTAGGTCACTAGTAGTACAATTGTTACGTTATTTCTGAAAGCTGTGTAACAAAAGACACATACAGTATGTTACATAAACCAGCAAACTAAGACAGAGAAAGAAGGAATCATCAGTTTGCAGCAGAGAAGTCCAACTGGTGACCCCCCAATGCTTTTGTTTCATTATATCTTAGAGAGAAACTCCACAGGCTTTTCTCGCGAAGCCATTTTTGGTTCAATCAGATCCAGCAAGAGATCATGTACCACACATACATATATAGCCACCTCATAAAAATGTTTCAAAAGGAACAAAGAGGCACAGGGTGAGAGTTGGGGCAGTTGAAGTTGGGTCAGTCCCAGCTGTTATGAAGTCACTCAGTTATGACAGAAGAGTGATTGCTAGGCTGAATAGAGAATTCTGAAAGACAGAATTCTATTGCAAAAAAAAATGCAATTATATAAAAGTAATAAAATAAGAATACAAAGTAAGTCGTTTGCAGGAAGAAGATTAATGGCAGTTGTAAATGCTAGAGTCACTAAGGGAAGAACAATGTTGATTCCATAAATTCTCAATTTATTATAGTACCAAGACAATTAAAACGAAATCCAGAGGTATTAGGTGTCCCTGTTTTAAACAAACAAATAAATAAGTCCATAAATTGCTTGTTTGCACAACTGTTGAACTATCATGAAGGGTGTTGATAACGTTGCATCACATAAGAGTGAAACAGATTAATGTCCCCTTTCACTCTGTCTGTGAGTGTGATGTCTACGGATTGAGGGCCAGATGTACTAAGCGTGAAAAGTGATAAAATGGAGAGAGATAAATCAGGAATCAATCAGCTCCTACCTGCCATTTTTTAAACACAGCCTGTGACATGGTAGGGAGGAGCTGATTGGCTGGTGGTTTATAATTGTCCATTTTATCACTTTTAAAGTTTAGTACATCTGGCACCTCACTTTCTTATAAACCTTCTGAAAGCTAAAGGCCATTTTTCTCCCCCCTGCCCAAAAAAATTCCATCCCCCCCTCCCCCACAGGCAATGGACTATGAGCTGACAGGTGACCCAGGCAGCAGTGAGCGCTGAGCTGGTCCCACTCCGCGCATATCTAATGAGCGGGGTCCCTGCGCAGTGCATTTTTAATGACATTTGCAGGGGGCGGGGACACGCTCATTCAATATTCATTATGCACTGCACTCATTAGATATGTACAGGGCTGGACCAGCTCAGCGCTCACTGCTGCCTTGGTCACCTGTCAGTTCAGCCAGCGGTGCCCACCACAGACCCAGCTGGCATTACTCCCCCAAGCATCTGCGGGGTCTGCCACATATGTAGATACGCCACTGGGCCCCCAGTGGATCGGAAATCGGGTGAAATCATCTCAAATCACTTGATTATGACATCCTAACAAATATTTATTTTTAACTCGTAATAAACCAATAAATAACTATTTATAAACTACACGTAATCATCTCCACACATATATATAACATGGGAATACAACAATAGTCACAAGTCTGGTTGATTGCGCCATAGTCCATTTTCCCCATGTTAATTAATGCACCATATTAATAATTACAAGAACCCGAAACTCAACGTGAAATAAGTTAGCAGGAGCTGGTCGGATCACTTTCACAGCATAGGAACCATCTATCTGTGTGACTAAGTGCTTAGATATTGGGCCAATTATGATTATGATGGTACTAGGTATAAACTCGCCTACGTGTAGCTGTTAGAGGTCTTGCCGTGTCAAGATCAGTGCAAGACAGATGTATTGCAACAGCTTCACTAACAATTACTTTCTCTTTGTTGCTGAGAATAAAGCTGTCATTTCCATCATATAATATCGGCCATGGCAGCTGATAAAAATCACAGCTTTGTGATGAGAGTGTACAGGTTAAGGACTCCTCTGTCACAAGATTTATCAATGCAAAGCGCAGGATGGCGAAACGCTTTTTCTAGAGCGTGAGGGTAGCAGGTTAACAGCCATCTCTGTGCCCTTTAAGACATTCCTCCCAGTAAGCGAGCCTGTACATTTTTCAGATTTATTTTATTTAATCCTGAAAGACCTGGGCAAAATGCAGCCCATCAAGAGGAAATGAGATCAGGGAAGGGAAAGAAAAATCAAGATGTGCAGTCATTCGGGCTGTAATTAAATTTAATAGCCAGTTTATCCAGTCCATAGAAATAGTGCATGGTAAAGAGATACACAATGCAGAGCCTACAGCAGGAAATCATTTGGCAATAGTTTATCCATCTGGAAAAAAAGACATTGCATGGAACCAGCAAGTGTGAACAAAATATTCATCAGTATTATATGAGATTACTTTATCATGCCATTGAGTTTGACACATATTCTATTACACATAATGCAAAGGTATCCCACACAAAATGCAAATGTAATGGCAATACCTAGTAGACAGACCGAGGTGGAGGGGGGGGGGGGGGGGGGGGTAATCTATATTCCAGATAATATGTTGCTGTAATATAATGCGTAATTTCAGGGCATTAGGAAATATCACACAGATGTTTGTTTTCCGGCATACTAGTGTATGTCGCAGCGAGTGACACTTCAGTGGTTGGTCATGTCACGTGTAAGCTACTTTAGTGGGTGGTCTATTACATACATTATATTACTGATGTATGCTTCTAGGCCGAGATTGCTGCACTATATAACTAGATATGGAAAAGTCTGCATGTCTGAGAAATAGCTGCAGCTCAGAACCTTCCACATCAAAACAATACTCATGTCATTCCCATAATTGTCCTGGCTTGGATAGCCAGCACCTGGCTTTACAGCTGTCATTGAACTACAAGTTTCAGCATGCCCTGCTAGTCACTGAATTACAGATGAAAATGGTTCATTGGCCTAAACATAACAGAATGGGGGCTCTGCACTGCTTCATTCCAAACTGGCCATGCAGTCACTCGCCACAGCATCTGCGCACCTAATGTACGCATAAGATGCTTGTAAGGAATGCGTACTTCCATCTATAGGGTGTCAGACACATCTCCAGCTAACACTGGTGCTAGACATACATCAGGTGTACAAATGTCTATATTCCCCCCTCTCCCTCCACCACCCCAATACCATACAGATGTCTTACTAGTACTACTACATACAAATGGCTCATTACCCTGTTTGAAGACAAAATTATAATGTGCAAATGTCATATACACAAGAAAGAAAAGGGTCTTCAGAGTTACTAGTCAATGCCAAGTCACATATTACACATGAAATGTAATTATGTGCAAACTTCTCCCGATCAGTTGTTTTCCCCTTTCAATAGTCTAAATGGAGATATCAACTGAGCAATGTTAATTGACAGCTATATTTTATGTATTCTACGGGGTCAACATGCAATCAGCCAATCACAAGGGGTTATATAGTACCGCCAATTGACATTAGCCCCCTAAAAGCTGTACCTGCTACCGTGAATATAGCTAATTATGTTGGATTTATGAACCCACCCTTGTACTCAGCATACTTTCCTCCTGCTCTGTAAGTCCTCGACGGGCATGCCAGCAATATGCAGAAAGCTATATGTACAGTAGGTGTGTGCATTTTACATTCACATACGCAGCACAGAAGTCTATATTATACACAAAACATTTTATGTACTGTATTTCCTACTCTTCATGAGCCACACTGTGTACATGAGATATGTCACTCCATCATTCCCATAACTAGAACAGGAACTGTGGCCAACAACCTGCCAGCACTATCATCGTAGAGCATATTACACTCACTGGCAGGGGATACTAGTCCAACATACACAGTAGTGAAATTCAAATAATCCAAACCGAAGCTGTACACAAGTTGAGTTTTATGGATCAGTAATATAGGTGACATTGTACAATTATGCTCACAAATCACAGGTAAATAAAAAGCCATAGATTAGAATATAGACTACAACACAAGAATGTATCCAAGCAACTGAACAGTCACTGTCACTATTGCAATTTTCACAATTGGCCAAGTTGGGGAATTGGGACAAGGTATGTGCTATGTGCATGCAGTGTCATCCCTACCTTTATATGTACTCAGTGTGGTACCTTCAAAAACAGAGGCATGACCAAGTAGATTAGGGTGGTGGCCTTGCGGGAAAGGGGGCGCGGCCGTATGGCTCAAACCCCTGTTTTAGTCACTGCAGGGGTTCCGGAGATGCGAGCTTCAGCGCCCAGCTTCTACACAAGGATAGGAGCCGGATTCTGCGCTTAATGTTATAGTGCAGAAACCGGCACTTGTCATTAAGGAGGGATGGGCACTTTGGTATCACACCTCAGTGATGCCACGGTGTGCATGAGCAACATTTCCAACATGCTGGAAAAAGCCAAACCCCTTTCCCTCCCTTAGAAACAATATATGCGTAAAAAAAATTCTCTATGCCCCAAATCGTCAATACGTTCACTAAAAGCTGTTACTGACATTTGTTCTGTGATTGTCTTATTTCAAAGCGATGAGACTCAAAAGGACTTTGTTTAATATAACATTGTTTTATGGAGCCCGGGCCTCACAAATACAAGGACTCCCACTTCACTGGGTAAAGTTCTCTTACATTGGGATGATTTAGAAGTAGCTAACCATATGCAATAGTGTTCACTCTAGCACCCGCCATATTTGAAAACCCATGCAGTTCCTCTTCCCTGCATGGAGTGTCTCTGTCTGCTGTAGTGCTTCTAGCTTAGTGTGGTCTGTATATCAGCACTTATATGCAAACCAGACCTGTGCTAGAAACACCACAGCAGACAGCGACACCCCAGGCAGGGAAGAGGAACTGCATGGGTTTTCAAAGATAGCGGGTGCTAGAATGAACACTACGCAATATAAATTACTACTGTATATCCCGGCAATATTGCTTACATGAAGAGCTGCAGTGCTGCTAAGTCCTTCAGCAGCAGAACCGAAATTGCCCAATTTGGAGGCATTGTATTCTACATGTGAAGTACAGGTGTGCCTGACAGGACACCATTCCGGCATGAGTTGCACAAGTGCTTCCCTTCTGCAAAGCTGTTTAGGTGTTGGGATTGGCTATATCAGAGGTTCCCAAACGCGGCCCTCAACGTACCCCAATGGTCAAGGTTTTCAGTATATCCATGCTTGGCCACAGGTGACTTAATTAGTACCTCAGTCAATTTGATTTTGCAACCTGTGCTGAGCTGTGGATATACTTAGCACTTGCAATGTGCCTTGAGTCCTGCCTTTGGGAACCTCTGAGCTATATGTTCGCAATAGAAACTTGTCAGCATAGTACACACATTGAGCCAATAAGAGATTATACTAGTCCAACTAAAACACGTTTTAGACTTAGACATTTCATATAACTGAGAAATCCAATGTCACAGAGTTAAAGCCAGGAATGTGTTTGGTTGTGTCTTCAACCTCAGGTTTATCAGACGATCAATGTGGAATACATGTAGATCCCAGGAGGAAAGAACATGCTTGGCCACAACATTAATTCCTGTTATTTAACAGCACGTCTGCATTGATTGTTTTGACTAAAAGCAAGCATAAGCAGCAACAATTGGGAAGGCGCTAGCTAGGTGCAAGTTTCCCCAGTGTCTGCAGTTTCTGTATCCATCTCAACTTACATTTCCATAGCTTCCTAGGAATGAACAATCACAGAAATATGTACTGTACATCTTCTGAAAATATAATAAACTGGTATCAAAGATGAATACAAGTCTGAGAGATCGGTCATTGTCTACATTACACAAGCTCATCCGTGTCTTCATTTAAAATCTGTAGCCTGTCTGCATGCCTTCAAAGGACACATTTTTTCCTATTTAAATAAATTATTACCCTTGCAAAATAATGTTCCACATTGCAAGAAGTGGAACTCAAGCGCAGTGCTGGCATTTCACTAGCATTTAGCTTGAATAATTTAAGCTTTTAAATTCTTGATTACACCTCATGCTTACGTATCAGAGCACAATCCAGAGAGTATTATTGCATCCAAGATGAGAATGGCAAACTCTATCTTAAACATCTATTGCTCAGTGCTTGAGCTGGCCGGGTGTTGTGTTTCCTGATGGAGGTCATTCTCTGGGCGCTCGTGCTATAGTGCCAAACCACAATCACAGCCCCGACACACTATAAGTGCAAGTACACTTACACTAATCAGAATTTCCCTTTTCTTTCCACTACAAAGAAATGGCTGCAGTTCATAAAAATATAAATTCTGTTTTCTTTTGTGATCTCCAAACATAGGTTTAGAGGCATGCATCATTACCAGAGAATCATCTATCCTTATATGGATAAAATACAAGTCATTTTCATAACAAAATATACAAGGCTTTAAACAAAGCACATTAGCCCTGGCCCTCTGTATCACTCCTCCATCCTGTGGTTAGTGCTCCTGTGTCCTGCATATCTATGTGTAAGTAACTTGACACTGAATATGGCAATACTAACCATCTAAATGGTATGGCTGCCTTTACCGGGTTCGGTATGATTTACCTAAAATCAAAATCCTGACGGTCAAAATACCAACAACAATTGACCGATGGTCAAAATACCGGCAAGATCAAAATACCAATATGGTCAAAATACCGACATTTAAAATGCTGACACGGTCAAAAAGTATACACAAGTTATTTTTTTGGGGGGGGAGGGGCTGTTTGTTGACATAGGTCGACATGAACCCTGTATGAGTTCATGTCGCCATGCTCGAAATGCTTCAGGCACTATTATATTCCCCCACGTGTCCACTGGGATGGTAAAGTATGAACAAGTCGGTTTCAATGAAAAAACTTAGGAAAAACTCATGTCGACTTTTTGACCTGTCTACATTTTAAATGTAAGTATTTTGACCGTGTTGACATTTTAAATGCCAGTATTTTGACCGTTGGTCAATGGTTGTCAGGATTTTGACCGTAGGTATATTGACTGCATCCCCTTTACCCATTACGTTTTGAGTCTATTTAATAAATTTCGTCTATGACTAATTATTTTTGCGTCTATCTCTCATTGCATTACTAAGAGACAGACAACATACTTAATTTACCACCCATGGGGCATTGGGGGCAGATGTATTAAGCTTTAACAAGAGATAAATGCAAGGTTGATAAAGAGAGATAAACGTCCAGCCAATCAGCTCCTAACTGAATTTTTTCAAATACAGCCTATAACATGGCAGTTAGGATGTGATTGGCTGGATGTTTATCTCTCTTTATCAACCTTGCATTTATCTCTTGTTAAAGCTTAATACATCTGCCCCAATAGTACACTATCATATTGTATTTTTACTGTATGTCTATAATCAAGGACGTTGTCATCTGAAGAAAGAAGATGTTTTTCCACTAACTACTGACATTTTGCAGCATTTTGAAGTTATCTACAGGTGTTCCTTTATTGACATACAGTATATACATACAGATGAAACCACGAGCGCCCCATTCGCAGCTATGGATGCGCGAGCGCGTGAGATCTGCTTAAGGTTTTCATATAAAAGTTGGCCATATCGTAATACTCCATGTTTATCTAAAATGATTTCTATTCTGCGACTAAAGCCTGAGCCAATCCATATGCATGTGATTGGTGGTCCCATCACTTCTGGAAAGAGGCGCTGCTAAAGCTACAAAGCTCTGCCTCTAAGCGTGTTCACTATGCATCTTATTGTTCTAACAATGTCAAGAGGACCAAAGATATAATATACATCCCCAATTATTGCTGCTATAGATAAATACGGACAGTAAACATGCTTTCCCCAACAGCACAGATTCTCAATCTCAGTTCTCGGACCCCACACAGTTCATCAGCTGTGGATTTTTAAAAGTGATAGTGATACACAGTGCTCTTGCCGGATGACCTGGAAAATGTCACCTGTTTTGGTCCTGAGGACTAAGTTTAAGATCCAATAAATTACATAAATGATAGTTCTTTATAAGAGAGTTTGCCATTGACCACATGATGCCGAGGTCCATACTGTATCTTCATCTAGCCTAGAATGAAATTTATAAGGAAACTACCGGTATATGGAAACTTTTGTTTAACTGCTGGAGTTGTCACAAGAGTCCAATCACCGCAAATCCATCTGATTTCAAATAATCTCTTCTGCATTGTTCCCTATAAGCCACATTTCTTGTCTTACGACTCAAATTACATCAACTTGTTATAAGGCCTTTGATTTTGATTTCCCTGGCATAGTCTAGTACTGGATACAATAACTCCTGAAAATCAGTATTATCTACCACAGATCCCTGAGATCCTGGAAATATTGTGATATGATCTTACATGGCTTTGTATTCAAGTAGGTTGCATTATGACTGGCAATGTGTGATGTGTTTTCGCCTCTGTAATGTCCCTGCATCATCAAGGAAGCAGTTTGCGGCTGCCTACCTTGGTGACCTGTGGATATTTTTGTGAAACTTGTTATAGAACCTCTCCACCAACATAAATTATATAATTTATTAAACTGAATTGCAGTAGACATAAATCCAATTTCTCTGAAACATCATCTACCTGTGAGGTCTAAGAGTGGATCGTAGCAAAACAACATTTTTAATTTAAATAACTAATCCCTTAATTAAGAAAGAAGAGAAGGGATTTGGTGTACAAACTTTTACAGACAATTTATATAAAAAAAATATTGCTTCTATCAACCGACCAATATAGATAAGATCTTTCATATAAGGGGTTGACTGATACATAAGCATCAGTTGTGCATCTAAAACCACTCTACAGTACCTCTCCTATTATTGGTCATCCTACTAACCATTGCCAAGAGCGTATCTGTATTCTGCTGCGGAGAGCTGTCCTCTCCCAGAGGAATATTATCTATTCCTGCAAGATGGGTGGAACTTTTTACCCCTTTTTAGGCCCTTAGGAGTCAATATCCAGTAGTATCCCTGTGTATTGGGTGGCTGCACATAACTGTGACAGTTTCCAGGTCACATAGCAGGTGCACAGGCAGAGTTAACCAATTGTCCCATTTTTAAAGAGCTCAATGGTGATGTTGAACAGACATTTGCCACAACTCCAAAACTATGCAAGTGATAAGAATTTCATTCTGCACATTTATGGACCAAGAGCTTTAATTTGGTATAGGTTGTGCAACGGCATTATAGAAATAAGTCACCCATAAAAATCACTCTTTTGTTATTAATAGATAGATATAGGAGAATTATTAACCATAAATGATGCCTTTTTTCAAGGAATATTTCACCCAGTGATAGCTCTAGTCTAAAGCTGGGTACATATTAAACTACACAATGGGGGGTATGCAATCCTCTGCCGCTATTTCCAATGGGGGAAATAGCGGCTGGGCCCTATTCAATATTGTCTTTACTGCATTGAAGAGGGACACGGCAGAATGAGCTCGACTTTAAAAGCTGCCGGGCCCGTGGATTCTCGCGATCCCGTCTGTATATCGATAATCCACGGCCATTTACACGGACAACCCCCCTTTTCGGCGATTGGCAGGAGGGACATTGAATCCCGCCTGCCAATTTGCTGTCGGACAAACAGGCCAGAATCCCGGCTGTTGGGAGGAACCGACAGCCGTGATCCGGGATTGCATACCCCCTCAATGTCTTTTATGATTTCCCTTGAACTCTCGGACAAACTAAATAGTCTGTACACGGTGAACAATTTTACAAAGGATATCGTCATTGGCCACAACCAGGAGTATAGATGTAATTAACCATATCTTCAGATTGAGCTGCATGTTATGACTGGTCGCTATTGTGTAAATACAATAGCTTAAAGCATTGATGTGTACGAAGCTTTGCAGTTCATCAGAACTTTTTAAGAGGAACCAGAATTTGCTCCTTCCCAAGACTCCTGAAAACAACCCCTACTACCGGCTCTCGTTATACTCTCAATTTTATTGTTAAAGTTCCCAACTCCAAAGAGTAAAATATACTATTCCAGAAATTGAAGATTATCTTACTAAAATGTCTAACTTCATTCTAACTAACGATCTGCCAACTGCTGAACATACTGTACTTTTAATTTGGTGATGAAATGAGATCACTGCATCCCAGGTTAAGTTCCAATTGATTAAAACGTTTAGAATTAGTTTTGCAAAATAATGAAAATAGGGGGTTATTCAGAACTGATCGCTGCAACGCGATTTAGCAGTGCCCTGCGATTATATAGCCGCTGCCCAGTCTGAGTGAAATCCCGCCCCGTTCAAGCCTGCAAATTGCTTAGCAAGGCTTGCGAAAATTATCTGGCTTGGTGCTTAGCTGCAAATTCATTTGCAAGCCGCTCATCATCGAATGATAGTTCAAGTGTGTGCAGTCTGCACATAGCCCAGGACTTAGCGTCTGTGATAGAAGCAGTTGAATGAAGGCCAGAGCTGACGTCACACACATGAGTTTTCACAGTCCCTCCCAGAAAATGGCCGGTTACCACACACAAATGTTGGCATTCTGTCAATCCACTTGCGCATGGCCACCGCTAGGACGGCCTTGTGCATGTGCGTTAAGATCCATAAGAATGCGTTGTCTAACAATAATCAACACCATGGTCTTTATCAGCATGTCAATTATAGTTTGATGACAAAATAGAATGTACCAATGGTATGATCTGATTAACATCTTACCAACAGCAGTTTACTTATAAAAATAAAGCTCCATACAGTAACATTTGCCAGCTCCCCTCTCTCTTAATGACTATATTATGCATATTATCCAGCTTTCAATACTGATCTACCCTTTTTCCCTTCTGTACTAGGTGTCAGTCAGAGGCCTACAGCTTTGCAGATAGACCAAGAGCTGCGTCATGCAACACTACCAGAAGCTGCACAGTTATCTGTCAGACACCACAGAAATCTCTGATTACTACATAGGAGATATGGTTTTCTCTGCCTACAGTGAACATTAAAGAATAATTAATAATTATTAGTGAAATAATTAATGTCCTCTTTAAAATTGTGTCCAATCTTCATTAGTCACGTAGCTCTCAATGCAAAAATCCTGTCACATTTAGTTAAAGATGGATCCAACTTGCTTATCACTTTCTTGAAATGGATAGAATACATACTGTATCCCGAATGCTCACACCCAGTACCTAACCCAATACGGTTTCATGGAAAACATAAATATGCGATGGAAAGAAAAGTTAAATCAAGAATGTTTTAAAATACATGCCACTACAATGGGCCTTATTCTAGTTCACTCTTTCTGAAAAAATCCTTCTTAGATGGACAAAACCATGTGCACTGCAGGTGGGCAGATGTAAAATGTGCAGAGAGAATTAGATTTGGGTGAGTTATTTTGTTTCTGTGCAGGGAAAATACTGGCTGCTTTATTTTTACACTGCAATATAGATCTCCACCCAAATCGAATTCTCTCTGCACAAGTTACATCTGCCCCACCTGCAGTGCACATGGTTTTGTCCATCTAAGAAGGATTTTGTCAGAAAGAGTGAACAAGAATAAGGCCCAATGAGAGGGCTATGGCTAGATATTGGGAGACTGAAAATAAAAATGTCCCATGTATTAGAATTGGAGAGTTCCATCAATGTTACCCTAAGGACTACAAAAGGGTTGCCTTGGAAACGTCCCTTGACAGGGGAGAATAGTGGCAAGACCTGGAACCCTGGATTCTATGCTGCAAATACATTACATTGTTTTTCTACCAATTATACAGTCAGCAATCCAGTCAGAGGAAGCCCTGGGATATTTGTCCAGCGACTTTCTGTGTCCACCGCCTGCTTATTGTGATCCTGCCTTGCTAAAGCCTACTAGTGTCATGTGTGTGTGAGCACGTCTCAGCTTCATTGCCCATGTGCCAATTTTGGCTTGTTCAGCTTCACTGCAGTTCTGCCTACACTAATTTTAGATTATTCCTAATTTCTTACACTCATTCTCTGATATCAGATCCATTACACCAAGTGTACCTACTATATTTCACACACTGTTTATGAGAAAGTTGCTGAATACAGAACAGTGGCAGAACTAAAATGTACAAGATGAGAAAACTCTATATTGTAATAATATGAGTGTAATAACCAGCGCCAGGTTGTGTAGAGAATATGCAGAGTGTAAAGGAGTGCAGTTTCTGGACCAAATCTTCTTCATCTTCCTCCTGGAGGACATGTAACAGGATTCTTACCATCACATTCATAAATCATGACTAGCAGTAGATAAAAAGAAAATGTAATCCTACATGTGAGAGCAGCGTCTGGAGTACAGCGGTTCTAAATCATTAGCAGGTAGAACTTACCGTAGTGTATTTTCCCAGCTGACACAGGGAGGGGAAGGTTTCTTGATGCGCTTTTCTGATTTTCTCTGTCAGGTCATCGAGCTCTGCTGTCATCTCGTAGTTCTCTGTGCACTCCTGTTTCAAGGGTTCTTTCTTCTTCTTGTTTCTGTCATTTCTGACTGCTGCAAAAGAAATGAAGACACTTAAAATACCGGCTACTAGGCTCAAACATGAATCCATGTGTGTGAGGAAAGCTATCTAATGGTTTGTAATGCCGAGTGGATGCAATAGTGTGGGTACAGTAAATATGGAAGACACATGCACATATTGTAATGACAGAACAACACACCCGTGTATGTTGATGTGGTCATATATAATGTACTTATGACAGTCCTCACTGTTTGGGGATCCACATTAAAAGCAAGATTATAAAAATTTGAATTATTTAATAGTACATTTATTGAATACAAATAAACTGTAATGTTAATTATTCTCTGTGATGTGAAAGTAAGTATAAGGGCACTCCCCCGGACATGCCTACAGAACGCTATCATATTCCTAATGCTTCTGCCCGTGTCCTTCATTTATCTGCCAAAGGGCCCGATTCAGGTTTGTACGGAGGGTTGCGAAAACCCAGCCCTGCTGATTATCAGAGGACCACGCATGCGCTCGCTTCAGAGCATACTTGTGCAAGCCCTCTGCAGGCTGCTTACAGGGTGATTAACACCTGCGGGCGTTTGGGAGTGCGTTTTCAGGAGTGTCCCGGAGGGAGGGCCACTGATGTCATCAGCAGCTTCCTTCTAGACCATGGCAATTGCAGCGCTGAGTAAGTCTAGCCTTACTGTGCACTGCGACAAGAGGTGAAAAACATTCAATGGTGAGTGGTTTTGAATGGTTTTCCCATCATGTAATATAGTAACCTAATAGTTTAGGTTGAAAGAATACTTACGTCAAGTTCAATCGTTTACAGGACCCCTAAAGGTGCATACACAAGGGGGGAGATATATTGCTCAGTGTATCCTTTTCATCAGCGACCAGAGATGGTCGCTGATGAAAAGGAACCTCTGCTGGGGGAACCGCAGCGGTAATTAGCTGGTCGCAGGAGCAAGCTCCTGCGACCAGCGATTACAATGGGGCAGAAAACGGGAGCGCGCACCCGGCGATTTATCGCTGGGGCACACTTCCATCACTGGCAATATGGTCGCCTGCGACCATATACCCAGCGATTATAGCCCATATCGCCCCCGTGTGTACACAGCATTTCCTGACCACAAAGTGGGTCCCGACCTGCTCAGCATGGGGTCACGACTCCATGTTGCTGACCATCAGGCTGATGACTTTTCTAATCTCAGTAAGTGATTCAAGGAGTCTGAAAAATCTGTTGAATTGTCTGTTATTTTGGAGTCCTCGCATCATTTTGTGCCTCCACAATGCTGCCATGTATGTACTGTCTGCTGACTACACATGTCATGTGATGACCTTCTGCAGCAACTTGCTGGGGTCCTATAATTATATTTATTGTCTGATGTGGTCCCAGAGCAAAATAGTTTGATGACCCCTGGTCAAGATGTTAAATCCCCTTTTTAATTTTTTACTTCGATTCCACACAATTTATGTTGATCCAACCTTAATTTAAAAGTATTTATTGGGCTGCAGACAACACTTCCTACTTTACTGGACTGACCGTAAAAAAAGCCTTTGGGTACAACATTTTCTCTCCTCCAGCCTAAAAAACTTGTGTTGACGTTAAGCTTGTGTTGACATTTTTAGGTGTCGTCATAGTCACTGTCAACTAATAGTGGTCGACCTAATGCATGTTGACCTAGACACTATTGACCCATTATACCAGAACCAATGTAAAATGTGCAGAGAGAGTTAGATTTGGGTGAGTATATATATATATATTGTTTAATTCATGCAGAGTCACACATAGGAGCACTACCCTAACTGGTAATTAACCCTGATCCTATGGGCTCCTATTGATATTTGTATACCCTGTGAGGTCTAAGATACTTTCACTGATAGTCAAAACCGAAGGGATACTTTATAGAAACCTGGTATTTTTTACCACATTCAAGAGTTCCAAGTTTTGAATTCTGTCTTTTTATTAAATAAGAAGCTCATAAATGCACCTCACAGGAACATTGTACATCAAGAGATTCTGTACATTTATGCCTAGAAAATTTTCTATGCGATTGTTTGAATTGTTGTGTACTGTCATTAGGCGTGGGTCTCAAGTCCCTTTTTAATATTCCTGAGATGTTCACTAATACATGTTTTCAGGATTAATATTAATATAATTGGCAATGTAATATTTTTTGCATAAACATTGTATTGCGCATACTACATTTTTGGTGTGGCCACAAAATGTTTGATCTGCACATCCTGTCCATGAATACTGAATTTGTCATACTGTACTTGCTGGTACCCTTGGAATTGATGTCTTTGCAACCGATGGAACATCCACATCTTTCAAAGCGATTAAGGAAAACAAAAGACAGAGAGATACAGCAAATGTCTAGCAAAAGCTGAAATGAACTGTATATATAGCTATAAGATCTTGATACCACAAGGGTTCAATAAGGATTTAAAATGTAAGCGGTTTATGTGATCTAATACTACCTGTTCTTGCCAATAAAATGTATCTGTATTTGTTTTGGTGTAGATACTAATTGTCCACTATTGCAGTTTCATCCTAGACTATTGTTTTTCGGGTTATAGTATTTTAGATCTACAATGTCTAGGAATGTAGAAATTTTGACCATCGACCTTTTGACTGTCAACCTTTGGACCCTGTTGACCTTTTTCACTGTCGACCTTTGGACCCTGTTGACCCTTTGACTGTCAGCCAATAGTGGTCGACCTTATGACTGTTGAGTCCGAATACCGTTTTTCGGTCTTTCGTCAATCAATCCAAGAAATATGTCCTGATCATCACTTTTATTAGAGATCTATCCTACTGCATTTTTTTGTATTCTTTTTGGAATATTATATAGCTTTATATATTTATAAGAGAATGCAGTATATACACTCATTTACATCTGGTCTTGGATGACGGGTGCAGGGCCGGCGCCACCTCTAGGCATTTGCCTAGGGCGCCTGCCACTGGAGGGCGGTAGTGGGAGCAAGGACCCCCCTTGATGAAGGTGAGTGGCTGTCACTCCTCCCCCCCACAGCGACTCAGCGGCCGCTGCCGCAGGCCCCCCCATGAAGTGACTTGGCGGTATCACCCCCACCCGCCACCCCTACCCCCCGTGGAGCAAAACAGCGGCCGCATCGCATCCACCAGCAACCCAACCCAACCCCCCCCCCCCCTGTGGAGCAACCGTGGCGGCCTCATTGCATCTCCCCCCCCAGATTTTGCCGGTGGGATTCAATGTCCCGCCTGCTGAGCGCCGATAAGTGGGCGTAGTTGCGAGAAGCATCCGGGAATCGGCGAGCTGCGGCCGGTAGCTCGTCCATTCCTGGCCATTCTCGGCAGAATGTGCCCGACTGCTTGTGAAGTCAGGCACGTTCTGCTGAGATCCCTGTTCAATGCCGTCGAGGAAGACAGCATTGAATAGGGCCCCGCCACCATTTCCCCTGTCAGGAATGTTGGTGGGAGATTGAATATCCCCTAAAGCTGGGTACACAGTATTAAGATATTTGCAAACAATATGCATGATAACGACATATTATAGTGCATATCGTCTTTTGTGTACCCACTATATCCTTATCATTCGTCCGGCAGCAGTCAATATCATTGCCGCAAATTGTATAGTGTGTACTTAAATTTACATATTGCTTTCCTCATTACAGTGTTTCAAAAACCGGTACTTGTGTATTTGCAGGGCGCCCACTAAGCTATTGGCTTAGTGGGCTATTCTGCGTTGTGAAATCGCATCGCATGGCACATTTTCATGCCGTGCAATGCGATCTCACTAGTTAATTTATTCACTACACCCTGTGATTTAGCAAAACACCCCCAGTGTACATGTCAATGTGATGCTCCGAAGCTTGGCGAGTGGACGCGGTTACGCATCCTCCCGACCTTTACATACCCCCACTATCCACGTCGGCGTGGAGTTGAATCTTTAAAGTGTGGCGAGCGCAGCGAGCCACCGAGCCCGAAGTGTGGCGAGCGTAGCTAGCCCTGCGAGGGGACGTGGATACCTTTACATGTATTCCGCGTCCCCTCATGGGGCTCGGTGGCTCATTGCGCTCGCCACACTTTATAAAATCACCTCCACGCCGACGTGGATAGTGGGGTATGAAAAGGTTGGGAGGACGCGTAACCGCGTGCGCTCGCCATGCTTCGGGGTGACGTGGATAGTGGGGGTGTGCGTGGGTGCTTTTAAAATGAAGTTCCATCACATCTCATCGCATGGGTGCTTCTACAATGAAAAATTGCATCGCATCGCACCGCAAATGGCATGCAATACGATCCGCGGGCAAGGGTGCACTAAAAATTAACTAAGGAAAATCGCATTGCATAGCAAAATTGCATGCGATGCGATTTTTCTACGGTGCCGTACGTATGTAAATTGGGCGCCCTGCAAATACACAAGTACCCAAAAAACAAACAAACCACTAAATATGGTACAGTACAGTACATGTGTGTTCAAGAATGTTCATAATGTATGTTTAGAATTTAGGTAGAAGTAGATTAAATCAGAGTAAGCAGATACTGTTACTGTTAATTCCTCTAGCTTCTCGCGTGCGGTCCCTGGGCATTCCCTTGGAAACGCAGACGGGTTGACGCCTGCGTTGCTAAGGGAATGCCCAGCGTTTTCATGGAAACACCCATAAAATGCTGGGCACTCTCCTGCAGTGCCCTCTGCCCGCCCGTGTGAAAGTCTTGACGAGTGTGATACTTGCCAAAGGCGTTCGCACAGTGGATCTGCACATGCGCATAATTGAGCATGCACATGCACAGACCTCCCCACCATCCAAAATGGGGCCGAATTTGGACCCGTACGAATCGGCCCCTTTGTACAGTCTTATAGAAATATAGAAATTGATGGCAGATAAGAACCACATGGCCCATCCGGTCTGCCTTTTAGGGTTAGGAGATATAGCAGTGGTTCCCAAATTCTGCTGATACCTACTAATCCTTCTCGCTTACTGCCACCAGCTTACAAAACCTAATGAATGAAGTGAGTAGTGTGCGAGTAGGGATTACATAAATAGGGCACTGGCAGAGAAGAATGACCCCCAAGCACTGGGAAAGACAAGCCAGTGGTGCAGCTTGCATATATGTGCTGACCTCTGTTTATCATCCTTGTGAAATAGTGCTCATATAATGGACAAGGGTTCTATAGAACATAAATGTTCTACAAAAGATAGGAGAAAATAAATGATTTCGTATTACCACACATTAATGACAGAAGCGACTATAAGGATTTCAGATTTACAGAGATTATTGACTTGTTGACTCCACCATCAAACTGGGGTTATACTAGATAGATAGATAGATAGATAGATAGATAGATAGATAGATAGATAGATAGATAGATACTGCAGATTTATTGTAGCTGACTTGTATACATTTATTCTTACGGATACTGCACAATGATGCTGTAAGATTGTGGGATTTGGCCCTATTAGCAGATTGACAGCTTTCCTGCAAGTACTTAGCTCAATAGCTGCATGATGCTTGTGGAACACAAACACATTATTTAGGGCAGTCTTATGAACTGCTGCCAAGGACTCCCAGATACAAGCAAATCATTCACAGGGGAATCATTTCTCTGCTCCATTGCTGCAGCTAGAGCTCTCCCTGATAATCCCGTTCCAAAAAGCCTTATGTGAAAATACTAAATTCTCTCCAGCATTCTCAACCAAAAATACACACATTTCACGAATTTCTGCTTCCCAACAACTGCTTACGTCATAGTGCTTTCCATGTTGCATAGAGTATTTCAAGGGAACCCATCTCACAGATGTGCAACTGTATTGTGCCAAATTAGTTATTTTTCAGAGAAATGTGCTGTGTGCCCTCCTTTACAACAGAGAACACCCCTGTAAATGTACTGGGAAGAATACGACATGCTCCTCCCATACAGCCTTTGTTCCTGCCTGGAGGGTGACATCACAAGTGGCTGCAGTTATGCCTTGCTGAGAATCTACCTACTACACACTACAGTGACTGTCTATTGGCACATGCTGAGGATTGCTTGCACAGTCAAATTTCCAACAATCACAATGTCAACAGTCGGAAGAGCCACACCCTAATGTTGAATGTCATAACGTCAACATAGTTAAAATGCTGACATGTGAAAAAGTAGATACCATTAAACCATCAATAAAATAAACTTTAGCTATGTGCTTAAAATTGAGTCGACATTTTGAACATGTTGACATTTTGAAAGTCAACATTGTGGGTGTTGGCATGCTGTACATGTCAACATCATGGTGTATGCGTAATGACTGTCAGCATTGTGATTATTGCAAAACATACAGTACCATACCCGCTTGCATACTAACCATACATTAAATGCAGGAATACACCGCCTATACAGGTGCCACCACATGTTCTACGTATGCCATAATAATGAAAGTCAACTGGGCTGGTGCAGTGGGCACTACATAACTGGAATAGTGTACTACTTTAATAGTGCATTTTTACAATTCACATGTTCAGAAAGAAAACAACAGCAAATTCAGTGTGTACAATATTTTTACAACCCTTCAAAAGCTATTTGCTTAAATTGATGTTCAATATATATATATATATATATATATATATATATATAAAAATACACATATAGGTACTTGTGTATTTTGGCGGCGCCCACGATGAGGATCGCGTCCATCGTGTGTGAAAAATCGGGTCCATCGCGTCGCGTCGTGTGCATTAACATGGCACACGACGCGACCGACGCGATGGACCCGATTTCTCCATAGGCTTCAATGTTAAAATATTTTAACATTGAAATCGTGTCGGTCGCGTCGGTCTTGTGCCATTATAATGGCACAAGATAAGATGGACTTGATAAAGTCCATTTTACATGGAATAAAATGGGAAATGGGCCAATATGGCCCATTTCTCATTGTATATGTCCCCGTCATGTCCAAATATAACTGCCCCCCCATTGTGAGCGGCACCCCAGTATTGACGTCAACCCGAAGCGTGGCGAGCGCAGCGAGCCCGCGAGGGGCGGCGGTGCGCGTCCTCCGACCTTTTCATACCCCTACTATCCACGTCGGTGTGGAGTTGAGAATAGAATAGTGTGGCGAGCGCAGCGAGCCACCGAGCCACGCGAGGGGACGCGGACACCTGTGAAGCCCGCGTGGGGACGCGGATACCTGTGAAGGTATCCGCGTCCCCTCACGGGGCTCGCTGCGCTCGCCACGCTTCGGGCTCGGTGGCTCGCTGCGCTCGCCACACTATTCTATTCTCAACTCCACGCCGACGTGGATAGTAGGGGTATGAAAAGGTCGTAGGACGCGTACCGCCGCCCCTCGCGGGCTCGCTACGCTCGCCACGCTTCGGGTTGGCGTCAATACTGGGGTGCCGCTGACAATGGGGGGCATTTATATTTGGACATGACGGGGCCATATACAATGAGAAATGGGCCATATTGGCCCATTTCCCATTGTTTTCTATGTTACATGGACTTTATCAACTACATTTGATCTTGAGCCATTATAATCACAAGTCCGACGCGACCGACAGTATTTCAATGTTAAAAATATTTTAACATTGAAGCCTATGGAGAAATCGTGTCGGTCACGTCGGTCGCGTCGTGTGCCTTAACTTTAAGGCACACGACGCGACGCGATGGACCCGATTTCTCCATCGGGTTCAATGTTAAAAATATTTTAACATTGAAGCCTATGGAGAAATCGCGTCCATCGCGTCGCGTCGTGTGCCTTAAAGTTAAGGCACACGATGCCCGCGACGGGCGCCGCCAAAATACACAAGTACCCACATATATATGTACAGGGATCTGGATTGCGCAATACTGCTCCGAATGAGACATATGTAAACTACAGACAATTCAAATGATGCGCTAGTGGGTAACTTATTTCTCACTCATCCAGTATATATATATAAAACAAATGGTAGTGAGCAGGGACATAATAACACTATGCCTGCAAACAATGGGCCTTATTCTGATCTGAGCTCAGTACAAATTTGTTCTTAAAATGGGCAAAACCATGTGCACTACAGGTGGGGCAGATGTAACATGTATAGAGAGAGTTAGGTTTGTGTGAGTTATTTTGTTTCTGTGCAGGGTAAATACTGGCTGCATTATTTTTACACTGCAATTTAGATTTCTGTTTCAGCACACCCCCCCCAAATTTAATTCTCTTTGCACAGGTTGCATCTGCTCCACCTGTAGTGCACATGGTTTTGCCCATTTTAAGAACAAATTTGTACTGAGCTCAGATCAAAATAAGGCCCAATGTGTGCTGCTGAAGTCCACAAACCTTCTTTTGCCAGTCTCTGTGATGGTGAACAGAAATGACCTTGTGGAGTCAATTAAAACAGGACATAATAAAACCAGCAATATAGAGAACTACTCTGCAATGTTCATAGCAAAACTAATATTATACTGGTGATTCTGTCATGTCTAGTGTAATGGGATTAAGTGCAAAACATTTATATAGACAGACCAATCCATTTAAATCCGCCTTTATTAAATCAACGTATCTGTCTGTCATCTTTATTGCTCACATTGTTAATAACTATTTACTGTACCTAATATCTCTATTGCTACATATCACATAATGCATTCCGAGAGTGCTTAATCCCACAGCGGAAATATTTCCAGCACTCTGACGCACATACATTAAGTTTGATTCAATCTGAAACCAATTAACCTACTATCGGAGGAACATAGATGTGATATAACTCTTATACAGATGTGCCAAAAATCTAGCACAGTGCTGGGAGTCACCAATGCTAACTCCTGTCCATCTAACCAATCAGCTATTGGTCTAATATTTATGAATCTATCTCTCTCTCTCTCTCTCTCTCTCTATATATATATATATATATATATATATATATATATAAATCCATCTTGTAGCAGTTGTGTTTTATACAATGTTGTTATTCCATGCATACATAAAATGTGAGTGCTAATTTAGCAATATGCCATGATGTTGTTTCCGGTGAAATACCGAGGTAGTGACTACTTAATTATCTTGATTTACTGTACTGTGTTAGATAAGATAAATGTCTATTTTTTTGCATAAATTGCCATATTTCAGTTCCCTTTTGCACACTTGCAAACAGTTTTAATAAAAGAGCGCTGCGGGTAAATCTGTTACATTCCTGCTAGCTTCATCAGATTATTGCTGAGATTTATAACTGAAAACTATCCATCTGGCCTCATCAGCTTCGGTTTCCACACTCCCAATACTACAGAAAATTAGATTATTCTGATTAAAACAAAAAGTGAAAAATGTATCAAACATTTCCAGGACTGATCATCTATCACTATTCCAACCCTGACTATAATAAAAATAAATCAGAAGCCAACATGTTTGAACCTAATTTTTTAAGCATGACATTTTCCTCTGCGTTTCTTTCTTAAATGTCACCCCATTCTACAAGACTGAGTGATTCTGTCCCCGGGGACAGTCAGTCATTCCAAATTCTGTGGCTGCAGCTTACCAGCCCTGGCTCATTTTATTCCTCAGACGTCACTACAATCAGAGGTACTACAGATCATCCCAAAGCATCGAATCCAAGAGAAAGCAACGACACACTGGCTATTTGGGAGCGGGGTTCATTAAACCATGCTAATGAAGTAGTCTGGATCCAGTAGGTTTTGTCTTCTCATTTATTGAGAGAATTAGGAGCTGAGAGGCGGAGATGTCCTCTGTGGACTGTTGCCAGCATCTATCACAATATAGTAAAGCAGTTTTCAGCTCCCTTAGTAGTATCCTCCTTGCGCCTATCATTATCTGTGTCTTGATGATATATATGATGATATATGATGATATATTATCCATGAAGTGATGTTGAATGATGTAGAACAAACAACCTGTGGTGTGAAGACCAACAGTTTGGACCTAGCGCAGCGGTAAGAAATGACTGGTTCTCAAGCAACATGTGCAGTTAGCCGCTGCGACCATTTCCGAGTAATTTGCGCATACGGTCAGTGAGGAGGGGGCCCGCAGCGGAGGCTGCACGTGGGTCTTCTCCTCTATTGAAACGACCCTGCTGCTGATGTTGCGATCTTTTGATGTGCGCAATATACTAATGTGGGCAGAAGCTAACCTGAGTATAGGGGCGCCCACTGCTATCACATTATTTCCGTCCAACAGCCTATACCGTAATTGCTAAAACATCTTTCACAAATGTTGTTATGTCAGAGAGTCTTGTGTAGCCACGCGGGCTGAGCTGCTATCCCGGGACACGGAAAGCTCTTCTGTAGCAAGTAAGATCGCAACTGTTCATTTACACATGCCCAGAACATGATGTCAAAATGGTCATGGCATGCATGCATTTGGCTGACCTCTACCAATAACCACCAACCAAACGCCATCTCCCTGCCACTTCCTTTGTGATTCACTGATGCTAGCACAATTCAATCGCTGCACATGCACACTGTGGCTCAGCCGCATGTGCAACAAGAAAACATCAGCAAATGTGCATACAGTAGCCGATTTGTGACTGCACCTGAATGAGCCTCCGTATGCAGCCCTCATGACCAGAATAATTTATCTCTATTCCCCCCTTTACGATTACCAATGGGCCTGATTATCAGCTGGGAATAAAATAAGACAGTGTACTGTACTATAAAATAAACTGATAGTACTTTAAAATGAAGTAAAAAAGTATGTAACTGTGGGAAGAATATAACAAGTACTGTAACTTGCTAAATCTATGTTGCACTACAGGTGTGGCACAGTGGTTTACATTCTAGAGAGGTAGATTGAAACCAAAATATTAATCACTGTGTATAAATAAAGTTGTCCAGCATTTTGGGGCTACATGCAAAAGCAGCCAGAATTTACTCTGCATGCAAAAAATGTAAGTATTTACACCCCTTGCATTGCAAATTGGTTTATTATTATTTATTAATTACCAGTTTCTAATATAGCGCACACATTCCTTAGTGCTTTACAGAGAATATTTTAACATTCACATCAGTCCCTGCCCCAGTGGAGCTTACAATCTATATTCCCTACCACATGTACACGCACACCCAGATATTCTAGGGTTAATTTGTTTGGAGCCAATTAACCTACCAGTATATTTTTTTGGATTGTGGGAGGAAACCGGAGTACCCGGAGGAAACCCATGCAAGTACGGGGATAATATACAAACTCTACACAGTTAGAGCCATGGTGGGAATCGAACCCATGACCTAAGTGCTGTGAGGCAGTAATGCTAACCATTACACCATCAATACTGGTTTGTCCACGTACAAAGTTGCTTGCATGATATGATGCGGTAAGGCTTCCCAGTGACTTCAATTGGCAACCATGGGCTATCCTACAGATACAGTATAGGGACAAAAGTATTTGGGCACCTGACCATTACACCATCAGGGAATGTTGGTCCCTCTTTTTCAGCTATAACAGATCTTGGAAGGCTTTCCACAAGTTTTGGAGTGATTCTATGTGAATTTGTGCCCATTCATTTTGTAGAGCGTCTTCGTTGAGAATGGTATTGGTCACCTCTACAATCTTGCGCCAGTATGTCTGAAAGGGAGGGCATTCCCACCAGATGTGGAGAGGGGTCCCCACCGCTCTTTCACATCTTGGGGACTCCTGGGTAAATCTTAGCTAACACGCTAGGGCATCGATACCATCTTGTAAGAACTTTGTAGTGTGTTTCCAATGTCAGAACATTGACAGAGGAGGCAAAGGTGTTCCTTAAGATTGGGAAGAGAATCTTTGCTCTATTATCAATTTATAGAAAGTGGATAGAGTATGTCGAGGGGATGTCTGGGAGAGGCACATTTTCTCGCACAGAGTTGGCTCCCTTCTTTTGGCTATAGGAGAGAATAATTTTGTCAGGTAGTGTTTAATTTGTAAACATCTCCATATTTCTTTGTTTGTCAGGTTCCACTTAGCTTGTATCTCCGGGAAGGGTAGTACCCCTGATGAGTCTAATAGTATGTCTTCCCTCTTAATCCCTTTATCACGACAAGAACGGAAGAGTGAGGAATCACAGCCCGGTGGGAATGACGGATTGTTGAAGAGAGGAGTGAGTGGGGAAGGAAGTGGTGAGAGAAAAGGATGTGAACGAAGGCGACGCCAACTCATAAAAGTGGGCCCCTCCAATGGGTAGGAAACATTGGGGATTCTGGATAGCCAGGGGGAATCTGAGTGCATAGAGGGAAGTGAGGCTGATTCAATATCTACCCACTGCTTCCTATCAGTCTCACGAGTCTACTCCAGAATCCTCATAAGGTGGACTGCATGGAAGTAGGAGAGGAAGTGGGGAAGCTGGAGCCCACCCTGGTCTGGTGTCCTAATTTCTAACTCTAATTGCCCATCCACCATTGGTGCTACATATTGTAATACTAATTTTAACTATATGCATATTTAACCTTCTATATTGTAACATCTTTTAAATATAGGTTTATAGCTTACTTAAGTTATTATCACAGTTCTAACCTTTTGCTAACACTCACATTACTGTGTATTGCACCCCCGAGCCCTTCACATGTGCAACTGCCTACTTAGCTAACTCATCGACCTGGACCATGACCACATGCCTCTCTCCACCACCAGCTCCTGTATGACCACCACCATGCCGAGCTCCTACAGACTTTACTCCATGACTAATGTTATTTGATTGCAGATTCTTCCCTTATGGCTATTATGGAGAGATTCCTGTTGCTTAAAATGTCTTATCCCTTCTCAAGCGTATTACATTTTGCAATCAATTATCATTAAATGTGATTCTAAAGGCACCCAGAGCGTTACCTTAATGTGTGTGGCTTTTCAGTTTTAATTAAGGATAAATAAGGGTATTTTTTTAAACAGCATTTAATATGTTTTCACTTTAGCCAGCCATACTTGGCTGGATTGAAACAATCCAGGGACTGTCTGGAGATGACAATCAGTTTATATTACAGAGACTGACACGTATTAATCTTACAATTTTCTGTTACTCTGTATTCCCTTCTACCAAGTTCATTTAAAAGGACAACCGAGTAAGTGTTATCAGTACTACTCCAGGTCACTTGGTAAACTATTATTATCCCATTTTTATAAGAAATAATTTGTTATACTGTGTACAATTTATGTCGCTGGTTTAGGTCATAAACACACTGTAAAATATAATGCCATATCACCATTAAAAGCAGTGAAAGTATACAGTAAATCCCTGGGAAGGTGGACATCCTGTCCCTCACCCCTTGATTGCCTGAGGATGTAGCAATATACTGGCTGAGCAGAGGACTGTGGACTGGTTAAAAGCAAACATTTCATATTAGTGGTGTGTAAAAGAGCATTTATACAGAAAACCAAAGAGTTATAAAAATAAATATTGCGGTGAACTCCACAGAAACACTTGGGTCTATAAAACAGCATGGGAGACTGTCTATTTTCAGTATCTTCAGACAAGAAAAAAAAGAATTAACCTTTGAAATGACCTTTTCTGTACTTCTGCCAAACCTAAAGTGGCATATCTGTTTTCAGACAACTAAAATGCTTGTAAAATCTGCGCCCCTCCCCTCCCTACCCAAACTGAATTGAATGCCTCTGGAAAAAAGGAGGAGCCACCAAAGAGAGAAAGGAGACCTTTAACAAAGCAGTAGTATGACATTTAGGCAATTGTCATTTTATACACAGAGCGTCGATAGTAGATCATCCCATTTTCCATCATATTACATATTAGTTTATTTTGTTTTACATTATATTCTCTGCCATTAGTGGTGGTTCCATTTACAGATCGTGGCTAATTGTCTGGTTGCCGGCCTATTGCCTCTGATAAGCCGGCACACCTTACAGCTTATCTGGGATTTTGTTTTGTCTGCCTGAAGCAAGGGATGCAAAATCCATGAAAGCAGAGAATGTAAACATACAGGTTTCATTGAATCGTTTGTTTGTTTTTTCGCCATGAAATGTGTTAATTATCGGGCGATCTAACTGAATAGTCCAATAAAAACCATCTGTAAAAAAAAAAAGCAAATAACTGAATTTTTCCGCTCCCAATGTTTTTTTGGGAGGGTGAATTGGATTGGGTCTATTGCATACTCTCTCTCTCTTTGTCTATGGACCCAATTGTCTTTGTCTTTGCTCAGGACTGCAGACACTCTTACACAATGGTTTCACCTTGTACAAAATGTATTGGTCCCAAACAACTAGGCCGATATCCAATTAGGTACACTTGTTTTTGGCTGACAAAAACAGCCTGATAGCGCTTCTTTTGACCAATTCTCATTCTATCCAATTACAGTCCATTTTTATTGTCCAAAAAAAGAATCCTGCCATAATACAGTCACTGCCAGATTAAACCTTGTGGAGGTCCCTATACAGTGAAAATGTTGACGCACCCCTCACAAATGATCAAATCTTGATAATTCCCACGCAAATGATCTCCTAACATGTTTTAGTTTTACCAAGCAACAGTCTACGATCAGAAAACTGTAATGTGAACCTGATAACTACCGTATGTAGTTGTTTATGGGTACATTTTATTGATATAGTATTTGCTCTATAGAGGCTTTATTGCTCAGTTTTTATATATTTGATTTGATTAATTTTCTGTCTTTTTTTAAAACATTTAATTTTTTTTCAAGATCAAATCAATATTATTTTGATTTGATGGTTGTTTTGGGATAAACTAGCATTCATGTGAATACAGCCAATTAACTCACTGGCACTAGTGACATACTGTACAGAACTGGAGCTCTGGAATCTAATACAGTATTAACAAAGGAGAAACTCGGCAAGGATCTGGGGATTTCAATTCCAATGCCCCTGCAAATACAGCCTGCTTGGTTTTTATATTGGAGTCCTACGTTCAAACCCTGATTGTGGCAATTTGGTTTGCCGTCTACACCGAGATCCGGAACAAGCTTGAGTCCACTGCTGCTGTGTCCCGCAATCGAATGACGGATGGCTTGCTCCCTGCTGATTCCAACAGTGGCAGCTCGTCAACAGGTGACGCCTGCCGTGCAGGTGTAGCTGGAGCCGTCCACGAGTTCCGGCTCCCACTGGTGTTGGTGGACTCCACATCAAAAGCATTAAGCAGCAATTGGAATTTCTTTCCGCAGTTTTGGATCGCCCTTACACCCCCAAAATACAACTGAGCGTGAGAATCTCAATTTCCATCCCATTAAGCAATTGAAACTATATTAAAATGGTGGAGCTCTAATATTTTTCCAGGACTTGGCTATATCTGAATTTAACATTAATTCAGCAGAAAGTGCAATCTATATATGTCTATTTTTTATTTATATTATTTTATTATAAGTGTATATATGCATATATTTTTTTATTTCTAATATATTGTCTAATTAACAATACATTTTATAAATATTCATCCAATTGTGTGGCGCTCTCTTATATGTATGTAGGTATATCTACAAACAGTACAGTATATATTCACCTTCCTGTGGAGATGAGTGACTTTCAGTGCATTGGGGCAGGGCTGGGCAGAGCTGATGCTTTGCAGGATGAGAGGAGGAATAGGCAGAGAAAGTTTATAGCAGGCAAGCAAACTATGGCCCTCCGGCTGTTGTGAAACTACAAGTTCCAAAATGCCTTGCCACAGTTTTGCTATTAAGGAATGCTGAAACTAGTGCAAGGCATGCTGGGATGTGTAGTTTCACAACAGCTGTAGGGCCATAGTTTGGACATGCCTGGTTTAGAGGAAGGAATAAAGAGAGACTGGAGAGGAGGAGAGAGAAGGAGGGATAGGGCAAGATGTCAGAGAAAAGAGGAGGAATAGGGGAAAAAGGGGAAGGAAGAGAAAGTGGAGGAAGGATGAGAGAGAGAAAAAGGAATAGGTCGAGACGGGAGGTAGGAGGAAGAATAGGGGAAAATGAGAGGGGTGATTAGTTGAAAATAGGATAGAAAAAACACTGTAGAAGGTGATAAAAGGAAGGGGATACATACAGATGCCAATCAGGCAGGATTCTTTTAGTAAGAATGCCAAAACCGGCATCCTAATGGAGGGAATCCTGAAAGGGGTCAGCTAAAAACCTACTAGGGACATTTGTAACTGGCACTACTTGAGGACATGATATGTAACTGGCACTACTGAGGACATGATATGTAACTGGCACTAAATATGTGCAAGAAAATGATTGCTTAGCATTCACATTAAGTATCTGAGATAGTACGCAAACTTTGTCTTTGTTTCATGTTTTGTAACCTTGTTTCAAGCACAAATAAAATATATTTGTGTGTATTTCATGTGTTTGATGTGCCTATACTACATAAATGTAAGATACCTCAAGATACCTCATTCAAATATAAAAATATACGGAATAATCCTTTATCCAAAATTCTTCTTCTCCCGAGCATTTTGGATAAGGGATAATCAACTGGTACTTACCTTCTCCCTCCCCCAAACTTCCCTATCCACAGCATAACCCTAAACACCCCCCATTCCCTGCAGCCTGAGTCTCTCTCTAGTACCTAAGCCCCCATTTCCTGGCCTGACCCTAACCTGCCGTGATATACTTAAGTTTGGCATCCTGGTATTCAGGATTCCGGTACCAGCATCCTAATTGATAGTGTGATTCCGGCACTGGTCTCCCAGTGGTAATCGGGATGCTGGCATCTTTATAGTAAATGCCGGCCTCCTGACCACGAGGATGCCGAATGCATCCTGGCAGAAAGATACAGTACTCAGTAAGAGTGGAAGGCATTAAGGTATTCCAGTGTTAGTGTAAAACACAGATAATAAACTACCCTATTGCTAGAGGTAAGAAAGATAACTTATCTTACAGACATGAGTCCCTTGGTAGCAGATACTGCCATGGGTCCAAAACTCACTTTGCTGCAGCCCAGTCACTGCTCAAGGCCCACTCCAAAAAGTTGTGGATCATTGACGCTGTCCCTGCAGCATGTGATTTATAGATTCCTGGCCTCTCTGTGTCAGCACACGCTCTGCACCTATAAGCACCCCGACAGTGCACATCACTTAGCCCCAGCCAGCTGGGGCTAAAAACATTTTGTAGACAGCCCACATCAGTGTTGACAGGCTGTGTGGTTGGGTGGGTGCTTGAATACAGGAGATTCATTGTAATCATATCTTAGTCAAACATACCTTAATTTAAGCCTTCCATTCACCATGTAAGTGTATATATATAGATGTCACATTCCTGCTTTCCCTCTGGCGATCGTTATGCATATTATCTGAGATGTAGCAAAAGTAAATCACAAATATGTAATAATCCAGAATATTATAGGCAATCTTTGGTTTCTTTCTTAAATGATGTCTAGGGAAACGTTTGTGCCCTTTAGCCCTCCTAGCCCCCAATGTTGGATAACCCAAGCCTTACACATAATGACCTATGGAAAATCACAAGCAGACTTGATGACCCCAGCAGATGGGCTGGGCCCCATTCCGGGACAGATTTACAACCTGAGATACAAGATACACCCAATGCCTGTGCTGGACAAACAGATAAAAGGGGTCTGTACAAGAGGTGCTGGGATGTTCTGTCCTCATTCTTGGAGCTAGTCTACAAGTTTTCAAATCCTACAGGCTCAGAGACAGCTCTAGATTTCCGCTTGCTAACAGCAAACTATACTCAACAAAGAAGGTTCAACAACGGATACACACCCATAGTGTATACCCATTGGAAGTCTACTTTCCATCTGATATGGTGTTCCTGCAGGAGGGGCGTTGGTAGAGGGTGTACCAGGACAGGGACAGCAAGTAATATACATCAGTGTCCAGAATCCGCGGAAGCAGCTTCTTAAGACACATGAAGTAGCCTTGCTGGAATTCTCCCAGTAGTACCTTGTCCTCTGTTAATTCTCCAAGGGACAACCCTCTTTCCAGATTCCATCAGTGAAGAACTCCAGGCTAACACTCCTTTGGAGTCACTGATGTGAATATTGACTGTCTAGTAGGTGGAAACTACCCTTTGTGCTGTTTTACAGTATCCGTAATCATTATATTTGCTACCGGTATCATTTGTATATAGGGTGGTAATGGTTTACATGTATGTAGCATGTGTGTAATAAAAGTGCCTTTTGAACTCTGGCTGTTGTGTTCTTGCTCTTTGATCCCAGAACCCATAAGGGAGCCGGGTACCAAGTAGGAGCTATAATCAGTGCCTTTGTCAAGGCCAAAACTCACAATCAGAAATAATAATGCCCACATAAACCCAGTATCTTCACAATATAAATTAATTGTAGATTTATTTGCCCGACAAACTATGCACAGTACCTTAAACAGCATAAGAATCAAACAAAACCAACAGGTTCCAGTAAAAGGTAGGCTCCATTCTGGATTATATTTTATACTCAATCCTTACATTTTATATTGTAGAGGCAGTGATTCACATATTCTTAGTGTACTTCTTCCATCATACTGTATTGTTCACTTCTTTTGATGGCTTTTCATATCATATGCAAAGATCACAGAACGTCAAAGTTGCCCGTCAAACTTCTAAATGTGTCTTTTTGCTTTGCCTAAACTCATATGGCAGCTTGCCGTTTGTGTTACTTGGCTTTCCTCTGATTTAGTAGAAACAGGATCACAGCAGTAACTGGGAACCTGCCACAGTAATTAGGAGGTTGACTTAAATGCTGCCTTTTTGTCAGCTGAGGTCAAACTGTCTGAAATCCTTCTTTGACCTGGGTCTCACATATATTATTTATACTACTTTCCAGGACCTGCAGCTCTACCAGCACCTTTAGTTTCATATGAAATCCTTTAAGGGCAAGATGCCAATATGATTTACGAGTTGAAAAAATTGAACATTATAGAGTAACTTGTTTATGAGTAACTTGAAATTCTTAATTTCAAATTAATCTTTTTCTTTTTTACTCCGCGATTCTGAATGTGAGTGCCAGGCTGGCTTTGGTCGCTTGTAGCAAAGTACATACGGATGACTTTCTTCTAGCAGCTCATTGCACAGAGTTAACTCACTAAAATACCGTTTTCTACTTGGATTAACTGACCCAGTTATCTTGGCTGAGAAACGGAAACAAAGGCTGTAACTTGGATGTCATATGACGTCTGAAATGGAGTAAAGAGGTTGTGTGTTTTGCAAGGCTTGCTTCTTAGCTGTCCTTTTTCTGTTTGATACCTTAGGGATCCATTTAGAATACAAAAAAAAAATAAGACAGTAAGTAACAGCTTGAGATAAACTGCTGACTTTCGGTATGAAAGTCAGCAGTTTATTGTGTATATTATCATGTATATTATTCTTTCCACATTTATCCTGTATATTATTCTTTCCATGTGTACGCCCTTAGCTGCCCTGTCCTGAGTATTGGCCCAAGTGAGTTTCCTGTACATTTTACTATAAATAGAGCAGGCTATTGTGCTGCATTCATTACACAACTGAAAGTATTTGTTTTTACGGTTGATACGCAATATCCTTTTGGAATCAAATTGTTGGCGTTTAAGAAGATACTGCTGAAGTCATCCAAATATCTTCAAGTCATCCAAATTTCTTCAAGACTATTTTTGTCCAAAGAAAAAATAACTTTTCAACTTCTTCCAGTGTCCATAGTCAGGTCAATGTACTAAAACGTACACCACCACTGCTGCAAAGGGAAAAGTGATGTACACGTATTAGATTCTGTCATAATGCCAGTGCTGTTGAGACCACGACTAAATCACATAAGCTGCATTTACAGTAAGTGCATTTCGACGCAATAATGATGGCGTAAAACTGCTGCACTGCACATGTATGTACAATTTAACTTGTGCAATCTTGCACTTGAATCTTGATTAACTTACTTTTTAGTTACACTTATATGTTAACTTTACAACTAAACTGTTTCGGAGATGTTGTTGTTGATGATTATGATGACTGCCACTTCTTTGAACCAGGTGCATCACACCCCAGATTTCAGTTGCAGTGTGCAACTAAGAATAGATACATGGAAGCTATATGTGTAGTCCCATCTTTCTTCTTTAAAAATGCCTCTTTTGTTTAATTCTAAATCAACTCCTAAGAAAATGTTGATATCAGAAAAAATGTTTAATGTGAATTGTCTCTGAAAATCCCTTTGTAGATAAAGCAAAAAGACACATATAGAAGCTTGATGGGCACCATTGACGTTCTGTGATTTGTTACTAATGTATTTGTGACGGATGCAGATTTAGGGTTTAAAAATCTGTTTATAAATGAGAATTTTTCGAGTAGAGGATTAAGGGCTTTAGACTTCATAGTATTGGAGCCTAGATATACATCAATTTCAACCTGTAGTCTTAAGGCCAGGGTTCCAGTCACTCTGGGCTAATGCAGAAGTGCACCCCCACCCCCTTCTCCACCAATTATTTGGCTCATATTTAGATAACAATCTGTAACAGTCTTAGGCCTCAGCTCCATTCATAATGCCAGTGGCATCAATCACAGCCTCATTGGTGGAGTAAGCTGCAGCTATCACGTGATCTCCTCTTCCCGACATCCCTGCCTCAGTGACCCTGGGAAACCCACCAGGCACCAATACTCCCACAGTTCCTAGGGGGGAACTCTCAAGGCCTTGCTCCTCCCCAACTCCAGCAGCACGAGGAAGCGCAATCTATTGTATCGATGCTGCACCCGCCAGGACCCAGCTCTCCAGGCTGCAGCCTAACCAGCCTATTCCTTAATCAGATCCAGGGTTAGGCCCATGCACATGGGGCAACACTTCAGCCCTGTGCTGAAAGATCTAGTTTAGCACAGGTCACTTGGCACATATCACTGACACACATGCGATATGTGCTGAGTGATCTGTGCTGACCAGCGCTGTGCTGACACTGGTGATCTGTCTAGATTTTCACTGCATGCAAGAGCTAGTCAGGCAACGGTGCTCGGGGGCATACACATGGAGCGAATCATGCTAAGTTTCTAGTCATATCAATTAGAAATAAGGCAGAATTGCTCTGTGTGTACAGGCCTTTAGGAAAACAAAACATAATGTGTTTATTTGCCATTTATACCCACATTTACAGGGTTCTCTTTTACTGTCAATTAGTTAAAAGCCCGTCAAGATAACGGCATCTGCAATGTACAGATGGAGTCATCTTTGCAGTTCTCAGGGGAATGGCTCTGCACGCCGCGAATGAGGCATGCGTGCGAGATGCTTGCATGCCCCATTCGTGGCAATGGACGCGCTAGCCTGTGAGATGCTCAAGTGCCCCTGTCCCAGCGATCAGGACCTGGCTTGGTGCACTAGCGCTAATAATGACCACGGCTCCATCTGTACTTTCACTTTGAGCTGTGACAGTTTTTAGCCAACAAACTCTTCACCCCACCCCCAGTCCCTATCTGCTCCAACCTCCAATCTCTGTCTTCACAGCTCCCTCTTTCCATATCCAGCGAGTTTGAAACAGTATTCCTGCAAAAATTGCTTTCACTTTCTGTTAATACATCTTGTAGCACACAAAGGAGTAATTTGGTCTGTTCAGTGGCCTCTAGTGATCAGTATTGGTACTTCAACTCGTAGAGGTGAGGAGTAGTTAGCGTATATATATCTCATAACATTAGAAATATCTATTTTCCAATACTCCTCCTATTCCCCTCCATAACTGAGAGAGATCGCAGGTATTGGACAGATTATGGTTAGACAGAGAAGATTGGTACTGGTGCTGCATGAGGAGTGATGTGTTTCATGTTAGTTGGAAAAACGGTATGTATTTGCTGCTGCCTTCTAAAGTTTCTAGAGCTGGGTACACCCTAGGTTTCTAGAGCTGGGTACACCCTTGGTGATATTTGCCCATTTCTGATAGATCAGACTGACAGTGTACCCAACGTAAGCGGTCAATGCCTGCTTCAACTGTAAGAGGTATGCAAATTGTGTTCACTGTTAGGTCTGTGCTATAAGAGGGAAATCAACAGGGAAGAGGAAGGTGACTGCACTGGAGAAATCAGCAAGGTGAGAGAGGGCACTCCTACCAATGAACATTACTGGGCTCTATTTCTATTACTGCTGTTACCGGATGACTGCATTCTTCCAGATAGTTAAGATTTGCATAGAAAGTTACTCTCAAGTAGCATGAGTTTGCAAACTTTACCACTTCAGCATTATTGACACAAGATGACATTTATTACCACTTATTGCCCCGAAAAGGACAATTCCTTTGTTGAAAGTGCTACAAACAAATATGTCTACAGCTGTAGAGTTGTATCCAACAACAAGTTCCAACAATTTGTTTTATACAGCAGACACTGTTCAGGTGCCACAGTTAGCTGTAATAAGTATAAAACTATATAAACTACATGATTACATATGCCGGGGGAAGCCGCAGGGGGAAACAGCTGACCGCCAGGAGGAGCCGCTGGTCGCAGGAGCAAGCTCCTGTAACCAGCTACCACTTCAGGGCTGGCTGCTGGAGCACGCTACCGGCAACAGTCGCCCTGTACACATGGGGATATGGTCGCTCAGCAACCATATCCCCAGCAATAATGGCTGAAAACGCCCAATGTTTATGGGGCTTTAGTAAGGTAGGAGGCTAGGACCACCCAATATATAAAATTCACATGCACACACAGAAGCTTCATCATATTTCATTGTACTTTATAATTGGGAACAAAACAGTAATAAGACAAGACTGGGTAATATCAGAAATACAAAGGGTAGTATTCAATTAGTGCTGTTTTTCCGACAGTTGAAAAAGTAACCACTTTTCCAATTTACATTCGACCTATTCAATTAAAGTGCATATTTTTCGAGTGTTCGAAAAATCAGCATGAATTACTCCCAGATCCACGTGTTTTAGTCTTAACTGTGGCTGTTTTCAATAATTCTCCGCCAATTCGGTTTTGATTTTTTACAGAAGTGAATTTTTTGTTTGGCTAACCCCAAAAAATTACTAAATGAATACCCCCCAAAGAGTTAAAGCCAGGTGCACACTGGGCGATAGGCCGCCTGGTCAGATGGATTGCTTAGTGTGAACTTATGGTCACTTGCAATGCCGCTAGGTTTGATGTGCCACATATCAAATCAAGTGACATCTCTACCGACACCATGCCCCTTATTGAAGAATGGAACAGTGATCCTTCATTAACATTGCTTCTGTGTGTACGGGTAATCATGACTGACGAGGATGTCAGAACAAATCCCCATTGCTCCAGTGTGTACCCAGCTTACGAGGGCTCTGCTGACTTGTGGGCACAGTCATATTCAAAATAAAGTCAAACAACAGATCACAAAAATACCAAAGTTCTTGAGGAAAGCTATAAAAGTGTTCTAGGCTTCTATTATTATTATTATTATTATTATTATGATTTATTATTATTATTATTATTATTATTATTATTATTATCATCTGTTTTAATATTACTAATACTATTTTTTTAGTATTATTCCCATTTAATTAAGGATACCATAAATCCTTTGGGTTCAAACCGCTTTCTTAACTGCTCAGTAGTTAACGTCACTCTGTTACTTTTCATTTACTTGTAATCAAATTTCTCAGTAGTAAATCATAACTTGAAAGAAAAATGAAGAGATAAAACACATAATTCTAAAGTAATTAGTGTTCTCTGCAATGGCCTTTTATGTTTCCTGCCACTTAAGCAGCAACGCTTATGGACACAAAATATAATATATAGCCAATTAAATGTAGGGCTATATAACATTTACTTTTTTTGCACAGATAAAGGGCAAAAGAAAGTGGGTCAGGCTATTTGGCTTTCTTATATATAGAGAGCTCCAAAACATTTTGCATTTCTTGAAAGGTAAAAGCTAATATCCCAATCAGATGCAATCCAAATAAAAAAAGAATCCTCCCATAAATGCTTAAGTTATATTCTTTATTTAAACAGTTACTGTATATCTACAACAATAAAAACCTTGTTATGTATTCAGGCCACAGAGAGTGAAATCCTGCACTTAATTAAATGCTTATCGCCCCCAGGCATTGCCTCCAGGGTTCCAATGTGTAAGTTTTCAATGTCAACTGCAGAATTTGCCTTGTACATGAGCGATAGCATAAAAAATCCAACACAAAATACAGTAGGCTACATCCAAAAATAAAGGAGACAATCTTTAGATCGTAAGAACTTTACATTTTCTAAAAATGGTTGCCAACAGCTCAGTTTAAACATACAGCACAGCTTAATTATTGTGATCACTGTAAATAGGTAAATTAACCTATTTATGATGCCATAGAAATATATGCAGTATGTACAAAATAATAATTGTCAGAACCTACAATAATGTACAAATATTTCAGAACAAGAACTTATATCAACATTTAATAGAATTGTAGAAAGAAGCATTGTAGGTGTTCTCGCAAGGGGTAAATAAATAATCATTTTCTATAGTGTGAACGGGCAGCTGCCCCCTCACCACATCCACAACTTCTCAGCCAGGTCTCCGCTACCTCCTTCACACTCTACACTCTATTTTGTTCTAGTTTAACCATCCAACAAAGGTGTTGGGATTTATTAGTATTATTATTATTATTATTATTAATAATAACAATAATAATAATAAATTCAGATTAGTACATCTAACTATTAAAAACGTATCCAACACGACTTTATTTGCATATATATATATATATATATATATATATATCTATATAAACATTTAAACAAAATGATATTAATATCAGGGATTTCCTTTTGTTAACATTGATTGTAGATACTGTATATTGAACCAACGATGATCGGGTCATCACAAGATTTTTGTATTTCTTTTAGTAACCTCTTATACCAAAATAAGAACTGCAGCTGTATTTTCCCTAATATTTTGTTAGTGTATATTAATAAAACTGCCACTACACCTAAGACACCAATTGAGCTGATATAAAGATTAACCTTATTATGTTCAAAAATATTTATGTAATATTACCGTACCATGAAATAATTAAATGAATGGAACTAAAGTTAAGTGGACTACATTATCTATTGTTATCAAGCTTTTAGATCAAGTGGGTTTAAACATCTGAAATATAATGATGTTGACTGTAAATTATATCACCTTATTCATCATCATCATCAATTTCTTATATAGTGTCAGCTAATTCCACTGCGCTTTACAACTGGGAGAAAAATGTTAATAAAATAATACAGAACGGGAAAGTTGGAGACAGGCAGGTAAAAGGGCCTTGCTTACAACCTATCAATCTAGAATTAACAATTACATTAAATAGCTTTTTATTGGGCCTACTTATCATACTAAATTTTGTGGTCAATTCTCCTAAAATAGAGGATTTTTGGAAGGGTGTTGCATATTTCTTATATCCGTACTATTTACCAGCTAAACTTTTTAGATCTTGGCCATGGACCTTAAACTATGGACTAATTTAACACATTTTGGAGCAGGTGTTTCAGCATCTGGAGCAATTTTCAATCCTGTGAAAAGAATGTAGAATTTCCTCCATGAAAGAGAAGAAATGTCACAGTTTGAGAAGACTTGAAAGAAAGTCAAGTTCACAATAGCCAAGAATAAAGTGTATAGCAAGCAAAGTTGTATATACATGGAGATATGGACACCACTCCACAGGCAGCATATGCACAGATAAAAACACTAGAGAGATGTTACCATTATTGGCTGTCTTTTGACTGCTAAGGCACCAGACAATTAGGGTATCATCTTTCTATTATTTTTGTCTATTTGGGGGTAAGAGGGATCACCCCACTGTTACCCATTTGTTGACCGGCAGCCAGTGTCTGTCCTAACTTTCTACTACAGGTCGAGTATCCCGTATCCGAATATCCGTTATCCGAATTATTCCGAAATACGGACATTCCAGAAAGTGAAAAAAATTTTTTTTTTTGCTAAAAACTCACTGGGGACATATGTAACAGCATCACTGGGGACATGATATGTAACTGGCACTATATATGTGCAAGACAATGATTGCTTGGCATTCAAATTCAGTGCTGAGATAGTACACACATTTTGTTTCACGTTTTGAAACCTTGTTTTTTGAACAATTAAAATATGTTTGTGTGTATTTTATGTGGTAATAAAATATATTTGTGTGTATATTATGTGTTTATACAGCATAAATGCAAGATACTTCAAAATACATCATTGAAATATTAAAATATTCCGAAATACGGAATAATCCGTTATCCAAAATTCTCCTGGTCCCGAGCATTTTGGATACGGGATACTCAACCTGTATAACATACTGATCATCAACAAGGTGAATTGCACCTATTGTAAGTGCAAAATGTACTTTTCCTTCTAACATACATATATGTACAAGTCTGCATGTGTGTGAACATGCCCCTACTGAACTTTTCCTATGTGAGAACACCCCATCATACCCAATTCCATCAATCAGGTTATGCGTGTAGATGTACTTGCAATGTGTTTCACTCTGCAGGCTTGCGTTAGCATGAGAGCGTTTGCTCAATAAATTCACATAAGATAAGCTACCAAAACTGGAGTTCACTTAACTTTGCATCTGACCTTCAAGTACTGTATATTCAATTGCTACGATCCTACATTAATCTCTGGTTGTGATTAACTTTGATGCGCCAAAATGGCTCTTTTGCTCGCCTATCTGTTCTTGAACACATTTGATGAACTACAACAGTGTGTTTAGGAAATTGCATAGAAACTAGTTCCTAGACGAAGAAAGAACAGACAACAGCCTGAATGCCGTTAATGAATGACCTTTCTATGCAGTCACAAATTAGAACGGAATTCACTGAAGAAAACAAGATAAAAGGCGCCTGTAAGATGCTTTTCTGCTCGGAGTTAACATCATATTAATAGAGAAAACAACAGTATTATTTTCTTTACCAGCTTATTAATTGCTCAGTGAAATACTTTTGTAAAGCACAACGAGCAGAAAATGAATTCATGGGCTATTAATCTGTCATACATGGTAGTGGAAGAAATGCTCATTAGATGGGTTGATGCAATTACTGCTATTACATAACCATCTTTACAGAACATAGAGCAAATTATGAATAATATCATTCAATCTTACTTTCCCTGAAAGACCATGAAAGCCAGCAAGGGAGAGTGGTTTCGCATGAAAGAGAATGAAACCACACCACACCAGATAGCTCAGTATAACGATGAGCAACTGTGAACCATTTCTCCCATGATGCTTTGCTAGACAGTAGGGTCAGCTAGTGGTGCATTGCCAAAGGCTGCACTTTTCATTTCGGTATTTAGGACAACATATGAAAGGTGATTTCCACCTTCATGTGCATTTAAGTTATTGTTTTGCTTTTCCTTTCCTCTTGTGCTTTGTAATTATCTGTTTACATCATCATGCAAAGTGGTTTAGGTACTTGTTTCCTATCTGGGCGCCCAGGTTTTCTACGTACGGCACCGTAATGAAATCGGATCGCATCGCATCGGATTCGGTACTCGATGATGTACGATGGCATACGATGCTATCCGATCCGATCCGATTTTACATTGGAATCAATGTTAAATGGTCCCTGAGACCCGATTTTACATTGATTTCAATGTAATAACCCCGCAAACCCACGATTTGTATAGGAAACCCCCCCTGATGGTTTAAAATGCGCCTCCATTGTTAACGCCACCCCAGTATTGACGTCAACCCGAAGCGTGGCGAGCGCAGCGAGCCCCGCGAGGGGCGGCGGTACGCGTCCTCCGACTTTTTCATACCCCCACTATCCACGTCGGCGTGGAGTTGAGAATAGAATAGTGTGGCGAGCGCAGCGAGCCACCGAGCCCGAAGCGTGGCGAGCGCAGCGAGCCCCGCGAGGGGACGCGGATACCTGTGAAGCCCGCGAGGGGACACGGATACCTGTGAAGTATCCGCGTGCGCTCGCCACGCTTCGGGCTCGGTGGCTCGCTGCGCTCGCCACACTATTCTATTCTCAACTCCACGCCAACGTGGATAGTGGAGGTATGAAAAAGTCGGAGGACGTGTACCGCCGCCGCTCGCCACGCTTCGGGTTGACGTCAATACTGTGTTTCTGTGCAGATGTGACAAGGGGAGGGCTTTGAAGGGTTAATAAATACAGTAGTGTTACAGATGGCCCATCCTATGGGCCAAACATAAAATCGGGAACGAAATCGGATCGGATCGCATCGTTCAATATCGTGTATGTGCATTTGTGGTATCCGATGCGATCCGATTTTTATACGGAGAATAGCATGGTGCGCAATTAACTTAGCGGGCGCCCAGATAGGAAACAAGTACCGTGGTTTATTTTTTTCATCCTTGATATGACCCAAAGCAGCATTGTTGATACAAAGTTAGTTTAACACAGAAAACAGAACAGAGCTATGTCATATCCCAGGACAACTATAGTAAATCTAATTATATAAATGTATGGCTATTAACTGGAAGATTGAAAGATAAAGTTATATTACTAATTTATACTAGTAATGGACTCTAAAATATGCCAGAGGTTTTCTAGCTTATAGAACTACCAGCAGTTGCTCCCAGCAACTGCTGGGGTATTTGATCTTTCTTAGTGTATGGACTGTGGGGTAGATTTATTAAGCTCGGTGAAGTGATAAAGTGTCTAGTTTTTATCAACGGCCAATCAGCTCCTACCAGTCTTTTTTCAAACCAAGCCTATAACTTCAAAGTTACTAGCTGATTGGCCAGTGATTAAAACCAGACACTTTATCACTTCATCGAGCTTAATCAGGGCCGGTGCAAGGCACCAGAGCGCCCCATCGAGTCGGGGTGGGGGCGCCCCGGTACCGGGGGGGAGTGGTACCTGTGAAAAAACGTGCGTCCCAGGCGTCCCTGCTGAGTGCTGGTGCGTGCAGGGGTGTCCGTGCCGCCGAGGGAACCTGCGGCGCTGTTATTGTGTGTAAGCTGGCCGCGGCCAGCGGGGTCCCTACAGTGAATAGAAAATAACTAGCGCTTTTCTATTCACTGTAGGGACCCCGCCGGCCGCGGCCAGCTTGCACACAATAACAGCGCCGCAGGTTCCCCCCGGCGGCACGGACACCCCTGCACGCACCAGCACTCAGCAGGGACGCCGGAGACGCACGTTTTTTCACAGGTACCGTTCGCTAAATGCTGGGGGTGAGGGCGAACTGCCGCCCTCCAGGTGCCGGAGCCCTAGGCAAATGCCTAGAGCTACCTAGTGGTGGCGCCGGCCCTGAGCTTAATACATCTGCCTCAGTTTTTTTTTTTGTATAATCAGTTTTTATTGAGATTTAAAGGAAGTAACAGAAGTAACAGACTGAGGCGATTTCACTAAAAGGAAACATGAATAGCCAACATATCTCGACGCACATTTTCCAACAATTGGTAACAAAATGGCTACTACAAATAGGGTCCTCGAGGGTCTGTAAACTGATTAAATAGGAGGAAATGAGGAAACAGAGTAAAGTGTGTTGTAGGTATTCAAATAATACAATCAAACTGTGCCCATCAGTTTTTTAACTGTCTTTTGAATTCTCCATCTTCCATTATGTTTTATGTGTATTGTTTGTTCCACAACATCTCTGTCTCTCTGTTTCTATGCTGGAGTCTCTAATGCACTGTACGTTACCTATAGATGCTACCGTAGTGATAAACCTGCTATAGTATTGAGGATGTTATTGGTTTAATAGCAGCTCCCATAATTGCTGCTCCATGTGGGGGAGAACATCTGTGCAGAGTCCCATTGAGATCTACTAATCAGCGGCACTCTGCATAAACTGCCCACATCCTACAACTATATTACTTGAATATTGATACATTACAAAAACTCCCACCACCAATCCCATCAATATATAAGTAGCCTCCATCATCAGACATATATATATATATATATATATATATATATATATATAAAAGGGGGAGTATCAGAGTGCGCTAGTATACAATCGATACAGATTTAAACATTTGATATTTAATATAAAACGTACAAATATACGTACAATGTACAGAAATAAAACAAGCTCTTATTAGGGTATCGCAAATATACAAATGGTGAACATAAATAATTGCTGTTCAATTCAGGAGATCTTGATCACAAATAGATAGCCCAACGCGTTTCGTCATGTGATGACTTCATCAGGGGCGGACATTGCAATCAGCAGTGACTATGTGTGTCCTATATACAATTTGTCTGGAGCTTAATGCCTCAGAATCAATCCGGTGTGTTTTCAACAATCGAAAAGGGACAAGGAATGGTCCTAGTATAGTGTAAACAATCAAGGATTTTGCCAGATGAACAGAATTAGTAGAGAGATCTGGAGCAGTAACATGCAGCAGGGGTTCCATTTCTATTGTCTGGGTCTTGTCTAACAGAAGACCCTTCAGAGGTGCTGCTCCTATTCCATTAGCGCAGGAAGGGGTCCCCCCCATTTGTTATATATATATATATATATATATATATATATGTATTACAAAAAATATATGGAGTTTCATATTCCATGTGGACCAAAGTTACACCAAGCTTGGAAAACCCAAATATTACATGTAATTCCACTGCAGGTAAATATTAATTTAGGTAAATATTACTTTAATTTAGGTACGTATTCATTTAATTTAATTGGTTTAACATGACCCCCACCAGAAAAATTAAAGGTCAATTAAGGTGAAAAACAGACAAAAAATTGCAATTTCAAAGTGCTCTAATAAAAAAAAGTAGACAAGATACAGTAGATAACTCAAAATTTGTTTTTCAAATCATTGAGTTTATAGCTACTCCCAAATAAACTTACAACTCTAATATTTTATTCCTTCCCCCTGAAATATAATTGAAAAAATATACTTTTTAAAAATTCTGAATATTAATTTGGGCTTGTATTTCAGTCATAAGGAAGTGTGGTAGGTAATAGTTATGACAAAAAAGTAGCTTGCATTGTGCTGAAAAGAATGTTTTTTTTTTGCATTCACTTCAAACTTCAGTGAAAATGCATACACTGTGATACAAAAATGGCCATCTTCATATGAAGGTAATTACAAATAAAGTAATTTTCAATACAAACTTACAGGGGTCATCACACACACACTTTTTTTTTTTTTAAATGATCAAGCAACCAGAGCTGGACTGGTGGCATGGACAACCAGATGGACCTCATTCTCCTTTCCAACATGCTAATAACCACACAGACAAAAAGGGAAATAATCCTCAAAATAAAAAGTTATGTGTGACTTTGACTATGACCTTTAAATCTTTTAAAGTTGGCTGCTAAGTTACTTTGCTTAAAGACAGGAAAGTGACCTTAATTAAAATAACCAAGTAAATAGAGGGAGAAGTGGAAGTTCCAAAACAGAGCATTCTACACCTCAATGAAATAGATGGTGTTGGAGGGTCTTTATGGCTTACTCTCTTGGCATGCATTAATGTGCTGAAAAAACTGACTGCACTTTTCTCTCAGAAAGTCATCAAAGTCATGAATTAAGCACAGCAGTTGTTTAAGTAAAATGGTGCAACATGTTAATTGAATGAGTTACCAAGGGGATTTGTTATTCACTGTAATCCTTTGAACAGAAACAGCCCTTTTCCCTCAGTTCCTAGGTTTGTCCTTCTTTGGCTGGCAAAATAATTAAAATTCTGTGATTGCTCTTCTGGTGTAGATATACATTATTGAAATTGAAAAATCCCAGGCCTGTAAGGAATATTTAATCAGGAGTGCTCTATCACAATAAGTTCCACTGCACAACTGATCCATACGGACAGTGGAATTTTACATTTTAATCTCTTATGAGGAAAATGGACATAAGTACAGACTAGGAATGTATCACTTTTGCTCATTACTCCTTGAGAGCTGGGCAGCCACAATTGTTATGCTCTCCTCCCTGTGTCAATGTCAATCAAGTCCAAAACAATATTATGACAAGTACATGTCAGATAGTTGGTAATTCATGTTAAACTGGATGCTCAACAGGCTGTTATGAGTTGGATAATTTTACCACCCCATTACACATGTTCTAAGCATTTATTGAGCCGACATGTGCTGACAGGTGGTATTTCATGCCCTAAGATCCACTAGGGTGTGGAGGGTGATGTGCCTGATACAGTGTCCATGTCAACTGTGTCGACATTCGGAATAAAAAAAAAAAAAACACGTCGGCCTGTTGACTGTCAACCTTTTCCATGTTGACCTAATGCTTGTGTTGACCTGACGATCCTGTCAAACTAGACCTATGTCAACCTTTTCAGGGTGACCTTCAGTGGTTGACCTTCCTGTGGTCGATCCTATGAACCACAACCATTTATGATTCGGTTCCATATACTTCCAACATATTAACAAGCGTAGAGGGAGATTTGCCAAGTGTTCCAAAGGCACAAACTAGAATGATATGGGGGGGGGGGGGGGGGGGGTGTTAGGTTTAGGCACTACAGGGTGGGTTTGGTTTAGGCTGTGTGGGGGAGGTGTAGGGATAGAGTTAGGTTGCAGAGGAAGAGTGTTAGCATTAGACAATAAAAAGGGAGGGTCAGGGATTAAGGGGGAACAGTTAGGGTAAGGCACAAAGGGGGGATGGTTTGGGTTAGGCACTAAAGAGGAGGTGGTTAGGGTAGAGGGGAGAGATGGCTAAGGATACTTACCAATTGGATCCCGAGATACAGGACATCATTGTCGATCTTCATACACCTGCATCATAAACACGAGAATCCTGTACCCAACCCATTGGAATGACAAATTGTACATGTCATCTATTCTGCCCAATTGCATTCTCCCACAGATCATATAAGGCATTTTCTGTTTGTCTGTGCTGCATGTCCAATCAATTGATAATGAATACAGTGCTGTGCACTGCAATTAAGGATGGAACTTGTGTACAGCCAACAGGGAATTTTGTTCAGACTATCGTGACAATTGGTCCTGATGTGTACCGGGCCTAAGAGTGGAAAAGTGGACCATTGGACATGTTGCCCATAGCAACCAATCAGTTGCTACCAGACATTTTATAGAATATACTGTACTTGAACTAGCTAGAATCTGATTGGATGCAAAGGCAATATGGCAATGTACTCCTGATGAAGTCCAGCTAATGGTTCAAACAGATGAAACACATTCAGTGATAAGGAACAGAACTTCTACCCTACCCTTGAAGGGACAATGATAATTTTATTATAAGAAATTTAGGAATTTATTGGCATTTATGATCTTTTGTCATTAGTAAAGTGTGTTTAGTGTATTAAACTATTGTGGCTGCTCTTTATAACCATGATTTGTTTTTATAGTGAAAGTTTGTGGGATTCATCTTTGAAACAGACCATCCAGGATGATGAACCTGTCCATTAGAAGCATCCCATGGTCAAACTCCCATGATTGAAAAGTGGCTTTGTCATATGGTTCACCTTCATCTTAAGGGTGATTTGAGTCAGTGATGAAAATGTATTGGAATCGTGGTACACTGTGGTACATTCTCACAGGGACTGCACTCTGCTCTTCCAGACACACACAATCTGTGTTTAGGAGAGCATTATCAGGGCCTCCAGATAGTGGATCACAAGCACAGGCCTAGTCACCACATTTTGCTATGGTGCCCAACACGTTGTGTGCTTTCCTAGATAGATATATGGATATTAGACAGCTACTTTAGGACTTCATGGCATCTTAGAATATGTATTTAAAGGCGGTGGTTCCCAAACTGTGTGCCGTGGCACCCTGGGGTATCTCGGGACACTTGCTGGGGTGCCTCGGCTTGGTTTTACAGGAATTATTTCAATTTAAATTGGTTAGTGTTATGAACAAAACCAGTGCTTGTGGCTTCCCCTCATAAAATATGTGGACTATCAGAAGCAAATACTGTCTCTCGCCACATAACTAACCCTAAGGATGACATAAACACAACTTCTCAGTAAAGGAACTTTTGGCCTAGGGGTGCCGTGAAAAAAATTCTGCTACTCTAGGGCGCCGTGATTCAAAAAGTTTGGGAACCACTGATTTAAGGATTATATAGCACTAAATAGAGCAGATTTCGATATTACTTTCTAGTGAAAAGAGTAGCCCCAAATCCTTACCATATAATAGAATAGAATATATGCAGCACATTTTACTTTCCTCATTGGTAGAAACTGAACTTACATTCTTTGGACATTCCCACTTCAAAGCACCTCTGTAGCCTGCAATACTGGCAGCGATTCCGTGTCACTTTATTGATAACACAGTTCTTTTCTCTGTGACACGTGTAAACCATGTTCTTCTGAATACTCCGCCGAAAGAAGCCCTGTAGTGGGATGGGCAGAAAGAGAATGACATGAAAAGTGCGTTTGCCACACCGCAGTTTTTTTCTATTTAGCTAATTAAACACCATTAAATGTAAATGCTGGATAATGTGACCATTCAAAACCCAAATGAAAAATTAAAGACTTTGTATCCGTTTCCTTGCTCTTTAGAGCGATCCGCTTAATCAACACTATAGCATATTGAAGAGATTATGATGCAGAGCTGGGAAGCTGATACTGGAGCTTGCAGGTTGCCGGAGGACTGCATGATACCTGACAGACAAAGGTTCATGGAGAGTTTAACCAGTTGCTTGCTAGGAATATCTAATGCAATCAGTTTGTGCATAGCCTCATTTCTAAGCACTGTACACTACCAATAGCTCTATCTGTGGTACGCGTTGTCAGGAAATATCATTTTCCCTAGCATTTAGCAAAATAGTATATACAACCAGCATATTACCAGCATGTACCCCCAGACCACACTCTGCTCTGTGAAATAGTACACTTTTACCAGCATGTGCCCACTTTGTGCCTTTACCATTCTCTAACAGAGACTTTTACCGCAAATGCATCAGTCATATATGAAACGTCACTCTTATTATTTTGATGGTTGCCTTCCAATGAAGAGTAAGTAATACTGCAGGTCTGCCTTTCTGCTCAGATTGGTTCACACTTGTGGGTATGGATCATAGGGTCGGAAGAACTAAGGTTGATGTGCATTGGGTCGACCACTAAAGGTCGACATGGGGTTAGGTCAACAGGGTCATTAGGTTGAGACAAGCATTCGGTCGACATGGGCTAGGTCGACAGTCAAAAGGTCGACATGTGTTTTTCACGCTTTTTGTCTCGAATGTCGACACAGTCGACATGGACACCATATTGGTGCAGTGTTTCGCTTGCCATACTTCGTGCAGGGTGTCTCACTACGCTCAGCACACTATTTTATTCACCCACCATGCCCTAGTGGATGGTAGGGCATGAAATACCGCCTGTCCGCACATGTTGGCTCAAAAAAACGTGAAAAACCCATGTTCAACTTTTGACTGTCGACGAAGCCCATGTCAACCTAATGCTTGTGACAACATACCCCCATGTCGACCTTTTGTGGTTTCAACCTAAGCCCATGTTGACCTTCAGTGGTCGATCCAATGCAGGTTGACCTTAGGTCTGTCGACCTAACGATCGTATACCACACTTGCAGTGTCATTCCTCTAGGAACAATGTTTGTGTGACAGCTAAAGCCAGGAGAGGAGGAATCTGAAACTCTGCCAATCATCAAGTCAGATGGGATCAACCAGTGGTGATAGGAGGGGGTCATTCTGACAGTAACGTGTGCTATTTAACTGGTGACCTTACAAAACCCACTACTTTAATAATGGTTGCTGCTAGACCCACTTCTGTATTCTGACATTTCCCATCATGCTCAGGGTACCACATATACCCGGAGGTGGAATATAATAGTGTGGGGAGCAAGCCACCGTGTGGCGAGTGAAGCGGGCCCACGAGGGTACAATCCAGCTGCAATAAAATTAAATAACCTACACATACGGAAGTTATAGATACAATTTAAAAACGCAGTGAGGGCATGTATAACTTCTGCCCTAACATAACGTCACATCCTGGTCAAAGTACAGAAGTGGATCTAGACACAACTCTTTAATAATAGGAAAACAGAGAGATTGTACTAATTCCATTTAGCAATTTCTAGTCAGGGAAATCTATTAGTAATTTCAGACCTACTGACATTCCATATAAGTAAAGTAACTAACAGATGTACTTATCTTTCTCCAATATAATTACATCATTAATGTTTTGACTATTGCACATTAGTGTATAATGCCTTCATAGTCTGACCATTGGCTGGCATTCTCATGTCAGTATCACTCTTCAAAGCATACAGTACAATCATAGAAACCTATAACCAATACTTGTGTAAATAGAATATATAAAATGAATAATAACGGGACATGTTGCATTAATGCATTTATTACATTCTAAACGGGCTCCTATTAACTGGCTTAGTGCTAAGGAGCAAGGGTGAGCACTTCGGATAATTACATTCACCTAATATTAAGCTAACATCCTAACTGCCCTCTATTGATTTTCTTTGGGTAAGTTGAAAAGGGGCTTCAGTTCTGCTTTGGCCCCAATCCCTATTCCACTTACATCTTATCCTATGATATCGGATCAGTAAGGTCATTCATTTGTTCTGAAAACCCTAACGAGTACAGGTAGAACACTGGCTGTCTTATCAGCTTATGTTCTTAAAAACTTAAAACAGCTCAGCTTCGCTTCACATTCACAGAGATTAAACTGAGCCTGCAAAACTCCTTTATTGATGAAACTATCACTGCATCTCCGAGTGCCATAAACCTTCTATTGAGTGGAATGAGTGAAAACTAGGTGCAGCAAGTAGTGATGCTATAGCAGAAAACTGCTCTGTCCTGTTTACACTGTCACAATATTGCTGTAGTGCAAGGGCAGCTGTAAATCAGACATTTATAAACAGACTGCACTGTCTTTGGAACCCCCCATTCCTCTCTTGTAATGCCAACTTGGCTTAGATCAATTATCTGCACAAAAAGGCATTACAATGTATCAAATACAGCATATGCTTCCCACAATGAAACATTGTGGTATTCAGAGGTAGTTCTGTATTTTCTACTGAAATAGCATTAGTAATAAAATGTTGCCAAAGTAATAGTTTGGATAAGTAACTCCTCTGTTGAAAGCAGGCACTCCTGGGAACACCCTTTATATGGCGGGTGCCAGATGACTGCCCGACAGGGGGGATCCAGACAGTCAGTATCCCGATGTCGGAATCCTGACTGCCGGTGCTCCAAGAGGGGGGATGTTGACTGACAGGGGCTATTCTCCCTTGTGTCCACAACCTTCATAGAGGGAGAATAGAAACGGTGGCGAGCGAAGCGAGCCACCGAGCCCGCAAGGGGCTTCTTTGGGCTCGCCACCTTCCGAGCACCAGTAGACGGGATTCCAACGTCGGGATACTGACTGTCAGACCGCCATCCCACACCAATATATGGCAGCCTTCTTAAGATTGCCATACAGTAGACCAATTTTCATCCAACCATCCAGCTATTTGCTTGGCTGCACTGAAAATATGGTACTGTATGGGGTAAATTTACTAAAATGGGAGATCTATTTCAGATGGGATGTTTATATGGGAAACCAATCAGAATCCACTTTGTATTTAAATAGCAACTTCTAGAAGATTATGCATAGGGGGAAATTTACTAAGATGTGTATTCTACTTCACAAGTGATGTTGCTATGGGCAACCAATCAGATCCTGTCTACTATCTACTAGAGGGCGCCACATAAATAAGAAGTAGATTCTGATTGGTTTCCCATAGCAACATCACATGTAAAGTAGACTACATATCCTAATAAGTTTCCCCCATAGAATCTGATTGCTTGATCATAGCAACATCCCATCTGAAATAGAATTTCCATTTTAGTTACTCCATATAGTACCAGAATATATGAGAACAAATGACAATCAGCAATTTGCTCACAAACCCAGGCAAATGGACAAAAACATTCACTCAAATTGTTTAAATTAACCAGATTCAACTATAGTACCTTGTCTGATAGACAGTTTTTGTCAATTTCCATATTTTGGGGGCAAATTTAATTTTCTTACATCCATAACCACATTTTTATTCCATCCAACCAACTAGTTGAATGAAAGTTGATCTAGTGTATGGTCAGTATAAGTCAACTCTTCACTTAATGGGTATTTAGAACATAATAAAGGAAAGGTGAGTGCAACGGCGTGAGGCAGTGGGAAGCTGGGATGGGGTCGGGTGAGCGGGACAGGGGAGCACAGTGGGAGGCGGCAGGAGGGTACGGGAGGATGATGCCTTGTAAGCTAGTTCTGCTCACCCGGTGCAGTCCTCCCTACCTCAATCTGACATTTTTTTTATGTCAGATTGAGATTGCCGGAAAAGTGGCCAAATCCTTTCGGCTTTGGCTGTATTTCCGTCAAAAGCAGGTGGTTTGGCGGCTATTCCTCCAATCCACCTGCTTTCCAGAAAGTCAGAACATTCCGACCTATCCAAAAAAAATAATAGGTTGTAACCTCTTCCGACCTATTCTAGTCGACAACTGACAACTTTTGGCAAGGCGGCAGTTTTTAAATCAGTTGAATATATGCCATTGATGCAGAAGGTTGACATGCAAATTATGTGAGCTAAATTGACAACTGTAGCACTAAATAAAATAAGAATGGTGTTTGGGATGAGTAGGAACTTTATTTGTGTACTATGGACACATAGTATTGATGCAAGGCTCATGGAGGTCTACAATTCATAGACATACTGACTATTACAACACGGTGCATATAAACAGGAATTATCTTGTTCATGCCAATATGATATGTATCAGTGTGTGAGGGTAGAGGGAGTATCCATTCAAACCCCCCCAAGGATTATCCTACCATGGAATTCTGATCTACCACTAGTAGTAAACCAACTGACCTGCTATGTTAGCTAAAACATATCTACTCTATTATGTTTCCTCTGACCATAATACCTCAGAACCCACATCTCCCTGCACTTAATTCAGCTCTTGCTCTGAGATCATGACATGTGGAGGTTCTTTACCCATTAGGTCAGTTGTATCACCTAAGGTTTCCTAATAGGGGAATCCTGGACCTAAGAACATATTTTATACACTTCTGCCATCCTCTGGCTGGAGGGAAGTGTTGGACAAGGATCTAACAACCACTAAAGGACTGATTTAAGTACTGCATTTCCCTCATAGTGCAACAACAATGCTAAAGTACCTAGCTTCAATAGTTCCTGGCAGTGTAAGCGTAATTCAGCAATAGATTACAATCAAGGGGCATTCATATTCCAGTTCACACATGATTTTAAACAGTACCTTAGTGATTAAAAGACATTCCAAATTCATGTCCAAATGCTACAGGACTTCCATGGTCTGTCAGCCAGTGACATGTTATCAGTTACTCACTAACATATTTGATGGGCCCACAAAAGCCATCTGAGGTTGTGTTGCAGTTGCAGGAGTGTTGGCATAACTGTGGGTGTATGCAGAGATCTATGTAAATGCAGACTGATCTCTTGTACTACTTTCACAAGTGGATGGATATGCATAGATTCTGTACACATTTATTTTGGAGCATAAAATGCGGCCACATCTGATACAAAGGGCTTATATAAAAAGGTCTGAGTTTGCCGGATGTGCGCTGCGCCAGCTTTTTGAAAGAGGCAAACATTCACATGCAAAACCCATACCCTTTATGAAAAAAAAAAAAGTCAGAGATCATCCCGCATTGCACACCCCTGCCAAACTCTGACCCAATTATATATTTCGTCCAACTCTGAATCACGTACATTGGACCTCATTCAGATGCGTATGGACGTGGTATTACTGCTGTTTCTAAAAAAGCAGCAGCGATAGCCATTATCTGGTAAAACAGCAGGAGGTGTCATGTCTCTTGCTGTATTACTGATCCGAACTACATCCTAGGATGCAGTGTAGAATCATCTGCAACAAAACCAGCTGGCTATATTACCCATGATGTCACTCAAGCCAGAATAACCCAGATGTTGCCTAGAGGCCCGGAAATCTCCATCCTGACGGAGATTCCCCAAAAGGGTGGGGATCAGTTGGTCTACAGCATGATGGTCGACAGTCATTAGGTTGATACCATTAGATCGACATGTAAAAAGTCAACATGGTTCTAGGTCGACATGGTTCTAGGTCGACATGGTTCTAGGTCGAAAGGTCATTAGTTCATTAGTTCGACAGTGTCTAGGTCGACAATCAAAAGGTCGATATGGGGTTTTTCACTGTATTTTGACCCGAATGTCAACACAGTCGACATGGACACAGTTTAAGGTGCACCGCATCCCCTTGCATCGCTCGCTGCGATGCTTCGGGCACTTAGCCTCATTATGCTAGGACTATTTTTATATTCTCCCTCCACACCCTAGTGAATAGTGGGGCATGAAATACCACCTGTTGGCACATGTCGGTTCAAAACAACAGTGGAAAACCCCATGTCGACCTTTTGACTAATGACCCATCAAACTAATGACCTAGAACCATGTCAACTTTTTCCCATGTAGACCTAGACCCATGTCGACCTTTCCCCATGCCGACCAAATGGTGTTGACCTAATGACTGTCGACCATCATGCTGTAGACCAAATGACCGCATCCCCCCCAAAATGGGTGCTATGCACTTCAGTTTGGAGAATCCGAGGCTTTCACTGCCCCCTCCCCATACCCAAATTGCATCAGTCAGTCAATCACTGAGCGTCCGATGCCATAGTGCACTGCCACCATTGTCACAGGACCTGTTCGTACATGCGCACAATGGGACCTGCACATGTTCAAGGTACTGTAATTAGTACTTTGCGCCACATGATGAAACTTCATCCACATCTGAATTACCCCCATTTTGTTATAGAGATGTTCATGTAAAGTCCGCCTATTGGCAGTAAAAGTTTAGCCGATTTCAAGAAACATATTGCCTCCTTCACTACTATTATCTCTCTCATAAAATATGTCCTCTATTATTACTAAATGACCATAGATTGCAAACTGCAAATTTCAATTTGTTTTCCTCAGTTCTGAGAACGAGATGTTCCATCTATGAAGTTTCCTGTGTTTCTGGATGTAGATGGTGCTAGCTCAGCTGCTCAGCAGTTATAAAATGCTATAGGGGAGACGTACTAAGCATTAAAGAGCGATTGGAAAGTACAAAAAGAATGTGCAGCACTTTTTGGACCGGATCGCCTTATTAGCAAAGGGCGTGGCATGGCATGGTAAACAAATTGCTAGCCTCTAATCCTAGCCTTTACCCACCCCTCCCTCAGCCTAACCTTACCCACCTTCACAACCTAGCCCTAACCCTGTCCCTCTAAACCTAAAGAAGATACTTACCTCCTGGATCAGTTGGGATTCTGACCATCGGGATCCTGCTCTCAGTATTCTGACTGTCGGGATCCTGACCGGATCCCACTGAACTATTATTGTGTAATGTTTACTGCACTAGTCACAACCAATGGAAATTATTCATGTTAGAAATGTTGTAATAGCTCATTAGCCTTAATTACAAAATATGACAACAAAAAGCAGAAAGTATTTTCCATTCTCCAACGATAATATGATTACAGCATTAGCAAATTGTAAGTACAAGCAATATATGAAACTAGTTATCTTAATTTTCCTATAAAATCTGCTCCTTTGCCATGAAAAATAGACACCAAAATGTACTGATGTTTGTTTATTTCCTGAAGGAGTCCCGGGTGGGCAGTAAGGGGAGTATAATTTAGAGTATATCAGCTGAAAAGTACACATTTGTTGATAACTGTAAAACCACCTGCTAAATATAATAGTACTTAGAGCTGGTACATATTTCAAACTAAGTATCAATAAGCTGCACTGCAAAAAGAACTATAAGTCATTATAAAATATAAACCAACGCATTTCATAACTCTTCCCAGCATAGGAGCCAACTGGCCTGCTGGCTTTATTATCTGCTCCCCAGAGTCCCCCGCATTGCATTGCCTGTATACATTATTTACCTGGCCTGTAGTCCACGGTGGGCTCTCTCTTTCCTGCACTACTAAATGGATATTTGCCTTACAATTCTTCATGTTATTACTTCATGCTCCAACATATTACCCTCATTAGCAATTATGGGCCCTAATAAAATATAGTATTGCACTTTATATTTGCACATTAACTTGAAATTGTATGTCATGAATGTCTTCTATTTCTACAGCAGTTATTAGGAATACCTTTTTTTTAATCTTACAGTACAAAACACATAAATTGAAGCACACACACACCGACACACACACACACACACACACACACACACACACACACACACACACACACACAGTATACCACATTATTATAGGGCCTCCAGTAACATTGTTACCACAGTCATTAGGTTTACACCAACTAGGTCGACAAGCATTGGTTCAACACCACTAGGTCAACAGGCAGCAAGGTCGACATGGGTTTAGGTTGACATGGGTCAAGGTCGACATGCTTGTCGACCTAGTTGGTGTAGACCTAACAACCCACACCCGTTACGGGGGTTGTATTTTTCTGAGCCTCTGGATAGCTGCTTGTACCATGATCTCAGTCTGCACACAGTTTAGACACTCACTTATATTGTGTCCACTGGATCCGCCACGTGATGTCACTACACCACTCACGTCCTTTAACCCACGCCCAATGGTTTGAAGGACCTGATATATACGGTCAAGGTTGTGAGACAGAAAACTTGTCTCAAGCAGCATTTCAAGAGCCAGGAAGATAGAACTGCACCATATTGGGGCCTGATAAGGTTAGTAAGTACACCCAATTGATGACCTACTGACCCGATGGTGGGGGAACAGAGCATATGAAGTCCCCACTTAGCAGCAGTATGAGTGACATGCTGAGCTCTGCATCACTGAACGCAGACTTCCTGAGGATGGAGCAGAACATGGGGTTAAACATGCACTATACTTATACACTAACTATGTGTTAAATGTAACCCTGGGGCTCATTTCATGATTTTAGGTCGCACTATATTATTATTGCCCTTTTTTCAGCCCAAAAATGCCCGCTTTCAGGCAGTCACAAAATGGATCTGGGAGAGGTTCCTGGATCCATGTGTTATCGTGGCTCTAAAGTAGTGGTATCTGAAGATCTGCATGCCGGCATCGAGGCTAATAGGATAGCCAGCGAATCTATTAGCAGTGGTAATTTGCTGCTGCTAATAGGATAACTACCTATCACTGATATCCTATTAGCAGCGGTTATACACTACTGCAAATAGGTCGCTGCAGGGCTGTTTTATTAGCCCCAATGCTGGGGTTCCTCCTCCCCGATAGCTGCTGTTATCGGTGATTATGCTTCGCATATCTTACAGAATCCCTGATATGCAGCTGTCGGGGGTGTTTTTGCCCAATCACAGGTCCATTTTTAGCTGATAGAAATGACCGCTAATTGGATACTGGGATAATGACCATTAGTCATTAATTGCGATATCCAGATGGTTTTATTGGCTGAAGCTGAATTGGGGATAATATGATATGCCCTTTAGTATTCCTGCTTTGTATTTTATGCAATGTTTGTTAAATGATTTCCTTACCTTTTACAGTAAATTATAAAAGCACTAGGGGGAGATTCGCTAAAACAGAAATGCGGTAAAAACTCCGTTATCTGGGTTTTTACCGCACGGCGGGTTTTCGCTGCGGGGGGGGGGGGGGGGTTGTATCGCCAGCAAAAGCTGGCCTATGGGTTTCTTAAAGCGACCCATGCCACCCCGCACCGCTGCCCGGACCTGTGACCTCCTCCTCCCTGCACTGAAAATCATCTTCCGGGTGCAGGGAGGAGGACAGCAGCAGCAGCAAAATTAGCCTTGTAAGGGAGGGAGGGGGCAGCCGCCGGGACCCGCCATGCATCGCCTGCTCACCGCAAAAGACAGCTCTTAACGCAAGAGCTGTCTTTTGTCATAATTATCACATATGTTAGTGCATATGCGATAATTTTGTTAGCGGTAGCCAGCGATGTGCGGCGGTAAGGGGGCGCGGATGTTAGAGCATCCCCCCCCCCCTAATATGTACTGAAGGATCATTATATTTCGCTAATGTCTTTCCCAACTACATCTGCAGTGGGAGCTGCCCCTCCAACAACTCCCACTGCCAGGAATTACTGATAAATTACATTTTATTATATGAGAAAGGAAAGAGTCCACCTCACTGATGTACACATTTTGATGGAGGTGTGATTCAAAAGGTCGACAGCAAAAAGATTGACAGTGTCTAGGTTGGCCCTTAATAGCTGACATGCACAAGGTCTACACAGAAATGGTCAGCACATGAAAATGTCAACATTTTTAAGTGGTTTTTTTTGGGTATCATCATAAGCTTAAATACATAACACCCCAATTAGTGTACACTTGCCATGCTTCAGACAAGCTGCAGATGGTAAAAAAAAAAGTAGAAAGAAATGCAAAACAAAAAAAATGTGTAAACAACGCATCATGTCGACCATTTAAACCTGACAACCTTCTTCTTCATCGACCATATGGTGTGGACCTACTGACCAATCATCTGGATACCTTTTGAAGCTACTACATATAAGGAAATGTCAAATGGTGTGGTGATTTGTTTCCACCCTTCCATTTAGTAGAGCTACAGACTAATATACTATAACCTACTAGACAGGACTTAAAGTGGTCCTAGAGAGGTAATGGAACTCATATCCCCTGACACAGACTCCCCCCCCCCCCCCCCAATTAGGTGGAGCCCCGGGTACTGCCAGGGTTTTCGGCACCCCATGCAAACTACAAACTTTGTGCCATACCTGTTATACTTTATAAAGGGACAGTGATCTCAAAATAGTACTCCCAATTCAAATTATTCAACACATTAGCACAATCATATTCACATTACACCACATGTAGTGACCCTGATTCATGTTACAGCACAAAGTAGTGCCCCTTATTCACATTATGACACATAAGTGTCTCTTTTACATGTATGCACACAGTAGTATCCCTTGCACATAATGCCTACAGTAGTATTGCTTATACACATAATGCCCACATCAGTAGTACCACTAGCAAAAAATGTCCACAGTAAGTGCCCATTTCATATATCTGACATATGACACATATCTGTCCCTTTCCGTCCAGCAGCTACCTCTCGTCTCATCTTCACCTCAGCAATGTTGACAGCATGACATCACATACACCGTGCCAGAAAAGGAAGCTGCTGGGACTGGCTTTTTTCTGTTGGAATTACTGTCGAGGGCTATGGTGGAGGTGGAACTCAGTTCCCCCTACCATTACAGGTGGGGGAACCAGCGGCGTAGCTACATTCTGCTGAGGACCACCACAAAATGGCCGCCCCCATACAGCAGACAGTTTCTGTCTGCTGTATGGGGGCGGCCATTTTGTGGTGGTCCTCAGCAGAAGAACGGAGCCGCCGGGACCAGTGAAATAGGTAAGCCTGCGGGGGATTGGGGGGAGGTGCAACTATAGCACCGCAGCCCCCGGCGCCCCCCCGGTGGCGGGGGCTGCGGTGCTATAGTTACGCCACTGGGGGGAACTCAGTTCCACCTCACTTTAACCCCTGCTACTAGAGAATCATGGGTAGGCAGGACATCTTAAGCCCCATACACACGGGGGAGATATATTGCTCAGCCATATATTGCTGAGCAATATATGGCTGAGCAATATAGTGCTCAGTTTCTCCTTTTCATCAGCGACCAGAGATGGTCGCTAATGAAAAAAAAACTGCCGGGGGGAGCCAGGCAGTGGAAATCAGCTGGTCGCAGGAGCATGTTCCTGCGACCAGCGATCACTACAGTGGTAAAAACGGGAGTGCGCACCCGGCGATATATCACCGGTGCACACTCTCATCGCGGGCAATATGGTCCACGATATTACACAAAATCACCCCCGTGTGTATGCACCTTTAATTCTAATCAGCAATGTTAGGCTGTTGCTTTATTGCAACCACTGTAGCTTTATTGAACTAGAAGTTGTTCTTTTTGATTGTGGGGCAGCATGCGTGATGTCATGTAGCACTGCTAAGAAAGGCAGAGCAGAGGAGCCATGATGGCAGGCAGCCAGAATACAGCCGCCAGAAGACATGAAAGAAAGTAAAGCTGGAGAGACACTTATGTGGGCTGGGGCCAGATTCATTCATGTTGTTTCAGATATTATTTTAACAACGTTCTGGACCTGGAGTTGGAGAAACACTTGTGTGAGAGACATACCAAAATACACCCAGAACCAAAAAGGTAGATTCAATTATGAAAAAAGTGATCCCCACATCCCAAGTCTCCCAAACTTATATAATAAAAGGCCTAACATTGTTCCACACATTTAAGGGGGAGGGGAGAGAAGTTTTTGTGCACTGGTGGGAACTAGATGGCCCCCAAATGAGCATTTTCAGCGTCGCTCCATTTGCCCACGCACAGACGTTGGCGCTGACATTACTGTTCTTTTGTGCCGTCATTTTCCCGGGCTGGTAACTAGTATACACATAAGAATGAACACCCCAAACATTTTGCAATAAATAACAAGATTATCATTGTCAGTCCATTGCATAAATCTACAGAATACTCCATGCAATGCCAGGACCAGGCTTGTAAATGGAGAACTGAACCACTTTAGCAGTATGGGCACTTGCTGGGCAGCTGCCCCAAAATACCTCTATAAAAGTCTGTCACAGTCTTTCTCAAAGCAGTACAAACTCACAGGGGGAGGGGGGTGTTTAGAAATGTTAAAAACTTTGCGTACCTCCAATGTTGGATTACTTGCGGTATCCAACTAAAAGAATCCTGCTCAAACACTCTCCCTCTGACACAGGCTCATATATTGTGTTAATATCTGGCTCTAGTACTTGCCAGGGACTCTTGAGCCATTTAGCTCACCACACGTCCCTGACACACACACACTATACAGTATATACTCACTGCTTCTGCAGAAGACCCAGCTCCTAATGCTGGATGAAGAAGACCCCGCTTCGGAAGGCAATTAATTACTAATTAAGCTACTTGCTTAATTAGTCTTCAGATGGGGGGTGCCAACGGGGACTCAAAGCAGGCCCAGGTGATTTTTGTTTTCTAAAATGAACAGTTTTTAGGAATCAGACTTGCTCTGGAGGTGCATGTCTCTCTCTCTCTCTGTATATAAATCACCTTGCCCCATTTTTTGTCCCCTAACTGAATAGCAAATTAGGGTTTATTTTTATTTCCTGGCCACAATTGAATCCCTCCTCCCTCTCCAGTTACAGATAGCTCAGCCAACCATAATACCATCCAATCTTACTGTGCATAACACGTTATTGTCTGTGTAAAGTGAATTCCAGCTTAAACAGTGCAAAAAATTGCCCACATCTTTTTATACAAGTGGCTTCGGTGACATACTGGCTAATTAATGTCAACTGTTAACAGGTTAATTAGACATAGATTCTCATAACTACTGCAAATATTTTAAAGATAACTGCAATGACTTTTTGGCAGAGGCATACTACCTCAGATAAAACAAGACTAATGAACACAGCCAACGCTCATGTTAATTAGAGCTTCCCAGACAAGCCAGATAAGACTGAAATACTATTGGTTTCCATTTTGGGTTATAGGTCTGAAAGAAGTATCCTGCAATACTGCAACATGATGTAAATTCATAGGGAAGGAAAAGAATAAGTGTTGCAGAAAGTTTTTCTTCCTGGAGACAGAACAGAAAGGGAAAATTCTGTTGTTTCACATTACATTTCCAGTATTTTGTAGTTTAACATCATTTTCAGGATTATTTTTCATTTTTTTTAAATGATAAATATATAAATGCATATAGTTAAAGCAGCAAATTAATAGTTATTTTACTCCCTTTAAATACAGTAGCAAGTACAGTACATTAATTTATAAGCATATATGTGATACTTAATTTTATTAGCTGTTCTACAAATCATCTCATTTTCATAATCTTTCTCTAGGGCACACATACATGGCGGGGGATACGGTGATTAGGTCTACACCAACTAGGTCAACAAGTATTGGGTCAACACCACTAGGTCCACAGGCAGCAAGGTCAACATGGTTTTAGGTCGACATGTGTCTAGGTCGTCATGGGTCTAGGTCACAGCGAGGCACCGCACCTGAAGCATTGCGAGCGAAGCAAAGAGATGCGGTGCACTTCAACTGTGTCCATGTCCACTGTGTCGACATTCGGGTAAAAAAAACCCTTTTGACTGTCGACCTTGCCCATGTCGACCTAATGCTTGTTTCGACCTAATGACCTGTCGACCTAGACCCAAGTCTAGGTCGCATGTGCAAACCCCTGGAGTGAACATGATGGGCAGGCAGGGGGCGGATGCAGGGGACCACCCAGCATTTTGTGGGCGTGCACACAAAAATGGTGGGCAAACCCATAGAAACGCTAGGCGTACACCTGTGAACGCAGGCGTGCCCATGCATCCACGGGGTGGGTGAGTGGCTCACATCACATGATGTCAGTGCCGGTCTCCAATTCGGTGGAAAGCCACCAACTGAAAAGTAAGTGTAGACTTACTATTCAGACCGGGTGAGTGACCATCAAATGATCTCTCCTCCGTGCATCCGCATGCGAGTGGGTGTGTAAGAGTTCACACCCACTCGCATGTGATTGCATTTGGTGGGGTGGCATTTACCTGCTTGCTAGGCAGCGACAATATGCGGCTCTGCTTTGTGCCCAGTTGTCCTTTATGGTCTACTTTAATCTTCACCAATGACCCAGCTAATAAAACAAAAGTTAAGTAGAGATGATGATAGCGCAGCAGAAACACATCTTAGGGCAGCAATTGAACGGTTTTATTTATAGTAAGCATGTAAACTATGTACCAAGTGCACCCAGAAAAAAAAGACACAATTTTGCACAGAAACCTAGGGGTATATTTACTAATATGGGATTTTTATTGAAGATGGGATGTTACCCATAGCAACCAATCAGATTCTACTTTGGTAATATATGGGATGTTCCTGAAAGTTGACTGGGAGGTATCGTATGGGAGCTTAGCAGGCTTGTTGCTGAAAGTGGTTCCATACAGAGAATCTCAACCGCTCACAGTAGAAGTGTTGTCCTTATGACACTCCCAGATCCCCTCACCTCCCCACACATATCCCCATCTTACTATACATAGAGCAGGTGCAAGATTTAATAGTGCAACTGATGCACAATCGTCCATGTGGTCTCTAAGAGGTGAATTTATGAAGCTTGGAGAAGTGTTATCTATCCCCAAAAAGAACGTTATGAGCAAGGTGATAATGGTTCAGCCAATCAGCTACAATATGTAAATTGACAGGTAAGAGCTGATTGGCTGAACCATTATCACCTTGCTCATAACGTTCTTTATGGGGATAGATAACACTTCTCCAAGCTTCATAAATTCACCCCTAAATCTCTACGGAACCTGGCAGTGGGCGCCACAGTCCTTGCACATTTGGACACACTGGTGCACATCATTGAATGGCTTTACAGCTGCATTAGTTGCAGATACAACTGCAGCAAAACACACAAATACTGACTAAGAATCAGCCAAATAATATGCTTTTATCACATTCCTTCATTGCGTATGACTAATGTAGCATTATAAGCACTACTTATTAATTGTGCTTGTTCCAGACTAGATACAATTCTTCTCACCAACACACTCACAAAAAAATATAAATAATATTTGCATACATCTAAACAGGTGGTCTGATCAAATACCAAATTACAGTTGATATATCAGGAATTTTGGACTGTGCACTCACTTTCACTTGGAGCATTAATGAATCCCGTCTTATTAGTCATAACATCCCAGGGACCCTGGAAGATAACACTAAATTAAAATTACTCCCTTGATATTATCCAATGGTCCTAAGGGACACCCATAAAACAGTTAGAAAGGGCCATTTGAGAGGCTTCAGTCAAGAAAGATAAGCTAGCTCAGATCACAGACCTAGAGATCAAACCTGAGAACCAAGAGCCTTAACTTAAATCCACAACACGTAAGCCATTTGTAGAAGGCCTAGAGGAGGGTTAGGACTTAATATTCTGTAGTCATAGCAAATTGAAAACACTTTTCAGTGGCTCAAACAGATGTATTATAAATAGCGAGATAAGACAGAAAGCATACTAGTGAGCAAGCCTAGGACACAGCACAATAAACTGTCCATCCAAATAAGCCATGGGGAACTGACCCATGACCCTAAGCAGATCATTTGGAAGCTTGCAAGATTTTATCATAATTGATATAACCTTCAGTAATCCTACCCACATAGATAACACACTGCATGCCTTCTACTGAAGCTTTTGTACACAATGCCAAGTCTCTAGTCTCTCCCAACAAGCCATAATCACATTCACCTTGGAAGAAGTAGGTTTAGTTATTTTAAAAACAAAGAAACTGAAGGCAACAAACAAAAATCAGGCAAAGTCCAAGGAACATATACTGTAGCTTTAGAGTACAAAACATCCCATTACTCACCTCCTCCACCTCCATGTATTATTTAGTAATACAGATGTATCTTTATATACGTACCATATTTTTCTTTCAATTTTGCGTCTTATGTTGGTTAAACGCTGACCGATATATCGGCTGGTCATTGAACAGCCAATATATATTGGGTTCATCAGGCATATGTGTACCAGCGTTATGTCTGTAAATGATGTTGCTCATAGGCAAACCACGTCAGCTGGGTAGCAAAGCTGGTGGGACATAAATCTGCACATACAGAGGGGGCCAGACTCTGTCATATCTGTATACCTGGCAAGCGCTGGCGGACAAACAAGCATCTCACGTGCTCGTGCATCCCATTGCCAAGAATGGGCATATGAGCGTCTCGTGCGCTTCATTCTGATGGATGGTGCGCCGGGAGCGGCTCCTTCTGTATACCATGCTGTGTACACTTCCTGCAGAGGCTGACAGTTAATAACATCACAATTAAGACAGCACATCATGCAGGGCCATCTTAACCCTCCCCCTTAATGCCTAGCCCTAACCTTCCCCCTTAGTGCCTAACCCTAACTCTCAGCAAGCTACTATAACTCTCCCCCCCCCCCAAACTTAAACCTACCACCATATGCCAAAATCTATCACCCCGATATCAGTCTTAATCTAATAGCTCCTATTACGATTGGGATGCCAGCTTTTGGGATATTGGCCACCGGTCAGTATTCCAGTGCTGGGAGTTTGATTGCTTGTACCCCAATTACCAGCATGGTGACTACATTCCTGTTAGACATACCATATATATCTTATACCTTCTAAAATGACTCATTACCTTGTATTATCATTAGCTGGAAAAAATCATGGACACTGGATAGTTTGACTTTTATGTTGTTTACGTTTTCATATAGTTTCAATACCATGGTAACAATGGCACTATGCAGAAATGACCAGCCTGCATTGTCCATTGAAGCCCTAGTGTTCTATATCAGAGTATACTCAGATAGTCCTGGCATAGAGGTGCATACATTTGTTTATAGTCTGTCTCTTCCATGGATGATGGCTTGCTACCTTCCTCCCGAACAGTTAGGATATTTTTAGGTCTCATGGCCAACTAGACATTTAAAAAGGCAATCCATGTAAATAAGATATCTGGTGTCTTCATCACTAGCAACTCTGTCCTAAATCTCAAAAACTATACTCCAAAAGCAAAACTAATACTGAATCAACACACAACATTATCTTTTGGTTGATCATATAATAAAAAGGACATAGTGCCCAAATGACTCCACACTGTTCAACAAACATGTAGCAAAAGTCTGTTAACCTACCGGCGGTTCTCAAACTGTGGGTCCTGACCCCAAAGTGGGTCCCAACCTTCTTAGCATGGGGTCCATACGCTCCAACATGACCCATTCCATTAGGTACAAAATGCTCTGTTCCTGGACTTCCCAGCCAGTGGCAGTTACAGAGGTTGGACTCCAGCACAGTCAAAGAGGGGGGTCACATCAACTGCCAGTGAGTCCAGGACAGTGAATATTGGACTGTGCTGCAGCCCCACCTCTGCAACTGCAACTGGCAGGAAAGTCCAGAAACCGAGCATTTTGTACCTCATGGAATGGGCCATGTTGGAGGGTATGTGGGTCGTGACTCCATGTTGCTGACCATCATTCAGATGACTTTTTTAATCTGTCAGTGATTCAAGGAGTCTGAAAAATCTGTTGAATTGCCTGTTATTTTAGCCTTCTCCTATCATTTTGTGCCTCCACAATGCTGCCATGTATGAGCTGTCTGGTGACAACACATGTGATGTGATGACCTTCTGCAGTAACTTGCTGGGATCCTGTCATTATTTTTGGGATGGGGTCCCAGAGCAAATTAGTTTGAGCACCTCTGCCCTACACCAAGGGCTTATATGGGGAAGTGGGGGGGGGGGGGCTGTCGCTACTCTCACAAGAGCTATTGGGTTTCTGGAACTCAGAGGTGTAGTGCTAATAATTCACAAAAGATGTGAGGGGCGTATATATATATATATATATATATATATATGTGTACGTATGCAGATGGTCGGCACTCATGGGACTTGCAAAAAGGTAGACAAGCTGGTTTACCTTTTTTCTTTTTTTTTTTTTTTAAATATTTTTATTTAGGATTGAGCATTACAATATTACAGTGAACAAAATGCAGTTGTATGAATCACAATAATGCAGTATAAAATCAGTGTACATTTGAGTAGTAATATTTCTTATCCTGCTTTGCCGAGCAGAGGAATGACAAAGATACCGGCGAACACGGCCGGAGGGCCCTCAACACGTGAGACAACTATGTTGCTGGAAGGTCTATCGGGGCATCCCCTAAGAGATTCCTAGTCTCGTACCATTGTGTGGCTCTAAAACATTTGTAAATCTGTACTTTAAGATCATTTGATAAAGAGTCAATAAAGCCTTCCCATATTTGGAAAAGTTTTTCTGTGCGTTCCTCCTTTTGTAAGGATGTCTCCACCCACTCCATATGAAAGACATGGAAAAGTTTCGCCCTAAACAGTTGTACGGTTGGAGGGTCCGCATGGATCCACTGATGCATTTGCGGGCCACTGCCAAGATTATAAGCATTACTTTTTTACTATCGGGTAGTATTGGTGTATTGGGGGGGAACATACCCAGCAAGGCCCATTCCGCCGTCAAAGGAAGGCTGTTTAATAAGTAGGTCCTAGAGAATCCCTGCACCTGTCTCCAAAACCGGGATATGAGAGGGCAGTCCCACATACAGTGCTTGAATGTCGCCCCCGAGCTACCACACTTTGGGCATGTATGGTTTACCTTTTTTCAAGTCACCTGAGTGCTATCCATCTGCATACTTGAATACTGCCACCCCCGCTGGGGTCCAGCCCAGGGAGGGCACCAGGTGCTACAGGTCCCAGTAAGCCTGTGACAGAACTTGATCCACAAGTATAAGCAAGCCCAGGCATTAAGGGTCCACTGGAACCTGTAGTTTTCCCGTAAAATATTTTTTTTCCAAAACCACAATACACAGAGATCGAATGTTGTAAACGTGTATTGCAGCCCTACACTCTCTCACACACAATACTTACCTGTATCCCTCATACAGGTCAGTCTTATTGTCCAGTAGTATCCAGAGTTTTGACTAAGTAAACAAATGAGATTCCAATCCAGGGTGATTCTCGGTGATAAATAGGACAGCTTCACAAATTCAAACTACATATTTCAACAAAATACCAACATTTTAGTGCTTAGTAACAGCATTGTTACTAAGCAATTAGGTTTTCATATAACCACAACTTCTTAATAGACCAGTTTAAAAGGAAAGAAAATGTCATAGGCCCTTATTCAGATCTGATCGCAGTGCAAATGTGTTCTCAAAATGGGCAAAACCATGTGCACTGCAGGTGGGGCAGATGTAACATGTATAGCATGGTTCCTCAAACTGCAGCCCTCCAGATGTTATGAAACTACAAATCAGAGCATGCCTTGCCACAGTTTTGCTATAAGGGAGTGGTAAAACTGTGGCAAGGCATGCTGGGATTTGTAGTTTCACAACATCTGGAGGGCCGCAGTTTGAGGACCCATGATGTACAGTATAGAGAGAGTTAGATTTGTGTGAGTTATTTTGTTTCTGTGCAGGGTAAATACTGGCTGCATTATTTTTACACTGCAATTTAGATTTCAGTTTCAACACACCTTACCCAAATCTAACTCTCTCTCTGCACATCTGCCCCACCTGCAGTGCACATGGTTTTGCCCATTTTGAGAACAAATTTGTACTGCAATCAGATCTGAATAAAGGCCATAGTGTGTGATGCACAGGACTTTATTTTCACTTTCTGGAGAATCGCCCTCCCGCGTACTGTCAAGAAACTGTATGTACCTACTTTATATACAGCAGCTTACCTGAGGATGCCATTTCCCACTTGGATTATGCACTGATTGGCTGAGGGAAGAATGATTTTCAGCCAATCAGCACATTACAGTTTACTGTATCTGTACAGCAGGTTAATGATCTAACTAATTTGTTGATTCCACATAGCGGAGCACCATACTACTTTACAGGACATGTTTACAGGCTCTCACAGCAACAGAACTAGGTACAGTAGGTCACACTGACCGTATTTTACTTAAAGAAGTTGCCTTGTATGATTTTATAGCATAATTAGAATCTGAATCCTAACAACAGATGTTCTAAAACAGAAACATTTAATCCAAGGGAAAAAAACAAGAGTGGTTAATGTAAAAGTTGACATTGTGACCAGAATTATGTTACTGAGTTGTGAAGAATATAAGGTTACTCTTCCCGCAAGGCTGCACCAGCCACCTGCAGACATGCTGATGGTGGAACAATGGCAGCATTGTCTTCAAACACAGGTTGGTTCTTTTACAAACAATAAAAGGGATTATTCCAGAGTCTATCCCAATTTAAGACAACATGCTATGTAAAAGCCAATGCAGACTTGAGCACCTCTAAATGAAACATAAGCAACAGATGTATATAGTATGTTTATATTCAGACGTATTATATTTGGGCAGAGTAGGTGGCATAGTGGCTAGCAATGCTGTCTCACAGCACTGAGGTATGGTGCTCAATATTGTGGGTGGTATTCAATGCTCTTTGGCGAGCTGTGACAGCAAGCAGTGCCGATAGCTCGGCACCACAGTCTCCAAGAACATTGAATAGGGCGAGCGGCTGACACGGGGGTTAAAAGGTGAAGGTGGCTTGTTTTTGTCGATCCTCGCCGAAGACAAGCCACCCTCGCCGCAGACACCCCCTTCGCTGGCGGCAGTGAATACTGCCCTCTGTGTTAGCTTCAGTTTCCACTGAACACTGCGGTTTCCTCCTCAACATACTTGTAGGTTATTTGGTTTCTGTGAAAAAGATTCTAATAACCCTAGTGTGAATGTGTGCGCATGTGGTAGGGAATATGGATTGTAAGACTGATGTGAATACTCTCTGTACAGTATTACATAATATGTGTGAGCTAGATAAATACCTGGTAATCAATAATAATAGTATAAATGTTGTTTATACTAAAACAGAGCCATACTGGGGATTATTGGTTGTACGGTAATTATTGAGATAGTTGAAATATTGAAAACATTTCAAGATTTTTAAATAATCAACAGATTAGTCTCTAATAAATCTAAAAAGGTAAAAGCAGATAAATACTTTCTATTAGTTGCTTGGCATGTGCTCTTTATTAGTTCACGTGAGGCTTTTCCTCCCTAAATTGGAAAATATTTACAAATCTTTTATAATGTACACATCGGAATTACCTGTCATTCAATATGTCCCTTTTTTCTGGTATGCTCTCTTTAATGTCAAGCAATGTAAATAATAGTGATAATTAATAGAAAAAAAAATACATGCAATAAACATATTGTATTTGACTAGTGGTGTGAGCATGTATTGTATTATATCTTACGTTTACTTGTCAGTATGTAGACTGTGTATTAGGCAATCATGTTCACAGCATAAACATATGACTACATTTATGCAGCAAATAGGTGTGTCTTGTTACCGGTCTCCTTGTCTGGTTATGGTAGTGTGGATGGACAGATTACTATGGAGGTAGCCAATTACCAGCTGGTGAAAGAAAATCCCCAAATGCAGCCCGTTTTACCATGAAAAAGCTTCTACAACCTGCGTAAACAAATATCACCCCTAATTGAATCCCCCCCCCCAACTCAAGTTGTTCGCACAGTCAGTGCTACATTTATGCAAGCATTGTTAAGCATCACATTATTTTATTATGTCCAATACAACTCAAACAATGGTAATTTTACGCCATTTGAAGTTTACGCAATAATAAATAATGGGTCCCATTTATGACAGTTTAACATGTATACACATCTGCAGACACAGACAAGTCTTGAGTGTTAAAAAGTGAATTCAGCAGCTTAAAACAATGATGTGAAGCTACAGACACATTAATATAGTGAAGTCACATGCACCTACTGTATGTATGAAATGAAAGTATGCGGCCTACAAAGGGTCACTTGTGCAGCAACAAAGCAGAAAGAAATGCAAATAAATATCCAGTGCAAGCCTGATATTTTATTTTTTGATATTTTAAGCTGCCATCTTTATACCAGTAAATAAATCACGCATGGGGCCTGACTCAGCCCCATTCACTGGGCTGCGATTTCGCAGCTCGACCGATCATCGAGGGATCGTGTATGCGCACGATTCTTGGTGTGCATGTGCAAGGTCTCTCTGTGACCAAAGCCAGGGATGGCTTGTCATCAATGGCTATTCGCAAAAAGATTGACAGGCAGCCAGTGATTGTGGGCAGCAACTCTGCATTTTCTGGAAATCCCGCTGAAAACCGAAGGTGTCTCTCGGACATCGGAAGGGAGGGCCGCTGACTTCAGCAGCATCTCTGGGAGATCCCCAGGGTCATTGCAGCACTAAGCACACGGGGGAAGGCGAGGGGAAAATCCATTCGATGGTGAGTGATTACAAATGGATTTCCTCCTAGATTTACAGTGTCTAGGTCGACAGTCAAAAGGTCGACCACTATTGGTTGACAGTCAAAAGGTCGAGAGTCAAAAGGTCGACATGGTCAAAAGTCGACACGAAAAAGATCTACATAAAAAAAGGTGTACGTGAGTAAAAAAAAAAATTAGCCGACATGTGTCGACAGTTGGTATTTCATACCCTACCATCCACTACGCCGTGGTGGGAGAATAAAACACTGTAGTGTGCTAAGCGTAGGGAGCCATTCGAAGGGAGGTGGTACACTTAGATGTGTCCATACCAACCTATGTCGACATAGACACCCAAAAACATGAAAACTCATGTCGACCTTTTGACCCTGTCGACCAATAGTGGTCGACCTTTTGACTGTAGACCTAGACATTGTACAGTAGATATATAACGTAACCCAGCCAGGCACAGGGCAGGATTTCACTCAGGCAGGGAGGCTTCTAACTGCTCGCTGGGCTGCAAAAACAGTGATCAGGTCTGAATCGGGCCCAAAGTGTAGCACAGTCTATTGTTTTCATTGAATGTTCTGATCTCATGTTTGGATGCTTTTCCTCCCAAACTCTGTGATTAATTATATACATCGTCCAGTTGGGAGAGATTACCAGCTGTAACCCTGGTACTGTAGACAAACTGCATGAAATACAGAAAAGCTGTTACTGCAAACACACACACACACACACACACATATATATATATATATATATATATATATATATATATAGTCACATGACTTATGTGAATATTCACCTCCCACCTGGTTACAGGTAAGGACTGTTTTGTCTTAACCCAAGCACTCAGCAGCCTCCTGTATCCAGTACTAAGGGAAACTGGCATTTTAATCTTTTGCTATATCAACATGACATGTACTAGGCTGGCTGCCAAAATGATTTTGTTTCATAGGCATCACTTATCTACAAGTTTATAAACCTGCCCATCCAAGCATGACATTCAGCTACATGTATTGCTTTATTTCTGTGTATAGTTCACTTGACACTATACATTATCTGCAGTGCTAATTAAAGAGTGCAGATAATATAACCACTGTGATGACATTACTATTCCCTGTGCAGATTTAATAAGTCAAATCATTCTCAGTGGTACTATACATATGATGACTGCATCTGCCCGTGGTTTGTGGTCAATGTGGAAAGATGCTAATAGAGGCCTGCAGGATCTGTCTAGTTGTCCTACGTCACACATTAGCCAGATTTTGCAAGCACATGTGTGGATGACCCTGATGGATGCCTAGCAGTCCGGATCCGAGGTCATATCGAGCAGTGTATATTTTGACTAAATACACTTCCTGGTTTGGTACAGTATCTTAGAACGCAGATCTTGTGATACTTTAGGTTGTGAAGATGCCTGGTCCTGACTGACAGCTGTAGTCTACCAAGGTTGAACTCGATGGACGCATGTCTTTATTCAGCTTTAACTACTATGTATTATGTACACTGGAAGTGATCAGGAACGCAGGCCCCAGCCGCTGACCCCCAGCACCGGCAGATGCGGGTGCCCTCTATTCTGTGGTGCCCCCCCCCCCCCTCCAGGGAGGAGGTATTATAAGATTATCGGGGGCAGCGGCGTGGAACTCAGCCCAGAGAGGGCCCAACTCCAGTGCCAGGCTTTACTGACTGACTCTCCCCAGGCCTCAGTGACTCTCTCTCCCCCCGACCCCCCCCCCTTTCCACCACCGCAAATGGCAGCCTAAGATCTGTGCACTCAGCCATATGTAACCTGTGTGATAACTGTACTGTCTCTGTTTTACTGTGATGCGTTTGCTCATAGTGTTACCTACCTGGCTGCTGCAGTGACCAGTGGTGCCGCTGATGGCTGCCTAGGCGCTGTGCAGGTATGTGTTCCCTGTGCGATAACTGTACTGTCCCTGCTCATACTGTTACCTACCAGGCTGCTGCAGCGACCAGTGGCGCTGCTGATGGCTGCCTAGGCGCTGTGCTGCTCGGCGGGTATGTGTTCCCCGCATGTAATGTCTCAATGTAATGTATGTAATGCACCCCCCCCCCCCCCCATCATCCCTGCTTGATGCTGCACTGTAATCCGCAAAAAAATCCTAGTGTGCGCAAGCACACATGGCTAATAAACTTTTAAACTATGTAAGTGCAAGAAATGCTCTGTACATAGGAAAATCTGACTGACCTAACTTTTGGGTTCTGAGACTATTGGGGTAATGTATCAAGCTTTGGAGAGCAATCAAGTGGAACAGTTGTCCAAAGCAACCAGTTAGCCTCTGTCATTTTGAAGACTGTGCTATATAAATGATCTTCCATTTTATATCTCTCAAAGGCTTGGTGCATCTTCCCTATGTCTGCACTGAAAGGAATGTGGACTTGTATTTTAGCTATTTGTGACAGGAGGAGGAAGACGGGGAAGAAACAAGACACATTCCAGTATACCGGCAATAACACAGGATATTTATGTAAGTCCTGCTGAGCAAAAGTCTATTGCGTCTGGACAATTATCTATTATACTGTTTAAATTCACCAATCTGTTGCTAGTGCAAACAGTCCCAAAAATTATTCATATACTGTGATGTAGTCTTAAATTGTTGCTATTTATTTTTAATATACACTTTATAATCAGTTGCCAAGCTATACAGAGCTTTACATACATGTATGTCAGGGTTGCCGACCCTCCCGGAATTTGCGGGAGTCTCCCGAAAATCGGGTCCCCCTCCCGGCCCCCCGGAAGGGTGGGCAACCCTCCCTGAATCAGGGGGACCCCCACTCAACCCCCCCCCCCCGATCGTGGCATTTAAATGCCGCAATCCGCGGGTCTCAGAGGAGGAAGCGGAGCTAAAATGGCACAATCGTGTCATTTTAGCCCCGCCCCTTTCATGGAGATCAGTTATTTCGAATATTTATCTTAATGGGGCGGGGCTTAATGACGTCACCGCTAAGCCCCACCCCCAAACTTCTCCCGGAGAGGATTTTTTGCAAGTCGGCACCCCTGATGTATGTATATATATATAGGGTAGCTGGGGCGGCACTCAAAATAGGCAATAGTCCCAGCGGGGATAATGTTCAGAAGTAGCAGCTGAAGGGATGCGTTGCCTTCCAAACCTGTGCTCACAGCGGTGAGCCAGGTAAACATAGTGATGTAGAGGGACGGCGGCACTCGCACAATAAAGACCCAAGGCAGGTTTAGTTAAACCGACGTTTCGTGGCTGGTGTCGCCACTTTATCAAGGTGCCAAAGAACAATAAGTGCATAAAACAAACTTACTTAAGTAGCCCCCGGTGCCGTTCGTGATGCCCGGCGTCCGTCTCCGCTGCGTCTAATGATGACGATGCGATTTGCTGTCATTTGTATACAGCGCTTTCATTATCATGTTGTCACTGGGTTGCGACTTTGGATTTTAGATTTTATATACGCTTTTTTATATATTGATGTATTGTTACAATGTTGCTTTTTTCTGTATCATTGTCTCATCTTATTGTTATTGTTTACACAGATCACGTGCCACGGGTCTCCTTCGTGATTCACGGCGTCGATGTGGACGCATGACGTCATCATTAGACGCAGCGGAGACGGACGCCGGGCGTCACGAACGGCACCCGGGGCTACTTAAGTAAGTTTGTTTTATGCACTTATTGTTCTTTGGCACCTTGCTAAAGTGGCGACACCAGCCACGAAACGTCGGTTTAACTAAACCTGCCTTGGGTCTTTATCGTGCGAGTGCCGCCGTATATATATATATATATATATATATATATATATATATATATATAGAGAGAGAGAGAGAGAGAGAGAGAGAGAGAGAGAGAGAGAGAGAGAGAGAGAGAGAGAGAGAGAGAGAGAGATATTTCATTTATTTATAGTTTCTTATATATATTCCGTTGCACTTTACAATTGGAAACAACAATGATTTAAAAAAAACTAGGTAGAAACAAACCGACATAGAGGTAGGATAGATAGATATACTGTATATCATCTACATCTATTTATTAAATATATACACATGTTTTCAGATGGATCTCTTACACCGAGGATATTGTTGGTGCAAATGTGCAGTGATAATGATGACAGATCTCATCAAACCAAGTGCATAGATAATTGTGGTTCAGAAGTGGCACAGAGTGTGGGTACACTTTACCTAGGCTCGGGTCAGATGGAGGGGCCGGGGCTTACTAACCCCCTCCACCTTTGCAGAGATTTGGGAACAGAGAGAGATAACTGCCTCTGTAGCGGTCTCTCTCTCTCTAGCCCAGCACATGCTGCTCAATGCTGTGTCCTGAGCTGGAGAGAGAGACATCTGTCCTCTCTCTGCATGCATGCATGGGTGTTTGATCACAAATAGATGGTTGTGCCTTTGCTATGTTGACCACACAAGGGAGCATATACTGTATGCACAAAAAGTAGAACTCAGTAAAGATCCCCATACACAAGTCTGACTTGTCTGTGCTATGATGACATTAATGGCTTTGATGTGAATAAACCCTGATCATTATCCATAAGTATCTAAGGTATCGTATCTGTCAATAAGGTATTAGCTGTGTACACACACTTCAATTTGCTTTAGATTCGATGTATTAGATTCAGTTTTCTATTAGATCTGGCATTAGATCTTTCCATTAGATCTGGCATTAGATCTGTACTTTTACATTCAATTCGATATCAATTTCACAGTGTACACAGTGTACACATTCAATTTACTGGATTGTATTCGATATTTACTTGGCTGCACGGTCTATTTTTCTTTTCGATATAGAGGAAATGGGAGCGCGCATCAAATCGAATGCCAGTCGAAAGTGTCCTAAAACAATTCAATTTTGATTAGGTTTCGAATCGATTTTGCATCTATAAGTAAAATCTAATCGAAAACAGGGAAAAAGCGAAGCAAGTGTACACAGCTATAGATAGATAGAGAGATAGATAGATAGATACAGATAGATAAATAAATAGGTTAATAGCGTAGATACGATAGATAGATAGATAGATAATAGATAGATGATAGATAGCTAGATAGATACCATAGATAGATAGATATAGATAGATAAATAAATAGGTAGATAGCGTAGATACGATAGATAGATAGATAGATAGATAGATAGATAGATAGATAGATAGATATAGATAAATAAATAGGTAGATAGGGTAGATAGATTAGATAGCGTAGATAGATAGATAGATAGATAGATAGATAGCATAGATAGATATAGATAAATAAATAAATAGGTAGATAGGGTAGATAGATTAGATAGCGTAGATAGATAGCGTAGATAGATAGATAGATAGATAGATAGATAGATAGATAGATAGATCTGTATACATAGAGAATGTGCGGAGTACTACTATTACGAGACATGAATTTGAGCTTTACCTTTAATATTTTATCTGTTATAAATCCCCAAAGGGGAAGAAACTCTTCAACTGAATCATTGCCCCTCATCTTGTTATCTTAATGGGTAACAGATCAAGTGTCATTCAGTCAGCTGCATTAGATGTCCTCATTTACAGATTGCAAGTAGAAAAAAAACTGAAAGTTGTGGGCATAAATTATTCAAGATCTATTGTATTAGTGTGGTGAACATTCGCCACTGGCAAAGAAAGACAGATTATTTTTCACTTTTAATTGTGTGGATATCTTATCCACTTTGTGGAAAATGAAGAGTGATACCTGAAACCATAGAGGCTGCCGTGAGATGACTAAAGCAGGTTCTAGTGGCTTTAATTTAAAGCCAGAGCAACTACAGTATTTAGCTGTAACCTTAATGCAGGAAAGCCAGTAAGACGTGCTTGCCATTTATTTAAGTAGGACTTGTTTAATTGTGTCTAGAACATGGGAGAGGTTAATATGGTGCCCAGAATGACAAGAGTTGAGGTGGCACAGAGAACCATAGCATTCCATCAGAATACAATAGAATCCATTATGTGTATGTTGCAATAGAGCAACCTTACTGTACTTAATCAATTCTCAGTTTTTTTGTAGAGCTATAAACATGGTCTGTGAAGGCTGTGCTAAAGCCAATGAGATAACATGTTTAATGAGTCAACATAATGTGTAATATGTCCCACCGGGTCTCACAGCTATGCCCTTATTCTGGTTCACTCACAAAGGCAAATGCCTTCTCCAATGGACAAAACCATGTGCACTGCAGGTGGGGCAGATGTAACTTGTGCAGAGAGAATTAGTGTCATGCCTTCAGCATAAGTTTCTGTTGTGTTCTATTGTTTCTCTGTTTTGCATAATCCACTCCTTCCTGTGGTCAGTACAGAGCTACTGCATGCTAGGTAGTTTGTCCCCCTTAGCTTTCTGTAGCTAGCTAGCTAGCAATGCATTCTGGGACAAAGATGATCATCAGGGGCCATATTAAGTTTCACATGTATGCAGACAGACACAGCTCACATGGTCCAGCCTGATACAGCATTCGATGGTGAGTTTATCACTCAAAACGGTGTCACCCCTAACTCATTTAGGCAGTTATGTATGTTAGCAATACCAGTTACACTCTAGCATATACCTTTTCCCATAATGTCAGGATGTATGCACAATGTTATGTGTACTGCATGTTTACCTTGCATTTTTCTATGTGCAGATTGTAATTGCATGTTTATGTTTTATTTACAGTTTTACCCAATTCATTGTATATGCACCATCTAATCAATCATCGCATATATATACATGATCCCTTTACTGGATAATAAATACCGTTCTTCAGACATCGTATATCAAGATCAATTATTGAAAAGTAAAGGAGGGTTATGCTGTAGGTTTCGAATTTGCCAAGCTGCTTAGTGAGAGACTGAACAGTAAAACATCGATGCTATCAGCATTTGGACACATGCACACTGACTTCATCAGCAAACCATCGATGCCATCGATGCTACCATCGAGTTGGACACATGAACACTGATTTGTCAGCAAAATATCAGGCTGTCTGCAACTTAAAACATACATCCTGAATTTGTCAGCAGCATTGTCTGTCAGCAAGTGGATCACATGTACTGACTTACAGATCTGTTACACTGCCAGCAACAGCTATCTGCATATGACAGCACAAGTTTTCTATACAGTCTACTAACAGTGGCAACTCAGCAATAGGAGTACCGCCATTCGACTACACAGAAACCTCACACTGTCAGCACAGCTACCTGCACATGGCAATACAGCAGTCCCTGCACAGTCAAACAGCTTAACAGTTCCAAGAACCTGACTTCACAGAGCCCTGCTACACTGTCAGAACAGATACCTGCACACGGCAATACAGCAGTCTCTACGCAGTCAAGCATTTACACCTCATCATTATGTCTCATAAAACAAAATCTTCATGCAAAACAAGGTCCTACATCTCTGGTTCCTCCAAATCAACATCAGTTAGCAATGCAGCCATCCTTGCACGTGCAAAAGCAGAAGCTGCAAAGGTACGGGCCAACTTTGCTGAGCGAGAAATGCAGTTGAAAGTAGAGAAAAAACGCTTAGAAGCAATTAGTGAGAAGCTTGCTGCTGAGAGGGAAGCTGCCGCCGCTATGGCCGAAGCAGAGTTCTTAGAGTCTGCAGAACGCGTCAACATAAGAGAAACCATTAATATACTTGATGCAGAACTTGGATCACAGAATTCAATGCAACGTGCAGCAGAATACGTGCGCCAAGTGTCCGCAAATAGCAGCAACGCTCCACCAGTACAAGATATGCAATCAGATTTCATAAATGAAACAAGCCAAGTACACTATGCAGTGCCACCACAAGTCAGTAGCAGACTGCAAACCTGCAAGCAAGAAGACTCCAATCACAGTGGATCCATGAGAGACAACTCACCCTCACGCCAAGAGCCTGTAGCCGCAAACTACAACCATGGCACTACCTCCTACACACAAAGGTGGGGAAATACAAGCCAGCAGGAACCAGTCATTCCTACCAGGTATGATAACACACCACTTACCCACCATGCTAATGCACCTAGAGCCAATCAAGATACATTAGACTTTGCCAGATTTCTTGCACGCCGTGACCTGGTCACAAAAGGACTCTCAAAGTTCAATGATCACCCTGAGAGTTTCAGAGCATGGCGATCCTCTTTCCAAAACGCAATCAAAGATTTAGGCCTTTCATATAGTGAAGAGATAGACCTCTTAATTAAATGGCTTGGGAATGAATCAGTTGAACATGCTAGAAGGATAAGAGTGATTAATATTAACCATCCTGAGTATGGCCTTAAAATGATCTGGGACAGACTTAATGAGTGCTATGGTTCACCAGAGGTAATAGAAAACGCACTATTCAAAAGGATTGATGATTTTCCTAGGCTACCTAACAGAGGCTATCAGAGACTTAGAGAGTTAAGCGACTTACTAATGGAGCTCCAAGTAGCCAAATGTGAGGGAGACTTGCCAGGACTTGCCTTCCTAGACACCGCCAGAGGCATTAACCCTATAGTGCAAAAACTACCTTATAATCTACAGGAACAATGGATTACCCACGGTTCAAAGTTCAAACAGCGTAACAAGGTACCATTTCCACCATTCTCTGTTTTTGTGGACTTTGTAAGTCAGCAAGCCAAGACCAGGAATGACCCTAGTTTTGCCTTTACCCTAACAGGCACTACCCCTGCGCTACCTAACCCTCGCAAAACTGCAGTCACAGTTCACAAGACTAACGTTCATAACTCAGATTCTTCCCACAGGTTTATCAGCTCTGCTCACCAAGAGACCAGGGAGAAAGATCCCGCCAAGCAGTGCCCTCTGCATCACAAACCACACCCTCTCCTGAAATGCAGAGCCTTCAGAGAAAAGTCCCTGGAGAACCGTAAGGCCTTCTTAAGAGAAAATGGTATCTGCTACAAATGCTGCTCTTCTTCATCTCACCTCGCCAAAGATTGCAAGGTTAGTCCTAACTGCACAGAATGTCACAGCACAAGTCACAACACAGCTTTACACCCTGGGCCTCCCCCATGGGCTTTACAAAACAGCCACAGTGACACAGAGCATGGCGGGGAGCACAATGCGGAGCAAAAAGACACTAACGCAGCAACACCAGAGATGACTGCGCAATGTACCGAAGTCTGCAAAGATGCCATTAGCAACAGATCTTGCTCCAAAATCTGTTTAGTCAGAGTCTACCCCAAAGGCCAACCAGATAAAGCTGTCAAACTTTATGCAATCCTAGATGACCAAAGTAATGGTTCTCTAGCCAGATCAAACTTCTTTGAGACATTTAACATCAGAGGCCCCAGCACCCCTTACTCCTTAAAAACCTGTGCAGGGAGTTTTGAGGCAGCAGGAAGGAAAGCCACTGGCTATATAGTGGAATCCATAGATGGTAAGACACGTCTTCCCTTACCACCAATTACCGAGTGCGATGATATCCCAGAGAAAAGGTCTGAAATTCCTACACCAGATGCAGCCTTTCATCATTCGCATTTAAAACGTATAGCACATCTGATACCAGAACTGGACTCACAAGCCCAGGTATCTCTACTCATCGGGAGAGATCTCCTACGAGTCCACAAAGTCAGAAGTCAGATTAATGGTCCACACAATGCACCTTATGCTCAACGTTTAGACCTAGGATGGGTCATAATAGGAGAGGTATGCCTTGGGAGTGTGCACAAACCGGCTTCTATCAATACCATGCTTACTTGCACTTTAGAAAATGGACGCCCTTCTCTGTTTCAACCATGTCACAACCACTTCCTCATTAAGGAACTACCACACTGTACTCCCATATATTCTCTTAGTGACGACCAGATCTGTGACAACTACCAAGATCATCTGGGATTCACAGTCTTCCAAAGAACAAAAAGGGATGACCAAGTAGCAATGTCCATAGAAGACAAACTATTCTTGGAAATAATGGAGGAAGGACTAGTTAAAGACAATACCAACAGCTGGGTTGCCCCTCTAACGTTTAGAACACCCAGACAACGTCTACCTAACAACAGAGAACAAGCTCTCAAACGTTTCTCCTCACTTAAACGCAATCTTCACAGAAAACCAGAGATGAAAGATCACTTCTTTTCTTTCATGAGCAAAATATTTGAAAACTGTCACGCTGAGATAGCTCCCATTCTTAAAGAGAAAGATGAATGCTGGTACCTGCCAATGTTTGGAGTATACCATCCAAAGAAACCAGGTCAGATCAGAGTTGTATTTGATTCCAGTGCTAAATTTGAAAGTATCTCCTTAAATGATGTGCTCCTGACAGGACCAGACCTTAACAACAAACTCCTTGCAGTACTCATACGATTCCGAAAAGACTCTATTGCCTTCACAGCTGACATTCAGCAAATGTTTCATTGTTTCCTTGTGAGAGAACAGGATAGGAATTTCCTAAGATTCCTTTGGTTCAGGGACAACGACCCCTCTAAGGACATTGTAGAGTACCGCATGAGGGTACACATCTTTGGTAACAGCCCTTCACCTGCAGTTGCCATCTACGGACTCAGATGTTCAGCTCAAGAGGGTGAACTAGAGTATGGTTCTGATGTTAGACAGCTCGTAGAAAAAGATTTCTATGTGGATGACTGTTTGAAATCTATGCCAACAGAAGAGACCGCAATCAGCATTCTCAAGAGAGCTCAGGAAATGCTCGCTTGTTCCAATCTCAGGCTTCACAAAATAGCCTCCAACAGCAAAAAAGTAATGGAAGCCTTCCCTACACAAGATCATACCACTGACTTAAGGGATTTGGATCTAGGAACTGATTCGCCACCAGCCCAACGTAGCCTTGGACTCTTATGGGACTTGAAATCTGACTCCTTTACCTTCCAAGTAAGTAGTGAAGAAAGGCCCTTCACTCGTAGAGGTGTCTTATCTACTGTCAATAGCTTGTACGACCCCTTAGGATTTGCAGCTCCTGTCACCATTCAAGGTAAAGCCTTGCTCAGAGACCTAACCTGTGAATCATCCGACTGGGATGCCCCTCTGCCTCTAGGAAAAAGGGAATTGTGGGAAGAGTGGAAAAGTTCTCTGTCCGCCTTAACCAACTTTTACATTAGACGCCCATATGCACCTGTACCTTCCACAGAAGTGCAAAAGCAGAGACTGTGTGTATTCTCAGATGCTTCAGTTCAAGCAATTGCTGCTGTTGCATATCTCAAAACCATGGACAATAAAAGTCAATGTAACATTGGATTCGTCATGGGCAAAGCAAAGCTAGCACCTCTTCCAGAACACACAGTGCCCAGGCTAGAACTTTGTGCTGCAGTACTAGCCGTAGAAGTAGCTGAATTAATCTCATCAGAGTTGCCTATCGAACTCTCAGAAACAGAATTCTACACTGACAGCAAAGTAGTATTAGGGTACATTTACAACGAGACCAGACGTTTCCATGTTTATGTCAGCAACCGTGTGCTAAGGATCAGGAGATCTACCAATCCAAAACAGTGGAACTATGTATCTACTGCTCATAACCCCGCAGATCACGCCACAAGAGCCGTTCCAGCCAGTCTCCTCAAAGACACCACATGGCTCACGGGACCTGATTTCTTGTACCAGACAGATTTGATCAATCCAGAGGACCCATTTCTACTTACCCCTGCCACTCTTCTTACTCAGAAGACTGGGACTGCTTATGCTCCTTCAGGAGATTTCAACACCAAAGACTTATTTAAACGTCAATGGAGACAAGTTCAAAGCCTTGCAAACACCTTTTGGGACAGGTGGAAAAGTCAGTACTTATCTACCTTACAACCAAGAAGCAAATGGCAAGTTGCCCAACCCAACTTAAAACCAGGGGACATTGTGCTCATCAGAGACTGTCAGGCACAACGTAATGAGTGGCCTTTAAGTCTTGTCACCAAAACATTCCCAAGTAAGGATGGGAAAGTCCGTAAGGTGGAGGTCAAGGTCTGTAAACAAGGAGAGACTAAGTTCTATCTCAGACCAGTATCCGAACTGTTCTTACTGTTATCATCTTAGAGTTTAATATATGGTATCAGTGATACCAGACGGGGAGTGTTATGCCTTCAGCATAAGTTTCTGTTGTGTTCTATTGTTTCTCTGTTTTGCATAATCCACTCCTTCCTGTGGTCAGTACAGAGCTACTGCATGCTAGGTAGTTTGTCCCCCTTAGCTTTCTGTAGCTAGCTAGCTAGCAATGCATTCTGGGACAAAGATGATCATCAGGGGCCATATTAAGTTTCACATGTATGCAGACAGACACAGCTCACATGGTCCAGCCTGATACAGCATTCGATGGTGAGTTTATCACTCAAAACTGTGTCACCCCTAACTCATTTAGGCAGTTATGTATGTTAGCAATACCAGTTACACTCTAGCATATACCTTTTCCCATAATGTCAGGATGTATGCACAATGTTATGTGTACTGCATGTTTACCTTGCATTTTTCTATGTGCAGATTGTAATTGCATGTTTATGTTTTATTTACAGTTTTACCCAATTCATTGTATATGCACCATCTAATCAATCATCGCATATACAGTATATACATGATCCCTTTACTGGATAATAAATACCGTTCTTCAGACATCGTATATCAAGATCAATTATTGAAAAGTAAAGGAGGGTTATGCTGTAGGTTTCGAATTTGCCAAGCTGCTTAGTGAGAGACTGAACAATTAGATTTGGGTGGGGTTTTACTTTAAAGTGAGATCTATATTGCAGTGTAAAAATAAATTAGCCAGTATTTACTCTGCACAGAAACAAAATAACTCACCCAAATCTAGCTCTCTTTGCACATGTTACAACTGCCCCACCTGCAGTGCACATGGTTTTCTCCATTTTAGAAGGAATTTGCCTTTGCGAGTGAACCAGAATAACCCCCACAATGTAGTAGATTATATACATTTTCCCCTTTTAAATGTTTATTGAAAGAGTCATACAAAAAGTGATGCCCAAGAATATTGATACCAATTCTAGACAGAAAACAGTCTATGCCGTGTACTTTTTGTATTTTATCCTATGTGTAGGTGGTTTTAATTGGCCAAATAACTTCCATTGCAAACAAGCAAGAAGTTTCTGTGATGTCCTGGAGATCAGGGTTATAGTTTAACCTTCATACTGCCCTGTGGACTTACCTTGTAATCACCAGGGCCAGCACAGTTCAAAACGTGATAACATCTCATTACAACTGTATTGACACTTGTAGAACCAAAGGTGTAAAGTTGGAAGAGAAAAAACCTCTCCAAATCACTGAGAAAAGGAAATTCTATGTTGTAAATACCAAGAACAGATTGTACAATTATTTGTGAGCCAAAAAAAGGTAGCAAAGAAATAAAGTGCTAGCAGGGTTCTCAGAGAAGTTAGTGGCACCAAGGTGGATATAACAACATAAATGTCACCAATGATGTTCACTCCACCCTTTTGTAAGCGTTTCCCATCCAATTTCTGCAGCTCAAAAGTATGCAATTTTTTTTGTTACTCCTCCAATGAATATAGAAGGTAAAAAAAAGAGAGAGTACATAGTGCATAACTTTAAACACACACAGAATTTAATGGGGATGTACACTTACAATAACATAATGAATGACAGCATATAAAAACCAAGGGGTTCAAGCAGAGCAGCTTTGGGCCCTTTGGATAAGATTCCAGTTCCGGATCTGGTCACTCTCAATCAACAAAAGTCCATCTGCACCACCCTCTGGATTAAAAAGGTAAGCAAGACACGCTTAACTGCTCATTCGTCAGAAGTGTGTCTGTGCCTTGCTCAGTGCTATTTTTATATCAGACGCTGTCTGCATTAACGTTCTAGCTTCCACTTTCCAATTTCCGCCTCTGGGCGGAAATAATATGGCCGTGCATTCCACCTGGGAACCCTGCGAGCTCTTTATTTCTTTGCTACCTTTTTTTGGCTCACGAATATACTTTGGGTGCTTGGAATAACACCCCAGCATCGTTAATTTATCAGCTGACAGGTTGTTTTGCACAGAATAGAACCAACTCATTTCGTCAGATTGTACAATTAGAAAAGCAATATTCAAGCACTTTCCCTTTAAAATATGACTAGATCCATTACTTTATGTATGAAACAGTTGCAGAGAAATCTTATCAGTGTTTCAAAAGATATGATGATTGTAAATTATCACTGATGGTATAGTTTGGCCATAAAAATGTATTGTATTTATGATATATTACATACAGTATTAAGTTTCCCAATTTAGCATTGTGTTTGCATAATTTTGCACACAACTTGCATAGTAATTGAACAGTTGTGCAAAAAGACGCTCGCCACAGCATGGCATGACTAGAAGAGCTGTTCACCATGCCAGGAGGAAGAATCATCTAGTAATCTATATGCAGACATAGGGGTATATTCAACGTCCTTTAGGCGAGCTATGATGGTGAGCAGTGCCAATTGCTCGCCGTCATAGCTCACGGTCAGTATTCAACTGACCCCCCCTTCACTCACCCTTTCCGCCTCACTGGTTCTTTTCAGGGAGGTGGAAACGACGAGGGCGGCCTTCAAATGTCAAGGCTCAGCGCTATATGAAGCTGGCTCGCTGCATTTGTGGCGAACCTTGCTGTCCCAGAAACATTGCTGACGGCGAGCGGGGTTAGTCGGTGAGGATGGCTTGTTTTTGACAATCCTCACCAAAAACAGGGCATCCCCGCTGCAGAAACCCCCTCGCTGGTGGCATTGAATACCATCCATAGAAGAAAGAGCTTGTTTACAAATGTCCTTTCCAGGTAATTGCTTTATCCTGCTCACAGGATATTGCAGTTAAGATACTGTACATACTAATAATACATACTGAGGAAGCTTCCTGAGTCTAAACAAAATTCTATTGACCCGTGTGGGCCACATTTTAACTGTATATCAAATAATATAATAAATATGCAAGACATTGAGTGCAGGTAATCTGAATACATTTACAAACCCCCCACCCACCACCAAAAAAAATAATGGTACTTGTTTCCTAGCACGGCCACAATCGTAAGAAATCGTGTCCCTTAATTAAGGGACACGATTACCCCGATGGACCCGATTTCTTTTGAAATCAGGTCCATTTTGCCGGCTAGGAAACAAAAAATCGGGGGCATCGCGTCGGTCGGGACCATTAACATTGGTCCCGACGCGACCGACGCGATGCCCCCGATATTTGCATTGACTTCAATGTTAAAAAATTTTTTAACATTGAAATCTTGTCGGGAACGGTAAAATATCGGGGGCATCGCGTCGGTCGGGACCATTAACATTGGTCCCGACGCGATGCGACGCGATGCACCCGATTTTTACATAGGATTCAATGTTAAAAAATTTTTTAACATTGAAATGGTGTAAAAATGAAAAAAAATGTGAAATGGGTCAATATGACCCATTTCACATTATAAATGTCCCCGTCGTCGCCCCACGATAGACGGCAACCCGAAGCGTGGCGAGCGCAGCGAGCCCGCGAGGGGCGGCGGTACGCGTCCTCCGACCTTTTCATGCCCTACTATCCACTAGGGCGTGAAGTGAGAATAGAATAGTGTGGCGAGCGCAGCGAGCCACCGAGCCCGAAGCGTGGCGAGCGCAGCGAGCCCCGCGAGGGGACGCGGATACCTTCACAGGTAAACGCGTCCCTTCGCGGGCTTCACAGGTGTCCGTGGCGACGCGGACACCTGTGAAGCCCGCGAAGGGACGCGATTACCTGTGAAGGTATCCGCATCCGCTCGCCACGCTTCGGGCTCGGTGGCTCGCTGCGCTCGCCACACTATTCTATTCTCACTCCACGCCCTAGTGGATAGTAGGGCATGAAAAGGTCGGAGGACGCGTACCGCCGCCCCTCGCGGGCTCGCTGCGCTCGCCACGCTTCGGGTTGCCGTCTATCGTGGGGCGCTGTGTACGCGCTTCAATTTGGGGGGGTTTGGAATTTTTTTCATTCAATCCAATGTAAAATTGGGTCCCAGGGACCCAATTTACATTGGATTTAATGAAAAAATCGGGTCAAAAATCGGTCGGTCGCGTCGATCGCATCGCATGCGACCAAATCGCATGCGATGCGATCGACCCGATTTTTTTCAGCACGACCACCCCGATCTTAATCGGTGTGGCCGTGCTAGGAAACAAGTACCAAAATAATAATAATTTGAGCAATAGTTGAAGGATTATGGAAGATATAAATTAATAGAATATATTTAATATTATTATAATAATAGTATACATACTACATTCTGGAGGTGGGGATGCTGGCAAAAACGAACCCCGCATCCTGAAACAATACGGGCTCCATAAGCGACTTAACCCTCGTCCCCTACCCCCTTATCCTAAACCCTCCCTGCTTGCAGTGTAAACCTTCCAGATCTAAGCCAATCGCCACTGTGCACCATCCGACAGAAGGGGGTGCGCGTACGAGACGCTTGTGCACCCTGTTCTGTCAGAGCCCACAGCCGGCTCCCCCGTCTCCCCCCACAGCCCCCACTCGCCCTGCCCTTCTCCCTGAAACAGAGACAGGCAGTGAGCATGTGAGACACTTGCACGTCCCAGTCAGATGGAGCTTCTGTCCGCCAGCCTGTGACAGCTCAGGAGATCTGGCAGTTCTTCTAGGCACTCCATCTGTACATGAACATGTACAAGACATTTAACACTGTTTGATTCAGGGTAATTTTCGATTCGATTTTGCTTCTAGAAGCAAAATTGAATCAAAAGTGACCCTAAATTGAAGGGTGTGTACACCGCATTAGTTTATTCTAAGCTTTCCTACACACTTACATTGTTCCTTGGTTTAATACATTTTATACTACTTATATAAACATATTACCATGTATTAAGTGATAACAAATCTAGCAGATTTACATAAAAAAAGTGACTGTATAGGATGGAATAAGATATCAAACTGAGAAGCAGTTACAATGCTATCTGCAGTGCACTATATTTCTGTAGATATTGCCGAAAATATGGCACTATGGGCAATAGGTATAGGAAGGACACCAGCAATATAGCACAATAGAAAGCTTTACCCTGCACCCATTAGATACGCCTAGGGAAGCAAATCCCAGGGCATTTTTTCAATCACGGGATTGTTAGGAGTGGTGGTGTGGTGACCTGGTTGCTGATGCCCAGCAGTCCTTTCTGCCTCCTACAAACTAAGGCTTGACCTTTAACAGCCACGTTTGAAGGGGTGAATTAGGTCCACTGCCAGGTCTTAACAAGTAACAAGGCTGCTGCAGGAGGATATGGAGGAGCTGACCACACACCAACCCCAATATGTGAGTTGGTACGGAACCACGGGTGCAACAATGCACAAGTTCTAAAGTAAGATACACAAATCCCTAAAATACAGGAGGTGCAACAATGCACAGGATCTTAACTGATATACACAATATTCCTTAATGCAGGAGGTGCAACAATGCATATAGAGGACATAAACCAAAATATAAAGATAAGGGAGAAGAACTGGACTTACGCTGGTGGAACAAGCAGAACAGCCAGAGAATCTCCAAAGGAGGCAGGGAACACGCTGAGCACACTGTGACTGGACAGGCAGACAGGACGCTATAACCGTCACCTCTGAGAAGGCTGAGTCGGGTTTTATTCTAAAAGCCCGCATTCATCTGGCGTGGACGCATCAGCTGAGACCTCTGTCTGCATCACCGCAGCGTTGCCCAGCAATGTCCTCAATGCTTCCACCCTGCTGCCCGGCAGACACTGGAAGGATATGGCCGCCACGGACCCCTGTCACCGGAGCTCCCATGCGGCCACCCGTCTTAGGGCGTTGGGACAGACCTGCTCCTCAGGAAGGGCCCAGCCTCCCCCAAACGGGGATAGAGGATTGAAAAATGTTCAATACCAGGTTTACCTGGATCCCGGGATTGGCTTCCCTGCATGCGCAGTCTAATATCGGGATTGGAAACCCTAAATAAATGTAAGTATTTCATAGTTTGTCTTGTCTTCCCCCCTCCCACATATTCCCTCCCCCCCCCCTTTTCCCTTTAATGTTTATTGTTATTTAGAAATAATACGGTACTCTTTACGTAGAACGGCGCCAGCGATTGAAATCGCGGTCGTCGTGGGTAAAAATCGCGGTCATCGCGGTAATCGCGGGCATCGCGGGTAAATCGGGATGGCCGCGATGCCCGCGATGACCGCGATTTTCCCATAGGGAACAATGTTAAAAAGCCTGATTGACCGCGATTTTACACTTAAATGCCTCAATGGACACGATTTGGGCATAGAAATCAATGTAAAATGGGCCACACAGCCCAAATAGGGCCAATTAACCATTAAATGTCCCCCCCAATTTTTAACGCCACCCCACGATCCACGCCAACCCAAAGAGTGGCGAGCGCAGCGAGCCCGCGAGGGGCGGCGGTACGCGTCCTCCGACCTTTTCATGCCCTACTATCCACTAGGGCGTGGTGTGAGAATATAATAGTGTGGCGAGCGCAGCGAGCCACCGAGCCCGAAGCGTGGCGAGCGCAGCGAGCCCCGCGAGGGGACGCGGATACCTTCACAGGTAGACGCGTCCCCTCGCGGGCTTCACAGGTGTCCGCGTCGCCACGGACACCTGTGAAGCCCGCGAGGGGACGCGCATAACTGTGAAGGTATCCGCGTCCGCTCGCCACGCTTCGGGCTCGGTGGCTCGCTGCGCTCGCCACACTATTATATTCTCACACCACGCCCTAGTGGATAGTAGGGCATGAAAAGGTCGGAGGACGCGTACCGCCGCCCCTCGCGGGCTCGCTGCGCTCGCCACGCTTCGGGTTGGCGTGGATCGTGGGGTGGCGTTAAAAATTTGGGGGGACATTTAAGGGTTAATGGGCTCTGTGGCCCATTTAACATTGATTCCTATGGCCAAATCGGGTGGATTGAGGCATTTAACAGTAAAATCGGGTCCATCGCGCCTTTTAACATTGATTCCTATGGGAAATCGTGAGCATCGCGTCGCGGGCATCGCGGGTACATTTATGGCCGGCCGCGACGCGACCGACACGATTTTCATGTTTAACATTGGTTTCAATGGGAAATCGCGGGCATCGCGTCGGTCGCGTCGCGGCCATACATAAATGTACCCGCGATCAGCACGACCGGCGCCGTTCTAGGTAAAGAGTACCAATAATACTTAGATATTTGCTGTTAGGAGAACTATAAGTCATCCAGGAATGTTTCTCTCTGTAACATGCTTTACTTCCTAATTTATTGTACTGTACTTCCTAATTTACGAAAAAACATAAAAATATTTCTCAAAAACAAAATCCTAGAATTTTTGGGGCCTAATCTCACCGATCCTGGGATTAGCCAACCTAGCAGCATATATGTAGGCTAAATATTGTGTATAAAAGTCTAAGTGACTTGTGGTGAATCGTGTGCTATGGTCTTAGTTGCAGGTGGTGCGCATATGTGGTTAAAATGCATGATTGATATTTGCAGAGTCTAAGGGAAAATGCAACTGTAATGTGGAAACCCAAGCTTAGCGGACACTCATTCCAATTGTTCAAATGGTTCCACCTGTTGGGCATGCATGATGATATGTGTGGCCATTAGTACTGGGCTTAACTTTAGGGTCACTTCATGTCAGTTCAACCAGGCATGACACCCACGATTTTCATGACACTTTGTTCCATTGATACTACCGCATAGCTTTTAACCATGTAAAAAAAAAAATTCTCTAGGCCTCATAGTGTCTGAGATATAGGGGGGGGGGAGTTTTGAAAAATTGCTCAGAAATGCCACTCCCGATGCTCCGTTTATATGTGAGGTGTATGTGGAAAAAAACTAAATTCCTAATCCACTCAATCAATTTTGAACCTTTGTCATTTACAACATGCCAAAAAAAGAGGTTTTATCAGTATCAGTAGAGTCATTAAACATTTCTTTACTTCAAACTTAGGCCCTTATTCTGATCGGTGCGGATATTCCCGCTTGCGTACGGCCCGCCGATGTTTATCGTCTGCGCATGTGCAGAGGTCACTCTGCGCATGTGCAGGCGATTTCGCCGCATGGATTCTTTATACGCCGCACAGGGGGCGTGAGGGGCTACTTATCCTCATTACCCTATGCATACGCCCCGCGTTTCATGGGCGTTCCCATGCAAACGCGGGGCGTATGCATGGTAATGAGGCCGTGACGTGTGGGTACGGGGCGGGCATCTGACATCGCCGGATGTCAGCTGCCCGCCCCCATACAAGATTTCACACGGACAAGTGTCCGTGTGGTCTTGTGTTGCGGGACCTGGTGGAGCGTGCGGCCCTGCATTCGATGTTCGGCGACCATCGAATGCAGGGGCTGCTCCCACCATGGAGGAGGCGTATCCCCGTCCACATTCATGCGGACCGCCACATATCCGCATACGGACGGAGGTGGCGATCCGTATGGAAGGCGGGGATTCGCCAAGACGCACATCACTGCATATTTCTGATCGGGCCGCACCGATCAGAATAAGGGCCTTAATTATGTTTGTTGCAAAAAAGAAAGTGGGTTTAATAAGCATTATCCACCCAAATGTAGCCAATACACTTATGAGATATTGCATACAATCATTTGATTTCAACCACATCGAATGATTGTATGCACATTTTGTGTACCATGCGACGTGATGCACAGGCCTGCTGGTGGAATCTCCTGTCGATAGATATTATGTGCAGCACATAATAACTATCAAAATCACAGCAGTGATTACATGTGTTTGACCATGAGTCTGATGACCTGTTAAACACAAGTTTATGTGTCTTATCTGCTTATTTGGAGCATGATGTCGCATTAGTGTACGAAACACAGAAAGCAATTATTCAGTACATCAAAAATAAAATAAAAAACATTCCTGCTGTCCAAAAATTTGTGTTACTTTAGAGATGGATGTGCTGGGCAGTAAAAGAATGCAAAAACTTTCTCAACTTGTGCTGCCATGATCGAGACTTCACTTTGAAAACATCATGGGCATTTTTTGTAATCATAAATCCCCTTGTGATGGCACTGGTGGAACATTTAAGCATCTGGTTGCCAGAGAGAGCCTACAGAGAATAACAGATGATCTGATCGATTCAGCTGAAAAGATCTTCAATTTCTGCAACTCAAAAGTTGCAAATATAAAGTTCCGGCTAATAGCAAAAGAAACACTTTAAGAAACATGGAAGAAGCTGCAAGACCGATATTGCCAGGCCTTGTAAAAAAGAATTTCATCACTTCACCCCTATATCTGAAGTTACCACAGGAACAAAGTTCAATTCAGATAATAAAAATCAGTTCCACTTTTCAATTCTCCGATCAGAACAATCCAGCACTAGTCATTATGTCACAAATCAGTACAAATTCATAAATATTATGTGTTTACTATAGTTATTGTTTTTTTTGTGGTGATTGGTACTTTAAAAAGATGAGGAGGAATGTGATATTGAAGTTAAGATTGTTCCTGCACCCCTATGGCCCTGCTTGAATATTTCACTGTCCTCTACAGAAGAAAGATGTCTGTTATGTTCCTGTGTGCAATATAATTTCCTCTGTCAGTGTTCCTATCACAAAGGGTAACGGAAGGATGTATTACTTTCATGAAAAGTTGATTATGTACAACAGCAGTAAAGTCTCAACTTCAGTTATACCCCTTTCATAACGCTAAAGCAACCCGGGGTATTGCTGTATCAACCAAGGTTCATCTGTGGTGTGAAAGCACCACTGATCAAATTCCCGGGTCGAGCAACTCGGCATTTCAACCCTGGTCACAACCAGGGATGAACACATCTCTGGCCAGGGTTGCTGAGCAGTCTTATCAGGGAACCCGGGTTGAGCGACCCTGGTCCCGTTCACACTATGGACGAGGTAGCACCTGGAGACAGCATCAGCTCCAAGCGCTGCCTATTCAACCGATGACGCCCCACTGCTCTGTCCCGCACTGTCTGACATCAGCGACCGGCAACCCAGCTTATTACCAGGTTGCTGTGCTAGCTTTCACATCTTAAGTGCCGGGTCTCTACCGGGATGGACCTGTGTCCAAATCCCGGGCGCAACCCAGCATTTGCAGTGTGAAAGAGGAATTAGACATCAGGCATCTCTGTAAAAAAAAGTAAGAATAATAATCTGATTTATTTAAAATTTTAACTAGATTATAAAATAGGCCTTTTATATTTGTCAAAATCAGGGGTTCTCAAACTCGGTCCCCACACCGTTCACGTTTTCCAGGTCACCCGGCAGGTGCTCAGGTGCATTCATTACTCATTGACACATTTTAAAAGATCCACAGGTGGAGCTAGTTATTCCACTTGTGATTCTGTGAGGAGACATGCAAAACATGCACTGAATTTAAGAACCTGTGGTCTAAATCAAAGTGTTTGGAAATACTGAAAATTCCTATCAACGACAGACTGGGCCGCAGAATCGGCCCTGGCATTTGTGCATGCATGCGACCTTTGTCGTGCATGCAAATGCCAGGAACATGCATGTGTGTGCACACATGCACTGTGCATGCGCGAACTGCTGCTCCCAGGTTGCAAGAGAGAGAGCAATAGTGGCGTGTGACCCTCCCCCCTTATCTCCTGGGCCTCAGTGCCGCACAGAGAGAGCTGCCAGACCCGCCACCAGTCTGTGCGCCGATTGGGAGGCGGAGCTTTCACCTTGTGGATGATATCAGCCCACCTGGCCATCAGCCCCTCTGGCATTTGCCAGAAGTGCCAGATGGCTAGTCCGGCCCTGATTCCTATAGTACAAGTGGCAATGTATTTCCTGATTTAAAAAAAAATGGAAAATAACTCAATAATAGCAATTTTTTTTGTGCCAAAATAATTGCTCTCATTACATTCAGTGTACATAAAAATAGTATATATTTGGGTCATTTTATGGGATCTTAAAAAAAAAAGTGGAAAAACTACTCCCACCTGCAAGGATGATTATTGCTTATTAAAATGATTAAAAAAGTAAGAGTGCCTCATTAGTCATTCCGGCAAGGTGTTGGTGGTATTTCCCCAGGGGTTCTGAACAAAATGCTTTCAAATACCGATTTTCCCCAAATTTGCACCTACTTTGAAAAGGTGAAGTGAAATTCGCTGTAAAATGATTGCCAATAAATTATCGCACCAAATTGAATTGGGGTTTTCACAATTCACTGTATATTCACAGTTTTTCACACTAACATGGGTTATCACAGCTAATTGAATACTGCCCTATGTGTAATAAGAAATTTGCACATATATAGAAATATACAACTTAAAATACTCCCCTGGCTGGCAAAATTCTACATAATGGAAAAAAAAACATATTTTGAATGACAAAAGGTAACAAAATAGTAATATGTGGGTTAGGGACTGAGACGGTATTTGTTTTCCACATACAGCTCACATAAAAGCGGAGTATCAGTAGTGTAATTTCCAAGCAATTTTTCTAAATATTGACCCCCCCCCCCCCCCCCCTACAGTATATATCTATGAGAGAAGAAACTATGAGATAAAAAATATTTGGGACTCTTTACCTAGAAGGGCGCCCACGATTTTGATCTTGGGCATCGCAAGGTAAAAAATCGCGTCGGTCGAATCGCATGCGACCAAAAAATCTCATGCGATGCGACCGACGCGATTACCGCGATTTCCCATAGGGAATAATGTTAAATGTCCCAATTGACCCGATTTTCCATAGGGAACAATGTTAAATGGCCCACAGAGGCCAAATAGGCACCCTGAAGTGTGAAATGGCCCCCCAATTGTTAACGCCACCCCACGATCAACGTAAACCCGAAGCGTGGCGAGCGGCGGCGGTACGCGTCCTACGACCTTTTCATACCCCCACTATCCACGTCGGCGTGGAGTTGAGAATAGAAAGTGTGGCGAACGCATCGAGCCACCGAGCCCGAAGCGTGGCGAGGGGACGCGGACACCTGTGAAGCCCGCGAGGGGACGCGGATACCTGTGAAGGTATCCGCGTCCGCTCGCCACGCTTCGGGCTCGGTGGCTCGCTGCGCTCGCCACACTTTCTATTCTCAACTCCACGCCAACGTGGATAGTGGGGGTGTGATCGTGGGGTGGTGTTAACAATTGGGGGGGGGGCATTTCACACTTCAGGGTGCCTATTTGGCCTCTGTGGGCCATTTAATAGTGTTCCCTATGGAAAATCGGGTCAATTGGGACATTTAACATTGTTCACTATGGGAAATCACGGTAATCGCGTCGGTCGCATCGCATGTGATTTTTTGGTCTCATGCGATGCAACCAACGCAATTTACATGTTTACATGTATTTCTATGTAAAATCGAGGGCATCGCATCGGATGCCATTATAATGGCATGCGATGCCCGCGATGGGCGCCCTTCTAGGTAAAGAGTACCAAATATTTTTCATAGGTTAATAGCTATGTGTAGTATCAAGTGTACAAGGTATAATGACAATCTGAGTCAGTGGGTGTCAGGCCCTATATTCACATGTACTGTACATGCACACATTCTTTTCAGGGTTAATTTTGTTGGAATCCAATTAACTTACCAGCATATTTTTGGGAGTGTGGGAGGAAACGGTACCCAGAGGAAACCCATGCAAGTTCGGGTGTGACACTGGGCAACGGGGAGAATATACAAATGCTGCACACTTAAGGCCATGGTGGGAATCAAACCCATGACCTCAGTTCTGTAAGGCAGTAATGCTAACCACTACACTGTCCATGCTAGCCCATATGCTGCCTTTTGTAAGTCTGTATCCAGCATGTTATTAGTTTAGAAGATTTTCTTCCTCCTTTAATCTGCGTTTGGCTGGGCTTGCAACTCATTTCCTGTTTTTTCCAAAGAAAGAAACTGAAGGTTCTCATTAGGGCCACATATGTGACCTTCCTACTTTTAAAAGAGTCACACATTACCATAGTTTCCCCTAATTTCAATTTTTTTTTTTTAAAGTCACCAAATGATGCAGAATCCCCAATACACTTTATCTAAAATTGTCCCCACATGACCCTTATGTGTGTCAGAATTCTAGCCCGTGTCACTCAGGCTTCATACTTACCAAAGATTGTCCCCACAATCTGAGTGGTAGAAAAAGGGAGAGAGTAAAGCATTGGGGGCCAGATGCACCAAGGTTCAAAAGTGATAAAATGGAGCGTGATAAACAACCAACCAATCAGCTCCTGCCGGACATTTTTCAAACACAGTCTCTGACATGGCAGGTAGGAGCTGATTGGCTGGCTGTTCATCACTCTCCATTTTATCACTTTTGAAGCTTAGTGCATCTGGCCCTGGGTGAGAGTGTAGCAGGGAGTGAGAGAGAACCATATGACGAGACATAAAATATAGCATGTGGTGCCCATACACAACGCAATGCGTTGTTCCATTGCATCTGGTCGCCTCTTAAGTGCTTTTTTCCAGTACCCGATGTTGCATGCCACCAGGTGCTGGAAGAAGGGTGGCGGGCATCAGTGTAGTGGAGCAGGCGACAGGAGGGCTGGCATGTGGTAGTGGCATGTAGGCAGCAGAATTTGATAAAACATTTCAAAACACTGGGTGGCCCTCTGATTGGCTGAGAGAGCTCTTAGCCTATCAGAGGCCTCACATTCAGGCAGCCGCTTATTGGCTGAGAGAGCGCTCTCTTAGCCAATAAGAGTGCCACCCAGTCTTTTGAAAGGTTTGGCACATGAGATTACTGACGAAAGAAAGAGGTAAGGGAAAGAAGAAGGGATATATGGAAAGATTAAACATATAATAAGTTTTGTGTACACTACATTCTACTAATAAGCATCTAAATAGTTTTGTATTTTTAAAATACCTCCCAGCACTGGTTCAACCATTAAAGCTATTCTTGTTTATAGAATACATCTAATTATACAATAAGAAATAAAATTATGAAAACTGCATTAGTACTATACAATGTTGTTGTTTTTTTTTTTTTAAAGCAGATGATGACAAGCCAATCATGGTTTGAAATGAGAAAATGAAAAAATACAGTAACGAGTAATAATACAAATAATATAAATATATTATTATAGTACTTTGACATAGTCAGTAACAACAAGTAAGGAGTCATCAATCAGAGGAGATGCACTTATAATATCCTCGGAGTACTTTCAAGTGTTTAGAACTTAATTTGACAATCTGTTTCTAGTGCATTTCCTCTGAGTGCTGATTCGTTCCTTGTGTCTGGTTTGGCTACCATTGGCAGAAGGAAGGGAATCTCTGCACCTGGAATTTTTGATCATTTGACAACGGTCAATGCATCTTTTGGACAGTATTCTGGCAAATCACGCTCTACAAAGCTGTCAGTGTGTATCCAAAACTAAACATCCAAGGATCTCATTATGAAACTCACTGTGAATACACCATTTCAGTGACAGAAATATTTTCAGTATTTCGTAGAAAAGGAAAAAAGATCTGTTTATGAAAGCCTCATTCTTCCCAGTAGCCTTCTAGAATGGTTCGATTTTTATGTCTTCCAAATCACAGGACTTTGCACAGTAAGTAATTGGGTCAGAAGAAGATTCGCTTTATTACGGACAGTAGGGATTCTATTTTTAGGCAGCAGTGCAACAGCGGGTGAGTGATACTAAATGTGTTCAAGACATTTGGAGATAAAGCACTGAAAACATTATTACTTTAGAGGATATAAAATGATAAGAGCAGGAAAGGTAGAGGCCAGATAAACGAATAATAAAGACAGTTTAAGTTTTTTCTCACCAACTGAGGGAAACAAAAAAATGAAGGGCTAGAACCATTCAGGATAACACTTCAGACACTACTGGGACGATCCATTCGGTGACAGGTATGAATGTACAGTCTCATGGCACAGCCAAGATTTGAAAGCACACATCTACAGGCCGCAATTGACAATCTGAGATAATTGTGGGCATGAGTTATCAGAACAGTACGAATGTCGTCAATTCACAGATATTGCTTTGAATTGAATTTACTTCTTTGATGGTCTAAGTATAGATGGGTGATATTAAGCAAATGTCATGTGCCACAAAGATAGCCGAAACATCATGGAAAGACAAAATGCCCCTTGTCATAAAATTCTTTTATTTCACATGAGTTGCTGTGTGACCAAGATAGTCCTAAATTATTAGGGGTCAAACAGAAAAAAACAACAACATGCAAGTCTTAATAATCTGGACCCCTACATTTCCTTCATATTACATAAACCCAAATATGCAGCTACTCTGAAAAGATACGTTTAGAAGAAATGTATGCAGGGTGTGCAGTGTGGTCCCCCATGGGCCAGTGTGCACCCAGTACAGATACACCATTTCAGCACATGTTCAAACTAAAAGTAAAAGAGAAGTTGAGTGAAAACACAATTCTTGAGTTGCATTGCCTCAGATGAGTCTTGGATTAATATAAATTCTATACTTAAAAGGGGAAATGAAGGCCATATCCACCTACTATCAGACATTACATGCCCCTATGGACCTAGCTACCATACGCACGGGTATGTCTACATGGACACAGATTTTTCCCCAATATACAATGAAACACATACTGCGATCCTTTCAATATGCATGGAGGACATTGCCCTCCTCTATGTATAGAGAAATGCTTTATAACATTTATCATAACGGATATCTCTCTCCACATAGATGCTTTGTCATGGGTATCTCAGATACGGATTTATGTCCAAAATGTGGGAGTTCGGGTGCAATGTTTAGACATTCAATATGGGATTGCCCACTTATAGCCCGCAAGTACAAGGGTTTTCAATGACTTACTTACTAAACCATCTGCCGCTGACAGCAGAATGGGCACTTTTGGGAATCTTTCCCCCTAACATCCTAATCTTACTAAGAACTCCCACATTTTGGACAAAAATGATGCTGATAATCTCAGCGGTGGCCCGTAAATGTATCCTCCACCAATGGATCCAAACGGAGCCCCCCACAGTTCAGTTATTTTGAGTGAAACTTTTTCACGTTTTCCACATGGAGTGGGTGGAAGCCTCCCTCCAGAAGCAAGAACGCACAGAACAGTATTTTCAGATTTGGGAGGGTTTAATTGATTCCCTATCAACTCCGCTTAACTAATATACAAATGCTTTAGCTCAACGCAATGGTATGAGACTCAAATTATTTCTGGAAATTCACCAAGTGATCTTCAGGTTGGTTAATTCTGGGGTTGACTGAGTGTGGTTCTCCCGCCGCGCCCATATAGAATTATTTGCAAATGGAAGTAACATGTTAAATATCCGTAATAACCATATTCAAATGCTCTTTAGAGAAATTGATTTGGACTGCTTCTGCTCCATGTTCTGTATGACTGTATTGTAAACTGTCAGAATTCATGTTATGCTTAATCCTTAATTTTAAAAAAAAGTTGGAAGTGAAATAAACGGTGTCATGTCACTGTAAAATTTAAAGCAGAACTGTAAATAAAAAAAAAAATATTTACAAAGACAAACGTTTTCCATTTTTAAAATGTTGTCACTTAAACTACCGATAAATGCTCAGCTGTGTGTACATCAGCACTGCGTACAAATTTGAATCGGGCAGTAGGTCTTTTGGAAGTAAGCTTTGTATCTGTGGGAACGTTTTTGGATGGCCATGATATCTTTATGGGGCCCCTTGGGACCTGCTGGGCCCTAGGCAGCCTTGTGGGAAATCAGCCTCTGCCTAGCAGTAAACTATGTAACACTGCATGCGGGTTGGGATCATTTGGTCTACAGCATGATGGTTGACAGTCATTAAGTCGACACCATTAGGTCAACATGGGAAAAGGTCAACATGGGTCTAGGTCGACATGATTATAGGTAGAAAGTTCATTAGTTCGACAGGTTGTTAGTTCGACAGGTCATCAATTCGACAATGTCTAGGTCGACAGTCAAAAGGTCGACATGGGGTTGTTTTTTCACAGTTTTTTTACCTGAATGTCAACACAGTTGACATGGACACAGTTTAAAGTGCACCGCATCCGCTCGCAATGCATCAGACACGGTGCCTCGCTACGCACGGGACACTATTTTATTTTCCCACCACGCCCTAGTAGATGGTAGGGCATGAAATACTGCCTGTCGGCACATATAGGCTCAAAAAACAGTGAAAAACCCCATGTCCACCTTTTGCCTGTGGATCTAAACGACCTGTCGAACTAACGACCTTTCCCCATGTCAATCTAGACCCATGTCGACCTAATGGTGTTGACCTCATGACTGTCGACCATCATTATGTAGACCAAAGGACCTCATCCCCTGCATGATGGAATGTGTGGTTCCACATCAACTGGAATGCCACATGTTGGCTACTCCTGCTCTACAGCACTTCCTTATTTAAAAATGCAAAATATAACAAACAATGACGATTTTCCTGTAAAAATATATATATTTCTTGTCTTGGAATAAATCAAGAAGTTGTAAAAGACGAGAGAAAGCAGTGGGCTGTGAGCACTGCCAGCTAAGGAATGTCGCCTTTTCAATACTCAGAACAAGAAACAAGGCTCTAACAGACAGCAGCATTTGCCAAAGCACCAGCTTCTCTTCACCCGGAACAATGTGTCCTTTGTGCGGGCAGCATTAGACGGCTCTTGGTCCCCCTTCTACAGATCTTGCAATACAGGGCACAAAGTGTCAGAAAGAAAGACTGCAGCCTTACAACAACTTCTTTGCAATAATGAAAGTTGCTCATTTTTTTAACGGGTTCATTTGGTACAAGGAAAATCCATGCGGCACTGAGACGGCTGAGTAGAGCTTTGTGTAATGTATGATGTCTACAAGTATAGACAATTGCAGAACATCAGGCCAAAAGAATGTGGATTGGATTTGTACCATTAATGTGGTTTCACACTGTATGGAAACATGTGTAATTCAGATTTATGTTCTGCAGAATGTTCATTGTATCTAATTACTTAGGGGAATAAGATACATTTGCATGCTTTATATAGCAGTAAACCTTCAACAAGTTGACAGTAAAATAAATGCAATAAATGTTTTATTAAAAATGAGCAAGAACTGCCTACAAACTGGAGAAGCAGAGGCGTAACTCTGGGAGGCAATGGAGTCATCTCCTGCTCCCAAGGGGGCACCTTTCCTGAGTTTGAATCAGTTAATTGAAAGCCATAGATATTGCTTCTGTGGCTGACTCCTCCGCCTAGCAGGACAATAGACGTCACACTCTCTTTATTCTAAACAGAATTTTTGCAAGTGTCACACCCTGTATTAGAACCCGTGACCTGTTCCACTAGAAGCAGATACCTGTACTGATTGAGCTATGTGAAAACTCACCTACAGTATTCATCAAAGCGTACCCTTCCACTGCATAAACTAGTCCTGAGGCTGGTTCTCCGACCCCGTGCCTGCTTACATCCTGCTATCAAGCCACCGCCCACTTACTTGCACCTCATGTAATCCATCTGTCTTCCCTTCTTACTAGATTCTAAGCTCCTCAGAGCAGGGCCCTCTTCCCTCCTTTTGTCAAATGTCTCTTCTCTTCACATTTCACTCACAGCTCTCCCATACTCAGTGACCATCTTTGTCCGCATATACTCATCTCCATCATTGGCCACAAGCCTCTATTAATATGTTGATTGAGTCCTCACTACTTATATTTAAGCTGTAATGTGTATTGAACTGTGGCGCTCTTTACCTGTACTCAGGGCCGGACTGGGACCAGAAATCGGCACTGGCATTTTGAGCACACAGGCCCACCTGCAGAAGGCGGGACCTTTGCATGGCGAAGCCGCGTGGCAACAAAAGGGGCATGGCCTCATGGGGAGGAGGCATGGCATCACAAAAATGAGGCCTTACACATTATGGAAGACACTGTAATGCCCATTACACATTATGTAAAACACCGTTATGCCCATTACACATTGCCACACACTGTAATGCCCATTACACATTATGGAACACACTGTAATGCCCATTACACACACAATATGTAACACACCGTTATGCCCAATACACATTGCCGCACACTGTATTGCCCATTACATATTATGACACACAAGTAATGCCCATATTTCCCCCCAGTAATGTCCCTTACACATAATTAACTGGCCTGGATGGGAAGAGGGGCAGTAAAATGGGGGTGGGAGGGGCAATCACTTGTCTGGAAAGGAGGGGGCACTGGTATTATACTGGCTGTGGGTTAGATTGGGCCAGTGTAATGGGGCAGTTGTCCCATTGGCGAGGGAAAGGGGAGAACAAGGTGGCAGACACTGGGATGGGGAGGGGGAGTGGAAGCAATATAGGGGATTGTTTGTTAGATAATGGGACACTGGCATAGGTGCCAATTTATGTTTTTGCTGGTGGGTGCTCAAGCCAAAAAAATAGGGGAGTGGCTTCATGGGAAAGGGGCGTGGTCACAAAATAATACTGATTTATATTACGCACCACAGTTGTCTCCAATATTCAAATTATGGCAACCGTGCCATATACATAAATGCCCACACAGTGCAGGTACAAATCCCCCCCCCCCACAGTGCCAAATACATAAATGCCCCCACAGTGCAGGTACATAAATGCCCACACAGTACCTGTGCAAGCGACGAGGGAGGGGGAGTGCAGTGGGACACGGGCAAGTGGGCCACTACTGAGCGGGTGGGTGCTCATAATTTCCGTGGGTGCTCTCAAGCACCCACAGAATCGGCACCTATGGACACTGGGTTGGGGATGGGGGACTGCAGCACTGACCTGGCCCAAGCACATTACAGTTCTGTCTGCTGCTGCTTGGAGACTGGTGTCACTTCTGACTCTCCTGCCCTCCTTGTTGGCGTGGTGCAGCTCGATGGGGAGAAGAGACTCATCTTGCCTGAGAGGCTGCTGGATGCGAAGGGTCTCTTCTCAGTCTTCAGCTCCCGATCAGCGTGTGGGGGGCGGGCGCCCGTGTGGGGGATGCGGGACACAAGCATCTCCACTCTTGCAGTGCCGGGGGTGGGCAGAAAGCAGTTCAGTTTACCGCCGCCAGCAGCGCAGGGGGTGTGCGGTCTGGCTTACTACCGCTAGCAGTGCTGGCAGCCAGGATTCGGACTGGAGGCAGCGGGGTGGCTTGCGGGCTCAGGAGCAGCGCCGCGCCTTGACGTCATGACACTGCGGCGTCACTATGCAAATGACGCGGCGGCGGCCACAGAGATGGACAGGGAGGCAGCGGGGCAGACTCAGGGACTGGATGACTGCATCCTGTACAAAATCGGCCCACAAGGCCAGATGGCCAGTCCGTCCCTGCCTGTACTCTATTTTTGTTATTTATTCAATGTAATACTAAGTTTTGTCTCCCTGTACTGTTCCTTTGTATGGCCATGCAAAACACTTGTGGCGCCTTATAAATAAAATTATAATAATAATAATAATAATAATGATGTGCTCCTGCATAAGAAGCATGTTAATTCTAGCTATATGACGATACTACACTACATACTACCTAATAGTAATGGATTTTAAACTAACAATTATACATATTCAGAATTTACAATGCAGGAGCGAATAGCTCTATTGGTAAGGTGTCTGTATCCAGTGAAACAGGTCACAGGTTCTAATCCTGGGTATGTGTGTGAGTGGGACACAAACTGGTATTTATCTTGCCTCCGGGCAACTGGGATGAACTTACGCCACCACTGTGTAAAAGGCAAATATAACTGCAGGAATAACATACCCCATGGGGAAAACATGTAAGTAACTTGCTGCACTTCAGCTGTTGTTGAACTACAAACCACAGCATGCTCTGCCAGCAAATGTTGTTCACACCCTTGGGTGCATAAAACTGTAATTTGCCCAGCTACAGTAGTTTTACATGCCTGTTCCACCATGGTTTCCGTTGTACAGCGATGCAAAGGTGCAGCATCAGGTCAAAACCCTCCCAGCACCATAGATTTGTTTCTCCCTCATTAGACTGAGCATGTATTGATTTCTGCCAATTAACAACTTGCATGATCCTTATTAGGATATTAAACACAACTATGCTGTGTTTGCTTCAACTGCAACAACTGCCGCAACTGCAAAGTTTAGTATAAACACACTGCTTTATATTCAGCTGCCAAGCAAGAGGTCATGCTGAATTTCCCATCTTTCACACCCCTGAAAAAAACAGCACCACTTTGCTTTCCAAAGCCTGGAGTAAAAGCAAGCACATGACTTTACTCATAAATAATCCCAAGTATGAGCAGTATATCCGTATCATATTCTTTCTATTTTGGCCTTGTATAAAAGGAGCAGAAAACGACCACATCCACAAACCACGCTCCCTCATACAGGAGAACGTCACCAGCACTGTGACCAATTAGAAGACATTGAAAGATCAGAGGTTAATGGATTTGTGGCAACTATAAATCTTAAGTGACAGGAACACATATGTACATCACGCAGAATGTGTTTGTAATTGACAATGTTATACTCTACATAATTCATTATCATGGGCATATACAGTTCATGCTTGGTAAACTACAATTATCTATCTATCTATCTATCTATCTATCTATCTATCTATCTATGTAAATATTTGTGTTTCTTGCATAGCAGACTAGACGAACTATAAACATAAGAAAATAAAAATGACAATTTCCAGCTGTGTTTATTAAGGTGCCCACACATGGTAAGATGTATTAAATTATATGGCCGTTTCCGAACAATTGGAATGACCAATCTATTATTAACTTACCATGTGTGGGCAAGATCATGATCAAATGCGGATCCCGTCAGCAGGCAGAAAGAAAGATGACCCATTGTGCAGGAAGTAACCACATCATTCCATGTGTAGGCTTGCTAAATGATGTGGCCATGACCCAACTCCTGGCAGAGGCATCTCCCAACCCCCACCCCCTGGGTCCAGTTCTAGCTGATGACCCAGCTCCTGGTCCTGACAGTGGCATCTCCCGCTCTGCTACCCACTGTGGTAGTGGCAGAGGGGCTGGAAATTTTAAAACTCCCATTTACATGACTGGGCATCCGCTGATTCATTTGAATGGGAGTTTGGAAATCTCCTTCCTGCCCACCGCTACCGCAGAATCTCTCTTTGGCTCACAGGAGAGGCATCTCCAGCTCCCCTTTCCCCGACCATGGGTCACTTTCTGTTGAGTCACACTGATAGCTTTTGTATCTAATGCAATATCAACCCTTTTTCCCGTTAAATTCAGAACACCCCTCTGATCGTTTACTCAATCATTCTGTGTGGGCATGATCAGGGGTGTTCTAGATTTCAAGGGAAATTGAATAGATAATGGATTGGACACAATATTAATATCTTCAGATTCAGATTCTATTACTTCATTTACAGAATTTTTTTTTTTTTTTTAGCACCTAATGAAGGCCTGCTTACCAATGGTGCAAATGGAGCTCCAGCTCCAGGCTTCCACATACAAAGAGGCCCATAATCAAGGCAACTTAATTAGAACCAGCCACCAGCTGGCTATACGTCGCCCATACATTATGCAATTTAACATAACGAAGGAGACATTGGGCTGACGGTGAATGGGGTCTACATGGCACTGCCCACACAGCACTACCCATTCTGCTTTTCATAGTAGGCCCTTGAACATTTTCAGCCTCCAGCCCAGGAAAACCTTAACCCAGACCCTGCACCCAGCATAGCTATTCCATTGTTTTGCATATTGGGTGCAAGTGCCAAGGATGTCCATTATTTCTGCTTGCACCCTCCTGAGGTGGTGAGAAGTGTGAAAAGTCATGGTTTTCGGCACCCATGCTGCAGTTTCGGAATAGCAACCAATAGTTTAGACATGTTTAGCTGTTTTATGTGGCTAAATCCAGAGCATTTGGCCATGGAAATGTGCTAAACAGCATGCACCAGCTGCACTTTCACTCATATGCAAAAAAGGGCACAGTCAAGTGAGGCATACTGTAGCAGCGATCCTGATTCCCACCTCCTGCTGCAGATTGCGCTGCACTGATTGGTTACTACTGTGCAATCACAGCAGCTGTCCCAGTAATGCTCTGTGGGACGGGAGAGGCGGCTATCAGGGTGCACTGTTATGCGCACAGTGCGGCGGATCAGGGTCCCTTTGCACTGATGGTGAAAGGCTTGGGTATTGGGCCCCTAGGATTGACGGGCCCTTGGGCAACTTCCCAATAAGCCTATGTGTTAAGATGGTCCTGAACTGTATCTGGAAATGTTCATCTTCTGTGTTGGCTTCCATTTACTTAGTAAAATACTGAGGGAAGCATACTGTATCTCACCCTTGAAAAGACCGGCTATTTTGTACTTATGACTCATGTATTAACCTTGCCTGTAGCCCATGTAGAGGATAGTGAAACCTTATCATAGTCACGCACTTCATACCTATATTATAACAATTACTATTTAAATATGCCAGAAATGACCTGGACTGATAGAGAGGTACACTGTAGGTGGCCAACTAAGACACAGGTGAAATACAGCAATGCATACCACAACACATTTGTACGTTTTATACATCATTAACTTTATATGCATCAATTTAATATCACTTCTGTTCCTTTCATGTTAATCCATGTCCATTCCCAGGAATACTGTCATTAGGTCGACATGCATTGGGTCGACAACTGACGGTCGACATGGCTTAGGTCATGCAACACTAAAGATTTTAAAGATCGCATCACTGATTTTAAAATAAGGCAGGCTATCCCAATATTAGCAAGAAGCAGGCTTGTGGTGGCTCTAATGGAGCCAAATATAACTTGGCTTGGAACAGTTCTTGACTTGACGGATTCAGCTTCAGCGCTAATGCTTTCATTCATTTAAATGGCAACCAGAACAAAGATCAAAAACTATTGCCCAATATATATATATATATATATATTAAAGCTCAAAAGTAGACCCATGTGCCCCAGTCTGGATCATGCTAGGGTATTTAGTTCCACAGCAGTTCTGACAGATGAAACCATCTCTGATTTGCAGAATTGCTGTACTGCATTGTGAGCTCCTCAGGCCCTGTTGCTTTTATTAGATTTACATTCTACCACTGGATTACAATTGAAAAAAAAAAAAAGACTAAAAAAAGAATGACAAAAACCACTACACCATAGCAAAATATTGGATTCAAAATAATATTGCTATCCAAAAGACATCAAGTAAACTAAGGGGGTAGTATCAGCTATATACTGTATATTATGAATGAAAAATTATACTGGGCCACTCCTGTTACTTATACAAATATATAAAGGGGCACTATTAGTTATTTGAAAACTTACAGGGAGACTATTTTATCTTTTTATTTCCATGGTACTGTATAGGGACCAATGTCACTTGTATGTATTTGTAGCTGTAATAACCACATGTACTTAAATGCCCTTTGAAGGCACATAGGAAAAAAATGTATTAAAAGATGCAGTTCAATTCATAGCCTGCTCCTTGGTGTTTCTTTGCAAGCCTCTGTAAGAACAGGTGACATGTACACTTACCTTGCACCCCTCGCATGCACTGACTCCATAGTGATATCCAGATGACTTGTCCTGACACACAAAACAGGGTTTGTAAACTCGAGGAGGAGGGGGAGGGGATGGAGGACTCGGCACCAGCTCCTCGGAACTGGTACTTTGTGTTTCGATGGCTACAAAAACAAAGAAGAGAACAATATCCCTTAGTGAAATGTGTATAAAACAATTAAGTTCTGTAGCAGTGATAATATTTTCATGGATAATGCCAAACAATGGCTTCTACTGCGCTTTTGTCCTCGGTTTTGATATGTTACTTTATTATATTCCTTAAGACTTTATTTCTGTGGCATGCATGTATTATGAGAACTACAGGAGAAATCAATGTTTTCTATGAACGTGATACATTTGAATCATGATGTTCTAAGAGATGTCGCACCCATGTTCTCAGTTGATACTCCCGGAATAAATGCCTACAGATGGTTACAAGTACACAGTCTGCGCTGAACACAGCTGATGGGACAGATGCTGCGCTTTGTCCAGCCAGCTGCTTGGCCAATGGTTCAATGGAGCTGGAGTTCAAGTTTAAGGAATGTGGAATTGATTTAATAATTCTTGTCTGGACAGCTCTGAATGTCAGACTTGCAGCCTGATCAGGGACGTACCAGTGAGAAGAATGTGTCGCCATGATGTGCAGCCTGGAAGGAAAGCTGCCTCCCTGCTGTATTTACTGCTTATTTACTCCGTGCACTTTGCTTTATGCTGCTTGTTATCAGTATCACCTCCAGAGCAAGGAGAGCGGGTGACACATCAATGTTATACAAAAGTGTGTTAGTGGAAATCCACATAATCCTGAGCCTACTAGGCCCTACACACAGAGCGATATTCATCCACTTTCTGAGCGATTTTACATGACTATCGCTGTGTGTGTAGCCCACACAGCGACAGGGATGCGCGGCCCTGTGGAGCAGGAGCATCATTGTAGAATACAGCAGCCAAAGCCTGCCCGGCTGGCGCTTCTTCCTCAATGACATCCCCGGCCCCCGGGGAGCTGCTGCATGGGGGCACCGCTAGCCCGTCCTGCCGCTCAGGTCAGCACCTGCCCAACCAATCTCTAATGAGAGCGGCTGGCAGCACAGCTCTGACAGCCACATCCCGCCCATCCGCCTGTCAGCAACGGGGCAGGGGCGCACCATAATGTTTCAAAAGGGGGCAAGGCACTGGAATAAAGGGAAATAATGGGTTTGCAGTGCCCCGCAAAATCAACCTAACGGGAACCCTACACTGCTGGGGGTCAGGCACCGCTGCCAGCGATGCCACTGATCTGCCCACGACCAGATTCTGCTTCCTCCGGGGATTTGTCGAGCCCTGAGTTAGGAGCTGACTATCCGGTGATAAGGTACCATGTTGAACCATGTGTAACTCTCTCTGAGAGTTATGGTACCATCACAATTAGGGGCAGAGTTACTATTTGCCAGATTTTTAAATCAGCCAATGATTGGTAGCTTTGGCTGATGCATTTCAAATAACATTAACAAAGAATTGCTAAATCAGGCTCTTTTTTTAGCATTAATTACAATTGCGGTTTTAAATCCATTAATCACAGCTGATCATTGCTGAATTTGAAAATAATTCTACTCCTCAGTGTAACTTCGACCAACCACCACAATTCACTACAAACTCAGGAGAGGAAAAATAATAAATGTAGTCAACAAAGGAACCAATACAGCATGGCTCATATTTACCTAATGAATATACATGGTTTGTTTACATGGCTTTGGTTGGTAGGCCACATAATACAGAGGCCATGATACTCAAATTACAGCACAATTCCTCCGGATAGCATAGACATCAATAAATATAGTATGGTTGGACACTGATGGGTGTCTGATAATACCCTGGTTGTTGAGCCACAGATTTGCTTGTAACCCCTTATCAGGAATACCTACCAGATCCAGTTTTTATCACATATAAATAAATCCGGCGGTATGGAGCAAACATATTTTATTGAAACAATGTATAGGTAATCTGTAATCTCAATGTCTATTATGTACAACATAGAACTCACACTTGAATGTCATAAACCTACTATGCTTCTCTTTGTTATTCTGCTGTTTTTTTTTTTTTTTTAAATCATAATTAGCATATGTTTGTGCTATAGTTGTATTGCAATCACAGATAGTAGGGGGTACATTTACTAAAATGTTTGGATCCCTTTAAAATTGACCAGAATAGAACCAACGTCCCAACAAAATTGACTACAGTGTTTAGTTTCCAAGTAGCTTATTTACTTCATGGTAAGCATATTAAAGTTTCTATAAAGGAAATAGGTGATGTTGCCCATAGCAACCAATCAGATTAAGTCTATCATTTCTCTATTGCATCCTAGAAACTGATAGACAGAATCTGGTTGCTATGGGCAACATCACCTCCTTTCAGTTATAGAAGCTTTAGTAAAAATCTTGGTGGTAGTGGAACATTTTCAAACAAGGTCATTGGAGACTTGCTGCATCAAAATACTGAGTAGAGATGTGCACGTTCTGATTTACTCTGATTTACTCTGATTTCAAAGCAGGATCTTATTGGCTATCCCAAATCACATGACAGTTGATAGTTGATAGCCAATAAGATCCTGCTTTGAAATCAGAGTAAATCAGTGCCTGCACATCTCTAATACTGAGGGGATTTGTGAGGGTGATGCTGAGGGGATTTAAGTTTTGACTTTAGTAAATACCTGATTGTCAAAATGCACCATCAAATTACGTCAAAATTACTTCAGCTTTCACTTTAGCTGTACACTTTATGTTAACGAAAAATTTATAATCCAAAATCTAGATGATTTTCTGCTGGGAACTGCCAAATTTGGTGGAGCTAGGGACAACATTCTGGCATGTCATCGATGTACAAGTACTAATATGACATCAATGGATATTATCAATGGGGCCTTCACTGCGCCAACATGTGAGATAGAATGCATCGTATGTAGAATAGCCGAGAACACCATAATGAGGAAACAATACAGTAAAGCAGATGATGATATAGAAACAATACATTAACCCACAGAAGTAGGCACACAAATACAAATGTTTTAAAAATAATAAAAAAAAACCTACATTATTTTCAATCTTTTAATATCAGACACTGGTTTAAAATAAATAAATCAATACAAAACATTTAAAAAAAAATCCTGTATTAAATGACAATTAACATCCTCAACTTACATTAATAGTAACTGTATTCCCTTGCATATAAACTATGACACCACTAAGGGTAACACATGGAGGAATTTTTATATGGTGCTGCAGTATATAAAAATAAACTATTTTGGTATCAAATTAGAATATTTATCAGCCATGTGCACTATTTTCAGCATATTGCTTCTCACATCTATACAAAAAGAATAGTTTTCTAATGCTACCCAGGAGAAGACTGCAACATGACATTCAATATCAACAGCTCAATTCTTTGCAGCTCAGACATTTCAGTTTGGATACACTTTCTTTAACACTACAAGAGCTTACCCTTTCATGACCAAACCAAATTTCCAATTTCGTAATGCTTGAATTATTATTAATCAATGAAACTGAACTTTAGGGCAGTGGTTCAAACTTGTTTCAATTCAATCACAGCACCCTACAGCATCAGGATTTCTTTTTACAAGGCACCTAAGCTAAACATTTTTTATTAAGAAATTCAGAAAAGTATATTAAATTAAGTAATTTGTGGATACATGTCAATTTTAAGTTCAGTTAATGGTGAAGGTCTGGTTTCCAATCTGTCTACATCTATATAATAAGTGATAAAGTGTTTATGTGTCTCTGTCTGTCTGGTTGTCCTTTATACACGGACAGAATTTTGTACTTAGCTCCACCAAACTTGGCATGGTGGTGTAATTTCACCAGGATTAGGTTTTTGGACTTTGTCTTGAACACGTAAGTCTACATGGTGGCCACCAACCTGGCTGTGGAGTTCATGGATGTTGTCCAGTGCCGAAAACTGCACTGCTCTGGAGGCACAGGCTGGTATGTACCAGTGTGGAACAGGCCAAGCTCATATGGAAAAGCAGTATCAAAGTATCAATTGCCAAACTACACCTGCACTGACAGTTACGGACTATGGTTTCCAATGTTGCTCTGCAATGATTTCTGTTCTGCAGTGATTTCTAAAACTACAATCCTTTTGGAAGCTATACTAATTTCTGTTCTGTAAGTCAGTCTGCTCCTGATACCCCATTCCACACAGTCAGGTTATATGCATCCACTGTAATTTAGTCAAATCAAATAATTTAAAAATTACATCCTTTGGAGCAACAGGGCCACTGCATACATCAACATACTGTACATGTGCCATTGAATAGGATCTCTACTGCCACTTCCCAAAGAGAATCATCATTTTCTTCAAATTTAGTTCATTGAAGATGGGAACCAGGAAGCAAAAATGTGAAGTGAAAATATTCCTTGCATTGATTTCCACATAGTTTCAAGTAATGTTGTGTTTTACCAATAATTAAATCTTTTGCTTTAAGTGTGGGTTTTTAGAAGTTGAGATGTTAAGTTCGCCATTGATGTGATGCAGGATAAAATCTGTTAATCTCTCTCATACCAACAGATGTGCCATTTTAATTCAATATATTAAATTTCCAATCAGGATATCTTTTGCAATGCTCATCTATAAGGGCCAAGGACAATCTTTGGGGTCGATTCTATTAACCCCGAAGGGTGTGAGTTGCCGATCGGGTGCTGTTTTTAACCCTAACTCGCACCCTCCGCAGGGTCGAATTGGCTGAAATTTGCTCGCACCCCTATGGAGCTGCGAGCACTTTTCAGCAACTTTGGCCCACCCGGTGTCGTGATGATTCGCACTCGGCAAATCATCCACGCACATCGGGGTTAAAATGGATCGACCCCTTTGAAGGTAGCAGGTATTCACGTGCAAACTCATTTCTTATTCCATGGGCAGTTGTATGTGTCATGTTCAAAAATGGGGCTTCTAACAGTCTTTTCTTTCTAGGTCCAAAAAGAAAAAAAAATGGCTAGATAGGTCCTTTACACAGCTAAAGCCATGCTAGAAGACAGTCTGGTCCTTTTCAATATCAATGGAAAAGTGTGTTTTTCTTAAAATCAAGAAATAAAGGCTTTGTTTTAATAAGAGTAAAATTCTATCAGCTATGAAGATATACTGTAGTTGTACTTTAGAAAAAAGTGGCACAGGCATTATTAGTATTTAAAGCCACTAATAAAAGGCTAGTCAAATGCAAATTCATTTGGAATTAGCAGTAGCATACAGACTGCTAGTAAAATCGCTAATGAGTATTGTCAGGGTTCTGCTGAGAGGGGTAGGTACTAATTACTCTGGGTCGGGGCTTGTTGGAGGAGCCCGCGTATTTCACTGCCACTCCTCCTGCAAATAGGCCATACTTAAAAAAGCCACAAAAAAAAACAATATTTTAGAAAAACAAGTTAAATAAAGCAAAGAAAATATCTAAGGAACAAATAAATGACAAGACATTTGTACCATTATCAAATCTACTTAATTGGGTACGCTATTGCCGGCTATAGGTATTACTGCCTGACGTGCTTGTTCAGAGGCTCTATCTTCAGCAAAAAACACACAAACCCTGTTTGTCGTTCCAAAACACAACCAATTCCTTTTGCATGCTGCGTGCTGGAATTCAAATGGCCCAACCATTTGATTGCCCCACTATCAGCACATAGTTGTGCTTATGCATTTTTTACTATTATATGTGTCTCATGTACAGATGTAAATAAGGTGAATCCTATGTATTGCCAAACTGTAAAATATGCGTATAAGAACAGAAACACACAAAGGAAACATCATCTTAATCTCTCTCCATGTCATGGGATGCACAGGGGGAGAAGGAGTGGGAGGATTTTACAGAGAAAACGGAGATCATAAAGGCATTCCAAAGCCTCTCTGCTGAATTCATCACATGCCACATGACACTGAAGAAACTGTGTAAAATAATAAATCATTAATAACAACTTTAAGAAATAACTTAATAAAAATAGTAATTCCTAAGGTGCTTTGTCTACCGATAGCCCGAGAGAATTGATGTTTCTGAGAGGGGCCAACAATTCTTCTCAGATCAGGATATGACACGGGTGGACATTTTACAGGACCTTTAGAGTGTGTCTGCCCTAGGGAGGTATGGATATAAAAACCATTCTAATGAAAAATCTGCCTCTTCTCCACTCTGTAGTACATCTTAATAAACTTTAGGAATGATAAACTAAAGGTACATACACATGGTGAGATATTGGCTATCAATGACTTTGACTATATGATTTTCCTTGAAGTACATGGAGCCGATTTTGACTATATGCACTTGCAATTTTGACTGTGTGATTTGGCCTATGGCCAAGTATACTGTATGTGATATAGACAAATTTGCCTTGCCATGCACAGTCTATTTTTACTTGCGGGGAAGCCCGTTGGTATTGTAAGTAGTTAAAACAGCGATTTGGGCTAACGTTTCTTATGATATTGACTTACAAAATCATAAGACAAAATTGCACCGTGTGTATGCACCTTTACTAAAAAGAGGAGTAACTTTGCACCATGTTGACCTGCAAGTGGGGCAGATTTAATGTAGATTTGGGAGGGGGTATCCTAGCTAAAATTGAAATTGCAGTGTAAAAACAAAAATTTCAGCATTTGTTTGCTAAAAGCAAATGTATATAAAATAGAAAAAAAACTATTTGTACCCCTTCCCCCAACATGGTTTTTCTACTTTGTTGATATTTTGCTTTGTGCACAAATTTGCACCTAATGAGCTTCCCTCAATTTAAAATAAAAATACAGTTGAAAATCTGTCACATGGCAGCTACGATGTAAACATTGTTTCTGGTGTAAAACACAGAGAGATACTTTTGCAGATTATGGGGGTGATTCTGGTTGACTCGATAAACGGAGAAGCTCGCAGTTGACGGAGTCCAAGAGTGCCTGCCCTGACGCCCCGCCGAATCACCCACTGGTATCCCCCCGTAACAATGCAAGGGGATGTGTTGTGAAAACACATCTCCTCGCATGTGCCTGCAGCAGAAGAGATCATTATTCTGTGTCCACAGACCGAATGATTTCTCCAGGGCTCACAAATATAATATTCTGGCTGAAGACAGCCCCCCCCCCCCCCCCATCACGCCGCCATTTACATGGGAATGCCTATCGTTTGCATGGGATTGCACATGAAATGCTGGTGTTCCCATGTTGGGGGACCGCCCACGTCCACACCCCCCCCCCATGTGAGCGCCACGCCGACAGTGCAATTCGGCGAATGCGCTTGCACAGAAGTCCCGCACATGCGCATAAGACAATATGTGCATGCGCAGAACATCACCATCGGTCCCCCGTGCGAATGCAGAAATTAGAATAAGGGCCTATGTGAAACCACAGGGCTAAACATTTAGCTCCAAAAGCAGCCCACAGACATGGGCTGATATAGGAATCAGGCCTCCCTTAGGCACCCCCATCACATCCCTTTATTTGGGGACCAGTTCGGATGCCTCCAGACTACCAAATCATCGCAATCTCCCCACAGGTGATACTCCATAGAAGCCTTTAGGTTTCTCTTCATGACCCCCACAACACCCCCTTACCTGATGTCCGGACAGCCTTCTGCTGTGCTGCCCGGACCAGTGACCTCCTCCTCCCTAGCACCTTCCGGGTGCAAGGTGAAGGCGGAGGAGCCCGGCAGTCCCTGCAGCCATCTGAGCAGGGGGCCGCCGGGCATAGGAGGAGGGGAGAGCCGTGGGGACCCAATCACCCCCCGCCAGCTGCTTTGCAAAGGGCAGCTCTTATCCCAAGAGCTGCCCTTTGTGATACAAATTGCATATGTTAGAGCTAAGGTAGCCGGCGGAGGGAGGCGGTAAGGGGAGGTTGATGGTAACGCATCATGCCCAAGGGGAGAGAGAGATAAGGACTGAGGAATGGTAGGAGGATGTTATGCAGCTAATAAGTCCTGCTGCTGCCTGCCAGTGCTATCACCACATCAAATCCCCGGATCCTGGGAATACCGGGATTGATCATTTTTTAATTCTGGGCCTTAAAAAAGGCCTGGATTGTCCTCCCTAATCGACACTATCCTGACTGTACCGTCAGGATGTTATGTGAGGAATGAGTGTCATATGCAGGGATGCTGGTCGTGGACCCGTGGCACAGTGCCCTCCACATTATAAACACGTGCCTTACACATCACCAAGGATGAGGCAGACGAGTACAGGCTCTCACCATAATACATTATCGGATTCCTTGGATGGTGTGTGAAATTATTGCATTTATTTATTTACAGTTTCTTATATAGCGCAGCAGATTCCGTTGCGCTATAGTAGACAGTGATAAAACAACTGGGTAACAACAGACAGACTTGGCGGTTAGAGGGCCCTGCTGCAAGCTTACAATCTACTACATTCCCTTAACCCAGGGGTTCCCAATCTTTTTTGATTCACGGCACCCTAGAGAATCAGAATTTTTTTCACGGCACCCCTAGGTCCCAAAAAAATTAAGTAGATTGGGTTTATATGCGATTCTTAGCGGCAGTTATGTGGTAAAGGGCCGGATTTGCTTCTGTTTGTACACATTCTATGACTGGCAGCCACCAGCACTGGTTTTGCTCATAAATAATTAACCATTAATAATTTGAGTTGGTCCTAGACCACCAAGCCGCGGCACCCCTGCATGTGTCCCGAGGCACCCCAGGGAGCCACGGCACACAGTTTGGGAACCACTGCCGTAACCTATGCATGACCTTATACAGTGAGGTCAACATGAATAAGTTACAGGATGGCATGGGCCTTGCCATTTCCAGGGGCACTTAATGATTAGAAGAAGTGTATGAATTTAATAGAAGTTACAAATACAGTGGGGTGTGCTTCTAATATTCCAAAGTGTCAGTCTGTTATGGAAAAGTACAAGACATAACACAAAGCTCTGCCTGTGGAGTTATATATCATTCTGGCTGTTGCAGTGTGTGGTATATTTAGTTTTACATATCTTAATAGTCTTCTCAAAGTGAAAGCCTTGACATCTGCTCAGAAATTGGACTCTGGGAGATATAAAGACAGATCACAGAGGGAGCTGATTGATCACTTAAAGCAATATATGGTTTCCAACACCTCCCGTTGATCCTGTAACTCGCCCTCCCTTACTACCTGCAGGCATAAGCTGCATGCATTGCCAGCCCTCTGTGTAGTTGCTGAAAGCACATCATATGTGCTGAAATAAGAACATTCTCCAACGTACATGTCGACGCATTCCACTCCCTCAGCGGAACAAGAGGAGGCCAATCTCTCTTTCTCTGTGTTATGTGTGTCAACAAATTCCTCCCTAACTCCTGTGTTGTCTCCATATCACCAGTCTTAACACTGATCACATACTGAGGAAAAAATGTTAGCAATGTACATTTTGCACAGATAAAGAAGTAAAAAAAAAAAAAAAAAGAGTAAACTGGTGAGAGGGAGAGTAAATGACAGAAAAACAAAACAGGTTTCCTTATGGCATTCGTCTTGGTAGATTAATAAGCATGACTTACTTAACGCAAACATCAGATGAGAAATCCTGGAACAATAGCCCCCTTGACAGTTCCCAACATGTCTGGAATTTCTCTTCTGAGTTGAAATAAAGTAGAAGATGTCTATGCTATAAAAACCACGTATAGCTCTGCAAGGGTTAATAAGGTGCAGCACGCCTGGCGTACGCTTGCTAACGGTACTGCAGAACACACAGGGACACGGAGACAGTCCTGTTGGCTCCTGATTAGAAGCAGCAGGCTTTTCTTCCAAAATATATTTTATTTTTCAACAGCCATATAGGATAAAACGCGTACTGTATTTTCATATATGGTCTGGGCAGCTGAGCTTTAAACGTAAAGGAGTTGTAAAACAAAAGGCATTTCCTGCATAGCGTGGGGGGATTACGAGCAATGAGCTCAGAATCCCTGGTGGGAAAGGAACAATTTGAGCTAATTAGGGTGAATAGCAGAGTTGCCTTGGTCATTGCATTCTCTTAGCCCTCATTTTTGTTGGCACCAAAAGAAGCCGGTGTGGACTTTCTATTCTCTTAGTGTGTGCATACACTTCTGCAGTGCATGGCCTGCAGCTCACAGGCATTAGGCAGAAAGTCAAAGGAAACGCCAAAGTTCAACTAGAGTACAAGTAATTAGAAACAGATTCTCTGCTGCTTAAATGTGCAGAGCATTGTGTGAGTTATTTATATGACGCCAAATATATATTATACGCATAAAGTATATAAAAAAAAAAATGAGCTTATCTTCTGTCTGGAGCCGTTTAAGAAAAGTTATGTACTTAGGAAAATCTGTTATTCTTAGAATGTTCCTTGCTATTTCATAGTAGACAGGGTTCTAAAGCTCCAGAGTAAAATATGAGCAAACATTTGGACAACACAAGTCTGGAAATGCACACGGTTGTACAAAAGAGTGAAGTCATGTTTTGGTCTGTGAGCACAGTATGCGATTTGGAGTTGGTTACAGGGGAAAGGTGTTACAAGGAGGACTGCCAGCCTTGACTTAGCAGTAACCTAGCCATAACCCCCAGGGGAGGGTACATGACCCGGTCACACTGGATGCTGACTGGGAACTGTTGCTGGCTTTTGAATCCCTGCTATTCTCACCAAATCCATGCAACAGGTGCAGATCATAAGAATGTCACAAAAGAAACAAAATGTTATAGTAACTGAAGGCTTTGATTTTACGTTCTTGCAGCTATATTTGACAAACTCAAGGACGAGAGCTTCAGGATAACAATTGCAGACACAAATATAAAAATAGTTTTAATACACCTAGCTCAGAGAATAACTGATGCTTGCACCAGTGAATGCATAATCACAAACAAGTAAAACGCTGCTGCACAAACTGCTGTCATTACAGGAGAAAAATCTCAACTTTTAAGGGGTATGGGTAAAAACCGGGCTGGACAGTACCCTGGGACACTGGACCAGCTCTATTCATCAATACATGTAATTCTGGAGCTTGTAGTGTCTGGTTCAGGGGGGTGTATTGCTGGGGGTGTCCCATCCGGTGGGGCTGCTCTGACACCTGTCACCAGGGAGAGGAGACAGGGGAGAATACAGCCTCCCTGCATGGTCCGGGGATGTAATAAAAACCGGAATGGTCCAGACCACACGGGGAAGCTGTAATCTCCCCTTCACCATGTCTTTGTGAAAGCTATTGCAGCCCCCCCCCCCCAGACCGGATACTACAAGCTCCGGAATGCAGAGTTTGATGTCCGGTCCGGTGTTCTGTCCAGGTCCGCTTTTTACTTAGTCCCACTTTTAAGTATTTATGGGCCACATGCATAACATTTCAAAAAGTGATGAAATGGAGAGTGATGGCAGTTAGGAGCGATCAAATGGTTGTTTATCATTCTACACTTTATCATTCTTTGAAAATTGATACATTTGGCCCTATGTGGGCAAAAACAATTAATGTGTATTGTATGGGAAAACAAAATAATTTTAGTATTATATTGAGGGAGGTAATAGGTGATTAAATTAAGACAGCAATATAATATAAACAGTATATTAAAGGTGACATAAATTTATTAATTAAATTATGGTGGCCAAAATAAATGAACACTTGGACAATGTCCTCTGAGTAGCATAGGGCAGCGTTGGGTATACTGTACAGAAGACATGACTATTCAATGAGCGGTTTAAAGTATTGACATCTGCTACTGCATCTCCTTGTTCAGAGCTAGCAGGGAATTGCTGGGACTTGTAATCCCACCACAGCTGGAGACCTGCAGATTAAGTAATAACTACCTTCACTTTAAACACAAGTACTAGAGAAGCAGTATTATATAGTCACAGCTCAGCATCACTGCCAGCCAATATGTGGTCACTTGGAGGATAAGCAAAAACATCTTTACATAAATATTCAGGGAGATGACTGATGTGCGATGTATCACTATTTAATCTGGATGACAATTTCCACATTAGCACTTCTAAGGAACACTGCAAAAAGAACAAAAGGAATTTATCAAGCAGCACCTTCTAAGACTCCACTCTCAAGGGCTTCTTATCCTGAATAACCAATTCACGCTAAGAGAAAAAGGGAAACACTCCCATACTATGCAAGACATCTGTATTTTCTACCCAATATCGATCAGTATTCAAGTGTACAATTAAATGGATTTTACACATCATACAGAACTCAACAGAACTAGCTTAAGAGTTGGGAAAGGGGGGTTACCGCCAGATGATAAGTTATTCATATTGAATTTTCTTTGGACATCAAGGGCTGAATTTACGAATGCTTCTCCCTCACACTTTGCTTTCTATCTCTGATTGTTCCTGAAATCTTCCCTGTGCCACTGTTTGTTGCTACCGCTGCCCTACTTGGGTGGCTTCAGTTTTATTCCCACTGTCCAAAAATACATTAGTTGATTAACTGACAAGCTCTCGATGCTAAGTCGACAGTCAAAAAGTCGACATATGGTTGAGAATGGTCAAACGGTCGATGTGGAAAAATGGTCAACATGAATGTTTTTTGTTTTCTTTTGAACTTTTTCACACTTTACCATCTCCGTGGATGGCAAACTGTGAAGTTGCCTGAAGCATGTTGAACAAAATGAGCCATGCGAGGAGGCACGGTACACTAATTGAGGGTCCATGTGCTAAAATCTACAAATTCACACCAAACAAAAATAATAGAAAACACCTCATGTCAACTATTTCTGTGTCAACATTTTGTTTGTGAAAACCTTTTTGTCTATGTTGACTTTTTACATGTTGATCTTTTGGGGTCAACCTAATAATTGTTAAACCTATGATCCATACCCTAAATGACATCTTCCAAATGGTACTTGAATGTTTGTTCTCTGTATAGAGCTGTGTAATATAAATGGTGTTATATAAATAAATAATAATAATATAATGCACATGCTATAGATGTTGAAAGCGGATATGCACAGGTGAGGGGGACCGGCGGCGACGGCGGGGGAAGCAGCGGGGACCCCCGCCAAGCTCCGTTGCCATGCTGGCGGTAGCCGGCCGCTGGCGGGGAATGGCGGTAGAATCGCCATCCCCTGCAAAGATGAGCCCGGTTACATCTGTAACAAACGGTTAATAAATAAATAATAAATAAATAAACATGCAAGACAGAACCTGGTTGGCTTGTACTGTATTTCTCGCAATTTTATCTCTACTTTTGATTAACAACTCCTTTAGTCAACCATATATGGCAGCATTTTACAAAAGGGAACAAACATGTATAAAACTAGAAAAAAAATAAAGAAAATGTGATACACAGAACATTCAAACGTTCATACATTAAAATTAGGTGATCTAATTTATGTGACAACATTTGAATGGATTTTTGTGTTCAGTAAGGATGGAAAATGGAATAGAGCTGCTCATCGATGCTTACGACATTTTGTACACATGAAGAAGGTCCCTTCCCAGGGGCAGTATGGATGGTGTAATGGTTAGCATTACTGCCTCACAGCACTGAGGTCATGGGTTTGATTCCCACCATGGCTCTAAAGGCCCCCTTACACTTGTCCAACTTGTGTACCTGATTGACCTGAGATTTATCCTATGTTCAAGAGGATCAATCTCTTGGTTAGACCCAATGTGCATTGGATCCTACAGCATCAGACGCATCAGATTTTGACAGATAAATTGGCCCAATCCATCTGAATTGGGTCAAATCTGACAAAATCTCACAAGTGTAATACACACGCAGATTTATCTTCAGATCTGGCTGGTGGGAACAAAAACATGGTTATGGATGAGAGCAAATGACAGTTGACCATTTGCTTGGAAATGCTGGAAAACTGACAAACTGTCACTCATCCATAACCATGTTTTTGTTCCAACCAGCCAGATCTGAAGATAAATCTTACTAGTGTATGGGCACCTTAAGTGGCCCTTTACTGCAGAGTTTGTATGTTCTTCCCATACTTGCATGGGTTTACTCCGGGTACTCTGTTTTCCTCCACAATCCAAAAATATACTGATTATATATATCTGGCTCCTAACAAAATTAACCCTAGAGTGAATGTGTGTGCGTGTACATTTGGTAGGGAATATAGATTGTATGTCTGCTCCACTGGGGCAGGGACTGATGTGAATGTTAAAATATTCTCTGTAAAGCGCTGCGGAATATGTGTGCGCTATATAAGAAATGGTTAATAAATAAATGTCACGTTTCGTGAAGCACCAGCTGGAGTGTAACGGAGGCTGGGTGCTTTGATATAAGGTTGTGGCATCAACGACAGAAGGGAGTGAAGCAATGAGATCAAATAAAACCTTATTTAATGAAGATACTGCGATACAGGATATGAATGATGGCACAATAGTAAAACTGTAGTTTCTGATATGATAAAGTCAATAATATGCAATACTTTATTGGAAAGATTGAAGATGCTTGGTAATTGGGTAGTTGAAAGAAGTACTGGATGATTGGTTGAAGAATTGGATGATTGGATGAGGGTTGGATGATTGGATGGAGACTTGGATGATTGGATGAGGGTTGAGTGATTGAAAGAATAATTGGATGGTTGAATGAAGAATTGGATGGTTGGATGAAGATTGGATGATTGGATAAAGAATTGAAGGATTGAATGATTGAAAGAACAATTGGATGGTTGAATGAAGAATTGGTTGGTTGGATGAAGATTGGCTGATAAAGTACGAATGATCTTGCCGAGTAGGATCGTGGCTGCAGAAACCAGTAGTGACCACGGAGAGTAACCGTCAGGAGTGAGGAGAAAGATAATACCCCTTTGGGGGGCTAACCTTGTCCAGTCCGTATAGGCGGCAGTAGGTTCCGTGATGTTAAAGTATAGCAGTGAGACGATCAGCAGGAGTTGAGAATGACTTCACCGGAGGCGCAGGAACTGTAGTGAACGCTACAGACAGCCAGGAGAGTTCAATGATGCGTGCGGATAGACATCATTGTACTGACTGCCGGTCTTGCCCGGCAAGTCAGTATTTGAAGGGGAAGCTGCGCCGTGATTGGCTTGCTGTTTGACAGCACTGAGTGGAGCTGCGCAGCATAGGCTGATGGATCCCAAAAGATGGGCGCCGCCAGAGGAGGCGACAGAAACCAGCCGGCGGTGATTGTGCACGGATGCTCTGCTGCCGGCATTTCCAGCCAGAGGCCTGAGCAGACACAGACCCATCATGGCAGCTCATGTCTCACGCCACCCAGACCCCGCATGGCATAGGAGTACACACCACCACTGTCACCTGGCGGTGACAGCGCGAGCGAATGCACACTACCAGCATGGGGAACAGCAGCGGAGGTGAGTGCCAGGGCAGTAGACACGCTGATATAGGTCTTAGGGCTAGGCACAGCACAGGGGAACCGGGTAGCAGCTATGGTGGTCGTGACAATAAATACTCAGCACAAGGCAAGGCCATCCCATACTGGGTCCTTCCTCGCATTTGCGGGCACATTGCTACAGTGTGTTAATGATATTCGCAGAGCTGTGAAAGTTGTGGCTTCGTTCCAACTATATATTCTAAGCTGAAGGTGTGTAATTCTTATGTAATATTTACATTGTTTTATTTTTAAATCCAACCACAATATTCCTAGTAAGATACTGGAGAATTTGCACTCTCATCCCAGTAATCTGCATTACTGTGAGATGCTGGGGTAATAACATTTTGTATTTAATAGTTTTACTTTGGTACATTAAACTGTTTTATATTTGTACTGAAAAATCAAATGCTAGCAATGTCAGACAATTGTAGCATTAAACTGAGTTCAGGATCTGGCTGCCAGGTAGACAATAATGCAGTTTACACTTATCTAATTCATTCACGCCAGCTGCACTGTATGATACTAATTGATCTATGCATTGCCTTGAAAATGATGTCCATTTATATGGGAAATTAGTGTGACTACTGCATGGTTTGATAACACTATGATAATGTGTTATATTTCACAACAAATTACTGCACACCTGTGGCAAATAATCCAAATTTCTTCAGTCATAAAGAAATCTACTATATCCTAAAATCATCTGATCCTGTAATAAGATACTATAATGAATAAGAGTAAATGTATAAATGTTTTTTGGTTTAAAATAACTAATCCCAGATCAAGTACAATACAGATACTGAATATACGCCCTGATTCTAAGCGTGTTTGTATGGGGACTGATGTTTAAACTCTTTGCATGTATATATTGTCATATGCACATGTGCAGGGCTTCTGTGTGGGCGCCTTGCATAGTCGGCGTGGTGTTCGCACGGGGGGGGGGAGGGGGTGGGCGGGATGAAGGCATGGCAAGAGGCGTACCATTCGTTTCCTGGGCGTGTCACTCCTGATGGACCAGGCAGTGTGTATGGAGAAGATGCTAACCGATCCACCTGCAGATATATTTACCAGTGTGTACCCAGCTTAACATAGTAAATCTGAAGCACCTGATCCTGTAATTTGATAGGAGTTGTAGTGGGTGGTGGCTGCTCTGCAGAAACAGAGGAAGCACACTTTAATCCAGCTCTGCAGCTAGAACATTAGCATTTATTACAATACAATTTCAACAGCCGTTGGGTGGGTGGCTGTCGGGCCACAAAGCCCGCGGGCCGGAGGTTCCCCACCGCTGCCCTAAGGTAAGCCCCATGGGCCATCAAAATGCATCTTCTGGGGCTTACCATGTGGGATAACCCATAGATTTCAGGCACTTAAACCGAAATCTATGGGTAATGCACATGAGCCATGGGTTTACCACAGGGGGAGACTGCCCAATCGTTGAATCTTGGAGCTTTAGCTGTGCAGTAAATGCCATAGCACACATAATCTGCCATGCTGACTGAAAGAAGCATGTGTTTGGAGCTGCCATTTTCAGCAAAAGATATACATTATTCCATGTACTTCATACTGTAAGGCAATACAAAAAAATAAACATCAAGATCGGTAATAATTACCCTACAATTTCAGATGAACCACTTTTATTCTCCAGTTAATGCTACTGGGAAATACAGGGAAAATTAGGGGTGTCCGTGGTCCTGGACCAGTTCAAATTATTTATCGTCAATGCAGTAGGCAAAACCAGTGTGGGGGGGGGGGGGGATTTCTCAATAAATTCTTATACTATAGAGCGCCGCAATTAAAAAAAGTTTGGGAACCACAGCATTAGAGGATACTGTAAAATGTATCGTTCTGAACGGGATTTCTGAGCAATATCTTTTACAATATCCTCTGCTGTGTACACTCAGTATCATTAACAATGCGAGCTACTGCTGCCAGTATAGCTCATAGAGCATTCACTATTGGTTGACAGTCAAAACGTTGACACATGAAAATGTTGACAAAAGGTCGACAAGCAAAATGCAGACATGAAACAAGGTCCATGTGAGTTTATCATGATTTAAAAAAAAAATAAAACTTGTTCATACTTTATATCATCCCAGTGGGCATAGAGGGAGACTATAATAGTGTGCCATTGGGCATAGAGGGAGACTATAATAGTGTGCCAGTGGGCATAGAGGGAGACTATAATAGTGTGCCATTGGGCATAGAGGGAGACTATAATAGACACAATCCATATGAGGGGATACGGAACACATACAGTGTTGACATAGACACAAAAGACGTGAAAAAATAATGTTGACATTTTGCTTGTGTCGACCGTTTGACCATATCGCATGTCGACCTTTTTCACTATTGACTGTCAACCAATAGTGGTCGACCTTTTGCCTGCCAACCTAGACACTGTTAACCTTATGACCCGTACCCCTCCAGCACACAGCAGAATCATATATTATTGTAGCCTTGGAGAGTGATAAAGTGGAGAGCTAGAGATAAAGTACCACTCAGCTCCTAACTGTCATGTTCCAGGCTGCATTTAAAAAATGACAGAAGTTAGTTGGCTGGTACTTTATATCTATCCGCATTGTCTCTCACCAAGGCTTGGCTAAAAAACCCTTCACTGTAGAACTGCGTTCTTTTAAAAAGAACACCTCAGACATAAAACTACATACAGTAATAGTTTATATGTTAGTATATGAACGCAATAAGTATGTCATATGTGATAAAACTGCATTGCCAACAGATGCATTAGTATTTCTGTCCTAGTATCCCATGATCTCCTGAATCTATCCTGCCTCCTTTGTAGACACCCATCTGTGGAATGGTTTCCATTCAAAAAACTGTCAGGACTTCACAACAAAAGTGGTGTTGTGAAGTGGTGTGAGGATAACAAAATAATCACAATCAACTCAGATGTGATCTCTGGTTCTGTAGTCCAGCTCTCAGTCAGTCGGCAGATGATTGTTGGGCAGAGGTAGTGAAGGAAGGGCACATTTATCTGTGCCCTGGGACTGGCAAAATACTAAGGCCCTTATTCTAGTTGAATCGGACGGATGTCTATTTCGGACAGGAACCGAGTGTTATTAGCCCCGGCTATCTTATGGATCGCGCACACTGTCCGAATGCGGTAAAATACCGCGTGAACGGACTGCGAGTGGATGTTTCATGTGAATACCTCCTCCATCTGTGGGAACCTCCCCCATCCTCCGATGGTTGCCGACCATTGAATGATGGACTGAGTGGTCAAACAGCACCGAGTGCTCCATACCATACAGACATTTTTCCGTATAAAAGCACACGTGCGTCACGGCCGCATTACCATACGCCCATGAAACGCAAGGTGTACGCAAATGGTAATGAGCCCAAACAGCCCTTCACGCCCCTCTCCACCCCCTGCTCGGATGTTCCGTACGATCATTTTCTGCACGGACCTCACGCCGTGTTCGTACGTGTGAGGTGTTCGCACATGCGCAGATACACCTCTGCACATGCGCAAACACCAACCATTGGCCGGCCGTCCGCACTCGGAGCCATCCGACTCAATCAGAATAAGGGCCCAAGTGCACTAATAACTATATATTAAATTTACTTTCCTTAGTGTTCTTCTTTGTATGAGAGAGAGAGAGAGAGAGAGAGAGAGAGAGAGAGAGAGAGAGAGAGAGAGAGAGAAACAGAAAAACCGGACACTTAAAATGGAATTTTCAAGTGCTGCAGTCCCATAATCCATTATATAACATACTTTCCAGCTCCTATAGGTAACTCGAAAGGAGACCAGCACACCACCAAAATGAAGAAAAATACATTGAATAAGTATGAGAATCATTGTTGTACTGTACAGTAAGCCTTTACCTTTCATACAAATCACACATATCTTCCATGGAAACAGATGGAATATATTAACCAGATCCATCTATCTAGTTAACAAAACGTATACATGTATTTATTATACTGAAGCTGTAACTATAATATGGAATAGTGGAGCGACCAGATCCACAGTACAAGGTGGAGTAGTTTCTCAACACAACCAGTCACTCATCACACTGCTAGATAAGTAACAGAAGCTGATTTCTCCACTGTCTCTCTCTCCAAGACTTGATTTGATACACCTCACCCTAGAGCAATCAAATATTTCCACAATCACTGACGGTAAAATTAAGCCAGTCACTCAGAGACTGCACATACGATATTGTGGTTTTAGGTTAATGTGGTATAAATGGGAGGAACAGATGATGAAATTGGCAAATACAGTCAAATGCAGACTGACCATAATCCTTTCAATAAAATATTCATCATAGATGACTTTGAAAGGAATTTGGCAATACGTGTGTAACATACAGTTTTGATGTCCCCCCTTCTCTAAATATGGCATACTGATAGCAAATTCAGTTGTGTGCCCTGGACACGTATGTCTGTTGTAAAATTTTCAAAATAAAATTATGATTTGTTCTTCATACATAAACTGAAATGTGATTGGCTAAAATATGCATGTCTTCCATCAAGACTACAATTCCACATCTACATGATGGCCGACTACATTCTAAGGTTTTAAATTCAAAACGAATTTGTCTACAACCCTAAAGGTGCCCATACACAGTACAATTGTTGGGTGCGATGAGATGCGCGCTCCCGTCACACATCTCATCGCACAGCGCAAAAAGTATGTGCTGCACATACTTTTTGTACTAGATCTCATCTCATCTCATTGCATTGCAAAACCTATGCAATGCGATGAGATGCGATGCATTATTGTATACAATAATTGTACTGTGTATGGGCACCTTTACTGTCATTGTGGTATTGGGACCATGTTCTATTTGCATCTCATAAGTTTACACGAGCGCAGGGCCGGTGCATGGCACCGGAGCGCCCCAGGCGGGGGGCGGGGGGGTGCCCCAGCGCTCTCCGTGCGGTGGGGGGGAGGGGGCTTAGGGTGGGAGGAAGAATTTGTCCGTCTCCATGTGCGGGGCGGGGGGGCAGCGGTGCGGCCATCGCTCCGTGCGGGGGATGTGTGGTGTGTGTGTGCGGCCGTCGCTCCATGCGGGAAGGGGACGGACGGTGCCGGGTGATGTACTGTGCAGCCCGGGCATTGCTCAACAGGGAGGGGCGGGTAGGGGAGGGGGGGAGATCGGCGCTCACCTCCATCTAGACCCGGCGCACATCCGGGGATGGTGCCGGGTGATGCTGGGCGGGCCCCACCGCATCGCTCGGGGGGGTGGGTGTCGGATGAGGGGGGGTGTGAGTTGCTCACCTCTATGGGGGGGACCTCCTGCTCCTTTCTTCCGCCCTCCAGTGGCCGGCGCCCTAGGCAAATGCCTAAGGCTGCCTAGTGGTGGCGCCGGCCCTGCACAAGCGATACATTCACTGGTTATGAATGATGTTACAGGGCCACTGACAGGAAACACTAGGCACCAACCAAACCCCAGACATCCTTTAATAGCAGAGAAGCTGCTGGTTAGTATTAACTGTAATTAACGTAGGGAACAACACAATGTTACATTGCATTTCAACGTCACAAGTGTATGTGTTAATAGACTGCATCTTAGTAGTGATTAAAGTTATAGAAATAATGCATGCAATTTATTAAACAAGTAATGATGCTACATTAACTTTTGCATTATTTTGTTGACAGCAAAACAAAAGATAACATGCCAAGACCCAAACAGAGAAATGTTTAGCGTTGAGAGACAGTCGTGTCCATTGTTTGCAGAGATAAGCAGGGCCCCAGCGAACAATTAAAGCTTTCAATAAATAATCTGTAAGCACATTCCTTTGATTTACTGTTATTTGATACAGCAGTTAGTTTCAATGGGGCAGTTAATATTGATCATGTTAAGCACTGCAGACAAACATGAAACACTCCTAGAACTCTATGGATTATTGCTCTTTATTCTGTCCGTCTTTCAGGTTACTTGTAATGGCTGTGAATTTTCAAGTCAATAACATCAATTAGTGCTATATGCCCTTCAAAACACAAGCAAAAGCACTTCTATCTATATAAGCTGCACAATAACAAACACTGACATTATCAAACCAATGGGGCCATGCACCCCAAATCCCTAAATATTCACCTCCCCAATTGATACTATTCAAAAGCTTTTTTCACATCCTAAATACAAATATTAGTAATGTGTAGGAATAGAGGGTACAACGTTTTGCAGCAGGGGCACACTCAGAATATTGAGGGAATATTAAATTTCATGCAATATTCCACAATTACTACATACAGACACATGAGAAAATATCAATGTTGTATGTATACTGTACACATAGGGCCTGATTCGGGTTCACTTGCAAAAGCAATTTCTCTCTCTAATGGACAAAACCATGTGCACTGCAGGTGGGGCTGATGTAACATGAGCAGAGAGAGTTAGATTCGGGTGATATTTTGTTTCTGTGCAGAGTAAATACTGGCTACTTTATTTTTACACTGCAATATAAATATCAGTTTGAAGTACACACCCCACTCAACTGTAACGCTCTCTGCAGATGCTACATCATCTGCAGACACCGCATGCAGCAATCCTATACCTTAGAAATACTACATACTGTACACAAGCCTCGCAACAGTGGGATATTCCATATCAGGAGAGGAAGTGGGGTGCAGCATGCTGGGGGCATAAAGGTAAAATAATGGACGTGATTATCACTTCAGTGGGCATTTTCACCAGAACACACCATTTTTATGTTATGTAAAATTGAGGCATCTCCTTTTAAATCAAGATTGTTATGGTAGTAAGAAGTACTAGCAAATCAGTAGTATCCTGCCAGAATTTGGGTGGTTAGGACGTATGCATACACCAACTCTGGGTTTAGGAAGATAAATATGCATATTCTCTCTCTCTCGTTATATATATATATATAATATATACGCACACTGTACAACTATAAGCAAACTATGTATAATCAATCTATACATATATGCTAATATGCTACAAGTACTACAATCAGCAAATATTTATATTGTATTTATACATCTACAATGCAAAATCATACAACATAACATTCATCATCTATCTTTACAATCGTATGCTTATCATATATTCCTTTAAATGGGGACGCTCATGAATTAAACATGTTCTGTGGTTGTTTACAACCAGGTGATGTGCAAACCTGTGTAATTCATTAGTGTCCCAATTTAAATGGACAGTATGATAATCTATAAACATACAGTATAGTATTCATCATCTATTTATGCACATTCCCTACAGGTGCTACATGATCTATCTATAAACATACAGTATAGTATTCATCATCTATTTATGCACATTCCCTGCAGGTGCTACATACAGAATAATATTCATCATCTTTCTATAAACATACTCAACAGGTGCTACATACAGAATAATATTGCTTATGTACAGTATGTATACACATACTCTTGTCGGGAGCCGATAACCTACTAGTATGTATTTGGTTTTCAGGAGGAAACCAGAGTACCTGAAGGAAACCACACAAGTACAGGAAGACTATACAAACTCAACACCGTTAGAGCCATGGTGATAACCGAACCCATGACCTCAGCGCTGTGAGGCAGTAATGGTAGCCATTTTACCATCATTTATGTACTGTATACACATACAAATACTGCATGATGCAGGAAAATACTTCCCAACTGTTTACCTTGGCATACCACACAGGAAATAATCATGTATATGTATATATATATTGTATATATATATATAGGAGACAGGGAGTGGCACTCAGGTCACAGATAGCTTCAAAAACAACAGTACAGTGTCTTGTTTATCTTATTAATATATATATATATATATATATATATATATATATATATATATATATATATATATGACTTCAGGCCACATTTACAGCGATAGAATAAACTGGGATGCCAGGAAGAGCAGTAATGCAGAGGTTGAACATGAAAATAACTATTGGAACTGATGTTATCAGATCTACCATGCTACAGAGCTATGCGTTCTGTATAAATAAATATTTGCAATTGTGATGTCAATTATTACAGTAGGTTGACTATTTTCTTATTATAATGTCTAAAACTATACATTTTTCTTTTCCCAACCAAGTGAACACTTTTAGGGCGGGATGTTCTAACACCCCTTCACTAGCCACCGCATTCTTAATGATCGCATATGCTCTAACATATACGATCATTAACGCAAGGGACAGCTCTTGCGATAAGAGCTGTCCCTTGCAATGCGGGTCCGGTGCTGGACTTCCGGGTTTGTGACCCGGGAGTCCATCTGCGCATGTGAAGAACACGGCACCAGCCACAGGGCATGCTGGGAGGGATCCGTGACGGATCCCTCACCCAGCGCTGCGGTAAGAAGCCCATAGGCTTCTGCAGGGAATCACCAGCTTTTGCTGGCGATTCCCTCCGCAGCGGTGACACTGCGGAGGGGGGACAGAGCATACAGAAATGCGGTAAAAACCCGGATAACGGGTTTTTTTACTGCATTTCTGCTTAAGAGAATCTCCCCCTTAGACAGAACAGCCCTGAATGGTGGACTTGAAAAAGGCTCATGTTTAATAGAAAATGTTTGGAGTAGTACAGCAAAGTGTTATCTTGGCATGATGCAGATTTTGGGCTGAGCAGCCGAGGGCTTGCATTGCATGTATGAACATTGGTGGGTATGATTTGCAGAATGGGAGTGCTCAAAGCAGCAGCTCTGTGTTCTAGAGTCCTCCTGTTGCCCACACCTTGACTGCAAGTGCAGTGTACCCTTTCCTACTGTGCTCTGCTTTGAGCTGAGAGGGAGTTACAAGCATCAGCAGAATAGACAGCTCATGTACACCATATGTCTTTAGGAGGTGTCAGCACACATCTGTAGCAATGTGAGAGGGGAAAGTGTGTGTCTGACATTGGTCCTAGATTAGGGATGACCATCACAACATTGCCATTAATATTAACAGAAGAGCCACCATCGCAGGATGACAGCCAGCCATTGCAAGTAAACCATTAATGGCTACTTGGTGAAAATATGCAGTGTAATCAAACAATTTTGAGCATGCACAAAGGAGTTATTTAATAACTTATACTGACTGTGAATGGTGTTAGGACAAGATCATAAATATTTGGTGCCTTCACCATCGTAAGTGAATTGTGGTGTTATCTTATGTTTCCAACATGTGCTCAAAACACTCACTCACACAACGTAACCATAAAAAGTTTGTTTCAACATTAATTTGTGAAAACATGTGGGGCTTTGCATGAACCTTCACATTTTTACAGAAAAAAATATGGTATATTTAGGAAAAAAAGACAAAAAAACAAAGACAACAAAATAAAATCTGTCCCTTAATTAAACACATACATAATGTACTAGATGGGATATATACAGTACTTTCTAAAGTGTATACAACACTTGCCGTAACACCCAACAACAAAAAATGAATAACACTACTATGCAACACTAGGACAAAAATTGTGATTCAGACTGTTGGTCAACAGTCAATAGGTGTCAATAGGTCGACAACTATTGGTCAACATGCATTTAGTGGACATGGTAAAATGGTCAATCTTTATATCTTTACATTTTTTTACCGTTCATACTTTACCATCCACATCTACTACTATTGGGAACGGTAAACTGTGCCAAGTGCAGCACTAGTGGAGCAAATCAGCAGTACTACAAGTACAAATTGACACCCAAAAAAAAACTAACTAAACAACATATTGACCTTTTTATGTGTTGATTGTTTTCAGGACAACGTTTTTTTTCCCATGTCAACCTTTTTGGGGTCAACATTGACACTGTCGAGCCAACGAAGCAAACCCTATAAAATATTGCTACCAGCTTACATTATATCTACTAGTACATAGAAAAGGTAAAGCACCGTATAATTAAAATAAATAAAGAAAGCCCATAGAACATGTATTAGGGGATTAGGTTCTAGGGATAGTATCAAATCAGGGAATATGTTTATTGAATATAAATGATGGCAGCAAAAATAACATATCAAGCTCCTTTCTATTAAAGTCAACATGTTCTGACAATCCTAATAAACTAATTAAGTTTGCCTTTAAGAATTTTCTTCTGTAACACATGGAAATGCAACTCCAGATTAAAACATCAGGAACTAAATTTTCACTCGCATTCATTTCCATTTCAGTTAATTATAGCCCTGAGCTTTATAGCAGCCCAGACTAGTCTTTTGAAGCCTGAAATGGCCTACAGAAAAGCAGCTTTTCACAACTGCGGACTTTGATGAAAAAGTAAAGGTGATTTGGCTTGCAGTTTTAATGGTTTAATTTGACAACCGATTGCAAGAACCGCTTCAACACAGAACCCAAAGATCTTTGAGAAGGAGAACTAATATGTTAAATGGGACAGTAGATAATGCAGCACAAGCACATTCAGCAAATGAGTCACATATATATCCTGGAGGTCACATCATATTGCAATGTATAAGAAAAAGCAAACGTGTTGATAATTTCACACATCTGGTTACAAGGGGGATTTGTTGGAGCCTTTACAAATGCTAATTAACCTTTTACTGACCAATCCAACACAGCGGTGTAGCTGCTAGCTTGGCGTACAGAAATATTTAAAGTCCCCCGCCCGGTTGGTGCATCATTTCTACTACAGGAGAGAGTGCTATTTCTTGTGGCAGAACTGCAGAGAAAGATACAAAATAATGTATTATAATGTCAGGACTACACAACTTCCAATTCTGCCTTTTAAAAATAATACAAATACAAAAGTAAAATACTACGGTAGAGTAAAGAAGCATATGTATGTCCCAGTGGAGGCCTCCAATTTTACATTCGCCATGGCAAAATAGGTAAACCAATCGTTCTTCGTGTATATCTGTATATATGATATTACATTTGCATAAAGTGCACAAACAGGATTTCATTACATGTGCAAAAAATTGGGAAAAAATGGGGTGTAGATGGGGCACATTAAGGGACGTCTCACAGAGCTTTTTGATTGAACAACTGGCTGAATTTTCACAGCACCCTTACGGTGGTTTATTCGCTGCTTTTTTTATCCTCCGCTTTTAATGAGCTGATATTTACCCTGGCTAGTCGCAAAATATAATGCAAACATATTATCAGGTAGATGCAAGCCAAAGTATGTACAATCTGGAAATAGACACTTGAGGCAAAGATCTCCCAGGTTCCCAGAATTTACTGCCTTATATAACAGATAAATGTAGGCTAGGCAAACTGTATATTGGAAGAAGAAAGGGAAAAGTTAAAACTGATGAAAGGGGATGTCTGAATGAGCCTCTAGGCAGTGCTATGTGCTGACTACAACCACACACACACACACACACACACACACACACACACACACACACACACACACACACACACACACTGCATTTGCAGATTATGAAGCACAATGGACATTCAACAAATAAACTGGGTGTGATCTACATTGCAGATATTAATGTTCAAATTGCCAGATCTCCGTAGTCCAGTAAGAACACTAAGAATTGTTATTTTAAAGTGATATTTTATAATAAGAAGCTTAATATGAACAGTGCACAAATTTCTCTATCACACTCTTTGCAAGGTGGGTGGCATTTATCAAAGCTTCGGGAGGGAATATAATAGACGTAAAGTACTAGCCAATGAGCTTCTATCATACATTTTGCATACTGTTTAAAAAAAATGACAGGAGATGCGGTTGATATTTTAATGGTGCCCACACACAATACGATTTTCAGATGTGGTTTGAACTTTTTTTTAGTTCAATACGCATCGCTTATAGTTGAAATCGCACCGTATTTATTTTGGCTTGCGATGTGATGTGTATACTACCACGTAGTTCATATCGCAAGATTAAAAAAGTATGTGCAGGCCGTACTGTTTGTACAAGATCGCATCACAGTTTGTTTTATCTCTGTTTACAATTGTAAAGCGCAACGGAATCTGCTGCGCTATAAGAAACTGTAAATAAATAAATCTACTTCAAATTGTAGCTTATCACATGCAATTTGAGCTAGATGTGATCTAATACAAAATGCATCTAGTACAAAATGTATCACGTGTGGGCACCTTAAGTGAGAGATTTGGTAAGAATTCTCCAGATTTTTTAAAGCTGCAATCATTTACACTGCAAAACCAGTTTGATTTTGCTGTGTAATTGATTGCCGCTGTAAAAAAAAAAAAATGGAGATTTCTTACCAAATCTCTCACTTTCTGAAATTCTCATCCTATTACATTTCCCCAGTTATGTCTCACAATTCATCACTCTCCAATCTTTGCCCCCTTTGTAGTTCATTTAATATTTAGATGATTTTTTTCTAAATAGGAGAACATATTTGGAATGGCATCTATGGGTTACGTAGGCCGGACTTTAGGGTATATAAGTAGAAGAAACACAAGGAGTAAATGTAAAACAGTACTAAAGACCCTTCTGTCTGTCTGTCTTCCGTGATTATCTATTGCCCTATCTTTTATTTCCCTGACTATTCAGCATCACTGTCTGAGTCCGCAGTCCTTCTTATACTTCCCAAAATGAACATATTTTTTTAATGTATTTTTATATTATTTATTTTGCTACTGTCAATACGGATTCATTAAACCTCTATAAATAAATGTATACAAACTAGCTAACGTCAGATGTGCTTTATATTAAAATTGTCCAGCAGTGGTTATGTACACACGAAATATCGAAGAAATCCATTTTCTCTGAAGTTACGTATGTAGTAGCTTCCGTCATGCACAAATATAATATCTGCAACATCCACCATTAGCTGCTAACACCCACTGCTTTACTTATAGAAACAACTTCCGGTACAATTACAAAAATAAAAATGCCTATATAATAAAGATATTTAACCTTGTTGAAAATCGAATCCGCAGTAACTGGTCACAGAAATACCAGATGGATTTTTCCCCCCATCAGCCCAAGCGGTGATGAAAATCAATGCAATGGGCAGGGCAAACTATGTGTGGTAGCGTTTATATGGAGAAAGCAGCTCTACTATAATTACTTTGGAAGGAAAAAAAAATATCCCTGGTTGTAACAATAATAAAAATATAGATCCACAATCCGTCAAACACCAGTATAAACCATAGAAACCTCCTGCATATAAATTCTACTATGTAGCATGTTCTTTAAACCACCGACCCACCCAATGTGAATGAAAAAAAAAACAAGATGTCTTCATAAAATCTGTATTTTCTTTCAAAGTAATGGGTGATGGATGACTGCCACAGCCCAAATGTTACTGTTACAAAACTTTCAACCATTATTTCGATGCTACAAAAAATAACTACACCTATAAATCTCTGCTTTGCAGTAAAAGAATATAACAGATAACAGAGCTGAGTATAAAATACCTCTTAAAAGCCCAGTATCAGTACTAAAAGTTTACTTTAAATTCCTCAGTGCTGCTACAAAAGCTGTGTATTCACCGTTACTTGCAAAGGCTGTGTGCCAGACAATAAATACTTCCGTAATTTATCGCAGGAACGCAAAAGGCGTAGGTTCTCCTACTCTATGTATATAACACCACTGACGGGACACTACTCCCCCTGCAAAATCAGGACAGATACGCTAAGGAAATCACCAGTAACACACAGATGTTCTTCTCTTTTCTGCTTCTTTACAGTAAAACATTGACTGTAACACATATTTAGTGGTGTATTTATCAAAGCTTGGTCAGAGATAAAATCATGAGGGATTAAAGTTACAACCAATCGGCCTACACAATGTAAGACAATAGCTGATTGGCCGGTATTTTATCACTTACCATTTTATCTCTCCCGGAGATTTTATAATGAACCCCCTTTATCAGGAGAAAATGGTTTATTAAATTGTGAAGTCTATTTCTATCTGTGGGGGTATTTATCAAGGCTTGTAGAGGTAAAATAGTGAGAGATAATGTACCAGCCTGTCATTTTTAAAACACAGCCTGTAAAATATAAGGAGAAACTAACTGGCTGGTACTTATAGATTATTTGTTTCTTTATTAACAATTATTTATATAGCGCACACATATTCCACAGCACTTTACAGAGAATATTTGGCCATTGGCATCAGTCCCTGTCCCAGTGGAACTTACCCTCTATATTCTCTACCACATGCACACACATTCATGTTACATTTAATTTTGTTGGGAGACAGATAACACCAGTTTATTTTTGGAATGGTACTTTATATTTAACAATTTTATTTCTATCCAAGCTTTGATAAATACCCCTATCTATATGATTTAAATATGATATGTATGCATTGTGTAAATAATCACAATTTAAGCTACTTTAGGAGTATACAACCAATTTTTATTTATACTCAATAAAATAAATCAGCTAAAAGTATTATTGTACGCAATCAATTTTCATTTTCGTCATGACTTTTATTCTTGTTTTATATTTGGGCTTAGAAAATCACTCCAATTCTGAATTCAGTTATTGTTTTTTTTCAGTACCCAATCTTGAAGGTACATCTAATCTTGAAGGTACACTTCAGTCCCCATTCAACAATCACAACATTCATAAAATATTTAGACTTTTTTGTAAAAGCACGCTTTTGTTACATCAACTGAAATATATTCTTTTAACTGATGAGATTACATAAACAGTCTTTTACTGAATAAACAGAAAATAAAAGAAAACCGTAAAAAAATGTTGTCAATGAATGTTTGTGTTTAATATTTTTTCATTTATTTTTTTCCCCTCCTTTCTACTCTTTTGCTATGAGTTTTACACTTGGAATCCTTCCAAGGCAAACTGCACAAGCCAAAATTTAGCAGAAGAAAAATCTGTTTATATACTCTTTCACGAAAGCACTAGAAAATAATTTATGTAAAGGCCAGATTTATAAAACACAGAGGGAGTGGTGTGGAGGAGGAGGCAGTGAACACATTGAAATGCAATCATACAGTGGGAAGAAAAAAAAGAAGTAGAAGCAGTTTAATAACATATTCAAGAGTGTATGGAACATCCATGCCTTCCAATGGCTATATAAGCAAGGTTACAAAAAAATGAAAGTAAACTAGTGTACTGTCACTATCACTATCTCCTGGATATAACACAAACCAGTAATATGCTTACCACTTTCATGGTTTATATAAACAGGGTTCAGGATTACTTTGATAAGGCCACTTCCTCAGAGATAAAAAAAAGTATATACAAACACCCCGCTACGGTGCACATACTGTATGCAACTTCTACCGGACCATTATGATAATCCTTTATACCCTATAATACATAATATGCCAATGGTAGATACTGTACATTTGAAAAACTTAGGGAACTGTTTCTTAAGACGATACCCTATGATCTAAATAGACCGTACTGTTCCTCATCTTTTGTCACTTCTAGTAGACAGTAATCTAGAACAGGTAATTTGAGTGAAACATTATCTCTCTTTTTTTTTTTTTATTATCTAACAACAGCATAAAGTATCACTGGCATACCCGAACCATGTTGTCATAGTTCATTGAAAGATTGAAAATATGTTACGGTGGGCGCTTGGAACCACAATTTTATTTTATGGCAGACGTTTAGATGGAAGAAAGAAAATTACATTTAGTGATACTGAGCTTTCAGTGCTCATAAAGCACCAAAAAAAAAAAAAGAAGTAACAACCTAATTGAGGGAACAATCCACAGCCGAGGTGTCGAACACTGTTTTAAAACCACTGTGATAAATAGCTGAGCAATTCATCTAAATCAGTGTCAGAGGGAAGCAGCATCCTGCAGGCTCCTTGGAGCAGTGAATGGCTTGCACATTCTGGTGCCTATGGTCATTTCTCAAAGTTGAAGCTAAGCACCACTGCTGTTTACAATATATGTGTTCTCGGCACCAGGTCAGCATCAGATAACAGGACTTCACAGAGCACAAGCTCTTCCTCCTACTGTAAGTGTGCAAACCACTGCCTGTAATTGATGGCTAGACAAGTGACCAGGAGCCCTGCTTATTTAGCACAGTCCAAACTTTTAAGTCCCAGCAAAGCAAATTTAAAGGTGCTAAGGTCAAACTCAAGAATTATGGCTTTGAAGACAGTCCTAGTAATAGCAACAGACAAGCACCAAACACGACATTAGTTGGCAGCCATATAACACATGCTAACACAAACAAACACAAATAAGAAAACAAAAATATTGCTCTGTTGGTAAATCAAATTAAAAAAACTTTATACGTTCTTTTTTACAGATGACGCGGTTTAAGTAATACAGTATTACTCTCCCGTAACTAGGACATAATGTTAGTAGTGAAATAATATTAATATGTAAACTTAGAAGTGATCTAAGGGATATAAGAGATATAAGGGATTTTGTAATGGATATATATAATAAGATATATAATAAAATAACGATATTGCCGTCTTTATAGGTATAAACAAGTATGTACATACAACATATACATTCACAATTTTATTAGTCATAAACAGTCATAAAAGGACACGCAACAAATACATGAGAAATTAAATGATTCCTATTAAAGATATGCAATAATTTACCGTAAATGATTAATTTTACTTGCCAGTGACACTAAAGATGAAAGGAAGGAGTGCGTTTTAATGGATGTCATCTTAGAGTTCAGTTATTTATGGCATGCAGTCAGAAGCAGTGATGAGAAGAAAATAAAGCCAGGCAGGCTGGTAAGGGGACCTACATTGAGCACTGTGCCGGTGATGGTGGTGCTGCCATTCTGTCTGTGCCAATCCGCTGAAACACGCTTTAAGAGCTTTTTCCTGGAGCATGCAAGAAGACGGGCTCGCAGTGTAGAAATCCAGCATCTGCCCAGAGCTGACTGCTAGAACATCCATACAGTCAAACATGATTCCCCCCTATACAGAATGCCTGTAAAAGTGCTTTTCCTTTAGGTGCAGAGTAAAATGGCATCTAAAAGTACACCCAACTCCATCAAACTCTGCCCCTTTTTTTTGGCACGTCGGCTGTTGGTCTATTTCCCAGACCAGAATCATGAATTATGACAGACAACACAGCTAAAAGCCTGTAATTGATCCAAATGATCATTTACTATTTTCCAAGCTTCGCAGCCATTCCAGCAAAGCCGGAGAGGGGGACGGAGAAATCCAATCTGTCAGCTGCAGGCAAAATGTCTCTAAATTCCTGATGCTGCTCGAGCCTCCTGTAGCAGCTAATAAGCTGCAAGCAGCTCTTCAGAGGCGACTGAACTCAAAGTCTGCAAAAATAACAACATTTATTTCATCTAGCACTCGGGTCCCCCCTTCTGCTGCGAATAGATCCTTCTGCTTTTGAGCAGCTCACTTCCTACTACTTGTGTCACACAAAATGAAAGATTGCATTGCCTAATATATGCGAGTGAACTCTCCATGAACCCTTCCTAGGCTGCTAACCTTCAAATGACCCAAACCAGTCTGACATCACCAACTCCCAGGATTCTCACACAGCTTAAAGACTAGCAGCAACCCTGCACAAGCAGCAGACACACACACACACACAGGCAGGCAGAGCAGGGATGCAGGCTGCGCTACATAAACTATATATATATACATACACTACGTGCAACATGGACGATAGCAGGACAACATGCACACAGCCTCATTATGGACCCTTCACATTTTTTTATTTTGCTAATTGTAAAATGTATTGGAATTTTTTTTTCTTCAGAAAACTAAACAACCCTTCTGCTTTTTATATTTTGTTTTTGTTTTGCTGAATATGAATATTTATGATTATTACATATTTTCAGGAACATCATATTAAGAAATAATTTATATTTGCCTAATGATCAAAGACATTTATACAATGAATGCAATGTGTTTATTTATTTATTTTGTTTTTCCACCGTAGTGTGTTACAATCTTTCCAGATGACCATTAATCCGCAGCTATGTCCTGATGAAGGGGCAGCCTGGGGTGAGAAGTCACATATGCCAAATTTAATCAGAGCTCAGTGCTTTTTCTTTATTAGAACAATAAGACGGCACACAATAAAGGGCACGCCAGCAGCAGCAGCAGGTTCAGTGTTAATATCACATAACAGTTCGCCTATCGGCCGAGGCTTGTGTTCCTGTATCCCTAATCACCCCCCCCCCTTTCCTGCAGGCCCCCATCAGCACAAGAGGCCACTGTTGAGGCATCGATGAAAGCTGTTTTTTCCTTTCGCTTCTTCAACATAAGAAGGATGTAGTGCTTCCCTCTTCAGAGGACCATTTACCAACATTTAGATTAGTAAATTGCTGCTCCTACACCCGTCTCCTCATCCATAAACATATTTCAGGCTAGGATAACACGTTCCAGGCTTATAGGCACAATGCCTAATCATTATTATTACTATTATTATACAGTTTTTTATATTAGTGATAACATTTATTCACTTAGAACTATAAAGTATTTAGAAAACAGCTAATATTGTCACCTTCCTTTCATTTAACTAGCGATTTCAGGTTTAGCTAAAAAGGACAGAAATAAAAATGTATACGGCATAATTTTACTCTACTATGACCACCATCAAGTAATCTAGTGTAAATTAATGGGCAGTGCCATTCCAAAAAGGTGTATCTGGAGATAATGGGCCACACCTACAACAGTATATTTGTGCACTACAATAGACTTAGATAACTACAAGTGCAGGTTACATTTCTTTGTTATTTTACCGTGTATACAATATAAAGTCAGTTGTACATTAATAATGTGCAACTGGATTTAGGAGGTTATTCAGGTTCACACGCAAAGCTGCAAAATTCTCAGCTTTGCGTGTGGTTTAACCGCCGCCCGCACGAACGCTGCCCCCCTCGCACACCAAATTTGCCCGCACACCTGCGAATGGATGTTTAGAATAAACATCCATTCCCAGCTTGCATGCGGGGAGGAAATCATTCAATGGTCGCTGACCATCAAATGATTTCTAAGGTGCACGCAAATCTAAGACACTATCTAGTGTTTTAGATCTGTGGGCTCCCTGTACGGGAAATGGGTGGGCACCTCAAATTCACTGACATCAGCTGCCAGCCCCCGGCACCCGCATCATCAACGAATTACCATGGGAATGCCCAGCATTTTCATGAGAACACCCATGAAACGCTGGTCGTTCCCATGGGCGCAGCCTGTCGCCCCCACCTGCACTGCTAGGTGCGAACGGGACACATGCGCATAAATACTTATGCATGTGTGCAGTCCCTAAACATCGCTCCCCCATGTGAACATGCGGGGGAGCGAATGGACCTGAATAAGGTCCTTAAGCAGAGTCTACAGTCCAGGGTGCATCAAGAGAAGATGGGGCCCATTTACAACCTCAGTCTGGGCTCCCTTCCCTCATCGGTAGATAGTGGCGCTGCTCTGATCCATTTCCCTGCTGCACATGCGCAAAATCCTGTGAAAATGCACACCCTGAACTCATTATAGATATACCATTTACTACAGGTACAATACAGAAAAATAATTACACAGAGTGGATAAGGTTGGTTAAGTGCTGTCACATCACCCCATATATGGCAGATTTGGGGGGAGATTCTCTAAAGCAGAAATGTGGTAAAAACCCAGTTATCAGGGTTTTTACCGAATTCATGTATGCTCTATGGCCCCTCCGCAGTGGCAGCGCTGCGGAGGGAATCGCCAACAAAAGCTGGCGATTTCCTGTTGAAGCCTATGGGCTTCTTACTGCAGCGCTACTGTGGGGGTTCCATCACGGATCCCTCCCGGCATGCCCCCCGCCGTCCCCATCACTCTGCGCATGCGCAGACGGACTCCCGGGTCTCTGACCCGGAAGTCCAGTGCCGGCACTGCATCGCAAGGGACAGCTCTTATCACAAGAGCTGTCCCTTGCGTTAATAATCGCATATGTTAGAGAATATGCGATTATTAAGAATGTGGTGGCCGGCGAAGGGGGGCGATAATGGGCAGCGGATGTTAGAACATCCCGCCCTAAATAAGGTAAACATCTTCTTAAATCATAATAAAATAACAAATAGCAATACAAATAGATAGTAAAGAACATACAGCTAAGGATCAGAGGCAAAACAAACAGCAATACATTCAATTCACAGAAAAAACAAACATACAGTACAGTATGATCATCATATGGGAATAATCATTTAGCCACCATGGTAATCAATGATTTCTGATTTATCTCAAGAACACTGATCAGTGACAGATGTCCCATAGGAGTCTTATTACCAAGTATATTGTCGGCAATTATACTAACATGGCTTCTCAGGAACGTGCAAACAGAAATGGAACGTCTAAAGGTGCCCACACACGCACCATTGCCGGCGGTGCGATGCTGTACGATGGGGTGCGCGCTCCCGCGGCACCTCATCGTACAGTACAAAAAGTATGTGCTGCACATACTTTTTGTACTAGCTTTTTCTAGCATAGCATCGCATCGCATGCACATCGTATGCACAACGCATACGATGCAATGCTATGTGTGCTAGTTAAGCCCACAACGCACGCCGGAATCGGTGCGTGTGTGGGCTCCTTAAGTGCAAATCAGCTGAAACAGCACAAAACCAGACCATATAGGTATGCAAGTGTGCACCTACTTTTCTGGAATAGTGCAAAATGAGATTACTCTTTGGATTTGGGTGGTCTTATGCTATAATAGTAATTGGATATATTCACAAAAAAATATCTTAATATGTAGAAATAGACTGTTTAAATTGTTAGCACTCTCAAACTAAAATAATTAAATGCATAATGGATACAACTATATATTAACATTAAATGTATTTATATGCTATCTGTAAGATCTGTGTAATGTATTACTGAGCTTATTATAAACTAACATGCATGCTAGCATCACATTGCAATAATGTTGTAATATAATAACTGTAATCATGATGAACCTCAAAGGAAACCTCAAATGGTGTAGTTTGGACATTGTTGGCCAGAAAGTGGAATTTTAATGGCAATGTTTAGATTTTTATCAGTGATACTTTTTTGACATCTGTGACATCACCGGTAACAAAAATCCCACTGAACATTGCGGCTAAAAGTTACAGCACAATATGTACATACCTTTTGTACAAACATTTTCGATAACTTATAATTCCATAAAGTCATATAATACAGATAGAAACCCTCTATGACTTGTTTTATCCGGTGCAAAATGTGCAGCTTCTAAACTTCCCAGAGACCTTACTATTGCAGTTACCTGTACTGAAATCATATATGTTAAGGGTGTTTTTGAACAGTAATTATTTAATGACACCCAGCTTGCAGCATTGTTAAATGAAGTGGATCATTTATGAACATAGACCAAAGAATGCAAGTGCAAACCACATGTTAAACACATTTATGATGTTTCTGCACATATTTATATTTGACATGCCATACATTCACATATGTTATGTGCCAGATATGTTGTCTTTCATTCCACACACAAGTTTATTCCATTTATATAAAATTATATTGATGGGGTTTACATTACATAAGTTAGAATGCCCAACATATTGAAGGGGCTATTGAATTGAGTGTCTCTATACATTAAAATCACATTTTGGAATGTTGGAAGGTATGCACAATTTAATATACACCCCCCTCTCCCCGAGTCCCCCAAAGGCTTAATCCAGTCCTACGCCCCAGGATGATGGTAAGAATTACATACAGTAAAATTATGCTTCATTATACAAAACATTCTAAAGTGTAAAACACAGATATAAATATTTCATGGAATCTCTGGTGCCATACCCAGGACACATGTGATGTCATGACAAGCATCATACCTCCCAACATGACCCTCTCCAGGAGGGACACGGTGCTCTGTTTCTGGACTTCTCTCTTAATTTATAATTGCTATTACCGGTGGTGAAAACCCTTTCTTATCACTTAACCTGTTCAAAACAGGTGAAAGCAATCATATATTAAGAGGGATGTCCAGAAACAGAGCATTGTGTCCCTCCTGGAGAGGGACATGTTGGGAGGTATGCAAGTGCTGGTGGAGCTGCAGAGAAACTGGTGGCTGCCAGGTGCACACTTCAGGCACCCCACAAGTGGGCAGGTGTCATTGGATAGCAACTTCCTGCCCCCTCAGCTTTGTGTCCTAGGCAAAGGCACTGGTTGCACATCCCTTGTTACGTGCCTGTTTGTGAATTCTGAAAAGGTGTAAACAATAATATATGGTGCAATGTTGCATAACAATTTTCACAGCTTGACAAATACTGTAGGTCACACAAAAATCAACCTCTACAGTTAAAAAATGAAAATAGAAAAAAGCCAATAACATTAAATTCTTTAGTTAAATAATGTTAACACATTTACACCATATCCTTCGAGTCATGGTGTTATTGGGTAAACATTTATTTGTACTAGGGGACTGATCCAGTTGTATGCAAACTCAGGGACAATATTAACTATTGGGAACAATGACAACAATAAAACAAGTAACTAACAAGTAAACTAACAGTTAAGAATCCCCTGCATGCATTAAACATAGTAAACAGAAATACAGTAGATCCTACGATATGCTTAAAACTAAAATAAACTTTAAATAAGCTCTAAAATCGGTACACACACTTTTATGGAATATCACTTTATTATTATATATGTATATAATACACACTACAGCTAAAATAATAACTTTAACTTTTACGACAAGGCATTTGCACACACACACGCAGTATAGTATAAATATTTATACTTTTAGTACAATTATTTAAATACACCTTGCACAGGTATCACAATGGGCACTAATAACTGTGTGCTTCAGTTGTGTTTTTTTTACTCTATTATATGTTATTACTACATCATCGAATCAAGCCTCCAATGTTATAAGGGAGAAAAACATACAGTAGCTTCACTGATTTGTCCTTATATTAATTACACCAAGAATGTCCAAATTGTGGCCCTCCGGCTGTTTTGAAACTACACATCCCAACATACCTTGCCATAGTTTTAGCATTCCCTAATAGCAATTTTGCGGCAAGGCATGATGGGACTTGCAGTTTTACAACAGCTGGAGGGCCATAGTTTGGACATGCCTGTTTTACAGCTACAAGAAAATAGTCTCGGCTTAAGAGACTGTTGCCGCTGCTTTGCATCACTGGTCATGTAATGTGCCTCAGATGTGCTCAGCCTAACACTTCCGGGAACCAGGACATACACAAGTGCAGAAAATGAAAATTAATCACCAGAAGTGGGGCAGAAGTACATGTACAAAAGGTATTTATGGACACCATGAAGATTTTTTTATGATTTTTCTTCATTTAAACTATTTTTTAAAATTATTATCTGCAATTGCCTTTTATATCATATGCATAGGGACTCTCCCCTGTTTACATAGATACAATTATTAACAATCAGTAGAATCACTCAGCAGCAAATGATATCAACTAGAGACTCCTGAATAGTAAGGATATAAATAGGAAACCTTGCCTTCCCAGGTTTAGCATACAGATACACCAGTAGATATAGGAAGAAATGTGGGCGTCACTCCAGGACTTTTCTTGGTGCAAAAATTTAATGGGGGTCAACGGCGTTTCTGGCCGGGGCCCGTCATCAGGACATGATGGGCCCGAAACGCCGTTGACCCCCATTACATTTTTGCACTAAGAAAAGTCCTGGAGTGACGCCCGCATTTCTTCCTATAAGAAGGGGTCACAGGTGAGCACTCCACTTGGTAAAATGTACAAAGCCAGGCACATAAAGGTTGATAATAAAAAGAACTTACCCCCCACGATGCATACCTCCCAACAGTCCCGATTTTAGCGGGACAGTCCCGATTATTAGGGCCTGTCCCGCTGTCCCACCCGCGGACAGCAGTGTCCCGCGGTGAAGGGGGGTTGTTGGGAGTCCCCCCTGTCGGCTGCTAAGCAGCAGGGAATAAACGCTGTGCGCATGCGCACAGCGTCTATTCCCACAGCCAGGGGGCTGGGGGCATGGCTAGAGGCTCACAGAGCCTCTGGGTCATGCCCCCATAGTGGCAAAATGGGGGGCGTATTCTCGTGGGAGAGCTGCGAGTATAGGCCACGCCCCGAAATTAGCCCACGCCCCGAAAATTTTGGCAGCTGTTACTGTCTACATGATGCTGACTTATTAAATCACCTATTCTTCAACTCCGTGTGCCGGCTCCATTCCTCACGTCGTGGGGGGTAAGTGCTTTATATATATATATATATATATATATATATATATATACACACACTGTATATGATGATAGTGGCACTACAGTCCGGATGCCGGTATTTGCAGAGCAGGGCACAGTTGTTCAGTTTCCCCAGGCCAAAACTACCTGGGTTTAGGACTTAAGGTCAATACACACTGGGCAATTATGCCCAGTGTGTATGGACAGCGATGACCGCTGTCATCGCTGCATTCACACTGAGCCACTTTCCCACTGCCCGGCACGGTCAGCGAGGGGCGGACAGCTTTGCATAGTGCAGCGCTATGCAAAGCCATCCACAAATCAGCTCATCTGCTGGTAATACAAACAGATGAGCAGCTTTCCCAGAGATGATGCTCATTGCCAGGCCAGGCTCAACTTGGTGTTTTGAGCAGCTTTCAGCTCAATATCGTCCAATGTGTATGGGTCTTTATAGAAATACTGGAGAATCCCATCCATGCAGATCCTGTCCAGGTGTTGGAGCAAGCGCTTCCAGTAATCAGGCACACGTGTCACACTTTTTTTAAAGCTCATTAGTGCAAGGGCTCAGGGCTCCTGATGCCAGCAAGTGGCCAGGGGATAGAGGGTGGTGGGCAAGTGGGTTAGTGACAGGGAGCCTGAGATTATGCACAGTACATGCTGTTTGAGGACTGGTTAGGTCCCAGTAAACTTGCTTTGGAAAATATCTGTTTGAAGTGCTGTTTAAGTAAATGGACTGCTTTTACCTACAACTGCGTCAGCGTCTTCTATGGTGGAAGGTCGTTTGCTACAATATATATATATATATATACAGGAGATGATAACCCGGCACTCACATATCAAAATAAGGTTCACAGGCTCATAGTTTGCGTTTGCAACGTTTCGGATCCCTTTATTGGATCCGTCGTCAGGCAGTACAGTATCTTGAACTGTGAACCTTACTTTGATATGTGAGTGCCGGGTTATCGTCTCCTACATACCCCCTTGCCCCGAGCACCACGCAGCTGACCAGGAAAGCGAGTGACGACTGTTCGCATTATATATATATATATATTAGGGCGGAGTGAAAAAACTGAAATTGAGAAATTCAAAATCGGCTAGTGTGGAAAAGTTGTGACTTGACTTGAATAAGAAACGTGCAAAAGCATTTTGATCTGAGTCAACATCTTCTGTTCTGGCAAGAGGCCTGAAGTTTCACTTTTTTGGTGAAAATGACAAAAACTATGAAGATGCTCCGATCTAGTTAAAATTATGTCAGGATGTCTTAGAGTGGTTCATTAATATACTTTAGCATAGTAAAAGAGAGTACGAGCTTGTCCTAGTGCAAAGTGAATGACTTTGGTGGGAGAAAAAATCCCTAATAATTGACCCATTTTCATGGTCACAATTGTGAATATTGTGTGTTTTCTCCTGAACGTGTTTATAATAGAAGAAGCACAAATACTCTAAATGGAATTTCGGTGACACTGTGTGAAATATAACACTGCATAATAGCCCTTAATGAGACCTGATCCCAGTACAAATTTGTTCTCAAAATGGGCAAAACAAATGCTGCATTGCAGGTGGGGCAGATGTAACGTGCTGAGAGAGTTAAATTTGGGTGGGATGTGTTGAAACTGAAATCTAAATTACAGTGTAAAAATTATGCAGCCGGTATTTACCTTGCACAGAAACAAAATAACTCACACAAATCTAAAGGTGGCCATACATCTACAGATTGATTGTCAGATTGGGCCGGTTGGAACAAACAGCTGGTAATATCTGAATGACAGTTTTTCAGCATTTCAAAGCAAATGGTCAACTGTCATTTGCTCTCATCTTTTACCAGGATTTTGTTCCAACCAGACAGATCGGACAATAAATCTGTAGATGTATGGCCACCTTAAATCTCTCCGCACATGTTACATCTGCCCCACCTGCAGTCCAGCATTTTTTTGCCCATTTTGAGAACAAATTTGTACTGCGATCAGGTCTGATTAAGGGCCATTATGCATGATTATATTTCACACAGTGTCACTGAAATACATGAAATTGGATTTATGCTGCTCTCTTTGCAGTGCATATACAAAGATAGACAATCCTGTGTATATAAATAAGACATAACTGTTGCAGTCTGTTATTGAAAAACAGTAACGGTTACAATAAGTATTACAAGTAAGTGTAAACTGTCTAATGTATCATTTTACATATCACTTCTGTTTATTGACAGAAAAACAGTGTTGCATTCCCTATACTGGGAACATGATTGGGCTGCATTACAGCATATTGGGGTTTATTCTAGTTCATTCTTTCTGACAAAATCCTTCTTAGATGGACAAAACCATGTGCACTGCAGGGGGGCAGATGTAACATGTGCAGAGAGTATTAGATTTGGGTGAGTGATTTTGTTTCTGTGCAGGGAAAATACTGACTGCATGATTTTACACTTCAATATAGATCTCACTTTGAAGAAAAACCCCACCCAAATCTAATTCTCTCTGCACAAGTTACATCTGCCCCACCCGCAGTGCACATGGTTTTGTCCATCTAAGAAGGATTTTGTCAGAAAGAATGGACTAGAATAACCCCCATAATTATGCCAAAGATAAGCCAATATATTAACTGTTAAATACGTTGAAGTGTATTATGATGTAATAAATTGTAAGCTTGCAGCAGGGCCCTCTAACCCCCAAGTCTGTCTGTCATTACCCAGTTTGTTTTATCACTGTCTACTATTGTAAAGCGTAAAGGAATCTGCTGAGCTATATAAGAAACTGTAAATAAATAAATAAACAAATACATCTAATGTTTAGGGGGAAAAAAACCAAGAACATTGATTCAAAAAATAACAGGTTAATCATTCTATGAGTGGTGCCCATCAGTACATATATGCCAATCACTGTGTTCATTTCTAGGCAGCAGGGCCGTCTTAACAGCAGTGTGGGCACCTGGGCAAAGCAATGCACTGGGGCCCTTACCCATTCTCCCCTCCTAGGGGTGGGGGGGTTGTATCAGCAGCAGCTTTGATGTCCCACGGGTGGCAGGGGGTGCTCTATCTTCCATTCAACATGTAGGACCTGGAGCTGTAAAGGTGCGTACACACGGGGGCGATTTTGTCCAAAATCGCGGGAAATATGGTCGCTCAGCGACCATATTGCCCGCAATGGGAGTGTGCACCGGCAATATATCGCCGGGTGCGCGCTCCCGTTTTTGCCCCTGTGGTGATTGCTGGTCGCAGGAACATGCTGCTGCGACCAGCTGATTACCACTGCCGGGCTCCCCCCAGCAGTTTCTTTTTCATCAGCGACCATCTCTGGTCGCTGATGAACAGGAGAAACTGAGCAATATATTGCTCAGCAATATATGGCTGAGCAATATATCTCCCCCGTGTGTACACAGCATAACTTCTGCTAATTACTCCTTTACTGCACAGGTGGTGGGAGGGTGAACACTAACGTGTGGAAGGGGGCACTGAGCTGTATGAAGGGTCCCTTGTAAATGACTTCCAGGGAGGTAGGGGGTGTTTTATACACAGGGGACGGTTGGATAATGGAGTGGGCTTAATATTCGTCATTTTCCGGTGGAAGGGCAGCTTGTTTGACTGCAGATATCGCCATTATCTGGAAATAGATTTCTTAGCCTAGTATAAAAACCTAGAGTCCCAACTTTCAGGAGGTGCTGGGAACTTGGGTATCAGCGATCAGGAGCTAGAGCAATCCATTGACAAAAATATAAAACTACACCAGACGTTTGGAGCTGGAGCAGGGATCGGCTGCTGGAAGGCTGATATCTCTGGTTCTGGGCATGATAGAGACAAGCCGCTAGTGTCAGAGAGAACCTGAGAAATATGACTGGAAATTGTAATTAACAGGTCGGATGTGGACTGCTGCTTTGAAGTTGGATATCTGCAGTTCCCCATTGACGATTTTCAAAATTTTGGTATCCCTGATAAAAGGGGATCCTCAGCTATCAACATACAGCCCTTATACGCCGGGGGCCCCTGGGCAAGTGCCCATTAAGCCCATACAAAAAGACAGCCCTGCTAGGCAGGATTGATCAGCAATACTTATTACAGCATAATGCACTTTAATGTATTTAACTGTTAATATATTGGCTTATCTTTGACATAATTATATGCTGTAATGCAGCTGCAGGTGGGGCAGATGTAACATGTGCAGAGGGAGTTCATGTGGCCATACATCTACAGATCTATTGTCCGATCTGTCTGTTTGGAACAAAATACTGGTAATGGATGAGAGCGCTTTGTTTTGAAATGCTGGAAAACTGCCAAAAACTGTCATTCAGATATTACCAGGTATTTGTTCCAACCAGCCAGATCTGACAATCGATCTGTAGATGTATGGCCACCTTTAGATTTGTGTTGAGACAGTTGAGTTATTTTGTTTCTGTGCAGGGTAAATACCTGCTGCAATTTAGATTTCAGTTTCAACACACCCCACCCAAATTTAACTCTCTCAGCATGTTACATCTGCCCCACCTGCAATGCAGCATTTGTTATGCCCATTTTGAGAACAAATTTGTACTGCGATCAGGTCTGATTAAGGGCTATTATGCAGTGTTATATTTCACACAGTGTCAATGAAATTCCATTTAGAGTATTTGTGCTTCTTCTATTATAAACACGTTCAGGAGAAAACACACAATATTCACAATTGTGACCATGAAAATGGGTCAATTATTAGGGATTTTTTCTCCCGCCAGTCAGTCACTTTGCACTAGGACAAGCTCGTACTGTTTTTTACTATGCTAAAGTATATTAATGAACCACTCTAAGACATCCTGACATAATTATAACTAGATCGGAGCATCTTCATAGTTTTTGTAATTTTCACCAAAAAAAGTGAAACTTTAGGCCTCTTGCCAGAACAGAAGATGTTGACTCAGATCAAAATGCTTTTGCACGTTTCTTATTCAGGTCAAGTCACAACTTTCCCACACTAGCCGATTTTGAATTTTCCAATTTTAGTTTTTTCACTCCGCCCTAATATATATATATATATATATATATATATATATATATATATACATATACACACACACACATACACACACTCTTATCTCACTTTTTTTAAAATAAAATACAAATATCTGTATTTAATATAAAAAAAGTTAAATTATTTATTTAAATGCCTCAGAAAGCAGCTTTTTTTTTGCACTATTAATTAAATGTGTCTTAAGCAAATGTGTCTTATATGAGACAGTTAATAGCTAATGTTAATTGAAGGGGGGCGAAACAACAGTAAAAGTAGACTTTTTAGTAAAAGCAGATGTTGCGGAACCCAGGAATGGCTGTCACACTTGTGGTTGTACTACCTGCAGGTATTTAATTACAGGAGACACTTCTCAACATCCCCAGTCTGGTAAATCATATGACACCATTTAACCTGTACATCTAAGTATGGAATTTATCAAAATGTTGGCCCATGTGGCCTACCCTACATAGGAAAAATGGAGTGTATGTTTAAAGAGCGCATGACTTGGGATGCCAATCCCGGGGCATTTTTTTAATCCCGGGATTCGGTATTGAAAAATGCTCGATCCCGGGATTGACTGTTTGCCTGTTGTAAACGCTCAATCATTGTTCCGGTGCCCAAGAAGTCACCTGCGAAAGACCAAAATGACTACAGGCCAATTGCTCTGACATCAGTGGCCATGAAAGTAATTGAAAGACTAGTATTGAAGCACCTTATAGAAGTGACCAACTCAAATCTAGATCCTTTACAGATTGCATACTGTGCGAACAGTGTTGAAGACGCAGTCAACCAAGGGCTACACTACATCCTGCAACACCTAGATCGCCCTGGCACCCATGCGAGAGTCCTATTCATCGACTTCAGCTCGGCGTTTAGCACAATCTCCTCCTGCATCCTGCAGCCCAAACTTCTCGCCCTAGGAGTCCCTGAACAAACATGCCTCTGGATTGTAAACTTCCTAACAGCTAGGGAACAGGTGGTGAAAGCCAGAGCCTACACGTCCAACTCAATGAAGATCATCACTGGTGCACCCCAGGGATGTGTCCTCTCCCCCCTGCTCTTCTCCCTCTACACCAATGACTGCTCCTCAGCTGAGCAGTCAGTAAAAATCATAAAATTTGCAGACAACACCACAGTCATTGGCCTTATTGAGTAAGGGAAGGAGACCACATACAGAAGGGAGGTGGAGAGGCTAACCAAATGGTGCAACATGAACAACCTTGACCTGAACCCTGCCAAGACAGTTGAAATGTTGATAGACTTTAGAAGAAAACCGAACACCTTGGTCCCACTAGTCATCTCCAACAGCGTGGTTCCACAGGTCGAGTCCTACAAATTCCTTTGGACAAGAATATCCCGCAACCTCAAATGGGGCCCCAACATAAACACTACCATCAAAAAGGCCCAGCAGCGGCCATTCTTTCTGAGACAACTCAGGAAATTCGACATCCCAACAGAGCTGATGCGTATCTTCTACACGGCAATCGTGGAATCCGTTCTATGCTCCTCGATCCCAATTTGGTACGGAGGGGCACATGAGTCCGACAAACGCAGACTGCAAAGGGTGGTGAGGACAGCAGAGAAGATCATCGGGGCTGACCTCCCCCCTGTACAGGAACTGTACTCAACCAGGGTCAAGAAACGTGCGGTGAAGATTACAGCAGACAAGCTTCACCCTGGCCACTACCTATTTGACATTCTCCCATCGCGTAGACGCTTCAGGTCGATCCCTGCCAAGTCATCCAGAACTGCGAGAAGCTTCCTTCCGATACCAATTCACCAATTGAACAATGTTCTGCAAACTAATGCTAAATTGAGTCGTCTTTAACATCCACTGTATGTTGATAAACAGTTGAAATGTCTTTGTATGTCACGCCTGCCCTTGTGTTCCCTGCTTGTAACTGTACTGATATCCGGACCAAATTCCTAGTATACGCAAGAACACATGGCCAATAAAGTTTATTCTGATCTTACTAGTAAGAGTATGGTGAGCACAAAACTTGGCAGAATAAAAATGGAAAAGCTATTCACAAATATTTTTCAATTTCTTTATTTCCTGGTACAGTTACAGTAAATTAACAAAAAAAAAATCATCATAGTTTAAACAAAAGTCAAACAGCAGTTACCAAGTTTCCCTGAACATGCAGCAAGTTAAATCTCTCTCTCTACAGCAATATGGGTAACACCAAGAAGCATAGATTCAAAAACTTCATGAATTGTTATACTTATTATTATATCAAAATAATTTTTTGGGATATGGAGCGCTGACACCTGCTTTTAAATAGTCCTTTTCAGGGCTGTAGTGCTCTCCAGAAACCAGAAATATTTATGCACTTGTCCTCTTGTTTTTTGGACCGCTGCTCCCCACTGCAAAGGGCCCTATCCAAAGGCACCTGATGAATTCTAGGAAAAAAGAGGGAACAGGGGGGTGCCCAATAGTGCAATATCGTTTTATTTAAAAATGATACAAACATAAAAACAGATGGTCACTCTATGTACAAGACTTGTACCGAGTTACACGTCTGGAGTGGGCTGGTTACCACTAGGTTCACAACATTTCCACTGGCAAAATCAGCAAACACAGCGTCAATCACCGCTACAGAATGGTTGAACTCATGGGACCACTGCAAGGCAGACTCGGGGAAAATTGCCGGCGTCTCCGGCTGCTGCAGGCTGGCATTGGATCAGCTAGAAGCGTGTGCTGGTTGCCAGGGGCTTGGATCACGTCACGTTGGCCACTGACGAAGTCAGTGACGAAACGCGTAGGGGCGTGTACATAGAGTGACCATCTGTTTTTATGTTTGTGTCATTTTAAAATAAAACAATATTGCACTATCGGGCGCCCCACTTATTATATACCTACTGAAATTCAACTGTGGAAAGAAATACATAAGGAAGACTAGAAAACCACTAAAAGAGAGGATCCAGGAAACACACCCGCAACATTTAAAACAAAGTAGACAGTCAAGCACTCTCCAGACATTTCACTTTAAAAGTCAATTCATCTGGGTTTGAATTACGTATGATGTAAAGCCAAAGAACTTGTAAAACTGGGAGAAATAGGATCTGGCCAATAACCTGTCAAGAGAAGAAATGGTTTGGATCTTTCAGCTACAAACCATGCATGCAATAGATTTTAATGAGAATTGAGATATCATTTTTTTGGGAGGTTTTGTTTACATTTTACATCCCCCCCCCATTTAAAAATAAAATAAAATAAAAAAACACATCATTACTTGCACCTCTTGCCACCCTTCTTTACCTTACTAATAATGATCACGGAGTGAGCTGGCTTGATAGAGAGCAGGTAATGGCTGTATATTACAGCCATGTCCCTGCTCTCACGGCCACGAGCGGCGAGTTCGCCGATCGCGGCCGTTTAACCCTTTAAGCACCGCGGGCAAAGCGCCCGCAGTGCTTAAATAGCTGATCGGAGGGGGGGCGCCCCCCTCCGGCGCCGATCGGGGCCCCCCGCAGCGCGATCGGAGGGTGCCGATCGGTTGCCATGGTAGCCAGGGGTCTAATGTAGACCCCTGTGCTGTCCGTGTATTCATACCTATTACATCCTGCCTCAGGCAGGATGTATTAGGAAGTGAAAAAAATCACTACGTTCAGCCATAGAGCTCTATGGCTGAACCTAGTACAGGCGATCGCGCCCCCTAGTGGTCAAGTACACTAGGGGGCCTTGTAGTAAAAGTAAAAAAAAAAAAAAAATAAAGTTTAAAAATAAAAAAAAAATAATAAAATATTAAAAGTTCAAATCACCCCCCTTTCCCCATTTCCCAAATAAAAATAAATAAATAATAAAAAAAATAAACATATTTGGTATCGCCGCGTTCCTAAAAGTCCGATCTATTAAAATATAACATTAGTTATCCCGCACGGTTAAAGGCGTAAACGGAAAATAATCCCCAACGCCAAAACTACGCTTTTTGGTCGCATCGCCTACCCAAAAAAAAATAGCTAAAAGAGATCAGAAAGTCGCCCATATCCCATAATGGTATTAATTAAAAAGTACACTTCAGCCCGCAAAAAATGAGCCCTCACCCAGGTCCGTAGGTGGAAAAATAAAAAAGTTATAAGCCGCAGAACATGGCGACGCGACGCAAATTCGAAAAACCGTAACATTTTCTATTTTTTTTTTTAGTGGTAAAATGTAACGAAAACTATATAAGTTTGGTATTACCGGAATCATAACGACCCATAGAATAAAGATAACCCATCATTTTAAACGAACTATGAACTCCAAAAAAAACGTAACCAGCGCAAAATTGTGGAATTGCGTTTTTTTTTTTTTTTACCCCACATTGAATTATTTCCTGATTCCCCAGAATATTATACGGTATAGTAAATGGTACCATTAGAAAGTACAACTTGTCCCGCAAAAAAAAAGCCCTCATGTGTCTATATAGCCGGAAAATTAAAAAAGTTACGCTTATTTGAACACAAGGAGGAAAAAAAAAAAAAATTACCTTAAAAGGCAATGTCGGGAAAGGGTTAAATAAGTTATAAATCTGTACACATACCTTTATGGGATAGCACTTTATATATGTGTATATATATATATATATATATATATATATATATATATATATATAAATAATGTGTGTATTATAAATGTATTATAAATGTATACACACTACAGCTAAAATAATAACTTAAACTTATTTGCACTTTTCTATATGCATAAGTATAAAATGTATACTTTTAGTAAACTTAATGAAATACTTGCACAGGTATCACAATGGTAATTATAAATGACTAGTAAGCCCGCTTGAAGCAAAAGCTTCGAAAGCTAGTCTGCTACCTTCTGTGTTTGTGCATGTATGAGAAAGAGATGCAGTTTCACTCTCTGCCAGCAGATGACAGTGTTTCGGAGACTCACGGACACTAGACATATACACATACATATATACTGTATCTATAGATTGTAAGCTTACAGCAGGGCCCTCTTACCTCCAAGTCTGTCTGTTACCCAGTTTGTTTTATCTCTGTTTACAATTGCAAATTGCAATGGAATCTGCTGTGCTATATAAGAAACTGTAAATAAATAAATAATAGATGATAGTAAAAAAAAACCAGCACTAATAAAATAACTGTGCTTCAGCTGATAGTGTCGAATAAATTGTAATTCAGTTTTTTTTTACTTTATTATATTGATTACTGCACTGTGGAAACGAGCCTCCACAGTGGATTCAGTATGAAATGGCGGCGGACGGAAACCCGACGGTCGAAATAGCGACGTCGTAATCCCGACCACCGAAATGCTGACAAGGGGGGGCCATGGATCGCTCCCCCCTTGCGGGCTCGCTGCAGGCCCGATGCCTCGCTATGCTCACCACACTATTTTATTCTCCCTCTATGGGTGTCGTGGACAACCATAGAGGGACAAAGTGCTGGCATTGCGGCGGTTGGGATTCCGGCATCGGTATTTCGTCAATCGAGATTGCGACCGCCGGCATATTGACCGCATCCCTCCACAGTTATAAGGGAGAAAACATGGCTTCACTGATCTGTCTTTAAAATACACCTACAAGAAAATTGTCTCAGCTTAAAAGCCAGCTACAAAAAAATCTCCGCTGCTTTGCATCACTGGTCCAAATTGTATAGCTCAAATCACATCTAGCACACCTCTCACTGTATGTAGGCACCTTAAAAATTAGTTGCATCCACCTCACGGTCCATTGTGTGTGTTACAGGTTGGCTCTGTACTGCAGTGAGCATGTATAGTTTGGAGCAGAGAAGAGAAATAAGGGACATGATAGAAACTTTAAAAAATACTAAGGGTTTAACAAAGTACAACAGGGAAATATTCTTCAAACGAAGAGAAGTATTAGAACTACATGCACCATACTTGCTGACCTTTGAAAGTTAGTTTTAAGGAGATTATACTGTAAATGTAAACATAGTAATGAACAAAAAAAACACTTGCAAATCCTTATTTGGAGGTTCTTCATCATAACAGCAATACAGCTTGTGCAGGAACTGTTACAGGACTCAGACAAAGATCGGACAGACATGACTTACTTTCATACAGACCATCGTACTCGTGGTATATACAGTAAGTCAAAATAGAAACATTTGTCATTGTAGAAACATTTAATCAGTCCTAAAAAATAACAGGAAAATACACATAAAACAATCAATCACCTATGAGATATTTATCACAGCATATTGACGGATCTGCCACACAATTATATTTCACCTCTGTACCACTCCTAACACATGCAGTTGCTGCTCTTATTTATCTAATACCACTTTCAAATCACTGACCCAGGATTTCGATCCCGAGTCCGACTAGGGTCCAGCATGTTCACATTAAACCCAGGTCGCCCTTTATACACAGGCGATCCAGCTTTAAATCTTCTTTAAACCCGGATTGAATTGCTGGGCTTGTCGACTCTGGTTATAAGGTTTGGAGATTTAACATTGCACCTCAACCTGGGTCAAATCGGCAAAAACCCGGGTTTGAGGTGCGATGCGAAAGGGCATATAACACTCTTTAACAGTCCACTTGCTCCACTAGTGTGATGCTTCAGGGAGGTTTGCCTGAGCTGGTTTTGGGGGTGTCCCATGCTCCAGGCTTGAACCCTTACAATGTTTCGGACTTACCTGATGAGGTTAACTGGACATGGCGGGAAAGTGCATAAACCTGGAAAAAATTGTGCAAAAACCCCCCCAACAAACCTCTATTTATTGCAAAATTTATTGTCAACTATATTACAACTGTAATTGGTAATGTTTGAATAGTGCTCCTGCATTTTTTCATGTGTGACACTATAAGCCTCAGCAAGTGTGACACTTCATATTATATAGGCTGGGGAGTCTATTGCCTCTCCCTATATATATTTGATCATGTACATCCATTACACTGAGTAAGAAGTTCTAGTGAAAGAAAAAGGAAGAGAAGCATTCCTCTATTTTCACTTTCTTTTATTCCGCACTATCACAGGAGCATTGTGCCATCGAAATAACCCACAATTTTTCCAATGATTACACCAACATTGTGTCCTCCATAATGACACCTATGTGATGGTCAATCCCTTATAGTGATTAATAGGAAAATAAAACATAATAACCAAAATTATAGTACCTAAGGATAGATACCAACTAGGTCATATGGCAACATGACTACTAGGAAGCCATCAAATCCATACCCTTACATAATGTTGTCTACAAAAAATAATGCCACATCCTTACTGTCACAAAGTAGAACCTTTACAACAGGTTCATAAGTTCATGCAATCTCTTACATAGAACAAAAATAATCACATTCAACACAGCCTAAATGAACCTGATTTCACTTTTCAGTTAAAGAAAAACACACATTTCCAGCAAAAGATCTATCACTGCCATCCTCCATCAATTTAACCCTATCTAATTTGATTACCTAAACTGACGGTTTTCAAACACGGTCCTAAAGGCACCCCAACTGTCCAAGATTGAAGGATATCCATACTTAAATGGAGTTAAATGAGTGCTTCAGTCAGTTAGACTATATTATCTGTGCACAACCTGGGCTAAACTGATTAATCCAATAAGAAGTAGACTGAATACTGACTTTATTTTACTATAGACTTCAGTGCATTTACAGCCTATACTTACTTTTATATTGAACAGAGATTGGTGAATTGGGGACACCCTCCCCCCCACAAGCAGGCATAGGCTCGTCCAATTTTTATTTTGGGGGGATGCCCATAAAGCCCTGTGGCTGCCTGTCCATCATTATGCGAATGAGTGACTATGCATATGAACGCTCCCCCACCATTGGGGCCGAATTCGGACCTTTGTGAACAAGTCTGAATCGGTCCCTTTTTCACATAACATGAGTCATTTTGAGAAGAGTCACGGACTGGTTCAGATAAGTAATGGGATGCGATTGAGGATCAATTCTTACAATTGTCCCCCTGGCTTCTGATGGAAGATAGTTCCAATCTCTCACTAAATTCATCACAGATTGAGACGGCATGGATTTGTTTACCAAATGCAATGTACCAAAAAAAAAAAACGGAATTCTTCCCCAACATACCCCCCCCCCCCCAAAAAAAAAAAAAAATAATAATAATTATAATCCCAAAATGTATTATGAAGGAAAATGTATTTTAATTAGATAGATGGGGGTTTAACATGTAGATGGTCAGGTACCGACCTTTTCCTGTTTTGTGGAAGGATTTGCAATAGGTTTCTTCCTTTAATATAAGTAGATTTAATTTTGTGCCTTGTCTTGAGAATTATTATGATACACATTTTGTACTTCTGCAATAAGATCAAATCACACACTCATGCTTAAGTCATAACTGAAGCTGACTGAGTGTTATTTTAGAACATCATAAATATTTAAATGAAGAAGTGGTCCCAGAGTGGCAGTAGGTCATACTTTCATGTGCTGTTTAATCTTTTCACTCTTAACATGTGTAGAACAAATCAAAGGATCTACAGCAGGGCTCAACAAACCCCAGGGGCCAGGTCGCCACGGCGAACAGAGTCGTGGCCCAGGTGCGCTTGTGGTAACAGCCGGGCAGAGAGTTTGTCAATCCACCCGGCTGTATGAGAGCACGTGTTCCACGGCTATTTCAAAACTGGAGCCGCCATCAGGAACCAATCGCAGGTCGGACCTCCGACTCAGGTCCGATGTGCACGGGGCTGCGCATCGGACCCGATGGTATGTCATGCACATCCGATATGGGCCGATATCTCAGCATGATTCAGCCGAAATCGGTGAAATCATCTGCAAATCACTGTAGTGTAGCCTTTAGCCCTAAACTAATGTCAGTTCTATGCATTTTCCCCTCATGGCGAAAGGTACTGGCACTTCACCTCTTAACTTGCATGGAGCCATCTTCTCCTCTGGGGAGTGGTCGTTATGTAACATCAAATCACAACCAATTAATTTCAGTGTATCAATGGCACAGACTAACAATACTGAATGAGTGTCATTATGTTTTAGGTCCCTAGATGCCTCAGCCCTGAATTCAATTCATCTGTCAGGGAGGAAAATGGACTGTGGTAGTTTCAACCTATTTCTAACAGGAGCCCCTTTAAATATCCATTTGTTTGGTCAAATGCAGAGTACCTGTATCATTTCCGGATCTAGCTATAACACGCCTGGCTAGATTCGGCACTGATACAGGTACTCTGCATTTGGGCTAAATAATTGGCTCTCCACAAATAGGTTTGCGTGTGCCCAGCTTTATATTCTGTGGTCCTTTACAGTTAGACTGGAGGAAGCAAACACCTTACATGCCAAGACCAATAAGACTGACATGCTATCACGTGCCAAAGTGATCGCTGTTACATTTACTAAATACAACAGGGAATATCCTTTACTTACAGTCCTATATATTTTTGTTATTTATTTATTCATGTTTAAAGGCTGTAATTGAAGAAAGAATTAATTTAAAAATACTAGCAGTTGCTTGAGATACTGCAATTCATGTATTATTCAGTAAGGGAAAAATAGCTCTAGATGAAAACCCTTCATTAGTATGAATTACAGAAATGTATCTCCCTGATTATTTTACTGTTTAGTATTTTTATTGTACAAATTGAAAATCATGCAAACTGGTGCTTTAAAAGTCAGTCCATATATTGTTATCATTGTATAACAAGATTATCACAAGTTATCAATGAATATTCAGGGATCAATGGAAATGATGTATACAGGCTAAAGCCAGGACACATGGCTGCTGGATTCAGTACTAAATCCCAGCGGTCGGAATCCCGGCGGTCGAAATACCGATGCTGGAATCCCGACCGCTGAAATCCCGACAAGGGGGGTGCGTGGATCCCCCCCCCCCTTGAGGCCCCGATGCCTCGCTATGCTTGGCACACTATTTTATTCTCACTCTATTGGTGTCGTGTTCACCCATAGAGGGAGAAATTGTCGGGATTTCAGCGGTCGGGATTCCGGCATCAGTATTTTGACCGCCGGGATTCCGACCACCGGGATTTTGACACCATCCGTGGCTACTTTGTGCTTTCATCATTACATAATCTTCTTCACCGCATATAATGGGAATAATACAGAGTTGAACGCTAGTTGGTTTGGCTAAAGTTTCTTCTAGCTATCACAGTGCACATGATATGGAGCAGTCCGATAGAAATTTTGCAAACCACCGCTGCAAGTACCACAAATAGGTGTTAATAATTGGTATAATTCTGCTGGTGGCCACATTTGTGCTCAAGTCTGAATTTCATGAGACAAACTCGCAGACATGCGCCTAATTGGACTGACCTCTACGTTCTATGGTTTGAATCGACTGAGTCCTACTGAAGATAAGCAATATATTAATAATATTATTATTTCTTCAGTAAAAGTAAAGAATTAATGACCTGTGGACGCATGTGATGTTGGTGGAATAATTCCACATGATTTCTCTTCACAACTCCTGACTATCTTTGCATAATGAGGATCGGGCTCCGGGAACCAATGCCACCTTCACACAAATTCCAAAAACTTTTTTAGAGTTTGCTGAATAATATATTAGGCAGCCCTATCACTACCCTGTATTACTACAAACATGTAGAAACTAGCATTTCCTCATGTGTACCGGCCCATAAAGCCCAGCAAGGAAGGAGCAGCCCATACTGACATCCCAGTTTCTTCAACTAACTTGGAAATCCTGTGGGCAGAAAATCCATCTGTGAGAAGTACACCTGGTCTCTTCAGTCCTCACCCTTCCTGGCATCTCCCACCCAAATCCAGCTCCTCCAGCTGCACAGTCTGACTCCTCACACCCCCTAAGTGATGTCTGATGAGCAAAGCAATCTGATTATTCACCTCATGATTAAAGACTTTATTAAAGACATGATTAAAGATGGTCCAAACCTACTGGCATGTCAGTGATGTATGAGGTGGAGGGGGATTGTGTGCATTCTGACTCCAGCAATGATTGTAACAGTCATTACGAAATAAAGTGCACTACTCTGGCCACTGTTGTAATTCCTGGAGCCCTGCCCCCACAGCAGGGGGTGGAGCTCTTATGGAGTACGCCTCCTTCTTAGCCTGTCTGACCTTGCTTGCATAATCATGTAACAAACTGAAAAAAAAAAAAGACTTTCAAGGGCCTGTTCAAGCAATGTCAATGAAGCCAAGGTGAAAGTAATGGTATATTTATGTTTGCTGATTCAGTTCCTTTGTGCTGAATAGACAAGTACTTTCACATATCCCTTTGATGAAACATTCTCACTATATGTCAGAGTATCTTGCTGAGATCTCTCAACAGCCTGATACCTCCTTATTCTTCCTTTCTCCACCTAAAAGTACTCAGCTGACATGCCAATCAAATAATTGGAGACATTTGCCTGATTCTGAGATGTAGGTCTATAATTTAAAAAATATAGTTTTGTTTAAATAGGTGTAGGTAATTTTTTTAAAGGAAGGTAAAATATCTGGACACAGTGCAGAAACTCAGGTACACTACTCCTAATAATGATCCTGCACTTGAAGTGTTTTAAATAGCATAATAAAGTATGGACAATAAAGGCATATCGGTTTTCAGGTGACTTTCTCTAAAAAGCTCTATAATTTATTTATTTAATTATTTATTAACAGTTTCTTATATAGCGCACACACAGTGGCGGATTCAGGGGGGGGGGCACCCGGGCATGTGCCCCCCTGTCATTTATTTTGTAGCTGAGGACCAGGGCTTTCCAACGAGCCTAGCCCGTGTCTCTAGCCCCCCGGGAACCGGAGATATCGCCTGGCAAACCTGTAACGTTTTTTCCCCATAGGATAATATGGGACCTGTCAATTCCGACCCCCACCCGGTTCCGACGGCTGCCAGTTCCCGCCCTGGCATCACAGAATCGCTGGGCCTTCAATATGATACCAGGCTGGTCCAAATCAGTCAATCAGTTCCAGAGATATTGCGTGTAAACCGATTTTTTTATTTTTGAAATGTAATTTCATGGCTGTTCATGTTCTTTGAGGGCAGATTACTCTGCAACCAAACGTTCCAGTTTCACTGGACCAAAATCATTCAAAGCCCACTCAAAAGTTATTCAATATAATACTTGTCTCATGTAAATGGGTCAGTTGGTTCCGAAGATATAGCCGGTTAAATGAGATAACTGGTTAAAGGGGGGAGGGGTGGTTTTCTCTACCCCTCACACCATAAAATGCAGGGACTAGGCTGGTGTAAAAGGGGCCAACCTGGGAATGCATTTTCTGGTGTGAAAGGGGTATTATTTGAAATAGCCGGGACCTGCAGTGCTCTGAATACAGCCAGGCTCTGCCACTGTCAGTGGCTATCATTTCTGCCTGGCGGTGGCTGTCCCCCATTTTCCACGAGCATGTATTCGCCCTTGTCAATGAGCATGTAATCCCACATGGCAACGAGCATGGAACCTCTGGCAATGAGCATAGAACCCTTGGCAATGAGCATGTAGAGAAGCAGCACTTATGTAGCATAATTTTTAATAGGCATTATGGTGTTTGGCATAACACATAATGGACATAATGGCGTGTAACTTAACGTGTAATGGACATTATGGTGTAAATGTTTAATGCGAGCCTTTGGTGGACAATTTCCCTGTTTATAAAGTGTATGGTGAATTTTGGCTTTATCTGTGTGGCATTATGTGAATTCTGGCTCAATCCATGTGGCATTATGTGAATTTTGTCTCAATCCGTGGCATTATGTGAATTTTGGCTCAATCCGTGTGGCATTATGGGAATTTTGGCTCAATCCGTGTGGCATTATGTGAATTTTTTCCCAATCCGTGTGGCATTATGTGAGTTTTGGCTCAATCCGTGTGGCATTATGTGAATTTTGGCTCAATCCATGTGGCATTATGTGAATTTTGGCTCAATCCATATGGCATTTTATGCATTTGACTCAATCCGTGTGGCATTATGTGAATTTTGACACAATCCATTTGGCATTATGTGAATTTTGGCTCAATTCTGTGTGTGTTATTATGTAAATTTTTGCTCAATCCATGTGGCATTATGTGAATTTTGACACAATCCATGTGGCATTATTTGAATTTTGGCTCATTCCATTTGGCATCATGTGTAAGGGGCAAGTATAATGGGGTCTAGTATTTTGTTGCATAATGTGTAGAAGTTGTATATGGTGTTGACACGCACCCTGTTTAGTGGCCACACACCCTTTTCCAGAGCGCGCCTTTGGCGCGCGCACAACTACATCCTTCACTTTTGTCGCCATGGTGGGCCTGCGTACTTTAAATGCCAGGACCTATTTTTAATTCCATTCCCACCCTCTCCTGCAGCTCTCTTAGCATGTACACTGGCACCACTAACATCGCCCCTCCCCCACCCAAACCCTTTTTTATCATGGTGCCCCCCCTGTCATTTTATCCTGGATCCGCCCCTGCGCACACATATTCTGCAGCAGTTTACAGAAAATATTTGAACATTCACATCAGTCCCTGCCCCAGTGGAGCTTACGATCTATATTCCCTACCACATGTACATGCACACAGACATTCTAGGGTTAATTTGTTGGAAGCCAAATAGCCTAACAGTATATTTTTGGATTGTGGGAGGAAACCGGAGTACTCGGAGAAAACCCACGCATGAGGTGAGATCAGGAGGTTGACGTGTGTTGATGGGATATGGGGGTTTGAACTTGTAGATAAGAGATAAAAGAATTGATTCCAACATTTTACAAACTTTTATAAAAACAATGAGATTACTATTTAATATAGATATTTTTATGCATGCTCATTTTGTAAAAAGTTGTTGTTTAAAAAAAAAAAATCAGACACCCTTGCCGTGACTACTGCAAATTGGCATTTCTAACTGGAACTTGCATTCTGTAGTTATGCCAGTTTCATGAAACAAGTATTTGAAAATTTGCACCTCATTGGATTGATCTACAAATTGTTACACTATATACTGAAAAAGTTTGCATATTCACTTGAAGATGTTTGGCTCTGCATAACAAATCAACAATAAAAATGTATCTGTGCCAATCATCCTTGCACATTGGGCTACAGTAAAAAAAAAAAAAAAAAAGAATACTAGATGAGCTTATATGAAATGAAGTCTCCCAGGACATTGAGGAATATATAACAAGTTTACCTGTACTCACAAGAAAAGTATTATTATATTTTGAAAATAAAAAAAAATACAAATAACTTATTTTAAATATTGAATGTGCTATGTGAATGTGGAGTAAAGAGCCTAGAAGAAAGCTCCCATTTCTTTGTTGAATCTATTAATATTTGAATTATAATTTATTTTTCCATATAAGGATTTAAGTAAAAGTTATAGCTGTCACTATATACTGTATATATGCTTGAAATGGCCATAAATAATTGTCAATATAAGGGAGAAAAGCCGTCACTCCTTTGCTTGGATATAAACTGCACCAGGTGCCCTCCTCCGCTCTAACCCATATCAAGGGTGGCATACATCCATTCATCATAGGCTGCACTGTGATGTCTTTCACAAATAATTAAGACCACGCAGTTTTCTTCAAGATCTTTCGAGATTTATTCTCATCATCAGGATGATTTCACCTACACCTTGAAAAAGGGGCGACAGCCCGAAACATCGGAGATCTGCATTTTAACAAATGCTCCTATTTGAACTTTTTACAAAACCAGTGAGTGCCGCAGTTTGTTCCAGCTTTGAAATTTAACATTGTCGGGAGGGCACCGGGGCGAGTGTATGCTAGGAGAGTGCCAGGCCGAAGTCCCATATATATATATATATATATATATATATATATATATACTTGTACCACCAGCCGGCAATCTCGCTTAGAGCAATACTTTCGTCCGGAGCATAATCCTCCTTATCACATGGAAATATACTTCAGCAAATAGATTGTCATCAGGTTGATGACAATGTTTAACTAAAGCAATGAAATGTTGCTGAAACTGGGCAGCCTCTGAGTGCAAATTATTTCTCTGTGAAAGTCCGTTGACGCTAATCGATTTGCTGCAGTATATATATATATATATATATATATATATATATATATATATATATATAAATATATAAATATATATAATACTCTAATCAATTGAGGCCTTGAAATGGTGTACTGGGCAAGTGTTTAGGACCCAGCATATGTTTGGCAACAAAGTCAAAACCTTCCTGAGGAACTTCTTTCCAGTTTCCTCCATGACACATTACCAGCCAGCTCCCTCCATGACACATTACCAGCCAGTTCCCTCCAAGACACATTACCAGTCAATGCCATCCATTACTCATTACCAGCCAGCACCACCCATGCCACATTTCCAGCCAGCTCCCTCCATGACACATTACCAGCCAGTTCCCTCCAAGACACATTTCCAGCCAATGCCATCCATGAAAAATTACCAGCCAGCACCTTTAATGACACATTACCAGCCAGCACCTTTAATGACACATTACCAGCCAGCGCCATCCATGACACATTACCAGCCAGTTCCCTCCATGACACTTTGCCAGCTAGCGCCATCCAAGAAACATTACCAGCCAGTTCCCTCCTTAACATATTACCAGCCAGCTCCCTCCATTCACATTACCAGCCAGCTCCCTCCATGCACATTACCAGCCAGCTCCCTCCATGCACATTACCAGCCAGCACCATCTATGACACATTACAGCCAGTGCCATCCATGACACATTACCAGCCAGCTCCCTCCATGCACATTACAAGCCAGTTCCCTCTAGCAAACATTACCAGCCAGCTCCCTCCATGACACATTACAGCCAGCGCCATCCATGACACATTACCAGTAAGCTCCCTCCATGCACATTACAAGCCAGTTCCCTCCATGCACATTACAAGCCAGTTCCCTCCATGACACATTACCAACCAGCTCCCTCCATAACACATTACCAGCCAGAGCCATCCATGACACATTACCAGCCAGCTCCCTCCGTGCACATTACCAGCCAGGTCCCTCACATGCACATTACCGGCCAGCTCCATCCTTGCACATTACCGGCCAGGTCCCTCCATGGCAAATTACCAGCCAATGCCATCCATGAAACATTACTAGCCTGCGCCATCTGTGTATGTACATAGAGCTCAGACCCAGTGGGGACATAGGAAACAGAGTTAGAGCTGTCCTATATATATCATTGCAGCCCTAACCCCTTATAGAACCAGAGATGAGTCCTAAAGGGGTTCTGGCTGTTTCTTACATGGAGTCCTAATCACAGGTGCTAGGGTTCTCTCTTCTTACCCCCTCTCTCCTCCCTATATTGTCTCTCTCTCCTCTATCCACTTCCCCCATCACTCTCTCTCCCCCATATTTTCTCTCTCTCTCACTGAAGACATGCGCGTGCTCAGCGCCCCCCCCCCCCCCCCTGATGCCATCAGGTGCGTTCTTCACCGGGTAAAAGGTCAAAATACAGATTTGGGGTGACAGAAGGGATGACGGGTTATACAAGGTTAGTGGGTGGGTGGTTTGGGCAAACTCTGCAAAGTCTCTTAATGCCTAGAGGGACGGGCAGTCCATCAGCCATGGGTCCCCAGAGGTTTCCCCCAGAGAGGGTTTTCCTCTCCTGAGAGCTGATGGATGACTCTTCATGAGTCCTGAGGCTTCTGCCATCGTGTTCCTCTTATAGGACAAGTTTGTACGAATTCTGCAACAAAATCTTGTTCCAGAATTCCCTATTTTACAATGCAGAGTAAAAATAATATATACATTTTACTTAAAATAAAAGTTTGAATTTATTTTTTAAATGTATTTTGTCTGAATGTGTTTTTTTTTGTATTAATAAATGCTCCCAAAGGTGAGGAGGCCGCAGTGAGGACAGGTGGGGTAAATGGTGATGGCGCTGCAATTCGGCCACTGCATTGTTCCAGGGGGAGTTGACAGGGGCGGGAGGTGCCGGTGATACGGCGAGTGTCGCTAAGTAACTCCAGGGGTGGGGAGGGGGAACGGGTGATGCGGCGGTGACCGCCTAGTCGCTCGGGGGGAGGGGCATCGTACCAAAACATCTCACGATTTGCACTCAAAACACACACAATGCATCGCACGACCCGTCAAAATCGTGTGTTCGGGCCTGAAATCGTTCTGGTGTATGGCCAGCTTTAGACCCTGAGGTGACCATACAAATGGGAGGGGCTTATGGAGTAATTATGAGAATGGATCAATGTCTTTAAATCATTTGTATATATCCCTGCATTGATGGTTCAGGGAGCGGAAGAACGTATTGAAGGGAGGAGGGGTGAGATTCATGGCACCGCCTATCGTCATTCTCAGGTTGTGTCCAGCACTCTCTAAGTTAGTAGATGCTGTGTACGGGCATTTATTCACCTGCCAGCATACACGACAATAATATCATATATGGGTGATAAACTCCTGATTAATAAGAAGAAGGAAAAGAAGAGGAAGAAGAATTATATTTACACAGCACTTTTCTACAATAGGACTGAATATGCTTTTCAGAAACTTTGAACATAATACAGAGGTCTAGCTGTGAATAAAATACAGAAACAACAAACGTAATATAAGGATATATATAAATGTAATATAAGGATGCATCAGCCATTTGGGTCATCAAATCCATGGATTATTCTTCCTACACACAGGGAGTAGTAGAGATCCTTGCTAAATCATCAGAACCAGTCACTGCTCATTCTACACAAGAGAGTCCCAGGAGAGGCGGCCATCTTGGGTGTGCTATATAGGTTACATGAAAATAAGACACACAAGGGTAAAATTATAAGTGACTAACAGGAGTCCCACTACAGAATGAGGAATATGGTCTTCCTCGGTACTTGCTTTAGCCATCATCTCAATTTTAAAATGGGAAATATCAAAAGGTTCCAGTCACATGCAAAATATGTACTTCTGAATTCCATACAATATATCAATAATGGACACTACTTGCGGTGCCATGTGACTGCACTACTTTGTGGCGTAACTTGAATTGGAGGTACTGCCAGGGGCGTAACTAGACCTTTGTGGACCCCATAGCAAAATTTTTAAAGGGCCCCCACTGTTCCACCTGAATGAGGGGGATGGGGGGGGAGGGGGTGTTTGGGGTCAGCATAGCATAGGGGGAGGGGGATGACAGAGTAGAAGGAAGGAGTAGCCAAGCTGGATAATAATTTATATATAGAGGGGCATTGATTAGTCTGAAAATGGGGACACACTGTATAAGGGGCACTGTGACTGGTTGTGGGTTAGGTGGGGGCAGTTGGTGATTCGGGAGGGAAGAGGGAGCAAGTAGCAGAGTGAAAGACACTGGGATGGTGGGGGCCACGGAAAAGGGGGTTGGTTGATTGGTTAGATCAGGGGACAGGAGATGGAAACACTGACCTGGCCCACACTCATTACAGCTCCCAGCACAGTGATGTGTCTGCAGTAACTGCTCACCCTCTGCTCCCATGGTGGTGTATTGTGGCTCCGTGGGATTTGGTGTGGCTACGCTGGTGTTGTGCTCATGCAGCCTGTATTGAGTGGCTGCACTGTGATCTCTGTCAGCGGGAGGGGCGGGTCTTCTCTCTAGTAGTTATGTTCTGAGGTCCAGCTCCTGATGCTAGCGGCTGCAGTGGGGGAGGAGGGGTGTCTGGGAGGTTGGCAACTCCAGTTCTGTAGCTCACCTCCACCAGCAGCACCAGGTCTCCCTCTCACATGTGCTGACAGCTGGAAACGGGAGGACCACAGCTGCTAATAGAGGGCACCTGGCACAGCCTAATGACAGGACCACTGCGCGGTGGCACTTTTGGCAAGGAGAGCACAGGACTGTGGCTCGGCGCTGCCCACAGCACTACATTACAAAAAATAAAGAAAAACTCCAAGAGGGTGCTGGGGATTGCCTTGGGCCCCCCAAGCCACCGGGCCCCATAGCAATTGCATCCCCTGCACCCTCTATAGTTACGCCACTGCACATAGATATACAAGTGTTGCATATCAAATCAATCAGCACAACCTCGTGGGACAGTTGTGTTGCATCCCATTGAGATTAAGACACACATTTAAGCTAAACATTTAAGCTAAAAAGACACTCAGTGGAAACAGAGTCACACTGGACCTGGAGGGATGTTTGGTGTCACTGCAGCAATAGTGTGCGGGGGACACATCTGTAATAACATCCTGAACTGCTACTATATCAAGGTGGTGTTAAGAAGAGGGCGACACATAATGGAATCCATACATGTAATGTATATTTAAAGCTGGCAGTATAAAGCAGCTACAAAAAAAAAAAACAGTCAAAAACAGTAAGCAAGTCCATCCTTGTGCTCTCTTCTATTGACTTCCATTATAACCCATTGTTGAAAAGATCTCACACTGAATAGTGCAGCTTTAATTCTGCTTATAGTACCGTAAATAGAATGCCTTTTTACACATAATGCCGAGCTACAGAATAAGCTGACACTTAACAAATGTTTCTAATAACAAATAATGATTATCATCAGTCTAATGGGGAGAGTAGAGCACCAAACATGTTTCCTCCAGCTAAATCATGTCAATTTGTATTGAACTTTAGGCCGTGTAGTCTAACATAACCAATTCTATTATTTCTCCTCATCCAAAGTCTTTCTTTAAGCATTAGTCCACAGAAAAACTGTGAAAATGAAAGTATCTAATTTCTTTTGGCTCTTGCATATACACGCATAATATTCAAACAGATTATTAACACAATCTGTATATTAAATCTTCTCTAGCTTTGCTCAGTCAATACTGAGATATTACAGTTTTAGATTACAATGTAACAAAGCATTCTATGTTCTTTGGATTAGGAGCCTTATTTCATCTGTGTAACATAGGTAACTGTCGAAGAGTGGTAGCTGGAATAAAGCAGTGGGAGTTAATATACACTAAGACTGTCTAAACAAACCATTAAGTGCTGGAAATATAAGACACATGAACGACAGAAAGGTCTATAAATTTGGAGCAACACGTGAGCTATAAATACTTTGCTTTCTAAAGCCATATTATGTTTACATAAAATCAATTTTACAAGCAGCTCCAAATAATTAGCACACATAACACAACAGTTATTGCATTTTAATTAATTAAAGTGCTGATTTAGCCTTGACATGTATTACAAATACAGTGAAATTGATTTCTTGGTTGTTGTTTTTTTTGCATTCATGTTATATTAAATGGGGAGTAGAAAACTACTACTTCTGAATTTTAATATAACAGCTATTGACTGGCTGATGTACTATAAGTTGTACACATTGGGGGGTATTCAATGTGGATTGTGACTGTCAGAACGTTTTCAACAGTTGGAATCTCGGCCGTTTCCATTGTCAATTTGACAGTCGGCATTCAAGCTTACGACTGTCGGAATACATGTGGATTAACAAATCCATGTGGCCATTTGAGATGTTTATATGTTTTAGGCGGCATTGGTGGCAGAGGCAGCACTTGGAGCTGACGCTGTCTCCAAGCATTTCCTCCTCTATAGTGTGAACGGGACCCGGGTCTCTCATCCTGGGTTGCCTGTTTACACTGCACAGCAACCTGGGTTAGAGCCATGTTCAACCCTGGTTGTGACCAGGGTTAAAATGGCTGGTTGCTCGACCTGGGAATTTGGTCAGTGGTCCTTTCATGCCGCAAATCAACCTGGGATGACACAGCAATAACCCAGGTAACTTTGGGGGTGTGAAAGGGGTGTTAGGTATGAGACTGCAAATTACCTGTGCTTGCAAAATCTATATATTCACTTATGTGTAGGAAAACAATAGCTTAAATATTTGAATCTGCCTAAGCTAGTTACAATTTTTTTCTCAGTGTTAACAATACTGTATCTATATATTAATAGCGTAAGGGCAATTTTTATAAATGATTTACTTCTATGATGCTGTTTTCTGAGCAGGCACATCATATATGAAATGAAAGCTCTTGTTCTGTACAATTGGCATAGTATTTGGTTGCTTTTTTTGGAGTTATGTGACAAAACAATCACAATGCATCACCACTAAGCTCTTTTACATTTGGTCAGCTCTGCTGTGCACCTGATGGGTGACCCGGAACATGTGACCTGCTGGGTGGTCTGGAAATGGTCACTGTGGGGCAGATTTATTAAGCTCTGTGAAGTGATAAACTTTCTGGTTTTTGTCACCGGCCAATCAGCTCTTAACTGTGAATTTACAGGCTTGGTTTGAAAAATGACAGGTAGGAGCTGATTGGACGGTGATAAAAAAACCAGACACTTTATCACTTCACAGAGTTTAATAAATCTACCCCTCTGTTACTGTATGTGCAGCCACCCACTAAGTAGGGATACTATGGGGTATTGACAGGGCACAGGAAACAGAAATCTTGGGGCCCAGTATAGTACACTAATATCTCTGGGGCCCCCTCAACGCTACTCTCTTGAATAGCAGATTTTTATTACATTGCATATTGAATGTGATTTTTTTTGTTATTACAAAAAAACTGATCATTAATATTCATTATGCAATGTAATAAGGAAGTGCAGATAAGAGGGTGCAGCATTGTGCATTGTGTGGTTTGGTGCGTCGCGTGATGTCAATAAGCTCATTATTATTGATAGATACTTGCCCAGCCGGCACCGTTATAAACCATTGCTAGACAATGCAATGTTGCAGGCAGGGTTACAGCCCATGAACTAACCCAGATCCTCGGGGCACCTCATAAGGTTGGGGCCCAGTACGGATGTTCCCTTTATCTCCCCCCCCCCCTCTTTGTCTCCGGCCCTGGATATTGACTCCTAAAGAGGTGAAAAGGGGAAAAAATGTTCTATTAAGCACACCTTTGCCCGGTTGAAACTGGGTACATCAGCTAGTCAATATATATATATAAATATATATATATATATATATATATATATATATATATTGGCACTGTAATTGGTTGCTTCATTTTGGAGTTATTATTATATTATTATTATTATAATTTTATTTATAAGGCGCCACAAGTGTTTCGCAGCACCGTACAAAGGAACAGTAGAGGGAGACAAAACTTGACATAACACTGAATAAATAACAAAAATACAGTACAAATAAAGAGCGCCACAGTTCAATACACATTACAGCTTAAATATAAGTAGTGAGGACTCAATCAACATACAACTAGAGGCTTGAGGCCAATGATGGAGATGAGTATGCAGACGAAGATGGTCACTGAGTGTTTGAGTATAGGAGAGCTGTGAGTGAAATGTGAAGAGAAGTGGGCTTTGACAACAGGAGGGAAGAGGGCCCTGCTCGGAGGAGCTTACAATCTAGAAGGAAGGGGAGACAGACAGATTACAAGAGGTGCAAGCAAGTGGTTGGTAGCTAGATAGCTGGATGTAAACAGGCAAGGGGTCAGAGAACCAGCTAGTTTATGCAGTGGAAGGGTACGCTTTGATGAATAGGTGAGTTTTCAGTGCCCGTTTGAAGCTTTGCAAGGTCGGGGAGAGTCTAATGGAGCGAGGGAGTGCGTTCCACTGAAGGGGTGCAGCACGGGCAAAGTCCTGTACTCTAGCATGGGAAGCAGTGATCAGGGTGGAGGAGAGACGACAGTCGTCAGCCGACCGTAGAGGGCGGGAGGGTGTATGAATGGAGATGAGGTTAGAGATATATGGAGCAATGGAATTAGAGATGGCCCTGTATGTGAGTGTGAGGTGTTTGAAGAGGATTCTGTAGGGGAATGGGAGCCAGTGCAGATTTTGTTGAAGGGGAGTGGCTGAATTAGAGCGGTGGGAAAGGAAGATAAGCCTGGCTGCAGCGTTGAGGACAGATTGGAGTTATGTTCATAATACATCTCTGTGCCATTTACATTGTGCTCTGGAAAATATGGCAATTGAACTCTACATGAAACATGTAACCTGCTGGGGAGACTGAAGACTAAGGGCGGTATTCAATGAGAATACCTGCGAGGTGCAGCGAATCCTTTTTTGGATTCGCTGCACATTCGCCACGTTCCGGAGCCGGCGGGCTCCGGTATTCAACGTGTCAGGGGCTCGCTGCCCCTGACTGGCGAATATGAGCTCCTGCGGCGATTGCCGCAGGGAGCCTGAGGACAGTGGCAGGCAAAGAGATGGAAGTCTCTCTGCCTGCCCCAGAACTTTGTGGGGGGTGCCAGCAGGGGACCGTATATTCACTATACCCGATCGTAACGATCGGGTGCAGTAAATATATGAATATGTAATGAGCGGCTCGGCTCCGGCGCCCCCTGCTGGCTGCTGTGTAAAAAAAAAAAAAAAAAAAAATTTTTTAAATTAAATATATATTCATGTGCTTACAGCACATGAATAAAAATAGCATGCCCCTCCTCAGAATAAAATTACAGATTTTTTGACACCAAATGTAAAAAACAAAACACTTTATTTTAAAAGTTCACATTCCACTTCACCATAAAAAGATAGCGATTGCTACTCGGTGAATCATGGCGAAAAAAACCTTCAAATGTATTCGCCATGTGGTCATTGAATAGGGTGATTCACCGTTTTAGTCAGAAATTCGCCAAACAGCACAAATTCGCCATAAAAACATGGCGAATCAGGCTCATTGAATACCGCCCATTAGCTGCCCATACACGCCCCGATACGGGCGTGAGTTCCGTGCTTAACAAGCACGGATCACATTGCATTGCATTGCCTGTGCATGCGTTGTGCATGCAATGCGATGCAATGTGATGAAAACAAAGTACAAAAAGTATGTGCAAGCACATACTTTTTGTACTGTGCGATGAGGTGCCACGGGAGCGCGCACCTCAAAGCACAGAACGCACAGCCCGCATTGCAGCGTGTATGGGCTGCTTAACAGTTATTTGCAGGCTCCTAATGGGGTGAAAAGGGGTCAATTGTTCCTGCAAAGCAAACCCTTGCCCAGTTAAATCCTGGGCACATCAGCAAGTAATAATTATGTCTCTGCATTTAAAGTAAAATAAAGAACATAATATACAAAAATACAGATAACTGCTCCTCCAAAGAGAAAAAGGTAATTAAAAGAAATAAAGGGCACCAAAGCACAAACCTTATCTAGGTCACGGGTCTCAGCGCTAACACAGCTGTCTATCTATAACTGTTATTTGTGAAATGGGTGGAGCTTCTAGACTTTTGCCATGTTCTTCTGCACTTCTTTACCTCATTGCATTACAGCTTTTACAGTGTAATGGTGCTATCTTGTCTCCATGGCAACGTGGAGCAACAAAGCTTATTGGTGGAGACCAAACAATGGGGAATTCATTTTTATGACTCAGCTATCAGTGGGTAGGGTTATGAAGTCATCATAGAGATGGGCAAAACGGGTCACTAACGAGAGCTGGGATCCAGCAGATCAGTCCGTGAAAAGATCTTTTACACGGATCCTCGGTTTACTTTGAAAGAAGGGGTAATTTGATAATAACGAAGCATAATTTGTTTTACAATAATTTTTTGCCATTTTTTTAAACAGTGAGCTGAACAAATAAGAACATACATGACCGAGTAAAACTGATCGATGGCTGGGTGCAGAATCGCCATCGATGGCAACCATCGATGGCGTCTGCACCGATGGCCATCCCTAGCAGCAGCAGCCTTGTTATTCTTTATTTTACTTGCAGTCGCAGCACTGTACTCAGTCTCCAGAGTTAGTACATCTCAGCTGCCACAGGTGGCAGTGCTGAGCTCAGGAAAATGCATTGTAATGTAAAACGAAACTGAAAGTAAAAGAACGACGGGTCACCTTTTTGGGATCGGCGGCTCCCTCAGTCTTTTATGGGATCCGTTCAAAAGACCCGCTTCGTTCGCTAACGACCCATCTCTAACCATCTAGCTCTTGTGAGGGTTTGAGAGAGAAACAACAGAAGCAATTTATATTATCAAGAAAGCACAGAAAAAATCTATTCTGTCTATTTCTCTATTGCATCCTAGTAAATGATAGACAGAATTCGATTGGTTTCTATGGGCAACATCACATCTTTTTTTTTTTAGAAAATATTGTAAATTTACACCATAACAACCCCAAATGACTGTCTTGCTGATCTCCAGGGGTGGATGAGTGTTAGTTGGCTGCTGAACCCCAATAAAACAGAGGTCCTTCTGATAAGTCACAGGACAAGAGTACAGCATAGGCTACACTTGGAGGTTCACAACTACAATACACATAACATGTAACCTGGGATTTGAATACCACAATTGATATATTTTTTTTTAATGCGCTGAGGGGTGTGGATCGTTTGGTCTACAACAACTATGTCGACAAGCATTGGGTCGACACCACTATGTCGACATGCAGCAAGGTCGACATGGGTTAAGGTCGACATGCAGCAATGTCGACCTGGGTCTAGGTCGACATGGAATTGGGTCGACACAAGCATTAGGTCGACATGGGGTTTTTCGTTGTTTTTTTTTACACAAATGTTGACACAGTCAACATGGACATAGTTTGTAGTGCACCGCATCCCCTCGCATTGCTCACTATGCTTTGGGAACACTATTTTATTCTCCCACCACGCCCTAGTGGATGGTAGGGCATAAAATACCACCTGTCGGCACGTTGGCTCAAAAAACAGTGAAAAACCCCATGTCGACCTTTTGACTGTCGACCTAGCCCATGTCAACCTAATGCTTTTGTCGACCTAGACCCATGTCGACCTTGACCCATGTTGACCTTGCTGCATGTCGACCTAGTGGTGTCGACCCAATGCTTGTCAACCTAGTTGTTGTAGACCTAATGACCGTACCCCTCGCTGAGCACCTACAGTATATATCTCTGATCCTGACAGCTGCTTTTGCCTCTAGCTGCATGGCTGAGAAGTGATGTCAGAGGTTACTCTGTGCCGTACAGCTCCTGTCCGCTGTACCATGCTTAAGAAGACCTGCTGCTGCCTGCCACCGTGCCAAAACTACCAGGCCCCTTATTAGTGACAGCTAAGTGTGACATAAGTAATTCAATCCCGGGTATCCTGGATTGAAAAAATGCCCTATGGTTAATTCAATGTCGTAACTAGACATCTTGGTGCCCTGTGCCAGAAACGCAAGGGCATGGCCTTGTGGGTAAGGGGTGTGGCCACATAATCATACCAATTCCCATTACACTACAGAGTAGTGCCAGTTATTTACATTACACCACACAGTAGTGCCACTTGTATACATTGCACCATGTACAGTCCTTTAGACACATTGTGCCAGGTAAAGCTCATTGGACACACTGTGCCAGGATTACGCACACTCATTACACATGGTCACACACTGTACTGCCCACTATGCTGCACATCGTAGTGCCTATTACATAGTAAAAGCAACACCGTAAGGCCTATTTCACAATATACCACACACCATAATGAACATTACACATATGCCACACATCGTAGTGCCCATTACATTTTATGCCACCCATCGTAGTTATACCACACACCATCATGCCCATTACACATTATTACACACATCATAATTCCAATTACATATTATAACACACACCGTAAGGCCAATTTCACATTACACCGCACACCATAATGCACATTACACATTATGCCGCACAAAATAGTGCCCATTACATTTTATGCCATCCACCGTAATGCTCATTACACATTATACCACACACCATAGTGCCAATTATACAGCATACCATAATGCCCATTACACATTATACCGCACACTGTAGTGCCTATTACAGATTACACAGCACACTGTAAGTGCCCATTACATATTATGTCACACACCATTATGTCCATTACACATACAGCAAATGGAAGGCCTATTACACATTATACCACACACCGCAATGACCATAATATAGTCTTTATTCTAGCACCCTGCTCCTTGAAAAATCCTTACAGTTCCTCCTTCATGCCTGGGGTGTCACTCTTTGCTGTGGTGTTTCTACAACAGTCTGCTTTGTATCTCAACATTGAGATACAAACCAGACTGTTCTTGAAGTACCACAGCAGACAGCGACACCCCAAGCAGAAAGGAGGAACTACAAGGATTTTACAAGGAGCAGGGTGCTAGAATGAACACTAATTACAAATTATACAGCACACCGTAGTGCCCATTACATTTTAAGCGACATTCCATAATGCCCATTACACATTATACAATACACCTTAATGCCGTACATGTTATACCACACATCATAATGCCCATTACACATTATGCTGTAGTGTCCATAATATATTATGCCACAAACTGAAATGCCACTTACATATTATGCCATACATTATGCTACATGTAATACCCCCCCCCCCCCCATTATTCCTGCTTTTACAGTTAATGACCCCAGTAGTGCCCTTTACACATAATGCCCCCAGTAGTGGCCTTTACACATAATGTAATGCTCATCATGGTTTTCAGCCCAGCATCTGGCATACATTGCTGCTGAAGATAGGAGAGTAGGAGAGGAGCAGAGCTGCCGCTTCCTTCCTCAGACAGGGAGTGGGGAGGAGAGGTCTCTTCCCTGCTAGGTGCTACTGCCCACAGTGGAGGTTTAGGAGGAGAGGCATCTTTGGTTCAGCACTGTGCTTCTCTCCACTTTCTTCCACCCCCAGGTGACCTCCTAAGTGTGCAAGGCACCACACTTTGCACAGCGCTAGTTATGGAGCGGGGGTAACGCTCCCAAACCACATATCAGTGAAGAGGTGAAGTTCAGCACATGCCGGAATATTAGCAGGTAGAATGTCAAATGCATGTTGAAGCTACTGAAGAGGAGAGTTTGTCACAGAAGTCAATCATCCCAAAAAAAGTTATGTTTATTTTTTTAAATATACAGTTTCAATGTACTCTGCCAAAGTTGAACGCACAAGATAACACTTGGATGTTTTACCTCACAGCATTCAGAAATTGGTAGACGCTATTTTTCATAAATCAGAGATAAAAATAAATGGGGAATTTTAACGAGTGAGTTCTATTTATTTGAACAAAACTGTTAGTATTGCAGGGCACTTGGAAATGAGGCACTTGCAGGTGACTGATCTATAACATTAATACACAGGACAGATGACGGCACAAAACACATCTCAAGTTTTCTAGATCTATGATATTTAATATTTCAAATGTTGAACATAGCATAAACTGAATGGTCTGTTACACACTCAGCAACTACCTATTAGGAAGCTGTTAGCGTAAGTGTCTGGCCTTCGGATTCTTTATGTCATGCTGAGCTATTCGTGTTGAAAGGTTATACAAATACTGGAGGGCTCTGGAAGTACTGGTGTAGTATGATCCATGAAAGGGTATATATCCCACAACTAGTAACAGAGGACATCAGTCTTATCAATGGGTGGGAGCAGGTTGCTTGCAAGTCAGTGCCACTGTGATTTATACTGACACAATTTACATTTATTCTTCAAGCTTTTAGTCATCAGAAAAGGCTCTGCTGTGCGACTGGGGATGTAATAATTTCCCATACTTTCTATGCTACTCTATTATGCCATCTGATCCCCCAGCGCCTACGTATAAACCATCTGTTTTCACTCCCTGTGCATTTATATTTGCATTAATGCAGCAAACAACTGCTCAGCTTGCTGATGCTATGTATGACTATAGGGTTGGGTTTCCTATAGACGGACACATTGGCCATTTCTGCTGCATCCTGCTCATTAAGAGGCTTTAATAAGCCACCTTAGACATTCAGTAGTGGTAGCTGTTCTCCCTACATCTTAATTGCCTACCCTCCTGCATTCTGCAGGAGACTCCCTGAAATAGCAGTAATCTCCCTCTCTCCCTCATTAGACTAGCAATCTCCCTCATTTCAACTAGCCCACATTACACTGTTACATTTTTGTTTGGGAAAAAAGGAATGAGAGATAGATACATTTACATTGAATCATCAGCGCCATTTTCCAGCACTTTAACCAAGCATAGTAGCTCTTACTAACTGCTTTGGGGCTCATCTACATTTCGATATACAGTATGTCATTTTACACATTTACTACATTACTCTCATATGTAGCAGTACACCCACGCTTCTAGGTGCCACATTCACAGTCTCTTTTCACAATCTCTCCATATATGGAAATAAACATGCCCTTTGGGTGGTGCATGACACGCCCCCTCAATGGGGCGCTGTTCAAAATTCTACTACCAACTATAATCTCCCTGAAACTAGTTTTCAAAAGTAGGCAAGTATGCCCTACATGCCGACAACATACGGTACACATATGAAGAGGGAGGTGTTGGCTACAAAGATAGAAGCAAATAAATAACAATTAGGACTGACAACCTATAACAGGCAACTATGGGAGTATTCAATACGTGCTGATATGTATTTCAGACAGGTGGAAATATCGGCGCACACACCTATTCAATGCGGCCACGGATCTGCGAAAATGGCCACAAATTAGCTAATCCTGCCTGACAGTCCATTGGGAGGGGTTTCCTTCCTCTGGGGCTGCCAGTCCAGGACTGCGATAGTCAGAGAAATGGGATCCTAGATGAACTATCGTGTTTCTATTCTATTCTGACTCTACAACTTTGTCTAACTGCACTTGCAATTTTTTACTATTTTGCTATTTGGCCTTAGGCCAATTACAATCTACAGACGACAAAGACTTGCCTGCACAGTCTATTCTCCTTTGCGATACCGCCGCAGTTGGGCAGTGCATCGGTATCACAAGCCTCCTAAACACTGCGTGAGTTGGGCTAACTATCTTATTTCTATCCAATTTGGGCTAAGGTACAATCTTATTTCTATCCAATTTGGGCTATATAGTCAAAATTGTAGCCAACATCTCACCGTTTGCACACCACATTACTTTGCAGCCCTAGCCGGAATCTATGGGCTGTAGCCGGGGCAACCCATAGATGCCAGGCTTTTGCACATGTTCAGTACTGTCGCTGATACTGCACATGCACTGGGCCCGGTGTCTGTCAACTGAATTGTAAAGGTGCTGGGACCCTGGATGGCGGTGGGGAGATCCGGCAGCGCAGCTAGTGGCAGGGAGTACTGGCATTTTCAGGCATAATTGCCTCTCACAAAAAGCATCACCGCCCCTATTTTGTTGGATTTCTGCTTGCACCCCAGGAGGGGTGCAAACACAAATCCACTAGTTAGCTGCTTCCTGGTGCTATTCACTCACTTCACTACTATATTGATTCAACCCTAATGAATTCAGGTTGTGGGCCAACTTGTTGTTAAAACCTTATGCCTATTTAGCTAAAGATCTGTCCAGCCTCATCCTTGCCACAATGCATGTCCATGTGTGCACGAATCAAGACAACGACTATTTGCACCTTGCTGCCACGAGAAGCGGGTATGTACGCACTAATGCATTCCCTAAGGCACTGTGCATGTACCTGGACATAGCCGGAAGCACACTATTTGAGGCAAACTAGCCACAACTGCGAATGGGTCAGCTGACCATGGACTTATCTGTATAAGCCCCATGACTATGACTCCTGTTAGTAATAGCAGGTTATTATTGGGAACAGTTGTACAGTAGGACAGTGCCTGGGCCCATAAGCTGTCTACCTTGGATTTAACTCATACAGAACGTTGTACAAATTCTGAAATATATCTGTTAGAAAAATCTGTAAATTAATTTACATTTTTACTTTGCCTGCTGTACAAATTATACACACACATACACACAAAGTCAATTAGTTTAATTTCAATGTCTTCACAGAGACTGTTATAAACTTAATAGTGCATAATTTATAGGCACAAATAATAGTTGTTGAGTCAGCGTTTTGTATGGAGAGAGGGAGCTGCTTTGCATAGACTAGTTCTATATTTATGAGGCTTCAGGCAATGCATGCGCAAAGAACATTATAATTCTAACATAAAAGATATCCGGGTTAGTTTCTGCCTATGTCTTCATTAAACACTGTCTGATTGAAGTGTTGATACTGGAAATGTCCACTGCATCGAGATGCATGGGAAATGAGATTTTAAACTATTTATTTTAGAATACTAATTAAATAAAAAGTCTCCTTTAATCTACCTAACATAATATATGCAATAAACCACCAGTCTGTGATTGTTTTTTTCCTTCTTTCGCTTGTCTATTGGCCCTTATTCAGACCCGATCGCTGCTCTGCGTAACTGTGATCAGATACTGTAGCTGCCGCCCTGCCAAAGTGCAAAACCAGCCCATGCAAGTCTAGAAATAGATTGTGAAAATAATTCCGATCGGTGACTAGCTGCAAATCCATACACAACTCACTCTCCATGCCAGTCTGTGTGTAAAACAGAACTTACTCTACCTGTGCGATAGAAACCATCCCTGAAATGCGTTGGCGTATGCATTTTTCCTGACACTCCCAGAAAATGGCCTGGTGACAGGTATGGTATAACTTACTGACAGTCAGAATCCCGAATGTTCAGGAACCCGAGAGGGGTCAAGTGCATTCAAGCCCCTTGTGGGCTCGCTGCGCTGTAGGCTTGGTGAGGTTCACAACTCACCTCCTATTCTATTATACCTCTATGTGGGTCGTGGACCTCGGATGACACCCACAAATGGTGTCTTCCTGTCAATCAACTTGTGAACAGCTATTGATCAGAATAGACTCTGGATTTTGGGCTTGTACACTATGATCCGTACACATGCATGGTTGTGCAATGATCGGTCGACTTACGAAATCGCACAGCAGTGATCAGGTCTGAGTGACCCCATAATATGGCTATTGGTTCCATTGCAGTAGCATGTTTATCATGAGTACAGGGTGTGCAGTGCACATGGGTCCATGAGCCAGGAGAGAACTGTGCCAGCCCAAATCTGTTCTTTCTTGCAGCTGGCCCCTCCTCCAGGACCAGTCTTTGAATTTCATGAATTCCTACTTACTGCCGGGATCAGTCCCCGGTCTTGTCAGGTTCACTTTCTGTCTACCAGCCTAGAGGATAATGCTTAGGCTGGCAGTCACAGTACAAAGCCAATCAGCTCAGGGAACTGATCTGTTTTTTACTTATCTTTGGCTGCCCTCTTATCTTGCTCCTCCGAATTTCTCCTATCTACTCCTCTCTTCATTATCTCCTCCTGCTTGTCAGATTAATTGGTTGCTTTTTCTCCCTCTGGTTGGGATGCAGCAAACCAAAATATGTAGCCACACCACTGAAAATGCAATTTTAGGAGGTTTGGCCACTTACTGGGGAATGCGATAGTATATTGTGCTTGGAAGTGGTGGGTAATGCCCACATAAGGTAAGAAGCAAAGCGGAGAGGTGGCCTCTAAGGACAGGGCGTCAACAATAATAGGGGGGTGGGGGGGGGGGGGGTAGTGGGATCTTATCGCACCCGTGCTGGTTCTGCATAAAAATATATCAGGCCTTAAGCAGCCCATACACGCTGCTTTGTGGGCGTTCTTTTCTTGCTGTACTAGCACGGATCACATTGCATTGCATGTGCATCCGTTGTGCATGCAATGCGATGCAATGTGATAAAACCTAAGTACAAAAAGTATGTGCAAGCACATACTTTTTGTACCGTATATACTCGAGTATAAGCCGACTTTTTCAGCACATTTTTCATGCTGAAAAAGCACCTCCTCGGCTTATACTAGGGTGAATACGGTAACTGTAGTTTAGACTGTGAGGAAGTGGATCCAGGCCTAATGCTCCTTCCCACAACCCTATTCCCCTCTAACTGCGCTGTACCTGCTCAGTTTGGGCTCCATCTGATAGCCAGATGTCCCCTGAGCATAGCGCTGTTCATTGCAAACCTGGTGGACAGTTTTTCCGCTTGAGGCCTATCATGACTGGTAAGCCGGGGCCTAAATTTTGGAGCCAGGCCGGGAATCGGGCTCCATGGCGAAAATCGCGGACTTTTACAGCCGGAGCTGCACCTACTGACCCTGGACCTTGAGGGTCTGACTACCCTGCTAAGGTTTACCAGGTGCCTGGATCCCTGTACGCTCTGCTGGGCACTGGAGAGGTAAAAGGCATTGTGGAGGACTTGCTTCCTTCACAGTGACAGCAGCCATCTTTGGATCAATCACTTTCTCCTCACTGTTAACCCCTCTACCATGGGTCCCACAACTTAAAACTCCCCTCAGTGTTAGTCAGGGGTGCAACTATGGCGGTACGGGGTGGTACGGCGTACCATTAAAACAAATGGTGCCGGTACCCCGTACCGCCATAACAAATAGGCCGAAATATTTACTGCGCATGTGCGCATATGTAAGTGGCGGGGGGCGTGGCCACTTACATATGCGCGCTAGCGCCGCTCCCCCCCGCCGGGTCTTCCCTGCTCTCGTCTCCCCCGCTGTGTACGCGGGGGAGACGTGCTGCTGCTGCTGCTGCTGCTGCTCTCATGATTTCGTTACAGCTCCTGCTGCTGGACCGCGCGCGGCTATTGGTTAGCGCGCGGTCCAGCAGCAGGAGCTGTAACTATCAGGAGCAGCAGCAGCAGCAGCAGCAGCACGTCTCCCCCGCGTACACAGCGGGAGAGACGAGAGCGTGCGGGCGGGCAGGCACAGGGGGCTGTGTATGTGCCTGCCTGCCGGGGGGGGGGGGGGGGGTTCTATCCCCCTGGGCAACGAGCAAAGTGGCACAGATATATCCCCCTGGGCAACGAGCAAAGTGGCACAGATCTATCCCCCTGGGCAACGAGCAAAGTGGCACAGATCTATCCCCCTGGGCAACGAGCAAAGTGGCACAGATCTATCCCCTGGGCAACGAGCAAAGTGGCACAGATCTATCACCTGGGCAACGAGCAAAGTGGCACAGATCTATCCCCCTGGGCAACGAGCAAAGTGGCACAGATATATCCCCCTTGGCAACGAGCAAAGTGGCACAGATATATCCCCCTGGGCAACGAGCAAAGTGGCACAGATCTATCCCCCTGGGCAACGAGAAAAGTGGCACAGATATATCCCCCTGGGCAATGAGCACAGTGGCACAGATCTATCCCCCTGAGCAACGAGCAAATTCAGTCCACCTTGGCATCGGCATGAAGCCCCTGGCATTGAGCATGTAGGTAAGTGGCACTTATGTGTCAAATGTGTATGGTGTGTTATACAGTATGTGTTGGGCATTGCGTAGTGTTATATAGTATGACATGGGCATTGCGTAGTGTTATATAGCATGTGATGGGCATTACACTGTGTTATATAGTATGACATGGGCATTGCGTAGTGTTATATAGTATGACATGGGTATTACAGTGTGTTATATAGTATGTAATGTGCATTATGGTGTGTTATATAGTATGTAATGGGTATTACGCTGTGTTATATAGTATGTAATGGGCATTACGGTGTGTTATATAGTATGTGATGGGCATTACAGTGTGTTATATAGTATGACATGGACATCGCGGAGTGTTATATAGTATGTAATGGGCATTACGGTGTTATATAGTATGTAATGGGCATTACAGTGTTATATAGTATGTAATGGGCATTATAGTGTGTTATATAGTATGTAACGGGCATTATAGTGTGTTATATAGTATGTAATGGGCATTACAGTGTTATATAGTATGTCATGGGTATTGCGGTGTTATATAGTATGACATGGGCATTGCAGTGTTATATAGTATGTCATGGGCATTGCGGTGTTATATAGTATGTCATGGGTATTGCGGTGTTATATAGTATGACATGGGCATTGCAGTGTTATATAGTATGTCATGGGCATTGCGGTGTTATATAGTATGTCATGGGCATTGCGGTGTTATATAGTATGTAATGGACATTATGGTGTGTTATACAGTATGTCATGGACATAGCAGAGTGTTATATAGTATGTCATGGGCATCGCGGAGTGTTATATAGTATGTCATGGGCATTGTGGTGTTATATAGTATGTCAGCGGGCGTACAGACTCTGTGGGGGGGGGGGCGGTGGCATGTAACCACCCCCCTTGTGTCATATGACCACGCCCATGGCCACTCCCCTGACCACGCCCATTTTTCGCTGCGCGCCGAAGGCGCGCAGCACAGTACCACTAAGTCGTTTTTTCTACTCGCACCACTGGTGTTAGTGTGTGTCAGTGTGCCCCTAGACTACATGTCTTAAACCTGTGGCCCTCCAGATGTTGTAGAACTACATGTCCCAGCATGCCCTGACAGTTTTGGCATGCTCTTATAGGAAAAAATGTGGCAATGCATGTTAGAACATGTAGTTTCACAACATCTGGAGGGCCACAGGTTGAAGACCCATGCCCTAGACCCTTTAAAGTGTGTCTCAGTGTGCCCCTAGACCAGGCATTCCCAACCACGGTCCACAAGGCACACCAACAGTGCAGGTTTTGTAGATATCCAGGCTTGAGCACAGGTGACTTAATTAGTATCTGAGGGATTCTGATTAAACCATCTGTGCTGAAGCCTGGATATCACTAAAACCTGCACTGTTGGTGTGCCTTGAGGACCGTGGTTGGGAATGCCTGCCCTAGACCCTGTGCATTTTCCACCCTAGGCTTATACTCGAGTCAATAAGTTTTCCCATTTTTTTGTGGCAAAATTAGGTGCCTCGGCTTATATTCGGGTCGACTTATACTCGAGTATATACGGTACTTAGGTTTCATCACATTGCATGCACAACGGATGCACATGCAATGCAATGTGATCCGTGCTAGTACAGCACGCCAACAAAGCAGCTTGTATGGGCAGCCTAAGAGCTAAGAGAAATTTGAAAGTCTAATGTCCCTCCAGTTAAAGGAATCACATTGAATCTATTTTTAGGCCTGTGAGCCTTTGATATATTCTCATTATAATTTAGTGAGATCTGATTTTTTTTCCACATCTTATTACAATGAGTTGTAGAAGTGTCTACCAATAAGGCTTCACCACAGATGTTATGAGAGTCGGCCAGTATAAATTATTTCCTTTAAAATATATTTCAATATCAGGTTTGTGCAGACCCCATAATGACATCTTGGAACCATTTCTATGGCATGCATGTCATGGAGCAACAATTACAATTGAATCGACAAGCCAGAAATAAGTAGTTTGGTTAAATATAATGGTTTCAGAATTGTGGTCACAGTTTGAATTACTCACAGAAATGAGGATCCAGGACCAGGCAAAGTGTCACAGTAGAATTATCCTTCAGTACTTCTAGCATAAACTAATGAGAAAAAAAGTACTGTACTTCATCCAGGCTAAAGCCTCACAAATTTCCCCAGCTTCAGCTACAGTATGTTCCTCTACAGTACACACAGCAAGTGCATGTAATGTACAACTAAATTAATTCAACATTTTCTTTAAGATATGTGATGTAGTCAGTGAGGAATAGGACCAATCAGGTCATAAGACTGGATATAGAAAAGAATATAGACAGATTGTCCCAAACTAGGATTCTCTCTCACAATGAATGTTCAATATAAATCAAGTGGAGTCTGTTCATTCTACAATTCTTACAGTAGGTCCTTATATAATGAGCGTGTGGAAGAAACAAACATAAAAACAGATCAGTACAGAACTGAAACATGCATACGCCTATTAATATAGGACAGCTGTCAGGGCTCGGGTCTCTGGTGTTCCCGGCTGTGGCAGCAGTGGCCCAGTGCTGGATGCTGGGAACTGGAACATGGGAGGCTTTAGATATGGACAGTTTATATGAGTAACACTGACATTGTGGGCACAGCTAGATAGGGGGAGTTGACGAGACTCTGGTCAGAGGCGCGGAGTCTAACACCACCGATGGTTTTTCACAGTGACCCAGGCAAGGAGGTTTGGACTGCTGCATTCGGGGGTGAGGTCGCGGCCTTCTGACATGAGTTCCCCACAGCTAACTGGCCAGTCACGGGAGATAGATGGAGACTAGTGGCAGTGAGCTTGGAAATGAGGAATTTGGTACTGGATACTTGTTCTGCGCTGGCCTGGGAGGCCGGAGAGATAACAGTGGCTTGTGAGTTGATGGGTAGTCGACGGTCTGGGAGCCGACACGGAGGGTTGATAGCCTCGGAGCCATATCTGCACTGTAGACAGCATGAGAATTGGTCGGGAGTGTTGACGACCTGGGAGTCGACATGGTACTGTAGACAACCTGGTAACCGGAGGGAGTGTTGACGACCTGGGAGTTGAAACGGTACTATAGACGGCCTGGGAGCCGGAGGGAAGTCAACGGCCTGGGAGCCGGAGGGGTATTGACGACCTAGGAGTCGACAGGAGCTTGTTGATGACCTGGGAGTCGATAGGAGCTTGTTGATAACCTGGGAGTCGACAGGAGCTTGTTGTCGATCTGGGAGTCGATGGCCAGGGAGCCGACAGGAATGTTGACAGAAAACTGGAGAGTTCACGCCTGTGTTGACTTGGGAGTCAAAAGGTGGTATGTCCCTTTTAGGGCAATAGCAAACTCTGCTGGAAGATGCTGGAGTGCCCTATCCTCTTCCCTTGGGAGCTGTTGATGGACGACAGCGAGGAAGGTAACCTGGCAGGAGAGGAGAGCCAGGGAGCTTTAATATAGCAGCAGATGACAGTAGCAGGTTGCTCAGGGTTTTACACAGAGTAACCAGAGGGTCACTGGACAGGATCCTGGAGCCTTGGAACGCTGAGGACTGGATATACACAGGGATCAGATAAGTTGTTCAAGGCAGGGGTAATGGGCCAGAGGCCTCAGCTATATCCCCCTGCTGGCCTGTCATTGGCTGCAAGCCGCAAGCAGCGATTAAGTCCAGGAAGTACCTGTGCACACCTTTAGTCACATGGTCAGTGCACAGGTCAGAGCAACAAGGTCACAGGGAAATCATTGGACAACAGAGTCATGTGATTGCAGGTGTCATGGCGGCGCTCATGTGGTGTGGGCCTGGCCCGGGACCAGCGTGGGACGCTGGCAATAGTTCAGGGTAATGCCACTCAGATCCTGCCATGGAGAGTACTAGAGACGGCACAGGACAGGGGCCTGCGCCGCAAGACACACCAGCTAGCAGGTAATGCGGTTTCTGACAACAACATGATAATCCAGAAAAGGTCCACACCGTACAGGTGGGAAAACCTTCAGATGCAACTCCTATGTGTCTTTAAGAAGATGCTTACATAAGCCTACATGTGAACAAGGCGTGTCAAACAAATGAAGGTATCTTTGAACAGCATAGCATTCCCGTCACCAGGAATACAATATATATATGGCGATGGGCTGCAAGCTTAAATGCATTGAATAATTCATGAACTAAAACCCCATTATTTATTTAATTGATTATTTGAAAGTTAAGGTGAGTTAGTCTGTTGTAGTGAGTGCTGGGCCCCCTGTATATATATATATATATATATATATATATATATATATATATATATATATATATATATATATATATATATATATATATATATATATATATATATAAAAACATAGAATTTGATGGCAGATAAGAACCATTTGGCCCATCTAGTCTGCCCCTTTTTTATCCTTTAGGTAATCTCAACCTTTTTTGATCCTTATTTCTTTGTAAGGATATTCATATGCCTATCCCAAGCATGTTTAAATTGTTCTACTGTCTCAGCATCTACCACCTCTGATGGGAGGCTATTCCACTTTTCCACTACCCTTTCTGTGAAGTAATTTTTTCTAACATTTCCCCTGAACAGGGAGGTAGTCCCTCCAGTTTCAGTGCATGTCCTCATGTTCTATTACTTCTTTTCCTTTGAAGAAAATTTCCCTCCTGTACTATGTTAAAACCCTTCATATACAGTATTTGAAGATTTCTATCATGTCCCCCCTTTCCCTTCTCTGCTCCAAACTATACATGTTAAGATAGTTTAGTCTTTCTAGGTAAGTTTTGTGATGTAGGTCATGCACCATGTTTTGTCATGTAGGTCATAACTCAAACTCAATATTTCCAAAACGGAATTACTTATATTCCCGCCAACTAAGAACAGTTACCATCCTGAAATCTCCATCGCTGTTGACAACTCGATAATCTACCCTACCCCACAAGCTCGTTGCTTAGGGGTCATCCTCGACTCTGAACTATCCTTTGTTCCCCACATTCAATCTGTCTCCAAATCATGTTACATGCATCTAAAAAACATATCCAAAATACAGGTTGGGATCATTTGGTTTATTGCATTATGGTCGAAAGTCATTAGGGCGAATCCATTAGGTCGACATGCTAAAAGGTCGACATGACTCTAGGTCGACATGGGAAAAGGTCGACATGATTCTAGGTCGAAAGGTCATTAGTTCGACAGGTCATTAGTTCGACAAGGTCATTAGTTCGACATTGTCTATGTCGACATTCACAAGGTCGACATGGGGTTTTTCACTGTTATTTTACCTGAATGTCAACACAGTCGACATGGACACAGTTTAAAGTGCACTGCATCCCCTCGCAACGCTCGCTGCGCTCGCTATGCGTCGGGCACGGTGCCTCGCTACGCTCGGCACACTATTTTATTCTCCCACCACGCCCTAGTGGATGGTAGGGCATGAAATACCGCCTGTCGGCACATGTTGGCTCAAAAAACAGTGAAAAACTCCATGTCGACCTTGTGAATGTCGACATAGACAATGTCGAACTAATGACCTTGTCGAACTAATGACCTGTCGAACTAATGACCTTTCGAACTAGAATCATGTCGACCTTTTCCCATGTCGACCTTTTAGCATGTCGACCTAATGGATTCGACCTAATGACTGTCGACCATAATGCAGTAGACCAAATGACCGCATCCCCCAAAATACGACCCTATCTCACACAAGACACTACCAAATCTCTTATCCATGCACTCATTATATCCCGCATTGATTATTGCAATAGTCGCCTAACTGGTCTTCCCAAGAACAGACTCTCACCACTGCAATCAATTTTAAATGCTGCTGCTAGGCTGATCTTCCTTGCAAGACGCTCATCGTCTGCTGATCCGCTCTGCCAGTCCCTCCATTGGTTGCCTGTATATTACCGTATTCAATATAAAACACTTCTACTTGCTTATAAAGCTATTAACCATACTGCACCAGCATATATCTCTGCACTTATCACAAAATATCTCCCATCTCGACCACTACGCTCTACACAAGATCTGCGTCTCTCTTCTGCACGGATCACTAGCTCCCATTCATTATTACAGGACTTTCATCGGGCTGCTCCCATCCTATGGAATGCCCTTCCACGCACATTAAGACTCTCCACAAGTCTCCAAACTTTCAAGCGTTCCCTGAAAACACACCTCTTCAGGCAAGCCTATCATATTTAAGTTCTACATGCATAACCCTCCGAGGCACTTATGTATTATATAGCTTCTCTTCTGGATTTGTAACTGCTGTGCTATTACTGGTGCCTGTCCTTATGTTTCCCCCCTATATCCCTATAGATTGTAAGCTTGCAGCAGGGCCCTCCTACCTCCATGTCTGTCTGTTGTTACCCAGTTTGTCTTATCACTGTCTACTATTGTAAAGCGCAACGGAATCTGCTGAGCTATATAAGAAACTGTAAATAAATAAATAATGCACCATTTTAGTTACCCTTCTTTGTGCACTCTCTAATGTATTTATATCCTTCTGAAGATATGGTCTCCAGAAGACGAATAGACGGCGACACACGACGGGCTTAGTAAAGGGAAGAAAAATATCCATTATTATGCCCTACGGCGTTACGGGGAATGCCCATTTTCTAAGTGTCACTTTTCATTATAGCAGCAGGAGCCGGCGTGGGGGCGTACAATCAGTAGTTACGCCAATGTCTATGGTAGTTACGCCCTTGCTGTGGACTGTGAAGTGGACATGCACTTGGAGTATCAGTTTTTTTCCCCAGGATGGTGAAGTGGTTGTGCACCTTGAAATGCCATTGATATGACTACTGTCAATGAAGGCTTTGTTTGAACGAATATTAATATTGAACTGAGATGCACCTAGAGGCTAGGAATACTTAATGTAATCAACTTGTTCATGTTTAAACCATTTATCTTTAATTTAATTTACTCATACTGTATGTACTGCCTTTTTTAAAATGAATCTATTAGTTAAAATAATACATACATCTAGACTGTGGCTACAAATCCAAAGCACTTAGTATGTCAAAATACGGTAAGGGAGCTGTGCGCAGTTCATACATGATATGGAGCTGGATTTCCGTTACTATGGAGATAACAGCCAAGTAATATGATTTTCTGCTGTGCTTATTAAGCAGTTGCACTTAATATCCAGCTTCTTATTGCCGTCCAATTATCTGTTATCTACTTAACACAGATCATGGTTTGTATATTACAAGTCAATCCACTACATTACTGGAACATCTCAAGCCACCCTATTGTTTTCACAGTAATATATTTCCCCCTAGCAGACCATGAATGTAGATAATGCTAATACATAGATCAAAGTCCAGGAATGTGTTTTTATTATTGCAGATAACCTGACATGGTTATGTCTCAGCCGTATCTGTCATCACGTTATGTATTACATGTCTGAACATCTGCAAATCCCATCACTGTATTCCAGACAAGCACAAAGGAGAGTTAAAACAAAAGCAGTGTATTAATCATCTACTCATTATTCCCCATACAACGCAAGGGAAATCAACAGAAGGGCAAGAGAAAAGCCATATAGATAACTCATATAAAACATGTTAACCCCTTTCATCTATACAAGGAGATAGTACAAACTGGGGCTTAAATAGCATTCTCCCCAATCATTAATATTGTTTAATTAATTCTCTTCACAGAAATGCAAAGGTTGATAGCAAATAATTGGTCAGTCGGGTTCTTAATGTTATCATTTCAATCACTACTAATAGACAGCCACATGCCAAGGAGAGAAGGATAGGTTCCTCCTGGCTGACCCTGTGGCTATCGCAGTGTAACAGTAGGGAGGTTTCATTATAATGGACACACCTGGAAATCTGTAGGTAATTAGAAGGTGATAATGAGCCCATTGATCAAGTAGAGCATGAGTGGCTGAATGAGCCGCTGAACACTGAATAGTAGAAGGAAAGCAGATTTGCATTGAAATCCATGAAATCTGGGTTTGACACCGTGCACTGTGCACATGAGGCTGCATTTTCATGGTGGTCATTTAGTCAGCAACATTGCTTTAGGTGACAGCCAGGTAAACTGTAAATGGCGGTTAAAAAAAATTGTAATAAAAATAGAGAATTTTAAGTTTATCTGCAAATTATCTCTGAGCTGGCTGTTCTATTAGTGGAGTCTTGGGACTAGCATGATGGGCGCAAGCAGGAGACCCAGTAGGAAGACCCAGTAGGAAGCTGAAAATCCTGTGCTTACACTTTTGTATTGGTCAACACTTCCGCAGTAATCACAAAGTCTGTTGCCTCCTCACAGCTGTTTTCTCAGGGCCCCAGAGAAGAGCACACTGATTTTTTTTTATCTACCAGAAATACTGCCTTAAGGGGGGGGGGGGGGGGGGGTGCACCTATTTCCCTTTAGAACTGAAGTAAATTAAAGCCTGTGATTGTCGATAAGAGATTTCAAAGCACTACTGACATCCAACACACATTACAACAGCAAATGCAAATGTTTATCTATGTAACCTTGAATTCTAATAATACAATGAAGCCATCGCGGTTGAAAAAAAATAAAAGAATTCTGATAAAATACCATTAAATATGTGAACAGTAGATGGCAGATAACAAGCTTTGAGCACAGTAATGGGATTAGAGCATGTGATTAAAGTATACCATGAACTATATTTTCCTCTCTGATCTCTGCAGATGTTGCCAGTAAAACCTGTTTATAACTTGTTCTCAGTGCACCTCACTGCCTGCCTCAGCATCTACACAATGTAGGTACTGTATAATAACTTTATTAACAATTTAAACAAACACATGCATAATATAACATTATTTACTGATGGTTTCATTCTAATGTTATACACTACCATCAGTGCTGTGCAGTACTCTTATATTTTTGGTGTTTGATATTTGTTGAAAGGCATGAAAACCTATGCTCAGGACACCTGCACACACTATGGGCCTTATTCTAGTTCACTCTTTCTGACAAAATCCTTCTTAGATGGACAAAACCATGTGCACTGCAGGGGGGCAGATGTAACATGTGCAGAGAGAGTTAGATTTGGGTGAGTTATTTTGTTTCTGTGCAGGGTAAATACTGGCTGCTTTATTTTTACACTGCAATATAGATCTCAGTTTGAAGTAAAACCCCACCCAAATCGAATTCTCTCTGCACAAGTAACATCTGCCCCACCTGCAGTGCACATGGTTTTATCTAAGAAGGATTTTGTCATAAAGAGTGAACTAGAATAAGGCCCTATTATACCATTGCACACGCAACCCTTTTTTTTTCTTTTCTTTTAAATAAGGGCATTCTCGTTTCTTACAATAACTTCAAATAAGGGAGGGACTCCTGGACAGATGCAGTGCAAATGCCCCACATAAGACACTGTGATGTCACATGGTTACTTTTGTGTTGCACAAAGTGGTGTCATCATACATACTTGCTGCAGTCAAGTGTGTGTGCGACGGAGTCTATGGGGTTGATCCTATTAGGTGCAGATGATTCGCACCTGCAAATCATCAAGGCACCGGGCGCACTTTATGGCACACTGAATTTGCTTAAAAGTGCTCGCACCTCCATAGCGGTGTGAGCAATTTTAAGGGAATTTGGCCCAGCAAAGGGTGCAAGATTAATTCGGGTGCCATTTTCAGCATTTAAACAACACCCAAATAGCACCTCGCACCCTTTGGCGCTAATAGAATCTACCCCTCTGAATCTGTAAATGAAGTACTGCTGCTTTTTCGATAATACAAGTTCAGTTGTGCTCCATATACAGCCTTACAGTATATACTGTAAGTTTCATATACAGCCTTACAGTATATACTGTAATTGTCATATACAGTATAAAATTATTCAGCTCAGTCTTCTGGTGCATCCTAGCTGCATCCCATTGCGACTAAGATGCATTTTCAGCACAAGAGAAAAAAAAAACCAGACACCGACACAAGTAAACCTGCATGGGACCTGGTGGAGCACATGCATCAGGCATCTCACACTGTGGCGTGTTGAGGCTAGATGTATGAGGACACATCTGTATCTCATGTAATGGCACACAGACTCTTTTTGACAATATGGTGTGTTTTATTACATTTCAATCAGGGTGATTTGGATAAAGCAGGGTATTCACCAAAATCATTAGCATGATATTTGGAGAATTAGAATTTGGTCCAGGTTTTGGGAACCTCTGCGTACGTTCCTAATTTTTGCATTAATTTGTACATATTTGGACCATATTCTTTACCATGTCTATTTGTCTAACTATTTCTTTATGTATCCATGGCATCTCATTAATAAAATTTATTTATAAAAAAAAAAAAAAAAAAGAATATCCGACAAGGAAACTGTAGAATCAGGAAACGTGAAATAGCTCTTTCAATAGGACATTTAGTAATGGATGTCAGCTGTAAAACAAACAAACAACATTTTGGGCATTTACAATAACTATGAAAGAATGGACGTAGGGCCCCCATATTCCTGGTCCGACTTGTCTGAGGTACAAGTCAGACAAGGTTTCCCTTGAACTTTCCCCCAGCAGCTCCCCGACTCATCCAACTTGGCACTTTATGTGCCAATTTTACATGCGATTTTCAACATGAAAAAGGGCTGCTGGGGGGGGGGGGGGGAGCGGAGGGTGTTTCAAGGGAAGTCAGATGCGATACATGCTTTTTAGCACCCGCAACATGCACCAGAAGGCTGCACGTATCATTTATCTTCTGTGCAGCATGTCCAACCTCCAACCTGTTGCGTACGGGACCATAGGGTTGGTTCAGATGCTAAACACATGCAATTTGGCCGGATTACACCACATTTCTCGGCCTGATCCATCGGAATCAGTTGAAAAAAGTCCAAATCGCACTAGTGTGTGTGGGCCTTTACTCCACTGGTCAATAGAGACTGCTGTGAAGTTACTCTATTGAGCAACCTGGGTGTGCTTAGTCTGCCACACCTAGGGTATACAGATTCCTACTCACTGTCACCAACCACCTGTTACTATCTCCTCCCACTGAGTTATAGGTAAATCACCATCATAAGGCACCTACAGTGGCACCTGGAACCATTTATTCCAGCAGGCTCCTATACCAACTCTGGAACTACTTATTTCTGGGCATGTGTGGACACACTGCTGCCACACGTCTCACTGGCCACTTACTATAGACTATAGTGCTGTGCATGGTAGTGAGCAGAGAGTTGAGACTATGGGCTTATACTGTATGCAGGACAGATAGAGACTGCATCAGTATTTTGTGTATGCCTGTTAGTAGCAGGATACATGCAGATGCGAGATTCTGAAAGCAAGAAGACATTTAATAGCTCCTATTCAGGGCAGGCGACAGGGGGGGTCAAAGGGGACACTCATACCAGGCCTCGACCAGTTGAGGGCCCCCAAGGCTTTGAGGGACACTGGGTCTGTAAGCATGGCTGCTTAATTACCTGTCTGGCTACCCGTATTAATGAGTTTACTGACATCATGCAACACACCAAACCACCCAACGCACAGTGCTTTGCCCTCTCATCTACTCTTCCCTATTATATTGCATTGTAGATATTAATTATTTGTTTATTTCTAATAATAAAAAAATGCATTCAATATGCAATGTAATAACAATCCGCATTCGGTGAGATATCAGTGTCCTGGGCCCCAAGATTTCTGTTGCCGGCCCTGCTCCTATTAAATGTATTCCTAGTTGACACTGCTTGGAATATTTTGCAATATATGTTGCAAATGATGCACAAATCATAATGTTGAACATGGGTTTGGTTGACAGTGAACAATTGAATATGTTGAACTAATGCATGTTGACCTTGGTCGACCTTATTACTGTTAAGTTCAGATACTGTTCTAGATAGTACAGTACATGCATTTCAGGGCCACAGCAGTCATTCTATACAGTTTTGACACACACGTTGGCAGGCACAGGGTTAAACCAGTCCCAACTACTGTACCTCTTTAAACCAATTAAGACTAGTTCACATTTATCTTATTAGGAAAAGATTTCTTGAAAAATTACGTATAACTTGAATTGACAGGTATATGTCAACTAAGTTCATCGACAATATTTGTCACACACAATCAAATTATGAATTTTGATTTGCACAGCAATTTGCTTTCATGAGAATAACTGCATCAATAGGATATTTGCACATTAACATCTACACACAAGACACTCCATGTTGTGCATGCAAGCCAAAGAAATGTGTTTGAATAATTAACACTATAAGGCAAACTCACTTAAGTGGTAGCTTTCTTCTTTAAGCATAACATTTAAAATTACTGATATTAAAAGCAAAATATGGCATGTTTTGTGTTTTAATATCACTGCTGTTTTAGATTTTGTTTATTGTGACTTAGACAGTGGCCCTGGGAGGGCTGTTTCACACGCTACAGCTACTGCCGGGCGGCGAAAGCCCGCACGACCAAGAAGCCGGGCCGTCCCATGTGAATGGACACAATCGTGTCCATTATTTACTGTGTGCAGCACGGCTTTGGCAGGTGCCGGAGCGTGTCAAATAGCCCAGAAGGGGGGAGCGGGTCATTTTTCAACCACCTCCCCCACCCACCCCGCTGCAGCTAGCCGTGCAGTGCAGTTGCTGCAGCACAGCCTCTCTTCCTAGCCCAGCACATTGATTTCCCTGGCAGCACCCTGGGAAGCCTCACATACGATTTGGCATTTTTTACATGTGATAAATTGCATGCCCCCTCCGGCTCCCAGCGCCCCCGCATCAGATGCGATATATTGCGATGTGCCGATATATCTTATGTGCAGCACGTATCTCTGGCTCCGATCTGATGTGCACAGGACCGCCCATCGGATTGGATGTCATACACATGTGATGTGGGGCGATTTCACTTGTTTCCTCAGCCCGATCTGCCGGAATCGAGTGAAATCGTGCACAAATCGCATAGTGTATGGGGGCCTTACAATTTCATAGTTTTAGATTTTCGAGCAGCATTTCCCAAACTTTTTTCTCTCCTGTATCTCTTGATTAGGGTTTTAATTTTTAAGTACCCCCTCCTCTCAATCTGAAATATCCCCAGAACCTATGAGTGGAGTGGAAGTGAGCAGTATGCATATCCTTATGTTATGGAGCAGCGGAGAAGTACTCTGCGGTCAGGAATCGGTTGCCTCTGTGTCTGGCCGCTGGCTGTGTACTGTCTCCGGTGTACCCCCAGGAGTACAAGTACACCAGTTTGGGAACCACTGTTCTAGAGCATGGCTCCTCTTGGGTTAGTGGTTTCCCACACTAATATTTATTAAGCACTTTTTTAAACACAATTAAATAATTTTTCTACTAATAAATGCACATTCTAGCATTTTATTAACACCCTTATCCTGTCTAAAAGGTAACTAACAATCCATCAGGATGCTGACATCGGTATTCTATCCGCTGTCATCCCCACCACCGGTCATCCGAATGTATTTATATATTTATTTCCAGGAAGAACATCTCAGCAGTTATACATATTTCTATACATTTACTCTTTTTGTTTTACATAAATATGGGAACATTACTATAAAAATCAACATTTATCCCCATGAGAACTTGGGAGTTTAGCCTTAATATTGCAAGGGATTTCCTTAATCACTGTTAAGCTGTTTTGTTTAACAATGTCCCTATAAATATAACTATTCAAATCCTTTCTTTACCATTTTCATATTCTCCGACCAGCGCATGGAAAATGTTTAAATCTTTTCCCACAGGCCCAATACAAATAAACAATTCCTCCCGCACGACATTCACGGAGGGGACAGGAATTTTTATTGGCCCACCCATTGCAAGTATTCTACCAGTTTTCCTGTCACGGAAGGCAGAAACAGTGATTCAGCTTATAGCAATCCGACAATAACAGCAGAGGTAGACATCTACACACTGCCCTGCGCATAACACTGACTGACAGCTCAAGCAGAACTATGCTGTCCAGATAAATATACATAAAAGCAGTTCAAGCAATGTAACTGGCGCAACCAATAAACAAGCACTATCCTCATGTTTCAACACATATTTTCTTAGTTCCAAAATCATAGCATCACACAGTAGCTTGTGTAATCCACTGAACGTTGAGCATCACCAATAGCAGGATGAATAATGTTTACGTTATCTGCATTTCTACTCTATTTTTACTGTCATCAGAAAATGTCCAGTTTCCTTCCTGCGTTCTGTACAACATCTGCTAATCATCCGCTCACATCATCTTTTCGCTTGGCCTATCACTCAGGCCCGTAATCCTGTCATGGGTGAGGCCTTGTTGAGTTTGCCGAGTTACTTTGGAAAAGTGAAAATTAAATGAAAAAACTGAGCGAAGAAAATCACAGCTGTGTTTGTTTGCACAATTTAGCCGTCCCTTTCTCCTTCATTCCCATGAAACAGAAAGCTGTCCCGTTTCAAATCTCATGCAGTTTCTTTAAAAAAAAAAAAAAAAGAAAAGCGTTCACTGGAATGGAGCGGCCTGCTCATATGGTCACACAGCCGGCGTTTAGTTTGTCTTTTATGAAAACACCAGCGGAGAGCAGATTTGTTTTGTTATTGCTGTCCATCTCCCCTACTCAAAAGTAGTATTTGTCTGGAGTGTTACTTTGCTTTTACATTGATACAAAAAAACAAACAAGACCTCTACACGACATACATCTTGAAGTCATTGTGTCTGCCTAGTGCTGCCTTTCTGACCTGCACAGAGTTCAATGGAAGAACACAACCAGGAGGCCTGCGTATTGGATTTCTCCCCAATTATACCCTGTGGCAGATCAGACAGCAGCTTGTGGTGAGAGTAATGAATTTAATACATGAATCCTGACATACTTAGAAAGGTTTCGTTTTGATTTAGTATTATCAAAATTTGCCAAAATCGCAGATTAAAAGTGTCCCTGTGGCTACAGTCACTGGATGATAGAGTTCCTTTAGTTCCAGTTACATCTAATACCTGCTTCTTATAAGCTCCCGTATCACTTGCAAACAATCCCGCTAGTGTTTGTGCTTTATTTAGCCTTTTATTATCAAGTAGGTATGTTATGCTGTACATGTATACTGTACATGTTGGGGCAGTACGGACTGTGTAATGGTTAGCATTACTGCCTCACTACACTGAGGTCATGGGTTCATGTTGGGGCAATAAGGATGGTGTAATGGTTAGCATTAATGCCTCACAGCACTGAGGTCATGGGTTCAATTCCCACCATGGCCCTAATTGTGTGGAGTTTGCATATTCTCCCCGTACTTGCGTGGGTTTCTTCCAGGCTCCCAACAAATTAACCCTAGAATGTCTGTGTATGCGTGTACATATGGTAGGAATATAGATTGTAAGCTCCACTGGGGCAGGGACTGATGTGAATGTTCCAATATGCTCATTAAAGCGCTGCGGAATATGTATGCGCTATATAAGAAACTGTTAATAAATAAATGTATATAGGTAAGGCAAGATCTATGTCAGAGGGTCCTCTTGCAGTAATGAGAATACACTATATTTAGTTACATATTCTCCTAATGCTTAACACTATGCATGTAAGCAATATTGCCGCCACTACCGTCATGATGAGCCTGTGCCACGACATCCCTTCCCCATCTATGCACATACTCATCTACCCAGAGATTGGACCGGAGCCACGCCCCCGTGGGCTGCTGGTCATCAGGGCTTATTGCTTCTTTGACCTCTGGTTCTTTAAAGTAAGCTGCCACTTTGCAGTGTCACTTATGGATGGCCATTGACCATCAATGATTCAAAATCATTTTGCCATTGATGGGGGAGAACCAGATAGTTTCCCTCCATCGATGACACAGCAAAACTAATGTTTTGCACCCCCTGACACCCGTGAAGCCCCGCCCCCGTGTTTTAATTGTCCCACAGGCCACTCAATCAAAAAAAAAAATAATGACCATTTATAGGTAAAAACATCAATGGTCATCAACTGCATAGTTTAACACTATCGATGGCGAGTTGCACTATAGCGATTGCAACCATGCTTAGTTTCACTTTAATGCACCAGGGGTCACAGGAGCAACAAATACCCGTAGTGCCGATGACAGCCAGCCCTTACTAGAGCATGATTACAGTTGCCTGGTTAGGTGAGAATTTATTTTCATTTTTTTAGTGAACAGCTGATCACACTGGGGTGGGGGGTATGGGTGGTAAATTCGTCCAGATCACATTCTCATTATACATTTAGGAAATGTGATCTAATACCAAAATAATACAAAAAGAGTTTGGAAACCCCCCTTTTAACATAAATGTCTTAGGGATCTGACACACTTGCTGTCAGGATAGCCGCACGCTTACATGCTTCTTACCGGCGTGTTGGAGTATTCTGCACCGCAGGTCTGAAGCCAACTCTCCCAATCACTGACAAGCAATCCCGTTATCACCCATAGTGCCCAGCGATGGTTATGCGGTGCTCCCTGCTTATGCCAAGTCTCACAGGGTCTGCTGATTGCTGAATCACCAACCACAGCTTCCATAGACAATCACATGACACAAATCCTTTGGACCATTCCTGGCCTCTGCTGCATTCATTTGCCCAGTTAGCCAATCACCAGCCACTTGTGTGGATATAAGGAGAGCTCTCACAAATCCTCAGTGCTGTCAGGTGTGCTGCTGCTAGCTTTGTTATGAAGCTGTTGCTAAGCAACCTGGACTGGATTTTCTATGCAGCAAGCACACCTGCACTGATTTTCTCATTAGCTGGTTACTCTTCATTAGGGATTCTGACCAGCTGCTCACGGCTGGTTACACTTCCTGTTCCTCAGTGAAGGGAACATGTGCTTCTAACCATGTGTCTGTAGTCTAGACTCCTGTCTCATGCAGCCTGTCCAGCCTGTGTCCCTGGTCCCCAGCTGTCCACCACTGGCCCTGACACCAGGGTTCCTGTCCGAGTCCTGCTTCTTGGTCCTGACTCCTGGTTCCTCCCGGACCCTGTCTGAACAAGAGATAAGTTCTCTTTACCATCTTTAGCATTTTCTCTTTTGTCTATTATGCAGTGTATATCTGTGTGGAGTTATATTGTCTCTCTTGCACACCTTCGGGTTATCATCCGCACTGCATAGGTAGTTTTCTATTATTATTATTATTTTCTTGCATTGTTGCATTTATGGTTCTAGCTCTAAAAGCTCTAGCTCCAAAACTATTGTGTATATGTTTAACACCTTCATGCATTGTTGCATTTACAGTAGTTTGGTAGGAAACTGTATCTTTATCTCCTACTTCACTACCTTCCTGTATAGATCCGCTTAGGGGGTCACCTGCTTGTATACATGTATGTTAGACTGCTGGAGGATTCCCTCCCGGGGAGCACAGCGGTGTCATATTTTGTTTGTGCCCCGGGGTTAAATTAGTTTTCCTCTTGTCTGCTCTGAAGGTGTTGGGCACCTTGTCTCCCTGCAAGACATGGTGGCAACGAAGTTGAGGCGGACCTAATTTGCCCCTTAAAACGTGGCTATTATAGGTGAAGTCTTAGTTCCCATAATCTCTGGAGGGATTAACAGAGTCAGGGTTGGAATTGTGGGCCGTTCTCACCTCTATGCTCCTGGTTTTTGTCAGTTACTCTTGTCTGTCCTGTGTCCAGTATTCAGTTTAGTTTATGTAATTTGTTTATCCTGATCATCCAGCAACTGCTCAAGCTACCTTATTAGCTATAGTTTCCTGTTCTATATAGAACAGGGGTTAATCCTAACATGTGCTTTAAACAATTGCTTGTTTCTAGATAAGTCTTCCCAGGGGCTGCATTCTTGGCTCCAGGTTTTTATACTTGATACTTGTCTCCTGTAAATACATGTGCCTACTGTAAATACCTGTGCCTACCGTTGTCCACTAGGCAAGCCATACACCATTGCTTTCGAAGAACTATTTGGTATGGGGACCGTATCCTCCTCCGATCTCTTCCGAATAATACTATTTTCATATGCTTTGTTAGCACATAATTGGACCAAATATTTATATTGTCTTTCTGTACCTGGTGATTTTTTTGTAGTAGTTTTCTTTTCATACGATGCAAGTATTTTTATTTTGACACGTTTTGAAGCTTTGACTAAATAAAAAAAATTAAAAAATTCCCAAACGGGCTAGTTCTTGTATCTTAAAGACTCCATTCCTTCTATAAGCTTGGTTGCCCTTCTCTGGACTTTCTCCATTTCTAAAATGTAATTTTCATAGTGCAGGGCCCAGAATTACACTCCAAATTCTAGATGAGGTCTAACCAATGCCTTGTACAGTGGCATAATTATGTTGACGTCCTTAGTTTTCATGCCCCTTTTTATACAGGCTAGTTAGCCTTATTGGGTTCTCCCTGGCACTAAGTACTTCACCCCAGTTTGTTGCCTTTTCCAGTTCTAATTTACCCAACTCTACTCCATTTAGAGTATAGTTAGTACACTGGTTATGTCTCCTAGGGTGCATAACCTTACATTTAACAACATTGAACCTCATTTTCAATTTCTCCACTCTTCTAGTTTGTTAAGTCCTTCTGTAGTGTGCAGGCATCCTCAACCGTTTTAATCACCCTACCCAGTTTTGTGTCATCAGCAAAGATAGCCAATTTGCTGAGTATTCTAATTTGCTGAGTATTCAGTAGAATGTAGCATGCTATTGGGGAGGTGTATCATACTACACACAAAAGGCATGTCCAGCTCCACATACTGTATGGTGACGTTTATGCTTAAATTCTTGTTGGGAGAACATTATTTATTATTTATTTATTACCAGTTTCTTATATAGCGCACACATATTCTGCAGCGCTTTACAGAGCATATTTGAAAATTCACATCAGTCCCTGCCCCAGTGGAGTTTACAATCTATATCCCTTACCACATGTACACACACACAGACATTCTAGGGTTAATTTATTGGGAGCCAATTAGCCTACCAGTATATTTTTGGATTGTGGCAGGAAACCTGTGTACCCGGAGGAAACCCACATAAGCATGGGGAGAATATACAAACTCCGCACAGTTAGAGTCATGGTGGGAATCAAACCCATGAGCTCAGTGCTGTGAGGCAATAATGCTAACCATTACACCATCCGTACAGCCCAACTTAGTGCCAGTATATTTTGGGAAATTTTGCAAAAAATATATTCTAACATTGCTGTGTTCTATACTGTGTTTCTTGTTTGCAACTATTTGCTGTGATATTTATTATCTTCCAGTCAGAACAATAAACATGATAAAAGTGATGCCAAATGCAATTTGTATGAATTCATCCCTAAGCATGTTTTTTGGTGTTTTAGATATGAGAGATGGAAAGTTTTACACCTTTTGTTCACTCACCATCCACAAATCTTATTATAAGATGGTTTCTTACATGGCTATTTTCTTATTTGGTAATACAGTTTTAAATGCTATTTGAAGAGATTTGGGTCCAGTAATTTACAAATCTGTCTTATTTTTGTCCTGTGGGAGAGATCGCTTTGACTGCCACTGTACAAAAGTGTCTCTCAATAATTTTGTTTCCGCTCCTAAAGCTTATTCATTATGTTAAAACCATTTACTTTTGTGATTTATTCCATTTAAAAAGACAGTACTGGCCCCAAGCTCTGATCTTCAGAGTCAGAGGTTTACAGTTTTATACATTTCACAATGAAAAAAGCTGTGACTTCACAACTGTGAAGACATTAAAAGTCACCCATCATAGGGGGAAAAGCCAGGCCATCCCAAGAACTTGATGTTCCATTGGTTGTATACTCTGGTCTTTGTGTTTTATAGTGGGCCACATGTATGGCCTTAGGGTAAACTTGTACAATCTTGTTAGGCAATGCATTCTTTACCATGGAAGTACTTTGTATAGATCATTTTTAATAGCAATATTATGTGATTGTTTCCTGAGGGTCACCGGGAGCTTCCTATCGAAATACGGAATGAAACAAAACAAGTCCAATGGTTTGCAGTTTGTGTTCACAATTCATTTTTATCCAGATAATACAAAGTGTATGTACCGAGCACATAAAAGGAACCTCTTCACTAAGTTCAGTAGCAAATATCATTTAAGTATAATGGCTTCATAAGCTGTATCTTTGAATCATAACCTTAGTCATTACTGATGTTCATATATCTTACAACTGTTATAAGAATGTTATAATACAATCACAATCGCATACAAACAAATCACACACAATCAACTTTTGTTTTTTTTTGACCTGTAATTATCTGACAATTAGGACAGCATAACCTGATCTCTATGTCAGAGCCAGTTAGTTAGAAAGCTTCTCCATTGTCATGTGACAGGAAGCATTCTAAAGGCTCTATATTATCTATGCCATGTTATAAGCATTCTAAAGGCTCTATATTATCTATGCCATGTTATAAGCATTCTAAAGGCTCTATATTATCTATGCCATGTTATAAGCATTCTAAAGGCTCTATATTATCTATGCCATGTTATATATGTGACTGTTTTGTCAAGGTAACCTTATGACACTTCACAAACTGTTTATCATGATTACCACTTTCAGGGGCATTTACCATTCCTCATTCACTTCTGCAAAGCTGATATTTGTGCAGAGACAGCTTTTCAGAAGTATAAGACACTTCTGCTGCACCGGCGAATGGATAGATGAGGGTCAGTGGCATAACTACAGGGTTGGTAGACTGGCAAATGTTCAGGGGCACACAAGCTGAAGAGGGCTAATGGAACTCTGGCATCTTGATAGGCTTGAAGCTGTGGCCTGGATTTCGAGATCATCACCTGCCACGACCATGTCAATGCTGCTGCCTGCTGAGTCAATGTGGCCCACAATTTTCTGCTACTTTTCTGAAGAGGTTCCACTGTCATTGGGGTCCACATTTGGAGGTGGGCTACCCATTGGTGCCTGTCCCCTGGGAGTGCCTCGGGCCAGCATTCTGTATAGCTCCCTCCTTGTCTGTCAGTCCCCTGTTTGAGTCTGGTGATATCTACACAGAAGCACATATAGACCTAAGGGTTTATAGAAATCAAACAGGCGGCCCACCTTGAGAGTTTGCTAGGGGTCCCAAGCCTCTAGTTACACCAGTGATGAGGTGTAATAGACTCAAGCAGCACAGAAGTAGAAGGCAATAAGTCCAAGCTGCAGGGGAATGGGGACAATGGTTTTTGAGATAGACACTGTGCTGCCGTGTGTGCTCCAGCCACCACCAAGGTCTTGTTCTGCTGCCCATTAACTTCTTCCAGACCACTACACATTTATTGTTGGTATGTGGAATGTGCTACTGTGCTACCTCCATGATGCTTTATAACTTGAAGCATCTATCCTTTAGCAAGAGGTCTACCATTAACTAATCTGTGCAAACACTGCTCCATTTCCCCTATTTATTTGTGAAACTGTGAGCACAGCTATATAAATCTTGTACTAATGTTACCAAATCCCAGGTCTGAGCTCCTCATGTAGGCTGTGGTGCAAATTCAGAGGACTTGGACCAAAGGGAGAAATGCGGAGTATGGGATAAGCCAGTTTTACTGGATACATGAGCTGAAGGAAGGGCACCAGGAGATTCTGCTCACTCCTACCGGACAGTATTCTGACTCAATAACCAGGCTGTAAGTGTAAGGATTCGAAGACACTTCATCTGTGTATGTCTGTATGTATGTCTGTATTAAACCAGTACTTACACCAGGAGACTTTGTCAGACAGTGTCAACTAAACTGAAGAGGCATGCGTGAAGTATCTAGATGAGGGTAAAAGATAATGGGAGACACACAATGTGCTAGAGATAGGAAGAAAGGCAGGGCTAATGACATCAGTGCCTAGCTACAGGAAATCAGGAGTGACTATGTTCACAAGATGCAAAGCTTTGCAATAGTATAACAGAAACTTAACAACATATGGAACACATATGACCTGGAACATGACAAAGAGGGAGCACAGAAACTCCACAAAGAAAATGCTCCACCCCTGCTGACTTTCAGGGAGCACTGATCCCTGAGGAAGAAACCAACAAACATCTGGAAGGACAAAGGTGTACAGATAGCTGCTCAAGGTTCCTGGCTGTGGTGCTGATAGGTGGGCACTGAGGCTGGGGCAGGAGCTAGGTATACTGGGCATGAGACTTTAGGCCCTGTACCAGGGGAAGTGTAGAAAAATCAGGGAGTACCCTGGAAAGATGTAAACAGCAGCTTGTGAAGACATTTGGTGGCCTAATGGAATAAAAAAATCTTTTTTTTCAGAATTGATTAAAATGCATAATCATTTTTACGCCATCATGCTAAAGAATGGATACATAGGAAACTATATGAGGAGAAATGTAAAAGGACATATCAGTAAAGGCTCTTGTGTCACTATGGAAAGTAGTTTTGTGTCAGCGCCTGCTGTTTTTAATAATTTTCAACACGGTTCTCTTTGAAAAAGATATATAAATTTTTTAATTATGCTAAAAAATATATGACAAATTAATACATACAATTATACATATAAAATACAATTTAAAATGCGAAATCTGGTGCTGATGTGAATCAATTAGCCAAAATTGGCTTTAGAATTTGCAAGATATATCACACAGTCCCGTAATAGGGGAAAAAAAGATTGCTGATAAATTATATTACCATCCTTTGGCGCTTTGTTGCGTTGGCCAATTCAATTCACTTGTGACAAAGGTTAAGGTTCAGTTGCCTTATAATTTCAAAGGCTCAAGGGCCCTGAATCGACTGTCCTCCTTTTCGTTTTCTTGGATAATTAGGGATATGCTTGAAAACCCAAAATGAATGAAGATTGTCCAAGATGATTTTCTGGGAAGGAATGGACGTCTCAGGATAAAGTGGTTGAACCTAGTCACTTGGGTGATGAGGATGGAATCAGCATATGAGAGTCGCTCAACGCGTTTCTCCGGAACCTCCGGCTTCCTCAGGAGCAAGTGTATATGTGGGACAGTTTGTCCTGGGTTTATATACCTACATGGCCAATTAGTTTCACTGATTCGCATGTGTGATCATAAAAACAATAAACTAATATAATCAGAGAACCGTGTATAGTTTAACAAATAAAAATATCTAAAAATGACAGGAGACAGATACTGATTCAGACTAATAGAAATTTTCAATAATGGTTGAAATAGAACTTATTTTAGAGGTCTCAGATCTAAATTGCGATCATGTGACCCGGAAGTGGGTCCGATTTGCACTTTCAGCGTGAACAAAAACATTATGCTCAATCTAAACAAAACATATCTGGCATGGAGCGACTCAATATGGACTAGGCCAGCGGGTAGTAGAAATTTCGCATCCCTGTCTCGTGCCGATTGCCGGTATCGGCAACAAAGGCTAAGGACGCTACTTACCACTCCTCCCCCAGCGTCTCTGCTGTTGCCCGGCAACGCTCGGTCACGTGATGATACACGACCGGACGTGCCGTGCATTTCAGAAGGCACCAGGAAGAACAGACGCCTCACCCGGATGTTCGTCAGGCGCCGCGTGCCTGTGCAACGCAGCTTGTACCTGACGCCACCGCGTTCGGCGTACCGGTCTAACCTGAAGCCCTCTGCGTCGTCATGACGACGCGCCAGAGACTGGTTGCCATGGTGGCATCCCACTAAGTCCGTTGTGTCGCTACATACCTAAATATGTGGCAATTTAAAACGAGACATTGTCTAATTACAATTTTATTGAAAAAGGAGACAGTTGTATAGTATAATATTCTAAAAAAACGTAACGTACGTTTTTTTAGAATATTATACTATACAACTGTCTCCTTTTTCAATAAAATTGTAATTAGACAATGTCTCGTTTCAAATTGCCACATATTTAGGTATGTAGCGACTCAACGGACTTAGTGGGATGCCACCATGGCAACCAGTCTCTGGCGCGTCGTCATGACGACGCAGAGGGCTTCAGGTTAGACCGGTACGCCGAACGCGGTGACGTCAGGTACAAGCTGCGTTGCACAGGCACGCGGCGCCTGACGAACATCCGGGTGAGGCGTCTGTTCTTCCTGGTGCCTTCTGAAATGCACGGCACGTCCGGTCGTGTATCATCACGTGACCGAGCGTTGCCGGGCAACACCAGAGACGCTGGGGGAGGAGTGGTAAGTAGCGTCCTTAGCCTTTGTTGCCGATACCGGCAATCGGCACGAGACAGGGATGCGAAATTTCTACTACCCGCTGGCCTAGTCCATATTGAGTCGCTCCATGCCAGATATGTTTTGTTTAGATTGAGCATAATGTTTTTGTTCACGCTGAAAGTGCAAATCGGACCCACTTCCGGGTCACATGATCGCAATTTAGATCTGAGACCTCTAAAATAAGTTCTATTTCAACCATTATTGAAAATTTCTATTAGTCTGAATCAGTATCTGTCTCCTGTCATTTTTAGATATTTTTATTTGTTAAACTATACACGGTTCTCTGATTATATTAGTTTATTGTTTTTATGATCACAAATGCGAATCAGTGAAACTAATTGGCCATGTAGGTATATAAACCCAGGACAAACTGTCCCACATATACACTTGCTCCTGAGGAAGCCGGAGGTTCCGGAGAAACGCGTTGAGCGACTCTCATATGCTGATTCCATCCTCATCACCCAAGTGACTAGGTTCAACCACTTTATCCTGAGACGTCCATTCCTTCCCAGAAAATCATCTTGGACAATCTTCATTCATTTTGGGTTTTCAAGCATATCCCTAATTATCCAAGAAAACGAAAAGGAGGACAGTCGATTCAGGACCCTTGAGCCTTTGAAATTATAAGGCAACTGAACCTTAACCTTTGTCACAAGTGAATTGAATTGGCCAACGCAACAAAGCGCCAAAGGATGGTAATATAATTTATCAGCAATCTTTTTTTCCCCTATTACGGGACTCTGTGATATATCTTGCAAATTCTAAAGCCAATTTTGGCTAATTGATTCACATCAGCACCAGATTTCGCATTTTAAATTGTATTTTATATGTATAATTGTATGTATTAATTTGTCATATATTTTTTAGCATAATTAAAAAATGTATATATCTTTTTCAAAGAGAACCGTGTTGAAAATTATTAAAAACAGCAGGCGCTGACACAAAACTACTTTCTTTATTACTATAATATTTTGGGTTTGTGACAAAACTCTGGGTCAGCTGCCATTAATTGCGCAACACACACTTGTATATAAATTTCTCTCTTGTGTCACGATCCCTGTCATTACAAATTTACAGGGCCAACGCCCTGATTCCCTGGTCTTTGAGTCGGGGAATAGTATATATATTACACATTTAAAATTCTGGATTCTTTGATCAAGTCTGAGAAAGCCTTTGTACAATGTTTAATTTCGTGAGGTATCGCCAGTCAGTGGCCAGAGAAATAGGGTCATAGATATAGGAGGGAAAAAAAATGTTTTATTCATGTCCGTAACGTATAAATTACAATTGAATGTTATTCCTTTGTTAAAAGAAAAAAAAACACTTACAGTAAATGTTGATGACTAAGGCCCTTATTCTGATTGATGCGTATTTTTCCGCATACTTTCGGATAGCGTCTTTACGGCGTCTGCGCATGCGTGGAGAACGCCACGCGCATGTGCCACGCATTGACTCCGTACCTGTTCGTGCAAATCCCGTACAAAACTGTGCCCCGCAATCAGTCTTGAAATATGGGCGTATTATGGGCGTCATGCGGAATGAGACATGGGCGTAGTTTCAAAGTGGGAAAAACTGGGAGGAAACATGGGCGGACACGGGGGAGTACACTTATGTTGGGGGGCGTACATTCGGATAGCACTCCGAATGCACGCGACCAAAACCGATAGAAATGTGCGGTGTCCATAAGTCAAGTATTGCTTTGCGGAAACCACTCGGTCTTGCGGTAGCCGAACGGAACGCCTAATGACTACAAGCATTAACACCTGAACCCAATACAATCGACTCCTTTACTCATTACTCACTAATAGGACGCTTGTCAGTGCTTTAATTGAAACCATTGCTGCTTCAAGGAACCTTTACTAAACACACACATATGCTGTACTTGTCCCACACTTTTAAACTGCTAAGAATGGACATCACTGAATATTAATCCTATCAATACACATGTGTATTCTACATGTACTAATTAAACCACACAATTTTGATAAAGTAAAGAAATTTATTTAAAGACATTTCACACACAATGAAACTGTGAAGCAATTAAAAACCAAAAAAAATAATAATACCAAAAACCATGGCAGGAATGTACCAAAATAACTTATAATCCAAAATAAATATAATTGCACACATTCATAGCCACAGCAGAATCATTTGGAACACAACCGGGGACTTAGCAACATCACTTCAAGTACAGCTGACAGTAATGGCAGGCAAAAGAGGGCAACAGGGGAACCAAAAATGACATATGAAGCAAGGGCTCATCTGGTTACCCTCAGCACGTGATTGGACACAAGAAGCTGACACACACAGCACAATGAAAGAGTTGGGACCACATAACGGTGGAGATTAATGCAGCCACAAGTTCATTTGCGAGCACGTTTGCCCTTGGTAGGCTCCTTGGCCTGTGCAGCAGCTCTTCGGCCACGGCCAGATGCTGGGGCAGGTGGAGCAGATGCTGGTGAGGGGGTGGATGGTCTACCCCTCCTGCCAGCAGGGAGTGTTGCAGGTGGTAATGCACCAGAAACAGATGACATTAGGACCCTATTGCTGTTAACTAGCTCCACCATAAGCTCATTATGGTGGAGGAGGAGATCATTTTGACGCGTGGCTTGCTCGGCCAGCACCTGAGCACTTGCAGCCATGGCCTGATGCGCCTGAACCATGGCCTGATGCGCCTCAGCCATGGACTGCATGCTCCCAGCGATGGACTGCTGGGTGCTGACCAAGCTCGCCATGATCTCCTCGGTCCTACGCATCTGTTCTGATGCCAACTCTCCCTGCTGGTTAATGTCCCCAAGCATCTGGGCCAAGCTGGCATAATCGGCTTGGGCCGATGGCTGCTGCTGCACACGGCTACCACTGGGGCCAGGTGGCACGGACTCCTCCACCTCCTGAGAAGACTGTTCACCAAGCAGTGGGGTGTCTGTTGAAAATGCGAAACACAATTAGGACACATTCTAAGATAATTACTTGCACAAGCTTATGGCATGACAAATATTTACCTTCCAGAAAAGACGCAAACACTTCAGCTGGGGCCTCGCTATCCATCGTGCTCACCCCCCTGACCTCCTCAACTGCTACACAGCTCTCGGCCATCAACTCCAGGGGGGTGAACTCTAGCCCTGATGGCATGGGCCCGGCCCCAGATCTCTGGCTGTGTTCCCACCGCTTGGTCATCTTCCTCTTCAGGTTGGTTTTGAAGTCGTGCCACCTGCAATGTAAGTTGACATATTAATACATGTCACTCCAGATGTTTGATGTTGCAGCCATTGCTCTGTGCTACATATTACGACATGTGCTTCATGTCAAAAACATGACATTACATTCAACTATGATATCAACCGTTACAATACACATTCACACTCACCCTACTCTAACTCTCAACTAAATAACATGGCAATCATGTCTGTGTATCGTACCAACCTCAATGGCCATTTGCCAAATCCATCTGAGCATTAATTCAAACATTACTTGTCTATTACTGGGCACATGTATCACAAAACAACTTGCCTCTTCTTGACATGCTCCGCCTCACGAACTTGTGGCGCCACTTCATTAATCTCTGCCGTTATGTCTTCCCAAATCTTCCATCTGCGTGTGTGTGTCAGCCTCTCCGGTGGACACTCAATCCAATCACGTGCTCGCGGAACCAGGATGGCAAGCTCCTGTGCTTCATATGCCTTATTTCGGGAACTTGGTTCCTCTGTTGGCCTCTTTTTCCCCTTGCCACGTCCATGCCCACGCCCACTGGCACGTGGCGCTGTACTTGAAGTGCTGCCCATGGTAGTATCTTGTGAAGTCTCCGGTTGTGTTCCAAAGGATTCTGCTGAGGCTGCATATGAGGCAGCTGCAGGTTGCCCTGCTGTAGAAGGGCCAGGTGCAGGTTGCCCTGCTGTAGAAGGGCCAGGTGCAGGTTGCCCTGCTGTAGAAGGGCCAGGTGCAGGTTGCCCTGCTGGAGAAGGGCCAGGTGCAGGTTGCCCTGCTGGAGAAGGGCCAGGTGCAGGTTGCCCTGCTGGAGAAGGGCCAGCAGCCTCAGCATTTCCCACTGCCTGCATGTGCAGTGGCACATAGGAGGTGCTGGAGTCCATCTTGTCAAAAAGTAGCTGCAACTCTTGGTCCACCTCTGATTGGGATCCAGACATGTTAGCAGCAACTTTGTCACATTCTAATACACCTTTATATACTGTTTGTGTATCCTGTTTGGCGTACATCAGCGGCAGCTGCGTTCCGTGCTCGAGCATAACGGCCGCCTGCGTACGGCGTTGTTTTTTCGCGCCGCATACGTTGCGGAAATTCCATTGTGTAAAACCTGGCGAAACTTCTACATGAAATATTGGTCACCAATTCTAACATTGCATAGAATCTTCGGATACACCTGTGACTATCGCACAATATACATGCTATTTGGTAGCATGACATGACATTTGGTTCATGACTACTGTGGTATTGTTGATTTTGATTGCAATCTAAAAGTAGCCCAATACCTTAGAAAATCCAGGCCACAAGTCATGCAATACTCATCACTACTGTTATAGACAACACATGTGAGAGGCCTATAAATAGTGAATTGCTGCTAGAATCATTTGTCTCCAGATCTGTACTTGTCAGGGTCTAAGGTAAGCTCTTCCATGGTCCTTGTAGATATGATATCCATTAACAATGTAAGTGTATGAATGTATGCACCATTGCCTCACTGACTACAGATTGTTGGGCCAGCAAAGTGTTTGTAGCATTATAGCAACATGTCACATGTTCACTATTTCAATCACAGGTCTTAAACCTGTGTGTGTCCATCTATTGCAGGACAACATGTCCCAGCAATAGGTGAAATGTGTCAGAGTACATGATGTCGGCAACAAATGCAGACACCTTTGATACTCAAGTAGTGTTTAGTAGTTCGATGTTGTAAGCATCTGTGTGTTTAGGACGGTGTGTATTGAGTTCATATTATTGTTACATCATTATAGAGTCAAATGGATCTTCGCTATTTGACGGGGCGGCCATCTATTGTACGTATTGAAGCCTACAAATCTATTTGTTGTCGGATATGGCCATTATGTGCATAGGTGCATCATTATTTATGTTCATTTCTTTCTAGGTTGCTGAAGCAATGATGGCATTCATGGAAAGGAGGCTAAGGGCACTTGCGGCTCTCCCCACTCGTCGCCCAAGGAGGCCAGGACGTGCTAGAATCTATCGCACACGGGTGACTCTGTTTGGTATGCCCGATGATGAGGTACTTACTAGGTACCGGTTACCGCCACATGTCATTCTGGATCTGCTCTCGTTAATTGAGAGTGATCTGGAACCTCTACACGGGATCACGACAGCAATTCCGCCTCACACACAGCTGCTGGCGGTGTTGCATTTCTGCGCCTCAGGATCATTCCAACAAGTAGTGGCAGTACTTGCTGGAATATCTCAGCTGGCCTTCTGCCGAATCCTGAGGCGTGTGACGTCAGCCATGTTTAGGCGCAAGGGGCACTTCATGGCCATGACATTTGCCACCGAGACCCTGCGCAGAAGCCAGCAGGCCTTCCATCAAATTGCTGGCTTCCCTAATGTGATAGGGGCTGTGGATGGCACCCATGTACCATTTGTGCCTCCATCTCGAAGTGAGAAGATATATAGGAACCGCAAATTGTTCCACTCACTGAACGTGATGGTGGTATGTGGCCCATCCATGGAAATTCTCGCCTTCAACTCGAAGTTTCCCGGAAGTGCCCATGACTCTCATGTCATCCGACAAACCGGGATATGGCAAAGACTACAAGAGCTGGAAGGTCGTGATGCGTGGGTTCTGGGTGACTCCGGTTACCCATGTACGCCCTGGCTACTTACGCCGTACAGCTACCCAGCACCGGGCCCACAGGAGGCATTCAATGGGGCGCATGTTGCCACCAGGCAAGTGGTGGAGCGCTCAATTGGCCTTTTAAAGGGTCGATTTAGAGTGCTCCACCGCACTGGTGGGGACTTACAGTATGCGCCTGAAATGGTGTCGAGGATCGTGGGCCTGTGTGTATTTTTCCATAACATTGCTGTGCGGCGTGAGATACCCTTTGATGAGTGGGAGGTTCCATCTGAGCCGCAAGATCCGCCCATGCGCCCATCCCGCGCCCCTGAATGCCGGAGGGGATACCAGCTGCGGGACTCTGTGGCGCAAAGATTCTTCAGGTACATTTTATATAGTTGACCAGAACACACCAATTGTTGTAAAAATCACCCCTTCAAATAAGTACAGTGTGTTAGTTGTCAGTGTTACAAAACGACAATTAGCCAGCCTGCCCTCCTAATGGCAAAGAAATTGTAGATATTTATCATATGTGCTTAGTTTTGGTGGAAGTACAATATAGGTGCTCATTATTATACCTTGTGCAAGGGATCTTATGTGTTTGTTATATCTTCATTATTGTAGTTGATACTATCCCTGATGTCTGGTGAGTACATTGATTTATTCTCTAATGTGGTGGGGACTTTTTTCTGTGTTGATGTATGATTTGTTTGCAGATATATATATATATATATATATATGATATTGGAATTTATGAACATGTTTAAAAATTTCAAGGAGCAGCCAGGCAGCCAGGCAGCCAGGCAGGCAGGCAGGCAGGCAGCCAGGCAGGCAGGCAGGCAGGCAAGCAGGCAGCCAGCGCTGGTGTATAATGCTGGACTCAGGATACCTGCAAGTATGTGTATGTGTCTTTTAAACATAAATGTACGCATACACATAGATGCATAGAGTAAGTAATGCTAAGTACAGCTATGCGTTGCTAAGCTATAGCACGCGTTGCTTGGCGGAGCAAGGCGTTATTGGATTTGCAAAGTGCATACACACTGTGTTTTATATATATCAGATTTGTTCATTGCCATACATCAGCACTACCGTTTTGAAGGCATGCGAATTTGTCACCATTTGTGTTGGCGCAGAGACGCTGTTCATGTCAAGATGAACAATAAAGTTATTAACAGAAATAACTGTGATAAACCAATGCCACCACATGATTGGTTGATTGATGCCATTGTTAACATGGCGGAGACACGCAGGGCAGAGCCGTTTTCGCCTGCGGAACTGAGGGCTCTGGTCTCCGTCATGGAGACAAGGCTGGGCCGTGCAGGGCCGTTCATAACAAATGGCCAGAAGCGGCGGGCCTATGCTGCGGCAGGGCGCCGCATTTTCGCCCGCACTCGGGTGCGGAGGACCATCGGCCAGCTAGAGAGGCGGTGGTCAGACCTCCGCAGGCGCCAGCCCCAGCTTCTCCACCAGATTAGGAGGGAGATAGCTGATTGTGAGTATTTTAGCTATGAAATTTCGCACTGACATCATAGCATATATAAACTATAACAATTGTTTCATGATAAGTGGGTGTCCATGGGTTTAAAAGTCCCTAGACTGTTATGTGTGCTTCTTCCTGGTTAACATGCAGTCATGTGCCTTTTATATGTAATTACATAGCATTCATGATTCTGATGCATACAATGTGCCAGATCTAATATGTGTTAAACATTGATAAATGCCAGGGTTGTAATGATTGAACAAATTACTAACAATCACATAATAACTTAAATGTCACACTTTGGAGTCCATTAACAGTAAGGAGCTACTTTCAAACATCGTTTGCCAACATTATCACCCTTCCATGTATGTCTTGTTATGGATTAATACATGTGCCCCAATGAGCCTACATTGACCATGATTTTGGTTTCTTCCACACAGCACGAGCCAGAGCACGACAGGCACGTGAACAGGCCGAGGCAGGCCAGGCCGAGGAGGAGGGGCAAGAGCCTGATGAGGAGGTGCCGCCGATGGTGGAGGAGGAGCAAGTGGAGGAGGAGGAGGAGCAGATGGTGGAGGAGGTGGAGGAGATGGTGGAGGAGGTGGAGGAGATGGTGGAGGAGGAGTATGTGGTGGAGGAGGTGGTGGAGGAGGAGGAGGTGCCTGAGGAGGTGGTGGTGGAGGAGGTGGAAGAGGAGTTGGTGGCGGAGGAGGAGGTGGAGGAGGTGTTGGTGGCGGAGGAGGAGGTGGAGGAGGTGGAGGAGGTGGTGGCGGAGGAGGAGGTGGAGGAGGTGGAGGAGGTGGTGGTGGTGGAGGAGGTGGTGGTGGCGGAGGAGGAGGTGGAGGAGCTGATGGTGGCGGAGGAGGTGGCGAAGGACGGGGCTGAGGAGGCCACGGTTGCCCCGGAGTTGTCCGAATCCGAGGGGGAGGAGGCGTGTGAGGCGCCGGAGGCCCAACAAATCGGTATGTATACATAATGCATCATTCATGAAGTAGTTGTACTGGTATTTGTTATGTAGCACTGGTGATGGTGAATTTTGTTAGAATACTATTAATACAGAACCCAAAGTGGGTAGCTACAGATACAGGTACGGGTTAGATGGGGTGTCCAAGGCATCCCTTTCATCCAGGACACCTCTGAATTACACAGGTTTGTGGGATGGCTTGGAGCTCCATTTTGACTGCCACATAACCGTTGTAGTTAAACAGGATCCTGGAGTAAAGGGATGAGTGTATCATTTGTGGATTAAATTCACCTGCTGCAAGCGTCGATTCTGACCCATCATATAGTGGAATGTATCTTTTTGTTGAATGTTATTTATAAACTATATGATGTATGCTATAAATGGAGTATGGGCCGGCCTACCTTGGAATGGAGTCACAAATTGCCAGTGTCCCTGGAGCCTCCTCTACCTAAACACCCCCTGTAGTTCAGATTGTTTTTTTGCCCTCACAGAATTGTAGGTTGGTTTAGACTGAATTATGATTTGGAGGATGTGTACTGTGCATTCCTGACATTTGCATAACTCCCATGCCACGAACCATCACTGAACTTAGACTGAGGAGATTGTGACAAGTTCTTATTGACGGAGGCCATGACATGCTTGTCATTGGTTAGTCATGGGTGGGTTGTGAATGAGAAGAAACACTATGACTGTTATGTCTTCTGCAGAGTAAAGGGTAGAGGGACAAAAACACAGTATGTAGTAAATAAGTTTGCATGTATGTATGTATATATGTATGTGTCATATCTATTTATCTATGTGTGTCTCTATCTCTCTACATATATATATATATATATATATATATATAGATATATATATATATTACACATGTCACCTAGCATTTCTGCAATTTATGTAGCAGTATGTGAAATGTATGCATGAATATCATGACTAATTTTTGCCCCTTTCACATGCCCACAGATGCCACAACACCGGCAGATGAGGGGGTTCGTGGGGCCCTCCTGCGGATGGGCCACCATTTGAGGCTCCTAATAGCCGACCTACAGGACCTCCGAGATTTACTGTTATAATTTATTATTTTTTCCTTTTATATTTAAATGTTAAATTTTCTAATCAATAAATGTTTTATGCAAGGTCAAAGTTGTTGGTTTTATTTGCACATTAAACAGTATATGTGTAGATTGTTTATAATATTTTACACAGGGTCTAATACAAACCATTGCACTTCAATTGCTGTAAGGGTTAATGTGTGCAATGCATGTGTTAGGCATGCTTGTAAGGATATATTGGCATCTAATTGATTCCAATTCCAAACAGGCATTTTTGTATGAGGATAGGTAATTGAATAAGTGGGTCATGTGATGTATTGCAGAATAGACATAATAGTTTGTAGTTTGGCGTAAATACACCGCTTCCGTGCGGAAGCACCGCTTGCCATCCGTTTGGATGCGGGATTCCCGTGCATACTCTGTAATACCGTGCAGAATCGGAGTGTTTCACCCGCACACGTATGGTTTGTATTTCGTCCGTAAACACGCCCTGTTCTTAAAGAGTGAGTCCGTCCGAATGCGGAGGACACGTGAACGTTTCTACGGACGATGGCCGCACGCGGCAGCACACCGTGGCGTGCGGACCGCACCGTAAGAATTCGGGAATATCCGCATCAATCAGAATAAGGGCCTAAGTGACAATGCTCGGTGATAATTATATAAATCCACACTACAAAAAATCTTGTTTTACTAAATTTCAAGTGTTCCATTACAATTCTATTTGCAAAACAATTACAATGCTTTTTTTTTACAGTGCAGCCAATTTATACTGAATGATTTGGGCACAAGATTTAACCTACAGACCTGTAATGTGCAAGAAAATGTCTAACCTGGAGAGCAGGCTGGGAGATTTAACAGCCCATAGCATACTTAACACCCCTAATAATCAGATCACATCACATACTTGAAGGCTTGTGGCAAAAGTAAATGATTGTGAGGCTTCTAAGTGTGCCCATTAGCTTGCTCTAACTAACAATAACAAGATAAGAAACAAAGTAGGTTATTAGTCTAAGCCCTATACTTTATGGATTTCCTGCCATTTTCAGGTAAGATAAAACAGCCAAACAGACAGCGTGTCACCTTCTTCCAAAATGGGGTTTAAAGTTAGATTTTACACTTGCTGCGGTGGATGTCTTTCAACTACAGCTCGGAAGGAGCCCTAAAGGCACTTACAAATCAGTGGTATAATGTCTGGCATGCAAGTAGCTTATTAACCTCTTCATGGCAGGGAACAACACATTTTAATCAGAAACAGCTTTATCGGCCAGGTATATATATAGGAATATACTAGGAATTAGAGTTGGATTGCTATGCAACAGCCGGTTAAGTAACAGTTCAACAGTAACAGTACAGATAGACATAACACGTACAGGTATACACTAGATGTACCCTGGGGGTTATAGACGCAGGGAACATATATTCACTGAGCTGCACAGCGCCTAGCCACCAGCCATCAGCGTTGCCACTGGTCATTGCAAAAGCCAGGTGGGTAAAAATATAGGCAGAGACAGTACAGTTATCACACAGGGAACACATACCCACTGAGCTGCACAGTGCCTAGGCAGCCATCGGAGGCGCCACAGGTTGCCGCAACAGCCAGGTAGGCAACCATACATGTTATCACAGAGGGACCACATACCTGCCGAGCTGCACAGTGCCTACAGTAGGTAGCCATCAGCAGCACCAATGGTCACAGCAACAGCAAGGCAGGCAACAATACAAGCAGAGAAAGCACAGTTATAACACAGGGAACACATACCCGACGAGCCGCACAGCGTCTAGGCAGCCGTCAGCAGCGCCACTGGTCGCCACAACAGCCACGCAGGCAACAATACAAGCAGAGAAAGCACAGTTATCACACAGGGAACACATTTCCAGCCGAGCTACAATTATCTGACTAATTTCATAAGGTTTTTCCATATAAAAAATCAAGCAACAATAAACTTTCATAAATGAAATATTTTACCTGGTAATTTATTAGATCTAGGGTTAGAATAGACCCATCTGCTAATAAGACAACATTTTTAAGACTATGAATGCAACTGTATCTATAACAGGAATGGGGAACCTTTGGCCCCCCCAACTGTTGTTGAACTACACATGCTATTACATCATGCTGGGATGTGTAGTTCAACAACAGCTGAAGGGCCAAAGGTTCATCCCATCCCTGTTCTATTACTACAACATGGCAGTGTGGATATAGCAATGTGTAACCTGACTAATGCTGGCCACACATCAGACCAACTTCCCTCCAACCATCCAACTAGTTGCTTGGATGGAATAAAAATATGGTACTGGATGGGAGCAAATGTAATATTTATTTCAGAAATTTGCTCCCAAAATCTGGAAAAGGACAAAAACTTTCGCTCAGATGCGGTACTGTAGTTGAACCTGTTTGATTTAAACAAATTGACTGAATGTTTTTGTCCATTTTCCTGGGTTTGTGAGCACACTTCTGATTGTCCTTTGCTCCCAACCATTACCATATTTTTATACCATCCAAGCATCTAGTTGGGTGGTTGGAGGAAAGTTGGTCTGATGTGTGGCCAGCATAAGGAGCAGAACAGAGGATAAATACGTAATTCAGGTTCTGGGTACATTATGCCATAACCCTATGCACAGACAAATCATTTGATCGTGAGCGAGTTGCGTATGGATTTCCAGCTGACAGCCAATCAGTAAGATATTTGCAATCCATTTGCAGAATTGCACAGGGCGGGATTTTACTCTGTCTGGGCAGTGACTTTTTGATTGCAGGGCTCTGCAAAAAATCTCAAATCAGCGATCAGGTCTGAATAACCCCCTGTGAGCTTCCAGTAATGTAACAATAGCACAAAAAGGTTAGCAACTATCAGTGGTGCATTTGCAATTAGCCACAAGTGGTTCGCTCATGCTGGTGGCCGTCCTCATGTCAGTGCATATGCACCTTCATCGTTTGGCTGCAAAAAAAAAACGGCTTTCACAGATATAGGAAACTGCTATAGTACTTACTACTCAGACTCATAGTACTCTTTAGCAATGTTTAGAAAAAAAACAAAAAAAGGAACAATGAAAACAGAAAGTCCAGAAAAATGATGTATTACTTTTAATTTTCCACTCAATGATTTGGGTATCACAGACTTGCCTACCCTCCTGGAATGGCCAGTAAGCTCCTGAAAATCAAACAGCGCTTCTGACCACCTGGAAAAGGTGGACAAGTCTCCCACTTTTCCTGCCACTGATTTGCGTCATTGTAGCTCTGCCCCTGCAATTCAATGTCCTGTTTCTTGGCACTGTATAGCCGGATGGGTAGCAAAGTTAAGTTGCCAACTACGGTTTATCACATATATTATTTATATATGTGCCCAGAAAATGAGCCACATTTGCATGTTCAGGCAGAAAATAAACTAGACCTGGCTCAGTATTTAATCCTAGTTTCATAATGAATACTCGGTGCCTACAATTTAGGCTAGCAATAAAAAAAAATAGAAAAAAAGTGGGGGCTGAAACAGCAGTGTATTTTCATGCACAAAGCTCTGTGCATTAATAATCTGAGCATCATACGACCGGCTTGGCCTCAGATAATAGACTGCCTACACATACATTTTCAAGTGTAATGACACTCTTGCTTATTAAAGATCTCTCTGCTGAAGGGGCAGCATATTATGAACTGGATGATCCATTCACTTTCTTGGATGTGTTATTCAGTATTTTATGCTAAACTAGCAATACACCATCCATTTTAGTACAATGATCCATATGTTCAATAAAACTGAAGTGCTGCGTCATAAATCATTATAGCCATTTATTCTACATTAGACACATTAGCCATTATATTCCATAATCTATTACAATAAGGTGGATTTAAACGCACCCCAAGGAACTGCTATAATAACGTGAGAACCAAATATAGCAATTAAGGATAAAATATGCTTTAACCTAAAAGTGAGCTGGCTGCAATGACAGCTGGGCACTGCGGAAGGGGGTGCACGCGGGTAACTGAACTGCTGTGCATCCAGTGTATGACCAGGGAAAAATGCCAATAGATTAGCTAGTTCCTCTATTAACATAGTATTTGTTGAACATTTCAGCATAGCATAAATAGCGGATAGAAAGAGGCCTAATATATTTTCCATGTGCAGTCAACTGAATCGATTAACGATTTTCATTTCTAATATTTCTGCACAGCCTCGCAGCACATCGTAGATTGATTGTGCAAATTTGGGCACTGTCTACAGCACAGAGATGTCTCTGGAATGCAGTATTACCTTCAATAAAATGTCATAATAAAGCCATTGTATCTTCTTACTGGGACAACCTCGGTGACATAAGGTTTCCAGGGCCAGGTGGTGTGGCAGTGATTGAGTAAATTAATAAATGTGCCTTTGCCTCCAGTCAGCTATGCTTTTGTTATATGTTTACATCTGTGGATTATCATTACCGCCACAGACAGATGGTCATGAGAGAGTACTCTTAAAGGAAAACTAAACACCAAACTGTAATCTTTGTATATTAAGTGCACATTTCATGCATTGCTAGGTGCTACTCGGATGAGTGTGTCATGTATTCAGAATGTACTTGTGTAGCGTTTGCACAATCCGCAAATCAGGTATCAATAGTGTAGTGTACATTATAAAGATGAGTCAGCAAAATACTTAAAATGTAATATTCAATCAGGATTATTTAATATTTCCCTATCTCCACATCACCATCTCACTCCTGTAACCCTAACCCTCTCCAAGGCATCATCTTCTTCCCATCATACAGCTTTCCTCTTGATGCCATGCCCTTGTTGTGAGGCCACACCAACTTGTCAAGGAGCTCGTACAAGGGGGGGGGGGGGGGGTTGTCTCCAAAAATTATCACACCGGGTGTTAGTAGACCTAGAGCAAGCACTATGCATGGGTGCAAAATCCTGCAGCCATGCCTATGAAAGCCTCCCTGGAAGAAAATAGGCCATAACATCAGTAAAGAGGCTGCTCATACATTGTATTCTCCATCCAGAGGCGGAACTACCATAGGGCTATGGCTAGGCTGAAGTTAGGATTAAGTTGACAGGTCAGCTGCCACCAATCAGGCAATTTTGACAATGTGTCGACATTGCAAATGTAGACTTTTATACCACATGATCACAACGACAATTTGATTTTATTGAATTGATTGCTTAAGGATGTAATTTGTGCAATTACAGTATGAAATGATCTTTATGTGTGATTATCTTCACCACCAATTGTCATAACAGTATTTCACTATGTATTTATTTTATTTTCCAAATTTTGGGGGGCTTATTCAGAGGTGGATACAAATCCTGTCTAAAATCCTCAGGAGACACCCATCTGCAGTTTCTCTAATTTGATGTTGTGTCCAAAGACACAGCATCAGATAAACATCGCAACCATTGGCCACAGCATTGGACATAGAAGTTACTCAGGATGTCCGGAAGCGAGGGCCAGTCAAACTGCGCTTTTGGATAAAGTCCCGCGTTTCCTACAACGCTCTCCTTCCACACGAAGGACCATCCCTTCACATACGCACCGCAGCTTCGGGACACATGCATAGTCCAGAAAATATCTGTCAATTATAACTGATTCTGTACAGCATGCAGGACTGAATCAGCCACTTTGATCATAATGGAATTTTGCAGGAAATCAGTTTACTTTGACTTGGAGAGGATTGTATGCACATTCATATAATTCGTAAAATTTTGTTGCATGTTACCCCGTATTAATTTTAATGGTATTTATGTGTCAAATCCATCTGGGACAAGACAAGGAGACAAAATGAAGCAACAATATTCCATTCTCACTGAGCAAATGGACAGATTTTTTTCATTTAGTTATCAATTACACATTACTCACTTTGTGCCAAATGTAATATGGTGTGAGAATCAGAAAGTGGGAAATTTTGGGAGAGTTTTCCCATTGTTCTAAAACTACAATGAAAAACCAGGTTAATTTGTCAATTGATTACCGTTTATAAAAAAAAATAAAAAAGGTAAAATCTCGCACTTTCTGATTCTCACACCCTATTACATTTGAACCCTTATACACTTTTCTGTTCCCACTCCGGGATAGGGTTTTTCTCCACGTTTTTAGATATGCCTTTGTTTATGCACAGAGCCCACAAGTACTATTTTGTGATTTCACATATGTAGATCTGATGGGATGTGGTCAGTGTTTCTGCACCTGCTGGAAAAGCCATATTTACAGCTAATGAAGGTGTAAAAGTGGCCATCCACTACTGCAATGCGGACCATTCACATGCAATGTATCGCATGCGACCCTGTTCCCTGGTGCTGGGAAGGGGGCCGAGTCGGAGGTCAGATGGGAAGCAGGTCCGACCTCCGGCTTAGATGTGATGTGCACAGGAACGCGCATCAGACCCAAGGGGGATGTCAAACATGTCTGATTTGTGACGATTTCTCGGCCCAATCTGTCGGGATCGGGTGAAATGGCCCAAATAGGATGTATGGGTACCTTAAGCCAATTGCTGCTGGAGAAATTCATCAGAGGACATTGTACCACCATTATTATATACTGAGCCCTAGATATGTGGAAATGACGTTGTATGCCATTTTGCATTCAGTGGGGAAAATGTAAATCTCCCTGCATACATTATAATGTTTTATCATACCGTCTATATTGGGGAGATTGTGAAGGTGATACCTACAATCGAGGACATGTACTGCTACATCTGACTTACATCCAAATGTAGATTAGCCCCAAAGCAGTTAGTAAGATCTACTGTACTTGATCATGTATTGTGTTTTACCAGTGGTTCCGAATAAGTGGTCACGGAAAACCTTATGTTAAATTCATGTAGCCATAGGGACCAATGTGCCAGATAACCAATGTAGGGGAACGGCACTGATGGCTCCATTTGAATGTATATGAATCTGTTTTATTAATTTTTTTTCCCAAAAATGTACCAACTGCATAATGTGGGTTAGGTGCAATGAGGGAGATTTGCTAGACTCTTCAAGGAGTCAGGGAAATTGCTGCTATTTCAGGGAGTCTCCTGCAGAATGCTGGGGTGTAGGCAACTCTGTGTTTAGTAGGTCCGCTTTACTAAACTGGCCAGCAGTTTTGTCACCAGTGGCTGCAAAACTATCTCGACACACCACAAGCAAGCAAGATTCAACTTGACTTACTCAGGTTAACAGTAAACTCTTTCTTTGGATAAGAGGACAAATTTCGGTACTTATGTAATATCTGGACTCCCTTTTTCTTATGAGACCGCGTCCCCTCGCGGGGCTCACTGCGCTCACCACGCTTCAGGCACGGTGGCTCGCTGCGCTCGCCACACTATATAAAATCAACTCCATGCGTAGTTGGATAGTAGGGGTATGAAAAAATGGGGTGCATTTAACATGGGAGTCCAGATAATACATAAGTACCCAAATTTCAACTTGCAAGTGTTGCCATGTCTGACACCACACAATCAGACCACCACACAATCAGATTGTACTGTCTGTGTGCACCGTCAGTCTTAAGGGAAAGTATGTAAAGCTGAGAACACATTAGGACAATGTATGTCCCAGGAATGGTGCGACACAATGTAATCATACATCATGATATATCATACGACAACATGATGTATCTGTCACGCTTGTTTGTTTGTGAACCGAGCGTGACTATATGTGAGACTGGCTGGTCTGGGAAAAGCAATTGGTATCCTGTGGAAGAGTTAATGGAATCAATGACTGGGAATGGAACATGTGTCTCAACAGAGAAAGAGAGACGTACTCTGACCACTGAATCACCAGGGACTTTGATGCTGATGACAAAATGGAATATGCAGCAGGGAAGAGTGTAGCACTAGGCTGAATACTGGATTGGTACTATAGGTAATAATAAGACACTCTCTTTACTTGGTGACAGCAATCCAGGATCTGGATGCACACAAATGATGGCAGGACCGGATGCAAACTGTAGACCAGGATGGATAGAAGCTGTGGGTGTGGGGCTGGACCATGGGCCTAATTCAGACCTGATTGCAGAACAACTTTATCTCAAAATGGTCAAAATCATGTTGCACTGCAGTTGGGAAAATGTAGATTTGTTGGGGTGTATCTAAACAGAAATCTAGATGACAGTGTAGGAATAAAGCAACCATTATTTACCCTGCATAGAAATAAAATAACTCGCCCACATCAAACTTTCTCTGCACATGCTACATTTTCCCCACCTGCAGTGCACATGGTTTTGACCATTTTGAGAACAAATTTGCTCTGTGATCAGGTCTGAATTAGGCCCTTTGCACAGTTGCTTGGAGAGGCTTTGTGAGAGTTGCTTGGAGAGTCTTTAGTGATAGCACTAGATGCAGGATTCAGGAGTAGGGTTAAGCAGCAGAAGTGTAGCAGGCTGACAGTACTGCGCTGTACAGGATATCACTACTTTGGGGAAAGTAGTCCTGGAGCTCAGTCTAGCTTTGGCTCAGTCGGAACTGAGCTTAGACGTTATACTGGCTGCTGCTAGTGTCAGTTGATTGAATTTGTATGCCTGGGTAAGGGCCCCATACATCAGCAATCACAATTTATGGATTTCCAGATACAGGGATTTTTTGGCCAGATAAATGGATTTTACAATTTATCTGACTTTGCCCACACATTACAGATTTATTTCAGTGATCGGCAGATTTTTCCATCTAAAGATTGCATCTTCATATCTGGAAATTGCCCAATCGATTGTCATGTCATGTAAATAGATGAAGAAGACGAATTGGGAATGCCCACACATATAAAAAAGATCTGCAGATAATACCAGATTATTAAACATGTTTAAAAACCTGATTAAGCAATCGATTGGCGATTTTGATTGGGATTGCCAAAAGGGGAGCCCACACATCTAAAATTAATTGTGGCAATCATCTCCATTCTGAAAATTGTACAATTAATTGCTGATGTATGGGGCCCTTTAGTTGTGAGAGGATGAGCAGAGTCAGGTGGTTCATGTAGTCTTAATATGGTTTAGGAATGGATGAACCATGGTCAGGTGATAGGGACAAGTCACAGCAGTACTTCAGGTTACGCACTGATGTAGACTGCTGCCTAGCAGGCTGAGAAAACTGAAGTCTAAGCATCTTAAAATGGACAAAGCATGTTGGCACTATACCATAAGTGTGGCATGAGCAGTAAGTGTCCCAGCGGTATGGTAGGCAGAACTGGGTCAATATTGTTACATACAGTACTGCATGTAAAATGCATTGTGTCATCTGTCGTGCAGCAAATGAAATGATATGAACCAATGAATGATGGGTGGAACATTGAGTTTGTGTTCAATATGTTCTTGGGATCCATGATGGGACAATATATTGTACAATATATCTCCTAGTGTGTACCCAGTTTAACAATCACAACTCAAAAAAATTAAACTCATATCAAAATATATCCTTCTGCTTCTATTTTACAACACATTTGTAATAACATCTGCTTACCATGGACATCACAACAGTACATATGCACGTGGCCATACTTTATGAGATGCTGTATTAGCCAAGTCTCATAGTAACATAAACAGCCCATGAATTAAATGTGTGGGAGTCGGCATAGGTCCAGTTTTCTATGTAAAATATTTATGACTGTCAGGCAAATGAGAGCTCATGAGTCCACCTAATGAAGTAGACTCTCCCTGCCTAGGAAAATAAATGAACAGTTTGTGCAAATATCAGGGGAGCCCAGGATAAATTAAGAGAAACCAAGGAGGCTTCTTATTCTACTGTAAGCCAAGAAGTGAATAGGTATGACTTTTTACATAAACCCCCCAGGGAAATCAATAGGCTTGACCTGTTCTTATAATAAACACTTGCATTAGAGTCGGTGGGCTGAAAGTCTGTAGAACACAAAAGCTGCATCATTCATACCCCTTGGGCAACTAATTAAAATAAAAACATTGTCTTTGCATTTTTCACTTTATAGATCAAATGCCAATGTTTGCCATCTCCACTGGCCTACAGTTGCATTAATAATACGTTTAACATAGCAAGCGTTCTCCAGCAAACAAAAATGCTGAAACATTCTCTATCCAAGGCATAATGTGAATATTAATACTGTTTTGTTATAAGCAAGCAAAAATGATCCCTACCTTGCATAGGCCATCATTATTTCACGGATAACTGTAAAGAGTATGTGCTCTAGACCCTCATTACGTTAGGCTGCTATCTGCATATAATGAGCTTGAAAAGGGCATTGGCCCAAATCCTAAACCACTGCTACCATATATGTTTGAAACTAGACCTATTGGGTCATACTGTACACACAGGGAGATTTCTGCTTAACTTCTAAGCAGTTTAGCTAAATCGCGTAGACATTAAGCACAAATCGCTCAGTGTGTATGCCCCATAATGATGGGGATACATTTTCTAATTGCAAACCTGAACACTAAATAGGATTACAAGGTAACGGTTTGCTCTTAATTATATAGCACGTTTTAAAACCATTATAATAAATCTAGACGAAAACAGAGAGGCTTGTGTAGAATCTGGGCTGTCGTCTATCCTGCCCAGCCACCTAACTACTGCATTACATACAAATTACAGCCAAAGTGGTCAATTTTGGTACGGATCATTAACTTTGTCAACCAATGACCGCACATGTAGCTGATGCAGCAATTTAGAACCAGGTACAAGACAAGTATTCTAGGACTCACACATAGCCAACCGTCTACAGACGACGGTGTTCTGGATTATTGCTGAATCACTGAAGAAACCAACACTGCATACTGGGTTGAAAAGTTGGATTTTAATTGAACTGGTATTTGCTTAAACACATTGCATCGGTTGGATGAAAGCTTAGCAAAACATTTACTCTATTGGGAGATGCAATAGAAACATATATTGTCATTAAAACTGATTATTACAGATATAACATGGCCTACTACCATAAGGCAGCAAGACTGTATTCTATCTCAGTACAGCCATATTCCAATATGCCATGAAGCCATGTTTGCATACTATGTTTTCATTAAAGATATTTTTTGACCCCCTTTTTTTCAAAATAATAGTAAATGACAAGTGAACTTCATATGAACTATAGGTCATGAAAGGATTTAGTATTGGCATTTTTAATCTAAAAAGTCTGGTGCCAGAAAATCAATATGTTTCAGTTGCAGCATTCGAATGCAATTTTCTTCATGTAACAAGGCTGATTTTTTTTTTTTTTTAAATAATGAATAATTCCAAGTCCTCCTATGAAACAAGCAGCTGTATTACAAGGTAATGACATCAATAATACATTGCATGTAAACAGAAAATGAACAAAAAAATCATTCAAGACCCCTTTCAAACGGGTGTGCTTTTCATCAGTGCGATTACAGGTTCCATTCACATTATCGGATTGAACCATGCTGCATAACCAAGGTGCTGACAAGCCTTGATTACCCAATAACTCCTGTATTCCTTTCAGGCAGGTTCACCGAGAGGACAGGAATGCAGGGCCTTCCTGTGGGGCAGACAGCCTTCCACAGAGACCAAGTCAATGAAATCCAATGCCCTCACACTTCTGTTCTCTAAACTGAGCTTTGCATTTCCGGCTAAGCAATTATGACTTTTCCTTTTTTGTTCTCACATGGGTCCTGATAACAATTAATTGTGCGTGAGAGTAGCCAATCTAAACATTTTAAACTTCTTTGTTCATAACACTGCAAAAGGACGCTTGATCCCTCTGTGCTCTAAATCTATCCCAGACTCTTTTTTCCCATGCTGCTACAGTATCAACAAATCCTCTCTTAACATGCATTTCACAAAGAGTGGGAAATGAATAGAACATCCAAACCATGACATCTCGCACAGCACTCTCAAAGTGTTTAACATTTGTTAATATTATGAAACACAGGAGTACATAAGTGCATTCCACTTGAAAGACAGACCATTTGGAAGGTCCTAGTCTCATTGAGTCTCAAGTGGGATTGTTTTTCACTGTCACTCAGGAACTAACGAAAGGGAAGGGAAACTTAAGGTATTTCTATGCCAAGAAGATAAACACGACCTGCTGCTGACATGGAATTTGTAGATCGTGCCGTGAAATAGTATCTGAGAGACAATGTCCGATTTATACAGGCCAAACAAAAGTACAATCAGAATGGCTGTTTTCAGCAAACTGATTAAAAAGTACAGCGAGTGCAAAAATAATCCATCATATTACAGTAGGTTAAAAAAAGTCAGAGAACTAGAAGCCATCAGATCAAATGGTAAATATGTGCATAGATCTTTCTTCTATTACCTAAAAAACAGTTTTTTGTCCCTTTCTAATTTCTTCAATTTTGTTTGCATATTTCTCATACTTAATTGCTTCAGGTCTTCATATTAAATATTGTAAGGCAAACACACCCTGAGTAAACACAAAATAGTTTAAAAATAAATAAATAATAATTATCCTACACCTACCATATATTAGTAATGTGTCAGATTTATTGCTCACCACCCAAACTAATAACTCATTGTGTAACAATAAGCATCAAAACTGGAACCAAACACTTCTGGTAACAGGAGATAAGCCTTTTACATCATTGTGGAGGAATTTTTGTCCAGTCTTCTTTGCTTTAATTAAGCTAAAATTGAGATTTTCAAGTATGAACAGACTGTTTAAGGTCATGAAACATCTTAATTGGACCACTAGACCACTCCAAAGCCATAATTTTGTTCTTAGAATCCCTTCAGGTGGATTATACTTGTTCTTTGGATCACTCTCTTGTTGCATAGTCCAATTGCTCATGAGTTTCAGATCAAGGACTGATGGCTGTACATTCTCCCTAAAAATAATCTGGTAGAGACCAGAATTCATGATTCCATCAAATATGGAAAGTTATCAAGGTCCAGTAGTAGTAAAGCATCCCCACACTATCACACAACCACCACCATATGTGGGTTTCACTTTGCACCAACTTTTTGCAGTTTCTTTCTTACAGGAAAACATGGGCACTGACAATACCTGATATGAACAGGACCTGCAGTTGATCAGTTGTTTTTATGGGTTATTGTGTGGCTTGCTTGACAAATCATCAATGCACTCTTTGTAGGAATTTTGATAAGTAAGATTCCTGGGAGGATTCACCCCACTATCCCAGAGAAATTGAAATGGCGTAGTAACCCTTTGCAGGAAAAAGATTTTCTATAACTTTATTTCTCATTTTTTTGCTAGAATGGTTCTATTTCAGTGATATTTACTTTCAACAGTAATTAAACTTTATTATTTATTCTAAAAATTAACAAAATTCAATTCAGTTTGGTTCATTGTTTGAGTAACTAACGGAGCAATTATTATTTCACAAAGGGCCAGTTGGTGTTTGAAAACTTTTTGATCAATTTGAAATGTGTTTTGTGTTTAGCCAAGTTGTCTTTGTTTTACATTCAATTTTGTTTTAAGATAATTAGTGTTCATTCTAGCACCCGCTATCTTTGAAAACGTATGCAGTTCCTCTTCCCTGCCTGGGGTGTCGCTGTCTGCTGTAGTGCTTCTAGCACAGTGTGGTCTGTATATCAGCACTGATATGCAATCCAGTCCTGTGCTAGAAACACCACAGCAGACAGCGACACCCCAGGCAGGGAAGAGGAACTACATGGGTTTTCAAAGATAGCGGGTGCTAGAATGAACACTAGATAATAATAATAATAATAATAATAATAAAGTAACAGCAGAAGTACAAAAAAACAGGATGGAGCACAAACTTTTTTATACATCGCTGTAGCTAATATATTTATGCATTTTCAAATAAATCCCATTTGTATATTTTTTCATGGGCTTGCACTTTTTAAAGGACACCAACTTGTGTTATGTTCTCTTCATTAGAGGGTCAATTCAGTAGATCATTATGGGCACAACTTTGTCATTATGCATATCTCGAAAGTAAAGCTTTAGCTCACCTTTATTCTAGGCTTAATGCCTGTGGCAGAAATGTCTCTGCTTGTTTCTATTTCGTGGACTGATTGATAATACAGCCAACCATTTTGCTTAGAATTAAGTGCCATAACTGAGGCATGATACCACATGCCTCATGCCTCACTGATGTCACTAAAGTAGTTCAAAAATAATATATTAGTGGTTTTTAGTTTAGCCCCAAACCCATCATCACTGATCCTATTGTTTCACAACCCGGATTTCCCTCATGGTCTTTGTAAATCCTCCTTTACTAAGTGGAGACTTGGAAATATTTATTATCTGAACGATATAGCCAGTGATACCAGTTTTCCTCAGTTCTCAGATATTCGTGATGAAACGGCTGTCCCAACCACAGATTTTTTTTAGATACTTGCAAATTGGACACTTCCACTTTAAAACTGTATCCACCCTCACTGCTAGAACACTAACCTCCTTTGAATATTTTGGCTGGAAACGATCATCTACTAGAGGACTGATATCTATCATTTATTCACTCCTAGGAGAGGATACAAGTACTACTCGTGACCTGCACAAGCTAGCATGGGAACGAGATTTAGGACACTATAGATTCCGAAGAATGGGCTGAAATTTGGGATAATGCTGCCTCTAGCTCGATTTGTGTGAGGATTAAGGAAAATGTATACAAACTGTTATATGTTATATTGTTGGTATTATGTACCCTCTCTTTTAAAAACTATGTTCTCAGATGCTTCAGATAGGTGTTGGAGGGGTTGCGCTGGGTCAGGGAAGCAAGATGTGGCAAAGTTGTATAACATAGAGAGGGTTGAGGACATGGGGTTTAAGAAAAAAGGATTGGGTCCAGATTAGGTTCACGGCCACTAAGACCCCCAATCCTGACCCCGTGGGGATCCCAGGAGCCCAAAAAGGAGTCCAGCCACTACACAAAGTGGGTCAGGGAAGCAATATATGGAAAAGTTGCATAACATACTGTAGAGGGGATAGAAGACATGGGGTTTAAAAATGTGTCCAGGAGCTGACCACAGAAAGGTGTATGCTGGGCACACCATGGGAAGAGGGAGCATGTTCAGTGCCTTCCACTGTCCGAATTTGTATGAGAACTTCAGAGAGAGGGTTGACAAATTATCTGGGATGCATATTGGAGTGTTCAGTACCTCTGTCCCATGTCAAGTTGGTGTACAGAGGGCAGACCATTCACCTGTGGAGCGTGTTCTGGGCCTCCCACTAGATGAATTTTGATGGAAATGTCACAGACGGATGGCAAATGGTCTGGGATGCCTGACTGTTTAGGTTCCTGGTGTGACTTCCTATTGGTGGGAGCCATGGAGAAAATTGAATAGGGTAGCCTGTTCTGCATCTTTCAGTGGTCAGTTTTAAATGAAAATTTCACAGAGGGGTGGCAATTGGTTTGGAAAGCAAAATTGGGAGAGTTGGAAATTCAGGTGAGCTACGGTACAATGACCCCTAAACTAAATCAATCTCTGGGCATCCTCTGATGCTAAAAGAAAGGCAGCAGCAAGAACAGCTCAGACTCACAAAAATACCCCCCAGAAAAATACAAAATTCCAAAAATAATTAAAAAAAATAGAAAAATACCAAAATAAAATGTATTTACAAAGTTACAGAAAACAGCAAAGGTACTGCCTCCCAAGGAACAATAAAAAAAAAAATGGCTACAGGCAAAAATGACAGTAGGCAGCCACCTCAATAGAAGTTCAAGTAATGCAAACAGACCCGAGCAAGTCGGGTACCTCAAATAGTATTACATAAGAAAATTCTGAGTATAAAGACAAATAAGAACCTGCAATTGCTGCTCTTTATTGGCTTGCACACATACACTAGAGTTACCCAGCTTCTGTCCAGTAGAGCAGCTTTAAATAGGAAACCAGTAACTAAGGCCCTTATTCAGATCTGATCGCAGTACAGATTTGTTCTCAAAATGGGCAAAACCATGTGCACTGCAGGTGGGGCAGATGTAACATGTATAGAGAGAGTTAGATTTGTGTGAGTTATTTTGTTTCTGTGCAGGGTAAATACTGGCTGCATTATTTTTACACTGCAATTTAGATTTCAGTTTCAACACACCTCACCCAAATCTAACTCTCTCTGCATAGGTTACATCTGCCCCACCTGCAGTGCACATGGTTTTGCCCATTTTGAGAACAAATTTGTACTGCGATCAGATCTGAATAAGGGCCTAAGTGAGGCATTTTGGAAATAACTATTTTGGAGTGGAACCATCTATTCAGTGAGCTAGTGATGCCCATTAATCACTTCATTTAGTGATGTTGTTATGACAGATTGACATGACCTGGGTATGGAGGATGCAGCATGCTGCTTTGGTTACAGATGTGACCTTCAACGTTACAGTGGACTTCTAAGCAGGTGCTTCAAAATAACTCACCAAAATGAGCATGAACAAGTGGTTCTTTCTTAGTGATAAGCATTCCTAGAATAACTTCTCTTATCTTTGTTGCCATTTCATTATAGTATAGCTTATTATAACTTCTTATGATGCATTGCTCTAATATTTTGACATATGATGCAATTGATTTATTTATTTTTGCAAACTGTGATTGAACCTGTTTAACAACATATTGGATTGCCAGGATAATGGGCAATAAGTGATGACATCAAAGGTGGGCTCCACACTCCAACTCCTGCCGATACATGTGGGTGGTGCAGGCTATATGGGTAATGCAGGCAATATGGGTAATGCAGGCTATACGGGAAAGTGTTTTAGTCTGCAACATTTGTCTTGATAACCATGAATTAAAGCCAAACTAAACTTTGATACTATACAGTATCTGAGTCTGTCATTATTCATTACCAGAGTGCCGCCGTATAATCAAGGGTGGCTGTGTGTGACATATGTGTGTATACCAACAGGCCTGCACTTATAACTTCCATATATCACTTGCTAGGGTAGCAACCAAAATAGAGGCAATGTCCTTTCCAATTTACAAACAAAGCAAAAAAGAGGGTGCACTTAACAGTCTTGAAATGAAAGTGCAAAATATTGATTTATTCAGGCTACAATAGGCAGCAGCATTTCAAAGTTTCCAGTCCATGAGGGGACCAAAATGTTGACATGTTGCTACCTATTGTTGCCAGAATAAATCAATATTTTGCACGTTCAAGAAGTTCACCTTCTATTTTACTCTTCTCTAGCTCTCTCTCACTATACCCCACCTCTGCAAAGGAAAGGACACAACCAGCACTCACAGTTTAGTAGCAGAAAAAACTTGTAATGGATTTTACAGCATAAAAAGGTACAGGTACATACTGGCTGACCCAACAGCCGTTTCAACTGGAAGCTAAACCAGTTTTCATCAGGGATAAGGCAAACCAACACTGGGCATGTTTAAATAGCTTAGAGAAGGGCGCCAATCCTGCCCAGCGCTGTCATCTGTGGAGCTGTCAATCAGCACCACGCTATGCGCTGTCCACGGCTCCCAGTCTAATTGCCAGGGGAGTGTATAGGGCGCATTATAGGGGAATCCCTGTGACGTTTGCCTGTGTACGGAAGGCCGCCAGTAGCACCTCTTGTATCTGTCAGAGGCAGTTAGGGTGCTTGTTGCGGTACGGGCAGAGGGTTTGAGGAGGGGATGTGTTGTGATATACATTTATAGTGTGGATGTGAAAGAGTTGTTGTGTCCAGAGCCCAATGGAACGGTGGATCCCGGCACTGAGTGAATGTACAAGGTAACCAAGTGCTGCTGTGCAGAATGGTTGCTAAGAGAGATAGGGTTGCCACGGGAAATGTAAGGCCATGATGGGTGGTGATAGCAGGCATCCAGACATGTTAAGGCTAATCCAGAAACAACCTAATGCGGATCAACTGAGACTAATGGCAGCACGGCAGTGCTGTGGTACTTAAGCCCCTCAGGGCATGACAGCTGCATAAATCACAATGAGCACTCAAAGAAACACACGTTTGTGCACACGGCGGTGCCACACAAGTAGGGAACACTGCGTATCACATTGAAATGCCACATTTATCTCCAAGGTTAAAGTCCAGCAGCTGAGTACCAGGCACACGGTGGTGCCATACTCTACATGTATTAAATATGTGTCTGGGATGAATTTAAAAACAGGATTAAAGACCGGATCGCCCAAATGAGGCAACACACATCTGGTCCCATTGGTAATGTGCTGAGGCATGGTTGAAAAGTGTGTGTGAAAAGGAAAAGTGTATGTGTGGCTCCCTGCCCCCACTGCACAGTGGCAAACATTCGATTCAGACCTTAAGCATTTTACATTTTGTGGTCTTTTTTTAGCAGGTATAGCTAATACTTGGTGGTATTCAAATACAGAGAATGACATGAATTAGCTCGACAGGTAAAAAAAGCTCAACATAATTTAAGGTTAATAGGTACAAAAGGTTGAAAAGCTTCAATTGACATAGGTCGACACAAGTTTTTGTTTTGTTGCATGATTTCCCAACTTTTATATGCCAAAAGCCGACACAGTCCCAGTCTAACACAGCGACAGTGTCGTACTGGGGCATGGAGGACCCATTTGGGACTGCAGTGGTAAGGATCCAAGCTAAAGGGTGTTGGCAATAAACATAAGGGTTGTTGCCAGCTACCACAGAGGAACTTGGTAATCCATTACAGTGGACACAGCCTGTAAAAACAGGGCCTCTTTATAAAGGAGGAAACAGTGTTTCAGGACTGTTTACTTTCACTGGGAGGAAGGCTTAGCTTGATGTAACTTCTATACAAACAAACCAAGTGAGGAGTTCATACATGGTACTGCTTAACCATATTACTGATGCTCTAGTAGACTAACAATGTATAATTTGACTGCACATTCTGGAACCAGACACCTAGAGTATCTGGTGGGGCAATAAGAAAGTGGTGATAGTTTATCATTGCATTATACATATTGCAAAGGCCACTGACTGATATAAATCTACCCTGGCTACGGTTTTCAAGAGAAGCAACCACTTTGTCTATCCAACTCTACTCTGAAAGCCAAAAATGTTTCCACTAATATAAAAACAGACAGCAGACACTAATATAAAAACAGACAGCATTTACTACAAATGTACACATTAAGAATTACTTGATTTGAAAAAGGAAATAAAAGCTTTTAGAAATGTTTTTGTTATCGCCATCCAGATAAATGGAACAGATACTGCAGAGATACAAGAGTTGGCAAAGGTCAGTGGATCCTACAGTTTCTGGCAGCTATAGCAGTGTTATTACAGACTGCATGTAGTCCTTATACTGTATACAAGCCTATTGATAACTCAGTTGAAGTGCTAAATTTGTGGGGGTACAGCTGTCTGTAATGTGTGAGTCTCCTGTATCCAAAATGTGTCTCTAACTCAATTGCGAAGAAGAATTTGTTAAAATCACTATGGCCCTTATTCTGATCGGTGCGGATATTCCCGAATTCTTACGGTGCGGTCCGCACGCCACGGTGTGCTGCCGCGTGCGGCCATCGTCCGTAGAAACGCCCACGTGTCCTCCGCATTCGGACGGACTCACTCTTTAAGAACAGGGCGTGTTTACGGACGACATACAAACCATGCGTGTGCGGGAGAATCACTCCGATTCTGCACGGTATTACAGAGTATTACAGAGTATGCACGGGAATACCGCATCCGAACGGGAGGCAAGCGGTGCTTCCGCACGTAAGCGGTGTATTTACGCCAAACAACCCACTATTATGTCTATTCTGCAATACATCACATGACCCACTTATTCAATTACCTATCCTCATACAAAAATGCTTATTTGGAATTGGAATCAATTAGATGCCAATATATCCTTACAAGCATGCCTAACACATGCATTGCACACATTAACCCTTACAGCAATTGAAGTGCAATGGTTTGTATTAGACCCTGTGTAAAATATTATAAACAATCTACACATATACTGTTTAATGTGCAAATAAAACCAACAACTTTGAACTTGCATAAACCATTTATTTTCACAATAATTTAACATTTAAATATAAAACGATAAAATCAAAAATTAGAGCAGCAAATCTCGCAGGTCCTGGAGATCGGCTATTAGGAGCCGCAAATGGTGGCCCATCCGCAGGAGGGCCCCACGAACCCCCTCATCTGCCGGTGTTGTGGCATCTGTGGGCATGTCAAAGGGGCAAAAATTAGTCATGATATTCATGCATACATTTCACATACTGCTACATAAATTGCAGAAATGCTAGGTGACATGTGTGTATATATATATATATATATATATATATATATATATATATGTAGAGAGATAGAGACACACATAGATAAATAGATATGACACATACATATAGACATACATGCAAACTTATTTACTACATACTGTGTTTTTTTCCCTCTACCCTTTACTCTGCAGAAGACATAACAGTCATAGTGTTTCTTCTCATTCACAACCCACCCATGACTAACCAATGACAAGCATGTCATGGCCTCCGTCAATAAGAACTTGTCACAATCTCCTCAGTCTAAGTTCAGTGATGGTTCGTGGCATGGGAGTTATGCAAATGTCAGGAATGCACAGTACACATCCTCAAAATCATAATTCAGTCTAAACCAACCTACAATTCTGTGAGGGCAAAAAAACAATCTGAACTACAGGGGGTGTTTAGGTAGAGGAGGCTCCAGGGACACTGGCAACTTGTGACTCCATTCCAAGGTAGGCCGGCCCATACTCCATTTATAGCATACATCCTATAGTTTATAAATAACATTCAACAAAAAGATAGATTCCACTATATGATGGGTCAGAATCGACGCTTGCAGCAGGTGAATTTAATCCACAAATGATCCACTCATCCCTTTACTCCAGGATCCTGTTTAACTACAACGGTTATGTGGCAGTCAAAATGGAGCTCCAAGCCATCCCACAAACCTGTGTAATTCAGAGGTGTCCTGGATGAAAGGGATGCCTTGGACACCCCATCTAACCCGTACCTGTATCTGTAGCTACCCACTTTGGGTTCTGTATTAATAGTATTGTAACAAAATTTATCATCACCAGTGCTACATAACAAATACCAGTACAACTACTTCATGAATGATGCATTATGTATACATACCGATTTCTTGGGCCTCCGGCGCCTCACACGCCTCCTCCCCCTCGGATTCGGCCAACTCCGGGGCAACCGTGGCCTCCTCAGCCCCCTCCTCCGCCACCTCCTCCGCCACCATCAGCTCCTCCACCTCCTCCTCCACCACCACCACCTCCTCCACCACCACCACCTCCTCCACCACCACCACCTCCTCCACCTCCTCCTCCTCCGCCACCAACACCTCCTCCACCTCCTCCTCCGCCACCAACTCCTCTTCCACCTCCTCCACCACCACCTCCTCAGGCACCTCCTCCTCCTCCACCACCTCCTCCACCACATCCTCCTCCTCCACCATCTCCTCCACCTCCTCCACCATCTGCTCCTCCTCCTCCTCCACTTGCTCCTCCTCCACCATCGGCGGCACCTCCTCATCAGGCTCTTGCCCCTCCTCCTCGGCCTGGCCTGCCTCGGCCTGTTCACGTGCCTGTCGTGCTCTGGCTCGTGCTGTGTGGAAGAAACCAAAATCATGGTCAATGTAGGGTCATTGGGGCACATGTATTAATCCATAACAAGACATACATGGAAGGGTGATAATGTTGGCAAACGATGTTTGAAAGTAGCTCCTTACTGTTAATGGACTCCAAAGTGTGACATTTAAGTTATTATGTGATTGTTAGTAATTTGTTCAATCATTACAACCCTGGCATTTATCAATGTTTAACACATATTAGATCTGGCACATTGTATGCATCAGAATCATGAATGCTATGTCATTACATATAAAAGCCACATGACTGCATGTTAACCAGGAAGAAGCACACATAACAGTCTATGGACTTTTAAACCCATGGACACCCACTTATCATGAGACACATTTTATTGTTTTTATATGCTATGATGTAAGTGCGAAATTTCATAGCTAAAATACTCACAATCAGCTATCTCGCTCCTAATCTGCTGTAGAAGCTGGGGCTGGCGCCTGCGGAGGTCCGACCACCGCCTCTCTAGCTGTCCGATGGTCCTCCGCACCCGAGTGCGGGCGAAAATCCGGCGCCCTGCCGCAGCATAGGCCCGCCGCTTCTGGCCATTAGTTATAAAGGGCCCAGCACGGCCCAGCCTTGTCTCCATGACGGAGACCAGAGCCCTCAGTTCCGCAGGCGAAAACGGCTCTGCCCTGCGTGTCTCCGCCATGTTAACAATGGCATCAATCAACCAATCATGTGGTGGCATTGGTTTATCACAGTTATTTGTGTTAATAACTTTATTGTTCATCTTTACATGAACAGCGTCTCTGCGCCAACACAAATGGTGACAAATTCGCATGCCTTAAAAACAGTAGGGCTGATGTATGGCAATGAACAAATCTGATATATATAAAACACAGTGTGTATGCACTTAGCAAATCCAATAACGCCGCGCTCCGCCAAGCAACGCATGCTATAGCTTAGCAACGCATAGCTGTACTTAGCATTACTTACTCTATGCATCTATGTGTATGCGTACATTTATGTTTAAAAGACACATACACATACTTGCAGGTATCCTGAGTCCAGCATTATACAGCAGCGCTGGCTGCCTGCCTGCCTGCCTGCCTGCTCCTTGAAATGTTTAAACATGTTAATAAATTCCAATATCATATATATATATATATATATATATATATCTGCAAACAAATCATACATCAACACAGACAAAAGTCCCCACCACATTAGAGAATAAATCAATGTACTCACCAGACATCAGGGATAGTATCAACTACAATAATGAAGATATAACAAACACATAAGATCCCTTGTACAAGGTATAGTAATGAGCACCTATATTGTACTTCCCCCAAAACTAAGCACATATGATAAATATCTACTATTTCTTTGCCATTAGGAGGGCAGGCTGGCTAATTGTCGTTTTGTAACACTGACAACTACCACACTGTACTTATTTGAAGGGGTGATTTTTACAACAATTGGTGTGTTCTGGTCAACTAGATAAAATGTACCTGAAGAATCTTTGCGCCACAGAGTCCCGCAGCTGGTATCCCCTCCGGCATTCTGGGGCGCGGGATGGGCGCATGGGCGGATCTTGCGGCTCAGATGGAACCTCCCACTCATCAAAGGGTATCTCACGCCGCACAGCAATGTTATGGAAAAATATACACAGGCCCACGATCCTCGACACCATTTCCGGCGCATACTGTAAGTCACCACCAGTGCGGTGGAGCACTCTAAATCGACCCTTTAAAAGGCCAATTGAGCGCTCCACCACTTGCCTGGTGGCAACATGCGCCCGATTGAATGCCTCCTGTGGGCCCGGTGCTGGGGAGCTGTACGGCGTAAGTAGCCAGGGCGTACATGGGTAACCGGAGTCACCCAGAACCCACGCATCACGGCCTTCCAGCTCTTGTAGTCTTTGCCATATCCCGGTTTGTCGGATGACATGAGAGTCATGGGCACTTCCGGGAAACTTCGAGTTGAAGGCGAGAATTTCCATGGATGGGCCACATACCACCATCACGTTCAGTGAGTGGAACAATTTGCGGTTCCTATATATCTTCTCACTTCGAGATGGAGGCACAAATGGTACATGGGTGCCATCCACAGCCCCTATCACATTAGGGAAGCCAGCAATTTGATGGAAGGCCTGCTGGCTTCTGCGCAGGGTCTCGGTGGCAAATGTCATGGCCATGAAGTGCCCCTTGCGCCTGAACATGGCCGACGTCACACGCCTCAGGATTCGGCAGAAGGCCGGCTGAGATATTCCAGCAAGTACTGCCACTACTTGTTGGAATGATCCTGAGGCACAGAAATGCAACACCGCCAGCAGCTGTGTGTGAGGCGGAATTGCTGTCATGATCCCGTGTAGAGGTTCCAGATCACTCTCAATTAACGAGAGCAGATCCAGAATTACATGTGGTGGTAACCGGTACCTAGTAAGTACCTCATCATCGGGCATAGCAAACAGAGTCACCCGTGTGCGATAGATTCTAGCACGTCCTGGCCTCCTTGGGCGACGAGTGGGGAGAGCCGCAAGTGCCCTTAGCCTCCTTTCCATGTACGCCATCATTGCTTCAGCTACCTATAAAGAAATGAACATAAATACTGATGCACCTATGCACATAATGGCCATATCCGACTACAAATAGATTTGTAGGCTTCAATACGTACAATAGATGGCCGCCCCGTCAAATCGCGAAGATCCATTTGACTCTATAATGATGTAACAATAATATGAACTCAATACACACCGTCCTAAACACACAGATGCTTACAACATCGAACTACTAAACACTACTTGAGTATCAAAGGTGTCTGCATTTGTTGCCGACATCATGTACTATGAGACATTTCAGCTATTGCTGGGACATGTTGTCCTGCAATAGATGAACACACACAGGTTTAAGACCTGTGAGTGAAATAGTGAACATGTGACATGTTGCAATAATGCTACAAACACTTTGCTGGCCCAAAAATCTGTAGTCAGTGAGGCAATGGTGCATACATTCATACACTTACATTGTTAATGGATATCATATCTACAAGGACCATGGAAGAGCTTACCTTAGACCCTGACAAGTCCAGATCTGGAGACAAATGATTCTAGCAGCAACTCACTATTTATAGGCCTCTCACATGTGTGGTCTATAACAGTAGTGATGAGTATTGCATGACTTGTGGCCTGGATTTTCTAAGGGATTGGGCTACTTTTAGCTTGCAATCAAACTCCACATTACCACAGTAGTCATGAACCAAATGTCATGTCATGCTAGCAAATAGCATGTGTATTGTGCGATAGTCACAGGTGTATCAGAAGATTCTATGCAATGTTAGAATTGGTGACCAGTATTTCATGTCGAAGTTTCGCCAGGTTTTACACAATGGAATTTCCGCCACGTATGCGGCGCGAAAAAACAGCGACGTACGCTCGCGCACGGAACGCAGCTGCCGCTGATGTCCGCCAAACAGGATACACAAACAGTATATAAAGGTGTATTAGAATGTGACAATGTTGTTGCTAACATGTCTGGATCACAATCAGAGGTGGACCAGGAGCTGCAGCAACTATTTGACCAGATGGACTCCAGCACCTCCTATGTGCCACTGCACATGCGGCCAGTGGGAAATGAGGAGGCTGCTGGCCCTTCTACAGCAGGGCAACCTGCACCTGACCATTCTACAGCAGGGCAACCTGCACCTGGCCCTTCTGCAGCAGGGCAACCTGCACCTGGCCCTTCTGCAGCAGGGCAACCTGCACCTGGCCCTTCTGCAGCAGGGCAACCTGCAGCTGGCTCATATGCACCATCAGCAGAATCATTTGGAACACAACCGGGGACTTCACAAGATAGTACCATGGCCAGCACTTCAAGTACAGCGACACGTGCCAGTAGGCGTGGGCGTGGCAAGGGGAGAACGAGGGCAACAGAGGAACCAAGTACAAGAAATAAGGCATATGAAGCACAGGAGCTTGCCATCCTGGTTCCCCGAGCACGTGATTGGATTGAGTGTCCATCGGAGAGGCTGACACACACACGCAGATGGAAGATTTGGGAAGACATAACGGCAGAGATTAATGAAGTTGCGCCACAAGTTCGTGAGGCGGACCATGTCAAGAAGAGGCAAGTTGTTTTGTGATACATGTGCCCAGTAATAGACAAGTAATGATGGAATTCATGCTTAGATGGATTTTGCAAATGGCCGGTGAGGTTGTTACGATACACAGACATTATTGACATGTTATTTAGTTGAGAGTTAGAGTAGGGTGATTGTGAATGTGTATTGTAACGGTTGATATCATAGTTGCATGTAATGTTATCTTTTTGACATTAAGCACATGTCGTAATATGGAGCACAGAGCAATGGCTGCAACAGCAAACATCTGGAGTGACATGTATTAATATGTCAACTTACATTGCAGGTGGCAGGACTTCAAAACCAACCTGAAGAGGAAGATGACCAAGCGGTGGGAACACAGCCAGAGATCTGGGGCCGGGCCCATGCCATCAGGGCTAGAGTTCACCCCCCTGGAGTTGATGGCCGAGAGCTGTGTATCAGTTGAGGAGATCAGGGGGGTGAGCACGATGGATAGCGAGGCCCCAGCTGAAGTGTTTGTGTCTTTTATTGAAGGTAAATATTTGTCATGCCATAAGCTTGTGCAAGTAATTATCTTAGAATGTGTCCTAATTGTGTTTATCATTTTCCACAGACACCCCACTGCTTGGTGACGACTCTGCTCAGGAGGTGGAGGAGTCCGTGCCACCTGGCCCCAGTGGTAGGCCTGTGCAGCAGCAGCCATCGGCCCAAGCCGATTTTGCCACCTTGGCCCAGATGCTTGGGGACATAAACCAGCAGGGAGAGTTGGCATCAGAACGGATGCGTAGGACCGAGGAGATCATAGCGAGCTTGGTCAGCACCCAGCAGGCCATCGCTGGGAGCATGCAGGCCATGGCTGAGGCGCATCAGGCCATGGCTGCAAGTGCTCAGGTGCTGGCCGAGCAAGCCACCCGCCAAAATGATCTCCTCCTCCACCATAATGAGCTTATGGTGGAGCTAGTTAACAGCAACAGGGTCCTAATGTCATCCGTTTCTGGTGCATTACCACCAGCAACACTCCCTGCTGGCAGGAGGGGTAGACCAGCCAACCCCTCACCAGCATCTGCTCCACCTGCCCCAGCATCTGGCCGTGGCCGAAGAGCTGCTGCACAGGCCAAGGAGCCTACCAAGGCCAAACGTGGTCGCAAATGAACTTGTGGCTGCATTAATCTCCACCGTTATGTCATCCCAACTCTTCCATTGTGCTGTGTGTGTCAGCTTCTTGTGTCCAATCACGTGCTGAGGGTAACCAGATGAGCCCTTGCTTCAAATGTCCTTTTTGGTTCCCCTGTTGCCCTCTTTTGCCTGCCATTACTGTCAGCTGTACTTGAAGTGATGTTGCTAAGTCCCCGGTTGTGTTCCAAATGATTCTGCTGATGGTGCATATGAGGCAGCTGCAGGTTGCCCTGCTGCAGAAGGGCCAGGTGCAGGTTGCCCTGCTGTAGAATGGTCAGGTGCAGGTTGCCCTGCTGTAGAAGGGCCAGCAGCCTCCTCATTTCCCACTGGCCGCATGTGCAGTGGCACATAGGAGGTGCTGGAGTCCATCTGTGTGCAATTATATTTGTTTTGTATTATAATTTCTTTTGGTACATTCCTGCCCTGTTTTTTTTTTTTTGGTTGTTTTATTTTTTGGTCATTGCATCACAGTGGCATTGACTGTGAAATGTATATAAATAAATGTCTTTACTTTACAAAAATTGTGTGGTTTCATTAGTACATGTCGAATACACATGTGTATTGATAGTATTAATATTCAGTCATGTCCATTGTTAGCAGGTTTTAAGTGTGTGACAAGTACAGCATATGTGGGTGATTAGGAAGGTTTCCTTGAAGCAGCAATGCTTTCAATTAAAGCACTGACAAGCGTCCTATTAGTGAGTAATGAGTAAAGGAGTCGATTCTATTGGGTTCAGGTGTTAATGCTTGTAGTCATTAGGCGGTCCGTTCGCCTACCGCAGGAACGAGTGGTGTCCGCTAAGCAATACTAGCCTTTTGGACACCGCACATTTCTTCCCTTTTTGTTCGCGTGCATTCGGAGTGGTATCCGAATGCACGCCCCCCAACATAAGTGTACTCCCCCGTGTCCGCCCATGTTTCCGCCCCGTTTTGCCCACTTTGAAACTACGCCCATGTGTCATTCCGCATGACGCCCATAATACGCCCATATTTCCCGACTGATTGCGGTGAACAGTTTTGTACGGGATTTGCCCGAACAGGTACGGAGTCAAGGCGTGGCACATGCGCGTTGCGTTCTCCACGCATGCGCAGACGCCGTAAAGACGCGATCCGAAAGTATGCGGAAAAGTACGCGTCAATCAGAATAAGGGCCTATGTCTGGTGCTTTAAAAAGAAAGTATTTTGTAAAATAAAAAAAACTGAATTTAAAAAATGAATATGTCCCTCTAAAGAAAGGACGAAACGCGTTGACTAACTATAGGAGGGTGGGAAGTGGCTGAAGTGCACACCCCAATTTTAGGCATAAGTGGTGTCAGACAGAAAAAAAAAAGAAAATGCAGGTGCACACTCTAAAGGACCCCATACACTTATCCAAGGTATCGCATGCAGCCTCGCAAGCGATACCTAGGCAACAGTCCTTCGGCAACTGGACCACATGCAATACATTGTATACATCCTTTAGCATACAATGTATTGTATGAGACCACTAGCAAATGCTCCGGATCCAATAAATCTTCTGTGGAGCACTAGCGATCTCTGGATATGATCCAAGGTTCACATGACCGTGCATTGAATCAGAATCGGGTGTTGGCCACATATGGGATTTCTCAGCTCGATTCATCAGAATCGGGTGAAAAGAACCAAAATCATATAAGTGTATGGACACCTTGGGCGAAATGTAATAGGGTGCGTTTTTTTTTTTTTTGCGATTTTTCCCCCAAAATATGCCGTTTTCGGCCATTTCCCGAAAATCGCATATTTTATAGGGTGCGATTTGCGGGAAAAATCGCATTTTTTAAAGGTGCGATTTTTAGTTAGACTAAAAATCGCATCCAGATGTTTTCCCATTAAAAAGGATAGAAGTCGCATATTTAATGGGTTGCGATTTTTAGTAAAGCTTACTAAAAATCGCAAAAAAAATAGACCAGGTTCTGCCTGGCGCTTTTATCAGAAACATGCACAGATCATTGAGATCTGTGCATGGTTCTGTTGTAAAAAAATAGTTAAAACAAAAAAAAAGAAAAAAAACGGCGTGCGGTCCCCCCCCTAAGCATAACCAGCCCCGGGCTCAAAAAGCCGGTGCTGGTATAAGAAAATCAAAGGAACAATCAAGTTGGGGTTCCCTGGATTTTATAAAACCAGCACCAGGCTCAAGGTCCGGCGCTGGTTCCCAAAATACGGGGGACAAAATGACTAGGGGTCCCCCGTATTTTAAGAACCAGCACCGGACACAACCAGCCAGCAGGGTAATGCCACAGCCGGGGGGAGACTTTTTATACAAGTCCCCCCGGCCAAAGCATTAACCCCCTGGCTGGTCAGCATGGGCAGGGGTCCTGGGGAAGTGGGGACCCCCCCAATGAAGGGGTCCCCCCCCTCCAGGACTTACCAGCCCATGCTGATAGTCCGGGGCTGTCCCCGATGCCCCTGGGCGGTGGGCATCGGGCTGATGACTTGTGTAAAAAAAAGGATAAAAACTATTGTTCTTTACTGGCGAACTATGAGTCCCAGCAAGCCTACCCCGCATGCTGGGACTTGGGGAACCACAAGTCCCAGCATGCGGGGCATAAAAGGGCCCGCTGGCACTTGTAGTTCTGCAGTGAAAAAAATAGTGCACAAAATCACACTGACACCCTGTAAAATAAAACTTTAATACACACAAAACACACACACACTGATACTTACCTACCTTGAGCCCGTAGGTCGGTCCCTGGATCCTGGGTCCGGGCTCCGGGGCTCCAGGGCAGAAGAGTCCGGTTCCGGGGCCTTGGTCCTGGTTCCGGGGCTGGTCCTGGGGTTCCGGGGCTCCTGGCGTGAAGAATCCGGGGTCCGGGATCCGTGGTAGTCCAGAGGGGTACCTAAGGAGGCAAATCCTACTCACCTGCTCCCCGGCGGCGACCTCCGGTGACAGCGCTGCTCCCGACTGGTACCCGGCTTGAAGGACTTTGCCCGGCGCTGAGATGTTTCCTCTTCGCCGTCTCTGAACAGAATGATTTCTCGGCCAATCAGGAGCCGAGAAACTCGGCTCCTGATTGGCCAAAAATCATTCTGAATATAGACGCCGACGGAGTAACATCTCAGCGCATCCAGAGCAGAGATGTTACTCCGTCGGCGTCTATATTCAGAATGATTTCTGGCCAATCAGGAGCCGAGTTTCTCGGCTCCTGATTGGCCGAGAAATCATTCTGTTCAGAGACGGCGAAGAGGAAACATCTCAGCGCCGGGCAAAGTCCTTCAAGCCGGGTACCAGTCGGGAGCAGCGCTGTCACCGGAGGTCGCCGCCGGGGAGCAGGTGAGTAGGATTTGCCTCCTTAGGTACCCCTCTGGACTACCACGGATCCCGGACCCCGGATTCTTCACGCCAGGAGCCCCGGAACCCCAGGACCAGCCCCGGAACCAGGACCAAGGCCCCGGAACCGGACTCTTCTGCCCTGGAGCCCCGGAGCCCGGACCCAGGATCCAGGGACCGACCTACGGGCTCAAGGTAGGTAAGTATCAGTGTGTGTGTGTTTTGTGTGTATTAAAGTTTTATTTTACAGGGTGTCAGTGTGATTTTGTGCACTATTTTTTTCACTGCAGAACTACAAGTGCCAGCGGGCCCTTTAATGCCCCGCATGCTGGGACTTGGGGTTCCCCAAGTCCCAGCATGCGGGGTAGGCTTGCTGGGACTCATAGTTCGCCAGTAAAGAACAATAGTTTTTATCCTTTTTTTTACACAAGTCATCAGCCCGATGCCCACCGCCCAGGGGCATCGGGGACAGCCCCGGACTATCAGCATGGGCTGGTAAGTCCTGGAGGGGGGGGACCCCTTCATTGGGGGGGTCCCCACTTCCCCAGGACCCCTGCCCATGCTGACCAGCCAGGGGGTTAATGCTTTGGCCGGGGGGACTTGTATAAAAAGTCTCCCCCCGGCTGTGGCATTACCCTGCTGGCTGGTTGTGTCCGGTGCTGGTTCTTAAAATACGGGGGACCCCTAGTCATTTTGTCCCCCGTATTTTGGGAACCAGCGCCGGACCTTGAGCCTGGTGCTGGTTTTATAAAATCCAGGGAACCCCAACTTGATTGTTCCTTTGATTTTATTATACCAGCACCGGCTTTTTGAGCCCGGGGCTGGTTATGCTTAGGGGGGGGACCGCACGCCGTTTTTTTTCTTTTTTTTTTTTACAACCAAAATCGCATATATGAAAATGCGCACATTTTCAGGACTGAAAATGCGCACATTTTCATGACTAAAAATCGACCTAAATCGCGGCAAATCGCATTTTTTGCCGCTAATTCGCATCTCATTACATATGCGAATTAGCGTCTAAAAATGCGATTTTTAAAGGTGCGATTTCTGACGAGTTTGGAACTCGTCCAAAAATCGCACCCTATTACATTTCGCCCCTTAAGTTCTTTCTCCCAGTACTCACACCCCCATGCTCACAACACTCCCATGACTTTACCATGTTATGGATTAGTTATGTGTTCACGATTGCTGCCCAGTTGCCACCGAGAAACTCCCATATCACAGAAAAAGCGGTCCATCAATGGACAGAGCAGTCCATCCACACACACTGTTTAGCGTTTGCCTGTGAGTCGGGCCCAATACAATTTAGGAAATGAAGCATAATGAATGTTTAGTGTAAACATAAGTGAAGAAATCATTGTAAAATGTAATACATGTATTAGTTATATTCTAGATAAGGTACAGTAAAGAATGCAAAAAAGATTTTACTAACAAAATAGTCATTGTTTTTAATCAAAACAGATATTCTGAAAACGAAGATAAAATGAACAGGAAATTAAATATACAGTAAATTACAAGTCTGTTCTCTGAATACAATCGGATGCACTTAACTGCCATTCTGTAACACAAATCCTTGTAACTTTATTATCAAATATTGGTCTTAAAACATACAAGTGAATATATAAATGGAAAGTGACAGGACAAATCTGGATACAGCACAAGAATAACAGCTTGAAGCAAAGGAGAGATTCATCATGCGGAGTGAGGAGGTGAGAGGAAAGTGGCACATTAAGAATCAAATGTTCTGGGCATTAAGGCAATGTGTGTAAAATTGCAATTAAATGAATGAAAGGTACAAAGAAGATGCAGAATTATGGTCTTTGGGCTATTAGACATAACAGTGATATAAGGAAAGTAGTGGAAAAGTACAAAGTTTCAGTGCCAATGAGAATTAGAGGTGATGTTTAAATGTGTATCAAATGCAACTTTGAGAGGACCACTTACTCTATGTCTAGTTCAGAGCCACAGTAGGGAAAACAATGATGCCAGGGCAACCATTATGTCGCAATGGAGGAGGGGCGTTGGGGGGGGGGGGGGGGGAGAGGGAGAGAGAGACACACACACAAGAATAGTTTAGTGCCCAGAGCTATGGACGGTCATCAGTATGGTGATTGTGGCACAAACCATTGATGGTCGTAACCATGCAGAGTGGTGCCATTCATGGTTTTGCCATCATTATTTTTCCACATGTGCAGTGGCTGGCTCTGCTTCTGAATGAGAGCCGAGGGTAGGTCTGATCTGTGAAACTACAGAGTGCAGGTGTCACGGAGCAGCGATAGTGGGACCCCTTAGGACCTTGCCCACCCCAAACTCTGGCACAGGATTAGTTGGTCCAATATAAGCGTATTCATACAGATGTAGCGGGATTCATCTTTGCAGGTGATGGCGATGGCGTCGCCATCGCCATCCCCTGCCCCGCCGACATCTGTATGCCGGAAGGGGACGCGTGCGCACGAGGTGCGCTTGTCCCCTTCTGACGGTGCTGCCCTCGGTCGCCCGGTGCCCACACCGGGCGACCGCACCCCCCGCAGCCTCCTCGGGTCCCCCCCAGCACTAGCGAGCGGGAGGCGGACAGTATTGCGTCCGCCTCGCCGCCCTGCCGCCCGGATACTGAGATGCACGTGCGTGGGGGACGCACGCGCGTCTCAGTCAGATGGAGCGCCGTGTTGCTGGCGGATCTCCAGCAGCATGCTGCTGGCGGTTCGCCAGCAAAGATAAAACCGGCCCCAGCTGTATACTGTAGGTAAATATAGAAATAACATTCCTAGGTACTCGATAAGACAAAATTATTTGTAAGTGCCTGTCAGAATAATCACAATAGTCTTCTACAGTACTGCGAATGGAGAACATGCAGCCTGATCCTCTATCAAGCAGCACAGAGGTGGTGTGTTTCATACTGTATACGGACAAGCAAAGCAATGCTCTTTAGTAGACTGTTTGTGTCCTATATTATGTTTTGGGGTTTTAAGTTGCTTAACATTACAATGATGAATGGTGAATTTTGTACTATAGATGATATATAGATTGAGGTATGATACGTTTAACTACTTATAGGCCTAATTAAGCATAGATAGCAAAGCAATAGCTTTCAAAAATGGAAAAAGCCGATCCGTGCAGGGATAGGTTGATTTGGGTGAGTTATTTTGTTTCTGTGCAGGGTAAATTCTGGCTGCTTTATTTTTCCACTCCAATTTAGATTTCAGTTTCAACACACTGTACCCAAATGTGTAGACCTTGAAAAGGGGCACAGTATGCCTGAAAGGTGTTGGTGAGCTGAGGAACACTCTGGCTGAATGAACCCAAACCAATTCCATTGGTTCCGCTTGACTTCTTCCTTTCCTTTTATTCGGGTGAGAAAAGGAGGGATTGGATTACTTCACTTGAGTTTTGTCCTATCCTGTTTTTATGCTTTAATTTGACTTTTTGTACTATTTTATGCAATAAAATATCATTGTGGATTCATCTATGGTACAAGTATCTTTTTTTTTACTGTGTAAGGAGGATAAGTGTGGCTGAAAACCCAAGATACATTTTGATACAAATAGGGATTGATATGGTGGTGAGCGTCTAACCTATGGGGAGATTCCGAGAGTGAATGGTCTCCTGCTACGTATATTACTGTGTGTTGAGATATCGGCTTCAGCCGAAAGAAACCTTTATGTGAATGTATTGTTTTAAGAAAAAAGGTCATTTCTAGGGGAGAACCACACTCTGTAAACTAATGAGATATATCTACTTTTCTTCCCATATTGGCCCTTATTCTGATCGGTGCGGCCGGATCCGAATACAGTGCAGCCAGGACCGTGCGTGCGAAACCCCGCCTTCCATACGGATCGCCAACTCCGTCCGTACGCGGTAAGAAGCTGGCCGAACGGACCGCACGTGTATTTTTCACGGAATACGCCTCCTCCATCTCAGGGAACCTCCCCCATCATTCGATGGACCGAGTGGTCCACCAGCTCCCGCAACCTCAGACCACACGGACATTTTTCCGTGCAAAAGCAGGGATCCATGAAACGTGGGGCGTATGCATATGGTAATGAGCCCAAATAGCCCTTCACGCCCCTCTCCGCCCCTCTCCTCTCACGCCCCTCTCCACAGTGTTCACATTTCATGCGGGATTTGGCCGTACGCCCCGCTCGCACATGCGCAGAGACGCCTCTGCACATGCGCAGACACAAAACATTGGCGGCACGAACGCACGCGGATATTACCGCACCAACCAGAATAAGGGCCTTTGTCTTGAAATTGTCTTAATATTGTTTCCTTCTAGTTGATTTGTGATTGAAAGAGGACTGCACTTCCCAACTTCTTGAAGACACAGCAATCCAGGCTCTATTCTATCATTTTGATGTGTGGTTTGGTACCCCTGAATATACACAGAGCTGTAGTCGTGGGCACGGTGGAGCTTTCATAACTTTTTTTTTTTTTTTAAGAGGATCAGCTTGTACACCACTAAACTAGAGGGAGGGTGCAGAGACTGATCAACAGAATGGGGGAGGAAAGGGGTGGGGAACTCTGCAGCTATGCAGTGTGGGCAAGGTACTTGGATGGTGCAACCTACCAGTTAGAACCTTAGAAATTGTCAGTGCTAAATACCAGCTTCTGCCCCCTGGAGAGTTTCAATTATGACCATAACAGATAAGTACTAAATTCTGCTCTTTGTTAAATACCATCACTCATTCAATTTTAATGCACATTAATAGATGCAATAAACAAAACTATCTATAATTATAAATACCAGCATCAGAGGAACACTCAGAATTTCATGGGTGTCCCCATAAAACCGCTAGACCTTCCCCATGTAATGCAGGTGGCCTGATGCCTGCTCTGGGTGGCCGACTAACCTGTTCAGCAGGGCAGCGCTGACCTGTTCGCTAGACTGCCATTGTACGCAGCCTAGTGAACAGGTCTGAATCAGGCCCTCAGTATATTCAAGTGCAACACCAACAGACATAACTCTTAAAGCTCCTATATAATGACTATTAGATGTACAGGCAGGGCCACCAATAGGTACTAAATAACCCCCCCTTGCCTGCAAGCATCTGCAGCCTCTCTCCTCAGTTCGTGACATGTTGTGAGGATGGGGGGGGGGGGGAGGTTACAATATTCGCTGCCCCCCCAAACTCACATGGCCCTGGCACAGCTCTTTGGCTGTGTGCACGATCAATCAATTGTCACAGCTTAACAAAATAATAAGGCATAATGTATAATAAGGTATAATGAGGTAATTCACGGACATGGTATACTTGCAAGCCATTTTATGTAGATGAACAGTAGCTTGGTACACATTAGCTGATTATCATTAACGATATGCACGATATCAATAACACTATTTCTGTGCTAATTATCTAATGTGTAAGTACTATATAGTTAACAATGCACGCTCTCGTGGGTTGTTATCAACCTCCCTGCCATCTATACATGCAGTAAATATATCATCAACAACAGCGTAGACCTGGATGTGGCCAATAAACAATATTGTTAATGATGTCCTTTGATGTGTATGTGCTATATTGTTGTCCAGGAGTACCAGGCATTTCAAGGAAAATAGCGATATTGTATTGTTTGCACTGTCGCTAATGTATGCCGAGCTTAAGGGGACATTCTAGGGTCTGGTTCCCTTGTGAGCAATACTGTGAACAAAGGAATTAGGCAGAAGCTACCTACAGTAATAGTGTTCACAAGGAACACCTGAAGGTAAACTTTACGACAGAAGAAAATAAGCCAAAATCTGTGCTTTGTACACAGAGTCTGGGTACAAAGCACAGATTTTGTAACATAGTCCGATGATAAAAATTATTTTACATAGATAAGTGCAAACAAATTAATCAGTAAACTAACAAAGGGTTGCTAGGTTAGGGTATTGTTTTATCTGGCAGAACTGATACACATGCGTAATTCAGATCCGCAGACAAACTGCTGGAATCCGAAATATCTAGATAGGGCAGAGTAAAGCCCCTTTCACATTACAGTTTTAACACGGCATTTTGCCGATATTTAACTGCTTTAAAACGGTACCAGCTGCAATATGAAAATCAATTTACCGGTTACAAAATACCGGTATTTTGAAACGTGTTAAAAGCAGGATCCTACATGTTTCAGAGCCGTTTTCCCTGCAGTCTGAACAGCTCAGAAACGGTATTTGCTACAAATGATAACCACACTTGATCCCCGCCCACAAGCAGGAAAAAATTTAAAATTACATTGTATGGCTTTCTATGGGTGAAACGGGTTGAATCTGAAGGTACAAAGATGGTATTGAAACTGCAATATACCTTTACAACATGCAATATGAAAGGGGTTTAACTGGCTTTTGACCCGTTTTAAGGCACGTTTACAAAAACGGGTTGAAAGCAGGTTTTTGCAATGTGAAACCAGCTTTACTGACATGGATTTAAAATGAGTGGCATAGCACCATAGAATACACCAGGTAATTTGATGGCCTGCTTCAAACATTGGCCCTTATTCTGATCGGTGTGGCCGGATCCGATTATGCGGCCAGGACCGTGCGTGCGAAACCCCGCCTTCCATACGGATCGCCAACTCCGTCCGTACGCGGTAAGAAGCTGGCCGAACGGACCGCACGTGTATTTTTCACGGAATACGCCTCCTCCATCTCAGGGAACCTCCCCCATCATTCGATGGTCGCAGACCATCGAATGCAGGACCGAGTGGTCCACCAGCTCCTCAGACCACACGGACATTTTTCCGTGCAAAAGCAGGGATCTGGGCGGGCAGCTGACATCCGGCGATGTCATATGTCCGCCCCCTACACGTGCGTCACGGCCGCATTACCATACGTACACCCAGCGTTTGCATGGGAACGCCCATGAAACGCGGGGCGTATGCATATGGTAATGAGCCCAAATAGCCCTTCACGCCCCTCTCCACCCCCTGTTCGGAGTGTTCACATTTCATGCGGGATTTGGCCGTACGCCCCGCTCGCACATGCGCAGAGACGCATCTGCACATGCGCAGACACAAAACATCGGCGGCACGAACGCACGCGGATATTACCGCACCCACCAGAATAAGGGCCATTGTTATGATTTATATTGTTTATTTATATTGTGATAATAATGAATAGGAAATGGTCTCAGACAATACCAACCTAGAAGTAGTAAGAAAAGGCATCAGTGATGTAATCAATTGACAGGAACTTGTTTCACAATGGATTAACTATCAGCAAGGTCAGGTTTTAATTTGAAATATTAATTTATTTAAGGAATAGAGTATTCAATCATGTCCAGACATACCTAATTAATGCAACCATATTCAGATGTTTTTTCCGCTGATGCAGGTACAGTACAACTTCAATAAAACATTAAATCTGCATTGTTGCAAAATAGTCGAAAATTTATCATTTTTACTAAAACAAGTGGACCGCCGAGTAATTCGTCGGTCCACATGTTTTCCGACAATGCCTATTTTTTCCCACAGTCGAAAAATCGGCAATTGGATTGGAAATTCAGGGAAACGTGCAGATTTTCCGACTTTCAAAAGAATCGGCACAGATTGAATACCCCTTTAAGTCATGACAATTTGTATGAACTAGACTGGTGTTTATGTTTATGCTGTACATATGTACAGTATTTCTATACTTTTCCTTTTCCCTTCATATAGGTTGTTCTATTTATAGATTTTTGGATCAATGGAGATACACACAATTGATGACTTTATATATATATATATATATATATATATATATTATATGGATTACCTTTGATTTATGAATAGCTAGGTACATTGTGCGTTCAGGACATTTTTCACAATGTATAGATAATTTGAACAATTAATTATATTAAATTATTTTTATTATAAGTTATGATCATTTTGAATTAGTGATATATTAGATTATGTATTACAAAACAATATATTCTGGGACTAATATATGGTAAGGTGGATGATCACATCTGGAATTAGCGATATATTAGATTATGTATTGCAAAACAATTTATACTGATAATATAAGTTAAACTGGATGATTGCTAAGAGATCAATAATGAAGATATAAACTTCAGAAAATCTAATGGTCTATGCCTTCTTTTAAATATTTCTTTTATGTAATTGGATTTCATTTTGAGGTATGAAGCAATATATTTTCAATATAAACATATGTCCTGAAATGAGTTTAGCATATACTTAAAGAAAAAAGAAATGTAGTTAAAGAAATTCAAGTAATTAATAAAAATCCATGTTTACAATTCAATGAATTTCTAAATGTATAATCATCACTTATTAATTACCCCACCTGAGTTTTAATTTTGCCAGTGTTATCTGCTTCAATTATATATGTACAGTAATGTATAATCAAGAAACTATTTTTATTTTAATATGTAAAATATTAAGACTGATTAATTTGGCAATCAGGTGATGTTTACTAAATGTATTTTTATGAACAATAAACTTTTTTAATCTTTATATTTTACATAGCGTGAAAATGTAATAATAGTTTTGGATGTTTTCTAATAATTTTCTCCATATTATAAGATTTTATTTATTAATTGCTGTTAATACTTGTATATGCAATATTTCCATTTTGCAATACACTAGACAAAGGCTGACATCAAACAAGGTTTATATACAGAGGGGAATTCAATTGCACACGAATGTGCACCATATGGCCATTCTAATTTTAATAAATGTAATTATTATATACATACAGTATACAAGGTTTTTTGCATAAACTTGGTCAATATTATAAGCCTACCCACCAATTGTTTCAGTAACCTCTTCGAGTAGGACCCTAACATTAAACAGCTGAGCTCTGGGGCACAGGGCACGCCCAAACCGCCACATCCAATTTCATGACAAAAACCTTGTATATGATATATAATTATTACATTTATTAATACTTTGATTGCCAACATCTCTGTGAGAGATGTGCAAAATATCTGCAAAAAATGCATGCATCCTTTACATTTGTTATATAAATTCAAATAAAAAACTGTGTAAAAAAAGTAACATTTTATTTCCTAGAGTATATAAGGTAAACATTACAGGTCATTATGATGAACGCAAATGTTTACTTGCCAATCTTCACACCTATTTTGACAAATTCACTTGGCACTCAAAGTGTTAGAATTGTAATGGCTGTATGGTGTACCTGATCTCTTATTTCTATGTTATAATATAAAAAGATTATTTTCAGTTTATAGGCATACTGCATTAAGATTTAAAAAATACCATTAATGCTTTATGTCTAGTTGGTTTTACATTGCAGAAATTGCAGATTAAAATCTTGCTGCTAAGACCATCGGAGTGGACAATTTGCCTTCAGTTGGTAACTCTACCTTCAAGGAAATAGGGTGCAGTGACTTGCAGAGCAAAAACTTGCCTTCTAATGTTGCTAGGTATTGTGCCCTAGTCCAGGCATAGCTAACAATATATTGAAAAATGCCCACCTTCTTCGGTGAGACAATAGAGGTCCTACTGAAACATTTTTGTCTGGAAGGCACAAAATCTGTAGCTACACCCAGTGGTGTTAAGATAGAGGGGGGGTGGTGGTGCTGTTGGAAGGGCCCAGGTCCCACTTCCATGTTGCAGGGAGCCGGGCAGCAAGGTGAGAGATGACAGGCTGCTGACGCAGCACAGCCTCTTTCCCCAGCTCAGTGCTGTGTGCTGGGCTTGGGAAAGACACAGCCTGCCGTCTCTCTTTCTCTTGTCTTTTTTTTCCATGGGGTATGGACACGCCCCCTCCAGAGGCCCCACCCAAGACACCTCCATTTTAAAGGGGCCTGGCCTACCTATCAGTGCCCCTGGCTACACCACTCCTATTTCTACAGTACTGGCTGCTTTTATAAGCCTACAAATGCCGGACAGTTTTTTTGTACATTGCAATTAAGAATATTTTTTGGACACACCTCTCTTCAATTAAAACCTGCCTGCAATTTAACATTTGCCCCAGCTGCAGTGTAAAATGGAATTACTAAGGTGCAAAGTTACTGTAGTTGCCATTTTATTTTTTTTCCCCAATTCACAGCCAGTGATTGTGTGCTTATGGAAGTTTTATAACATTACATATATAGAACATAGTTACATATTTGCCTACTCTCCTGATATTTTAGGATTTTGGGGAAGTTCCCGCTCACTCTCAAGTCTTTACTTATTTATTACCAGTTATTTATATAGTGCACACATGTTCCGCAGAGCTTTACAAAGAATATTTTCAACATTCATATCAGTCCCCGCCCCAGTGGAGCTTCCAATCTATATTGCTATCACAAGTACTAGTGTTCATTCTAGCACCCGCCAACTTTCAGTGCTGATATACAGACCACACTGTGCTAGAAGCACTACAGCAGACAGCGACACCCCAAGCAGGGAAGAGGAACTGCATGGGTTTTCAAAGTTGGCGAGTGCTAGAATGAACACTAAGTACATTCACTCTAGGGTTCATTTTGTTGGGAGCCAATTAAACTACCAGTACAGCTTTATTCCCTTTTCCCCACACTCGCTGGGGAGGGGGACATAATAGAGTTGTGAAGACGCGATTTGCAGTTACCTTTGTCAGATTAAACACAATTCCCATTGCATTACAACATAAATCACATTGTGCCATGCTTCAGCACCATGGAATTCCTGCTCCAAGATCTCCTTAATGGAGCAGGATAAAGTGTTTTAGTATTAGCAAACAAATTTCATAAAATGCTTCATATATGTCAACTTTATCATGTTCATTTGGGCAATTCCTATTGCTATCAAGAATAAAATCCATCAAACTGCCACTAATTAAATTGCCTACCCACCAAGTCATTTCCCGGATTACATTCAACTACTACCAATTAATCCGCTCCATCACAGATCTTCCTACAAAATTTCCATTTTGTGTATGGTACTTGATCCTGGCTCAAAATTTTATAAGCTGTTGACAGTGCCTAGTCTGTGTTGTTGGATTACTCTGCTGGCCAGCGACACACAGAAAGTAGCAGGGCAGGATGCAACTACTAAGCCCAGGCTTGTTGGAGGAGCCCAGATCGGGCCAGCTGCTAAGGGGGACATTCAGTAACTATTTTTTAAATTTTTTAGGGTCTATGGCCAAGTCTACCCATATTTGGCCACACACTCTCTGTACCCATACATGTTGCTGCTCTCAGTAGCCATCTCTGGAGACATTATTGACAGGATCTAAATGAGTCTTCTAAAAGCAAATAAATGTAAAAAGCATCTTTGCGAATTTTTGAACCTTGCTAATCCTCTCAAGATATGGCACTGTGAATTACAATAACAAGGCTCCATACTATCTGCAAGGCTGCAATTTTCAGTACTGGGTAGCATGTCATGACAGATTGCATCATCAAACCCCTGGACAGTCCATTTTATTGTGGGAGCGCAGCACAAGGCAATTCTCCATATGTTAAACCTACCCAAACGGTACTAGTCAGACTGTGTTAGTGTTTTGCAGCTAGTCCAAATCACCTTTACTCAGTGCGCGGGTACACCACCTTGTATCTACTCATTGGGGAAGTAAACAGGATACAGGAAGTTGGTGTACTTTCTCATTACATTTAGGATAACTTTTAAATAAAAAAAGTTCAATTTTCTGTGAGCTGATAGTACTAGTACAGTGGACATTGGTTTTACTAGAAATTAGTTTGGTAGAGGCATATAGATCATATATGGATTGAAGGTCCAGAACTGCAAAATCCCAGCTTTCACTGTCACCAAAATCTGGGCCAGACATAACACTCCAATTTGCACTATTTATGTGTTTATAGGGAAATGCAAAGATAAGGAAGGAAACATCTGTATATGTCACCTCATCGTTTCCAATATCTTAAGAACTTTCTTCTTCAACTACTACTACATATGCAAGTGCATGTGTACTGTAACTCTGCAGTGATTTTCACAACAGGAAGTGCTCATTAATCCTTAAAGAAGATTTAGTTCACCGGAAAAAAAATCACATTAAGTTTCTAGAAGTGTTTGCCTTAGAGCTGCCGTTTACAGCTTTTCAGACTCCCAAGGTTTGCACTTCAAACAATACACTTCTGGCAGCTGGGAATATTGCTAAGCGATAACAACTAACCTGGAGATGTTCTCCCTACATTCCATCTGCCTACCATTATCTTTTGTTACATACCAGTCTACAAGAATGGGCTAACGCGACTGTGACCGGTCGATTGGTACCAGCGTACTTCAAAAGGTTCTGTCCCGTTTCCAAGGCAGCTAAAGCTGAATCATTGGTACAAATCTTTCCGAGTGGCCTGTAAGGCATTTCTCTGAAATGTGATATGCTCTCCAAAGGGGCTAAGGGATTATCAATCACAACATAACTAAATTTCATTTGCAAGAGCAATAGCCAAACAAGAGAAAGGAAAAAAACAAAAAAACAATTGAAATCATTAAACCTCAGCATTAAGAACAAAACTAAAGATCTTTTGTAGCTTCATGTTTATGCCTCTGAATGTAAACATTGTTCTAAGGACCATATTTTCTCGCCCTGATCCTTAAATGGCAATAAATTAGATATTGGACAACCATACAAGCTGCTACTAGATGTGAATGTGAATGTATCTGTAGAAAAGACTGACTTTCAATCAAAGTCTATTGAAAGAATGGTTGGATTTTCTAAAGAAGCATGTTGTGCCTATTAACCAACTTACAAAAGAGGCCATTTTCCTGATTTATGTGAAGTTGCTATAGAGATCTAGTTGCAAAGACTGGCAGGTGAAGCCTGTACTCACCATTCCCCAAGGTTAGTCTTCATTATACAAGAGAACACACAGCACTGCTCAGAAGCTATGTCACAAATGATCCACAGAGAACCCCTACAATTATAGCTTATGCTTAAGGTAAAAAAATAAGATCTAGAGAAAATATATTATTAACATATTAATTTATTGGTATGAAACCAGAACACTTTGACAAGACACACCAATTGCTCAATAGTAGCTTGGGGTGGACATCTTGGACACGCATGGTCTTCCCTCCCCCCTCTTATTTTTTTTCTCTTTATTTTTTATTTGATTAAGAACAACATGGTGAAAACAAAAGCAAACAGGCACACCACTATTATTTCAAATAATGCTTTCATTTATTGAATGTTGTTTGTACAATACTACCATTTGCAGGAACTAGTCAATTATTGTATAACTTACAAATTTAATTTTTGTGTGTTTTTAAATTATACAATTACATGAAGATCAAACTTATAAAAAATCGTTATTGTGTATGTAGTTCACAAATTAAAATATATAATCGTTACTACATGTAAAGAACACCGACAAAACAAAAGAAAATTTGAAAATGTTTGCAATATGTCCAAAATTTGACCATAATGTATGCAAAGTCCATGGCCTACACAAATACTTAACCCTTCATCTGCTAGTCCATGCCAAATTTACAACTCAATAGGGCCCAAAAGTTTATAGGCCCCCATACACTAGCACTTGATGTGCCAAATTTACATGCAATTTATTGCATGTAAATCCCTGGGGAGCTGGCAGCGGGGTCTGTGTGGAGTGGGCTGCGGGGTCCCTGTGGCGGCTGGGCAGTCAGCGGGACTCCTGTGGTGGATGGGCAGTCAGCGGCGGGGTCCCTGCAGCGGATGGGCTTTCAGCAGCGGGGTTCCTGCGGCAGATGGGAACTAGTAGCAGTATTGGCGGCACGGGAAGCGGCTGCTGAATGTAAAACCATACTTTGAAAAGACTGTCCGGCAGTTTATTCTAGCGCTATTGGCAGGAAGTGGCTGTTGAACATGCAACTATATTTTGAAAAGACTGGCGGCCGTTTATTGGCTGAGAGAATTCCCTCAGCCAATCAGATGGGAGGCTGCTGATTGGCAGAGAGAATTCTCTCAGCCAATAAATGGCCGCCAGTCTTTTTAAAATATAGTTGCACGTTCAGCAGCCACTTCCCGCCAATAGCGCTACTAGTTCCCATCTGCCGCAGGGATCCCGCAGCTGACTGCCCATCTGCCGCAGGGACCCCTCTGCCTCCCCAGCCTCCACAGGGACCCCGCTGTCTCCACAGCACTGCACGGACCCCGATGCCTCCCCAACCGCTGCGCCGACCCGTCCCATGGACCCCGCCCCACAAATAAGTGTGTGCCAGCAGTGCTTCACTACTTAAAAAGCACCCATAATGTGCCAGTGATGGGTCCGATCCGATAATTTAACATGCAGCCTGTCCGACCTCCAGATTCCTACCCGATGCGCTGCACATTTGATTTTGGGACGATTTCATGGCCGATCCATCTGAACCTTAACACAATTGTCATTGCTTTGGTTCTGTAAACTTTTTTAAAGGTTAACACTACCATTGTGGAGTTTACATTATTATTATTACTAGTCTTAAGGCCTACCCAAAGGACGGGCAAAAGTTTATGCTTATGCAATTCTTGTTGCGATTATAGCGTTGCTAATGCTGTGCCCAAAGAAACCCAAAGGTCTGTGTGTCTCTCTCTAGGCCTGAATGCTCTCATTAGATAACACTGGTATCCCTGGTTAGGAAGTTCTATCGGGAGCTCATGACACCTGAAAAGACTGCATTTTTGTCTACACTGCACACTGTCCTACTTGCATATTGGCTGCCTGGTTCTGCTGCACAATATGGAAAGCTAGTGATGTCAGCATGCAATGGCCAAGGGAAGAGAGAGCTCAGGGCCGCAGGTGCTGGATGCTGCAGAGGCACCGGAAAGCAGGAGGAGCGGCAGTCATTAGAGGATACAGATAAATAAATGGGCAAACGGGGTGGATGCAGACAGTACGCCCACAGGGCAAATGTCCTGCTTGCTCAGCATCGTCTGCACAACCCTAGTTATGACCCTTGGACTGACTAAATGGTGGTATCGGTTGTGGGATGATGGGCTGTTATTGCGGACAATGGGGCAGATGTATTAAGCTTTAACAAGAGATAAATACAAGGGTGATAAGGAGAGATAAATGTCCAGCCAATCACCTGCTAACTGCCATGTTACAGCCTGTGTTTGAAAAAAGTCAGTAAGGAGCTGATTGGCTGGACGTTTATCTCTCCTTATCACCCTTGAATTTATCTCTTGTTAAGGCTTAATACATCTTGCCCAATGAGTGTTTGATGATGGGCTGTGAGTGTTTAGATGGTGTGTGGTGATAGGCTGTGAGTGGGGACAAAGGTTGTGGGGTGACAGGCTGTGACTGGTGGGTGGCAGGTGTGGAGTGACAGTCTGTGAGCAGGAAGGGGTGTGGGGTGACAGGATGAGTGTGGACAATGGGACAATTTGGGGTGATGGGTTGTGACTGGTGGGTATCTGATGTGGAGTGACGATCTGTGAGCAGGAAGGTGGAGGTAATGGGTATCAGGTTACAGGAGGAGTGGGGACAATGGGTGTGGGGTAACGGGCTGTGATTGGTGGGTAGCGGGTATGGAGCGGGTCTGTGAACAGGAAGGCAAGGGTAATGGGTGTGTGGCGACAGGATGAATGAGGACAATAGGTGTGGGATGACAGGAGTGGGGACAATGGGTGTGAGGTAACGGGCTACGACTGGTGAATAGCGGAGGAAGACTGTCAGTCTGTGAACAGGAAGGTGAGAGTAACGCATGCAGAGTGTCAGGATAAGTGAGGACAATCGGTGTGGGGTGACAGTAGGAGTAGGGGCCAAGGGGTGTGGGGTAACAGACTGTAACTGGAGGTTAGTGGGTGTGGAGTGACAGTCTGTGAACAGGAAGGTGTAGGGTGTCAGGATGAGTGGGGACAATGGGTGTGGGGTGACAGGAGGAGTGGGGACAATGGGTGTGGGGTAACGGGCTGTGACCGTTTGGTAGCAGATGTGGAGTTATTGTCAGTGAACAGGAAGGTGAGGGTAACGGGTATTGGATGACAGGATGAGTGGGGTCCTTGTGTGTGGGGAGATAGGAAGAGTAGGGACATTGGGTATGGCATAATGGGCTGTGACTGATGGGTAGCAGGTGTGGAGTGACAGTCTGTGAACAGGAAGGTGGGGGTGTAATGGGTGTAGTGTGAAAGGGTGAGTGTAACCAATGTGTGGGGTGACAGGAAGAGTGGGGATCGCGTATATGTGAGGTGACGGGCTGTGACTAGTGGGTAGCGGTTGTGAAATGAGTCTATGAACAGGAAGGTGGGAAATAATGCGTATGGGGTGACAAAAGGAGTGGGGACAATGGGTGTTGGGTGACGGGCTGTGACAAGGGGGATGTTGGTTGTTTGCCAGGATTAGAGGATAGGGGTTGGGAGGGCAAGAAATATTACTAAAAAGGCCAGACGGAAATACAGAGCTCACTTTCTATTTAGAACGGTGAAGGATTCCCCTGTCTAAAGGAGAACTTTGTTGTTCCTAAACCACAAAGGTTAATTAGGTCAGACCACAAACTCAACCTAATTAACCTTTATGGTTTCCTAACGCACTATAATAGAAAGTGAGCTTATTTTTAATGACTGGTCAGCAGAGCTCTGCCAACTAGAGGAGCGCTGCTGCCTTGGCACTCCCTGATTGGCTCACAGATCCTGCAAGTGACAGACCGGCATTCGGGGGAAGGAAGCCCATGTGTATACATGGGCTTCCTCAAGTTCGTTGGATCAGGTTTTTGCTTTTTTTTTTAACCCCATGGATGCCTACAGGAATAGTAGAGGCCAGAGCTACACCAGAGGCTGTGCGTATCATTTTTATTCACAGGTACCCTTAGGGTTTTTACTGGAGAAGTGATTCAAACCTCCTTGATCAACATTTTTTAAGATTTATGGGGTGTGTAATAAAGTTTTACTTTATTATGTGTCTGGGTCAGTTATTCGGGTATTGGTTCTGTAGTAGAACTAGTTCCAGCAGGCTCATTAATGCCTCACATGCTGGGACTTGTGGTTCTCCAAGTCCCAGCTTGCAGGGGAGGCTTGCTGGGCCTTGTAGTTCTACAAAACCCAATATATTATTATTATTATTATTATTTTAACACTTCAGCCCATGGCCAGGGGGCCTTTATTGGGGGGTTCCCACTCCTCCACAGACCCAGTCAGGGCATGTTTTGGCTCAGGGAACAGCCACAGTGGAATGTGTTGCATTTTCCATTCATATTTTCGACTGATTTCATAACCAAATTCAGCAGTACGAATGTTGGCTGATCCTGGCCATAATAAAATCTAATAGGTAGGAATTGGTGCATTCGTACCCATGCAATCTTAGTAAATTTACCCCTAGGCCTGGTCTTCTAGTTGTATCAGGGGTTGCCAGATCATTTTATAGAGAGTAACACTCCCTTTCAGCCATTAGGTCCTTGCCTGATTTTCCCGATTGGTTGGTAATTGGCCTCTGTGTGAATTTGTGGCTATGCAATCAGGTCTGCTGGCTGAATCGAAACATAGAATAGAATAGAATCAACTTTATTGGCCATGTATGCTTGAGCACACTAGGAATTTTTTGTGGATTTACAGTGCAGCATGAAGCAGGGATGAAGGGGGGGGGGGGTGAAGGCATTACATGTGGGGAACACATACCCACCGAGCTGCACAGCGCCTAGGCAGCCATCAGCGGCGCCAATGGTCGTACACTCATGTGGCCATATTATATCCTATATTACTAATGCAATATTAATTTATTAAATTCTAGAAGGGTGTGTACATCAACAGGGGCCAAATGTAATAGGGTGAGAGTTTCCGAAAGTGAGAGATTTGGGGAGAGTTTTCCCCTTTTTTTATAGCAGCAATCAACTACATGGCAAAATCAACCTGGTTTTGCAGAGTAATTGATTGCTGCTTTAAAAAAAAAAGGGAAAACTCTCCCAAAATCTCTCACTTTCTGAAACTCTCACCCTATTACATTTGGCCTCTGATGTCTAAGGCCATATTTATGTCCAAATTTAAATATAGCCCTCAATTTTGTTATCTCCCAGAACCCTGAATTATTATTAGTAATTAATGTGATGTTTAATTTATTACTTTGAAGATTTCTGTCACTGTCTGCTTATCTGGCCACCTTTTAATAGTAACTTACTACAATACCATGGGTACAATTATATGCACACATATATTATAGTACAATTTTCCCCATAGATATTTTCTTCACCGTCTTCTGTAATTATCTTCACCTTGAATCCTAAGCTGCTGTAGTCCGTTCGAGAACAAGAGCAGGAAAGTTAGCAGGAGAGGCAAAGTTTGTTACATATCAGACATGTCAAAGAATGAGCATGCCTCAGGCTTAAGATTTTGGATACATTCAATATAAAAAAACAAAAACCAACCCCATGTTGTGATAATTCTCAGCGAATGCAATAACACCTTATTGAGCACAGCCAGCAGACTGATAGCTGCCCTCCTGCTGAACCCAGACACAAGGCTAGTTTTAGCACGTTGCACTTCATTTTGTTGGATGCAACATTTGTCTAGATGGAATTCTTTTTCTTAATGTTGTCAAAGATATTTTCAGTTGCGTATACAGCTTTCTTTCTAGACTTAAAATATGTATTGTTAGATTGTACAATTAAAGTATTTTAATTTACAGATGTGGAACCAATTATCACGTAGTCCATAAAACATGACTTACATTGAAATTAGATTAGGGCTGGTCAGTGGGGCTAATTCAAACCAGCACACACAGGTCCGAATTCGGCACCTGTCCGATGGTGGGGGTACTGCACATGCACATTGTGGGTAATGGGCGTGTGCAGAGGCCGCCTGTGAGCGCCTTTTGCAAATGTCTCCCTGGCCCAAGCCTGACTGACAGGTAAAGGGCGTGTCGGGGTAGACTCATGACGGTTCATGCTTGCTACTTTCCTGAAATGACTGAGAGGCTCCCGAATCTCGGCTAGCGCTCACAGCTGCCAATACTATTCAAGTCCATCCAGCACAGCCCACTTCCTGAGTGAGAAGCCCAGGGTTTCAATGGTGTGATTTGCACTAAATCATCAGAGCCACACCCTCTACTTTACAATGCTAGCAATCTTGACATTGTTTAACTAGGCAGATAGGTGCGATGTCCTGGTTTGTCTTTGGAAACCTCAGGGTTGTGGCAGTTTAATATATTTAAAAGCTAAAAAAAATGAAACATAAAATCATTCAATAAATCAAAGCAACAGAAAAATATTCTGTGAGCCATATGCAAACAGTTTTATATGTTATAATGATGTATATTATTATATACCAAACTTTGCATACATTATTCAAAAGATGTGCATATGGAAGAAGCCTATAGTGAGAGCTGCACACATATTCATATGCATCATATTTGCCTACCTTTAATGAGTTCCTCTCTGGGAGATGCCCTAAGCAGGTGGGTGGCAGGGGAAAAGGGGCCATGTGAATCATGGCATTAGGCCTTGCCTGGTCGTAGGAAAATTGATGCAATTGGAGCGGATTTTCATTGAGACGGGACTAAAATTACTTTGATTAAAATTGCATCATTTTGGGATCAGAGCTTGACTCTCCTCTCATTTGCTTTATTCAAGACAGGACACATAAAAAAAACCACAGTCTACACTTTTTTATTATTAGTAACTTTATCTAAGCTAAGATGCTTTAAATCAAAGCAGACCACCATCTTATATTCATAACTATTATAGTTAAACTTCATTTACTATTTTGACTCTAACAAAAGACAGATTTATTTTACTTCACAGCAAGGACTTCCACTTCTGGTCACCCTTACAGACGCCCGTCGTGTACTGTCCTGCTCTGTGCCTGACAGGTCACATCCACACAGTGAACAGTAACAAAATATAGATGAATAAATCACCAAAACATTCACTTTAACAATACACACTATGTTTATAGCAAATAACAGACCAAAAACCATGGTTTTAGCTGAAATCTGGGGGAAGGCTGACAAATGTTAATTAAAAATTAGTTACATACATTACTGGGTCTTTTGCTGAAATACATTAAATACTGTAAACCGGATGTTGTATTAGGTTGGTGGTGTGGACAAGTAGACAGTTAAAGGTCACTGTCATGATAGAATGTTGACCTAAAGTTGTATACACACTAGATAAGGTTTTTCCCAAACTTTACTGAATTCGGTGCCCTAAAGTATATGAATTTCTTTTATGGCACACTTAGACCAAAACTTTCTTATTGAGAAATTTAGAAAAAAAGTAAAACAAAAAAAGTAAAATTAGTTTATATGGGTTAAGAGTCAGTTATGTGGTAAGGGGCCAGATTCACTTCTATTTGTCCACATATGTTAGGATTGGCAGAGATAAGCACTGATTTTGCCTATTACATTCAGCATTTTTTTTTATTGTACCTGAAACACCAATCTAAGGCACCCCTGCAAGTGTTCCTAGGCATCCCAGGGTGCTAAGGCACCAGTGGCATAGCAATGCTAAGGTAGAACCCGTGGTGGCTTGGGGGAGCCAGTGCCAACGGGGTCTACGGGGAGCGCCGGGTCCAGGATGCTGCTGCGGCAGATGCGGGAGCTACCGCCTGCCTGCTTAAGCAGCAGAGACCGGACTGACTCTAGCCATGCGGCGCACCCTCCTTCCTCCCTTCTCCCTCCCGAGTGCACCAAATGCAGAGGTTAATGCTGCTGCTCCTCCCCCAGGGCACCACTTTTGCACAGTGCACACACACACACAGTGACATGCTGCTAGGCACCACTAGCATGCATCTATGTAAGGGACCGGCTCCTGGTGCTGGACTGTGGCACTCGCCCTGCCTGACCAGGCTTCCTGGTCCTGCCTTGCTTCCTCCCAGGCTGAGGGAAGAACGCCAGCGCTCCTGCCCAGGTCCGCCTCCATCTCCTGCTCTCCTGTTTGCTTTGGAAGGCTGCACAAAGAAAGGGATCCCACAGCACCTATCAAAGACCGTGCTACCACCGCAGTGGTTTATAAAAAGGTCAGTCAGGCCAGCTGCAGCAACTCCAGTGGGTCCTTACTGCTGTCCCCCAGCTGGAGCATGTGAGGGCTGAGAAAGGGGGGAAGCCCATGGAGGGAGGCATTAAAAGTTTCAGTATTATCGCTGGAAATGTACCCTGTAGTAGTAAGGGGGAAGTAGTGGTAAAGTGCAGCATGTAGGGGATGTAGTGTAGCATTAGTGTAGTGGTATAGTGCAGCATGTAGTGATGTAGTGCAGGGGCCATGTGTCTGAAATGATAGGCTCAAGAGCCTGCACAAGATTTCAAATGGCTAGGGGCCGCCAGAGGCCCTGTAGCTGACACTCCGTATGTGCAGGAGGTACAGGCATGGTGTCTCCCCTCTGAAGGGTGACACTTGGTGCAGACAGCACCCTGCTAGTCAGCGCCTCACGAAAGGCTAGTAGTGGCCATCAGCAGTGGAGGTCGGCCCAGACTGTTGAGTCCATTGGAGACATTCATTGTAAGAGGCACTGCTGGGGGTACTAGTTGTAAAGGGAAATGATGGGGGCAATGGTGGAGGGTTACAGCATGTGGCATAATGTATAATTACCATTACAGTGTGTGGCATAATGTGTAACGACCATTATGGTGTGTGGCATATTGTCTAATGAGCATTTCAGTGTGTGGCAAGGCCACACGCCTTGTAACGAGGCCACAACACACCTTTTTGGAAGACACACACCATAGGTATGCACAAATTATTTTACTTTATTCACTTTTTTTCTTTGGGGGGGGGGGGGGTATTATTACTGTTCTCACTGTTGCCCTGCTTGTATTACCAAAATATGTCTGTGTGTGTGTGGGGGGGGGGGGGGCACACACTTTTTGGGCAGGGGGTTCAAAATTTCTAGTTACGCCACTGCAAGGCACGCAGTTTGGGAACCAATAAACCAATACACTAGGCAATATGTCATCCAATATGGCTGATATGACCAACGTATAGGGGACATCTTTTAGTGTGTACTCAATATGTCACTGGCAATGTGCACTCTCGCAGTCATCAGCAACATTTACATAAAGGGCCATTTACATTTAGGCCCACCTTACCCCTGGTGGCCCAGTGATCACTTTCCAGTTCCTGGTGGTAACTGCGTCCCCAACATCCTCATCTGAGGAGAAGTGCACACGTTTCACCCTCTGACAAGCTGTAGTTGTGGAAGATATTTTCCATTACCCCTAATCACTGTCTCCACAGCCTAATACTAATCCCCCCCCCCCCTGCAGCCAAAACTTCCCTGCAATGCTTAACCATAACGTCGGCAATCTATTAATTGTATTGTACTTGAAAGAGAATACTCCTCCTTATGATCCTATTCAAATAAGTGGCCACTAAAATGCAAGGATGATTGAAGTGAACTGAGCTCCACAGCATTGTTAATGCTGCTTTGACTATACAGCCGGGCAGCGCACAGACAGCTCTCTCTGCCCGGCTGTCATTTCTTTCAATTGTGTGCGTCCTGTGGCTCCCCCTTGGCAACAAGCAATTCCCTCCCCCTTGACAATGAGCAATCCCCCCCCCTGGCAACGAGCAATCCCCCTCTTACAATCAGCATTTAATTCCCCCTGCAACATGCAATGCACTCCCTCTTGGCAACAAGCCCTTGGCAACGAGCATGAAGCCCCCTTGGCATCAAACATGAAGCCCCTGGCATCGAGCATGATGAAGCCTCTGTCATCAAGAAAGAACCCCCTAGCAATAAGCATCTAGGTAAGCAGCATTTATGTGTCAAATATGTAATGGGCATTATGGTTTGTTATATAGTATGTAATGGGCATCATGATGTGTGGCACAATGTGTAACATTACGGTGTGTGGCCTTATGTGTAATTGGCATTACAGCGTTTACTAAAATGTGTAATGGGCATTAAGATGTGTGGTATAATGTGTATATCCACGCCCTTTTTTGTGATGCCACACCCCCTTTACATGAATGTATACCAATTTCTGCTCTTCAGATGTTGGAGGGTATGCAAAGATTGTGTGTATGTGTATATTCAAAAAATTCTCAGGAGAGCGCTTCAGAATCTCTGTCAAGAGCTATATCAAAAGTTGACATGTTCTCATGGACATTCTCAGCAACCATAGTATTGTTCTAATGTCCGATGGTTCATACAATGTCCAATGCATGGTTATTGTACAACAATTGTCTTCCGGTATTCTTGATTGTAAAACCCATCTGAATATGCTACTTATATATAATAAATGTATATATGTTATTATTAATTATAACAATTGTAAAAATAATAATAATACAATATGAAACCCCATCTGTGCCCATGTTGGTGTTTAGGGACAAACCTATTACCATTCTTAAATGACAAAGGAGATTCTAATTTGTTAGAGGGTTCTTGTGTAATTCTAGAAAGCTGTAAACAGATATATTTTCTAATATCTTTTACAGAAGGTTCAAGAGGTGCTTAACTTTTCTTTAAGGAATGTGCAATAAATGTCCCACACGTATTACTGTGTAGAAGATCAAACTTCTGAGTGCTTATTTTTCAAAAGCCCTTTTAGTCCTGTGTGTCTAGTTTGGTTCTAAAAGTCCACTGGAGATCTGTGAGTTCTCAAATTATTTGAACTAATGTGTCATGCCTCAAGACATTGTATCTTATTATGTAAATCCTTCATCTGAAGGCATCTCTGCCTTTTCTGTTCTGCTTCTTAAGACTCCTTCTTATATTTCCTATACTACTCTAAAGTTAACCAAGATGACACATTTTCCCTAAAAAAAAAAAAATAGTTGAATATATTCAGAATATGTTTTGTATAATGGGGGCTTAAACTGAGGTCCATTCACTTGTAAAAGGAGAAACAAAATGCTCAAAATAATTACAATGGACCATGATCCAAAAGTGGCTTCTTAACAGAGGTGTAAAACATATTTTAGGTATAATTAGATCACATCCTTCTAAAGCTCCATACATGCTTAAAGATACGCTGTCTGAACATGCAGGTCAATTTTGGCTATATAGCCAATGCCCTGCAAGTTTAGGTCCTTGTGACGTCACTGAACCATATTGTTTAGCAATATGGCTCAGTGTATTTGCTCAATTCATGTGGCTACGGCTGATATTGTTTACAATATAGGCCCTGATGCTGGTTGCCTAGTGTGTATGGGGCTTAAGACCCTTTGCCTCCCTTTGAATGCTCCTGCCTAGTTAGAATGGTTTATATACTACATAAACCAAGAGTGTGGTAAATATATAAAAGCCATTGGACTTGGAATCAGGCCTTTTGTTTTCACAAATAGGTAATTGTCCTCAACAAGGCTGCTGACAGTTGTGTTCTTCTTCAGGAAGTTACAGGTAGCTCTTCCTGTTTCTATCATGGTTGGTGTTTCTTATATCCAGGCTTCAATTATACCAGGCTTCTTGACTCTCAACTATCCTTTGTTCCACCCATTCAATCTGTCTCTAAATACCTACATCTAAAAAACATATCCAAAATACATCCATATCTTACACAAGACACTGCTAAAATGCTAGTCCATGCTCTAATCATCTCCCGCATTGATTATTGCGATAGTCTTCTTACCGGTCTTCCCAAATACAGACTGTCTCCACTACAATCTGCCATGAATATAGCTGCAAGGCTGATTTTCCTTGATAAATGTTCATCATCTGCAAAACTGTTGTCAGTCTCTCAATTGGTTACCTGTGTTCTACTGTATTCAATATAAACTATTTTAACTTACACACAAGGCCATACACCAAATTACAAAAATGTATATCTCTTCACTTATCTCAAATTATCTCCCAACTCGTTATCTTTGTTCTTTACAATATCCATGTCTCTCATCCATACGCATTACCTACTCCCATTCACAATTGCAGGACTTTCTTCATCCTGCACCCACTCTGTGGAAAGCCCTCCCATGCACAATAAGCAAGGGCGTAACTACAGAGCTGCGGGGGGGCATTTTTACTGCCTAAGTAATATGTTTTACATACATTTATCACCATCAGTTGGTAAATGGGGGGGCCCTTACAGACTTTTGCTATGGGGCCTACTGATATCTAGTTATGCCCCTGACAATAAGACTCTCCTCTAGTCTCCAAATGTTCAAGCGTTCCATGAAGACTCACCTCCTCAGGCAAACCTTTCTAAACATTTGCTATCCAACTACATCCCCACTGTACATCACAAACACACTCACTTATTTTCTATATAACATTTCCATCCTCCTAACCCCACACCAACATTGCTGGATCACCATATCATTCATCCCTATAGCTTTTAAACTTGCCAGTAGGGCTCTCCTACCATTTAAACTGTCTGTAACTACCCAATTTGTTTTATCCCAATTTCCAATAGTAAAGCACAATGGAAATTGGTGTGATGTATAAGAATATTAATAACTAATAATAATAAATATTACAATTATAATAATTATATCAATATAAAAAAACATCATCACTTCCCCAGGTTTCTAAATGTATAAGCTACTGGAGAACCCTCTGATAATATTAAGGTCCAGTCTGATTCTGCTCTTCTGAGACTAATGCTGAACGGTCTATAAGCTGGATGTGAATGAACCAGCTTTCATCCTGCTGTGCTAGCACTCTAACTCAGCTCTAATGCTTCCCTTTTCCTCTAATTATTTCTCATTTTTTATGTCATTCATTCAAGCATTAATTATGCATGTGTACTGCAACATTCCCTTATGTCTAGCTTTACATATGTAAATGTCATGTTTATTCTACTTTTTTGGTGGCTAAAAAATATAGGGTTGGGGGAATACTTAATTCTTTAAAAGCAACAGGGAGATGCCACAAAGCAAAACAAAAAAAATGAATAACAAAGCACCCCTGGCATCTGGAAAAGGCATGTAATTTTATATCACTAACATGACCATTACTCATTAAATAAGTAATAGATATCAATGGATGTTCTTGGATACTCTCATTGTAATCCCCCATGATCATATGCAAAACAGCTCTACACACCGACCTAGGCTTGCATCTTGCAGTTGCACATAGTAATTATTAAAGAAAGTAATTACTTTAATATACACATTAACTTCCTAGTCATTAAAATCCACCAAAACACAGCGACATGATGGCTTACGCTATTAGAAAGCTTGGCAGTCACCCAACACCAACAATAGCTTCTAATTAATTGATCTCACCTCTAATCTGCTATTGTTAGCCTAGTGCTGATCATTTGTTTGGTCTACAGATCCTATTGCGCCTTTTATTTGATTGTATTTGTTACTGTACCCTTTGTATCTCTTTCAATTAAGCACAGGTTAAGTGGTTCAACCGCAAGAGAATAGGAGATAATGGCACCAATAAAAGTAATCTCTTTAATTTGCTAAATGGATTACAGGGAAACCCCAGCCAAAGTGAAGTCATACTGAAGCAAGTGGCCTTGACTTGAACTATCTAATGTTTAACCTCCTACATGCCAAATGCTGTATAATAATGTCTAGAAAACACTATCATTCTATTGTACAACATAGCTAAGTGTCCTACCATGCATCCTCCACCTCAGACAATCAGGAAAGACTATAGAAAACTCTATACTTAGTTCATCTCCATTGCCCTTATTCAAAGATTGCATTAGGGCTTACCCATTAATGTAATAAAGATCATGTTACCTGAGGTGCAGTTAGCTGTGTCTAACACACTATGTAAGCAGCTATAAACCCCTGCTGTTATAAACATAAGATTAGCTCTATGGTAAGTGCATTCCTCTGCATGGTGCACCTGCAATATAAGAGCTAATTTACAAAGCACAAAATGGCTGTTCTGCAGCAACAACATGGCTCCACTTGTGATGAAGCAGATGTTTGCACAGGCAGAGGGGAAAAAGAAAGTGAAAGTAGTCAAGGATCATTTCCATATAGAGTGCACTGTGTAAAACTGGAACATGCAGGGATGGATTTCCTGCAAGGCAACCTAGGCACCCGCCCAGGGCCCGACCGGACTCAAGGGCCAGTGGAAATAACTGAAAGGGTAAATTCTGCATCTGCCGCCCACTATCAACCTCTGGGACATCTTTCCTCACTGAAGTCCCAGCAGCAGGGCCAGCCTTGAATCATGGAAACATTTTGCGCACAAGGATGTCTGGCTCTACTGAATCAAACAGAACTCACACGCTATGTCTAACCTGACTGTTAGTGCATGGACACATCTGTATTTGAGAAGAAATATACCAATTGTGGTAAAAATGAACTGTGACAATCAACTGCTAAGGAAAGATCATGAGAATAAAGCAGATTACAAAACCAAAGTGATTAATGTTGAAAAAAAGGTTCAGCGAGAACAAAGGCAAAGCAACAGATAAAAGGGTATAAAAGTATAAAATATAGAGAAAGAAAGAAAGGACAGACTACTTAGTGGATACATATATGTTTTAAAATCATCTGATGTACATGTATTAGTGAACTCAGACAGACTATTTTAAGATTACAAAATCTCTTCCATAGACATAAAATAGTATAGCTTTCAGAACCAATCTCTGTATTTGTAAGGTAGGAAAGATTTCCAAAATACAGTATAGGAAGGACTAAGCATGCAGCATTGCCAAGGAGGTGAAATAAGGACTTTTTATAGTTGTTCACAGGCATTTTAGAATGGGCCAGTAGTCAAAAGGTAGGACCTGAGGGTACTGTTGAAATGTGGATGAGAGCATAGAAGGAAAGATGATACCTCTTTGCAGTGCATAAGGTTTCTTTGAATGTCACACAATTGAGTTAGAGTAATACCCTCTTTCACATCGCACTTTTAAAACGGTATATTGCCGTTTTTTTCCCTTTTTAAAACGTTTAAGCCTGCACTGTGAATGCACCACAGCCAATTTACCGTTTCAAGTTAACTGGCATTTCGAACCGTGTAAAAAGCAGAGTCCTACACGGTTCCTTGCCGTTTTTTGTGCAATGTGAATGTGTACAGTTTGTCTGAAACGGTATTTCAGGCAAACAACACAAGCACAAGCACAATTTGTGGCGCCCCCTCCCCTCCTATATGTCAGCAGGCACCGGGGATCGAGCGGGGTAGGCTGGACGCAAATAGCCAGCGGAGGTGAGCGCTGGGGCTTGGAGATCTCTCTCCTCCACTCTTCTCCTGTTAACTCACTGTCAGTGACCCTTTGAAGTTTTTTTTTTATATAGTGCAGCAGGCAGTCCCGCACTCCCCCCTTCACCACTGCAGACACAGTAGTCCCTCCCGCCGCCGTCCCATGCACCCCTCACCTAGGGGCAGCAGCCTGACCTGAATCCGCCCACAGGAGCTGCTCATGTGCCCCCGCCGCAGAGAGACGCAAGGTGCTGTCACTGCGCTCGTCAGGGCACGGACCGTGCCGCACGGTAGGAGGAGAGGCTGCACTGCAGGGATCAGCCGTAGCACCACCAGGGTGACTGCCCGCGCACAGGCTCCGGTCTGCTGCAGCACGGCGGTGGTAAGATCCACTGAGCTGCCGGCTACACTACACTCACCTCATTAAAGGGATCCGCTGTGTCCGCGGTCACTATGCGATGCCCGGCAGCCTCTGTGTGTCCCTGTCAGGCTGCCTGCATTCACACACCCCTAAATCCGCCCCTGGCAATCGTCACACACTGCCTTGAAACGTGTTCTGGATGAAACGTTTCAAGTGCTATGTGACACTTAACCGGTATTTAAAACGGTAATCTGGGTCACTGTTAAGGCTCTGACCCGTTTTAATTACCGTTTTAAAATACCGGTTTTTAAAACGTGTCTGCGATGTGAAAGGGGTATAAGCTTCAAAAGAAATGTTTTTCCAATCCCTATTACATAAAGATTGCCTAAATCTATCTTGCAAGGAACAAGTTGAGATAGAGGCCCTTATTCTGGTTCACTCGCAAGGCTGCGAATTTTGCAGCCTTGCGAGTCCACCAAGGGCCGCCTGCCCTCCCCCCAAACCCCAGCAGGCATGCAAATGTATTATTTGCATAATCATCCATTCGCAGCCCTGGGCAGAAATCATTCGATGGTCGGCGACCATCAAATGATTTCTTCAGAGCTTGCAATTCTGGTGTCTCTGATCTGCGGGTGCCCTGTGAGAGGACAGGGTGGGCAGCTGACATCAGCTGCCCGCCCCCTGCACAGGAGTCATCGGGCAATTAGCATGGGAATGCCCATGAAATGCTGGGCATTCCCATATGCAAATTGCCCAGCATGCCGACCCATGTCCCCTGCCCTGACTTTTGTGTGCGAGCGCTATAGGTGCTCGCACACAGCAGCTGCCCATGCGCATATAAACCTATCCGCATGCAAAACAATCGGTCCCCTGTGTGAATGCGCGGGGTACCGATTGAATCAGAATACCCCCCAGAGTGGCTATCTTACAATAGAGTGTAGAAACAGTGTGGGAACGGAAGTAGGGGGCAATTCAAAGCAACTCAAAAGGAGTTCAATTCCTTCCCATAAGGCTTAATCTATTAGTTAGGGCTAGAAAGTGTCTTATTTGCAAACATTCCAGAAATTAAGGTGGGTGAGAAATGTTTAACATCAGAAGTAGTCACCTGCATGCCAATTCTAAAAAGACCCACATGGACCCAACTGTAAAAATGGGAAGAGGTACACCTGGAGAAAAGATGGGGTTTGCAAAAAAAAAAAAAAGACTCTGGGTGAAAACAAAAATATTGTGGAAGGAAGAGCGCAACAAATTAAAAGGGTGCAGTCCACTCTACCAAATTTGTACAGCAGAGATTTTATAGTGTGGCGCAACCCTCCTAAACGATGTTTACAGACTTGTTGCATAGAAAGCAAGTTTTATTAAACATCAGCAGAAAAAGATAAGCGCTAAAACACAAATAAAATGCAAATGGAAATGATACAATGCTTATGGAATACACTTTTGTCCTGGGTGCAAACAGCAATAAACATGAAGTATCTCACCATGTGTAGGAAGGAGACAGGGAGGTCTCCGAAACGCGTTGCTGCTAATTAATGCCTTTGCAAACTGAGCACCTTGGCACAAGAACACTTTATCTGGATGCACTTGCACTTTGGCCACCGGAGAAATCCACTACCTAAGCCTACTGCGGTGGTGCCGCAGTCTTGTCCCTAAGCATAGCCCACCGCAGTATCTACACATGGTGAGATACTTCATGTTTATTGCTGTTTGCACCCAGGACAATAGTGTATTCCATAAGTATTGTATAATTTGCATTTTTTTTTTTTTTATAAACTTTTTATTGAGACATTTCGTGCACATTACATAGTTTGTACAATACAATTGGTATATATTACATATTTCCATTTTGTATATATGACAATAAAAGTTTCAAATAGTTGTTATCGTTGGTCGTTTGTACAGTCATATATTCAATACATTTTGCATCATAATTTGCATTTTATTTTTGTTCTAGCACTTATCTTTTTCTGCTGATGTTTAATAAAACTTGCTTTCTATGCAACAAGTCTGTGAACATCGTTTAAGAGGGTTGCGCCACATATACAATCTCTGCTGTACAAAAAAAAGAGAGAGACAAAAACAGAGCAGAATAACATGGGTGAGGTTGTTGGGAGAAAAGGAAAAATACCAGGAAGCCAATTTTGGAAGCTAAGAAATGATCTCTGCATGTTGCTGAATACAAAAGCCTTATATTGTGACCCACTGTTTTAAGTCTCAGTTCAAGAACCCCGTTAAGAAGAATGGCACAATATTATATTTTGATGTCTAGGACCAGCAAACTGTTCATGATAACACTATTTTGAGGTCTTCTGTAGGACCAAAAAACTGTCCAATTAAGAGGTGGAGTGAATGAAACCAAGAGTCAGAGACTTGAATCACTAAAACCCGAAGAACATAAAGCAGTCTGGTGAGCATGTTAACCCCAAGATATGCTATGTGGGAAGGATGGTAGGGGAATACACATTGGAAACCCAATACAGTGGAAGGGGAGGAAGAAATGTTAAGGGCGCTAGACCGAGAAATGTATTTTGTAAGTTGGACAGGTTTCAGAATTTCTCAAATTGTAGTACTAAATATGAGAGGGCAGTGACAGTGTGGGAAATTGTAGGCAGTAAGTCATCTGGGAAACAAGATCAATTTATGTTCTACATCTCCAACTTGAATGCCAAAAATATGTGGGCTGGTCATGATAGATCTTGCTAAGGCTTCTATTTAGAGAACAAATATAATTGGGGACAATAGCGGGTACCATTTCTAATACGAAATGGGTCTAAAAGAGCACCAGTAACTTGGACTCTAGACAAGGGGTTAGCATAGAGTGTTATAAACCTTTGCAAAGCAATAAGTTATGATCCAATGTACTCAAGAACAGATCTAATATAGGCTCAACTAATCAAATACTTTATCAGCATCGGTTGACATGAGGATAGTGGGCACCTGGCTATGGTTGTATTATCCTTAGTCTTGTGACCTAGAACAATACTCACTTGGTCCCAGTGCATTATCTGTGTAAGAAGGTTGATATCTATTTAGCACACATTTTAAGGTCGACATTAGGGAGAGAAATTGGTCTGTAGCTCAAATACACTAAGGGATCCTTACCCTTTAGAGATAGAATAAAAAAATTGGAGAAGCAGAGTAGCAAGCTTTCTGTTAACGGTTTAATGGTAAGCTATAGTGGAATTGAGGAGATGGCTATTTCTACTACATGAATGGTAAAGGGGAATCTGGTTTATTGCCCCACTGGTAAAAATGTTTCGTACACTTCATCCCTGATAATTTAATACTATTAGAAAACAATTTATTTAGTTTTGTACATGTCTCTGCCAATTCGGGATACACATCTCCAGACAGGGAGGAGTTGTGGGAAATTAGTTTAATCTAATGCAACAAGGCTGTTATTTGTTCTGCCTTTTTTGTTATTAACCCCTTGGGTGGTATGCCCGGAAATTTTCCAGGCATGCACCACTGGCTCACCACCTCTATAGACCCCAGTCACAACCCCTAGCAACCCCCATCACCTCTGCTCCGGCGATCGTACGCCAGAGCTCCCCTGACCCCAGCCACCATTTATTTTACAGCAGTGACATAGGCGGCAGGCTCGGGGATGTTCAAGGTGGCTCGGGAGCGCTCAGGAGTTCAGCCACCCGATTCCTCCCGAGCCGCCGCTAACATGGCGGCTGGGGCAGCGGCGGCAGGGGAGCTCAGCCTCCAGCGTACAAATGCCAGAGCAAAGGTATGGGGGGAGCAGGGGAAGGCTCCTACGATCTGTGGTGGGTTTTGCTGGGGCAGGACAAACCTGCCCAGGTAGGTTTGTCCTGCCCCAGCAAAACCCACCACTCAAGGGGTTAAATGTAAATTATTATTTATTAATGAAGTACTTTTTCCATTATCATATCACATGAACGATTCACTCACATGACGAGGAACTGCATTTCCCAACTACAAAATCTTGGCCAGCTGGACATTGCACCATGAGCTGTTGACCATAGCAACAATGTTCCTTCTTGTTCCCCCTCCTACCATTTGCCATTTCCTCCTGACATGACTGCCATGGGCAATGCGGTGCTGTATTTCACTGCCACTTATTTTTATTATTATGATCATTTATTTATCTGAATTACACCACAAGGGTTCCAATTATTACACATAATACACAAATGAGTAAAAACAAGTACAAGGCAATTTTACGACAAATACATTGTGAAAAAAGATAGTTGCATCAGAGGAAAGGAGCCAGCATGGATAGTTAGTTGCAGTAAAAAAAGAGGATTGATACAGGTTGTGCAATTGATAAAAACGTGTACATATATTTATTATAACACTTAAAAATTACTATACAAAAAAATATTCTTAAAAAGGTAATGTGGAAATAGCTGCATTAATGTAAATAAATTATATTATATCACTATTGTTCTTCCAGTCTCCTCTTTTTGGGCCCAAATGAGAATAAAGTCCTAATGTGGTTATGGTCAGGGGTATCCCAAAAGCTGTTTCTTCCAGATAACCATTAGAGAGGTGGCATTCCTCCACACAAGGGTTTGCAATGATATGAAAGGGGTGGAATGTATTGTGAAGGTCCAATTATTCCTTATCCAGGCGGCTTAGAGAGGTGGCATTCCTCCACAACATGGGTGGTCCAAAGCCTGGCTGGGGTGGAATCTGGGTTCTGGATATAGGCTGGGTGGAGTCTAGGACCAATGAAGAGCAAACTTCCAATATAGGAAGGCACTTTGGGAGATTTTTCCAAACGTGACAAAGCAGTGCAGCATTACTGGTGTTCCATAACCCAATGCGTTTCGCTGCTGATGCAAGACTTCATGGGATTGTTGGGGGTGGAGCTAAGCTCCATGACCCAGCAATTTTTTTTATATAACAACAGTAATATATTCATTGTTTGTGCTTTATCAATGGTGGTAAAAGTATTCCAAATTGATCATAGACCATCAATGATTTTAAATCATTGATTGTCGGTGGATATTCCTATGTCTGGCTGTGGTGATTAAAGATTTCTGCATACAGATGCATATACATATTTAAATTGCAAGTGCAAATGCATGGCTGCATCAGGCAAAATATATGTATCTTATTGGCGCAGGTAGGTGTGCAACATTGCATCTGAAATAGAACTACCATCTCACTAAATAAACCCCATATGTTCTGATTCATCATGGATTGCAAAAGCAAAGTCTTTCTCTAATGGGCAAAACCATGTTGCACTGCAGGCGGGGTAAACGTAGCATGTGCAGAGGGAGTTAGATTTGGGTGGGGTGTGTTAAATTCCAGTGTAAAAATAAAGTAGCCAATATTTACCCAAATATCTCTCTGGACATTATTACAATTGCCCCATCTGCAGTGCACATGCATTTTGTTTTTTAAATCCATGTTGAATCAGGCCCACAGGGGGGATATAATGTGTTGCGAGTTTGGGGGCCATCTGGGTTCTGGATATAGGCTGGGTGGAGTCTGGGGCCAATGAAGAGCAAACTTCCAATATAGGAAGGCACTTTGGGAGATTTTTCCAAACGTGACAAAGCAGTGCAAAATTACTGGTGTTCCATAACTCAATGCGTTTCGCTGCTGATGCAAGACTTCATAGGATTGTTGGGGGGCGGAGCTAAGCTCCATGACCCAGCAATTTTTTAAAAACAACAACAGTAATATATTCATTGTTTGTGCTTTATCGATGGTGGTAAAAGTATTCCAAATTGATCGTAGACCATCAATGATTTTGAATCATTGATTGTCGATGGTCATTCCTATGTCTGGCTGTGGTGATTAAAGATTTCTGCATACAGGTGCATATACATATTTAAATTGCAAATGCAAATGCATGGCTGCATCAGGCAAAATATATGTATCTTATTGGCGCAGGTAGGTGTGCAACATTGCATCTGAAATAGAACTACCATCTTACTAAATAAACCCCATATGTTCTGATTCATCATGGATTGCAAAAGCAAAGTCTTTCTCTAATGGGCAAAACCATGTTGCACTGCAAGCGGGGTAAACGTAGCATGTGCAGAGGGAGTTAGATTTGGGTGGGGTGTGTTAAATTCCAGTGTAAAAATAAAGTAGCCAATATTTACCCTGAACAGTAAGAAAATAACTTACCCAAATATCTCTCTGCACATTATTACAATTGAACCATCTGCAGTTGCCATGCATTTTGTTTTTGAAATCCATGTTGAATCAGGCCCACAGGGGGATATAATGCGTTGCGAGTTTGGGGCCATCCTGAGCTTTTTGTTTACAGGGCAGTTATTTTCAAGACATGGATTTGTCCTTTAATTGATTGCCCCTTTAAAAACCCTCAGCTGACTTGCAACGCATTACACGCTGCCTATAGTGTTTTGGGGAAGAACTTAACATCAGTGCTGTGAAGAAGTAACGCTAACCACTACACTAAGGCCCTAATTCTGGTTGGGACACTACATTACAAATTCACAACAGCGTCCATATGCGAACATGCGTATGTGCAGGTTTTCTCTGCGGGCGCTCTCGGAGACTTGCATAGTCTCAGTGGTGATCGCAGTAGGGGGGTGCATGCAGGAGGGGTGCTGGTGATTTCTGGGAGTACCAAGGAAAACGCTGGGCATCCCCATGCGAACGGGGATGCCTTCCTGCCTTCCAGGGGGCAGGCAGCTGACATCACTGGATGTCAGCTGCTCTTACTGCTCATGGAACAGGGTGCCGCTAATCTAAGTCACCAGAGAGTGACACATTCTGAAATCATTTAATGGTCGGCGACCATCGAATGATTTTGGGTCCCCACACAAGGCTGCAAATGGATGTTTTTGCAAAACATCCATTCGCATGCCTGCGGGGAAATTCGGCGGGCAGCGAGGGGGGCAGGCGTTCGGGCGGTGTTAGTTGGCTCGCAAAGCAGCGAAACCCCGCTGCTTTGCAAATCAACCAGAATGAGGGCCCAACTGTGTTGCTCAAGAAATGTCACGAAATAGCTTGCTTTCAAGAATGATATACTCAATCTATTTGTTTTTAGGGTCACTACCATTAAGGAGTACACACTGGAATTGATGTCCCCACCAAGAACAGCTCTGTATGTTACACTACCTTTCTTGTCACTTTTCATCTTAACAAAGAGTCATGTGTATTTCTTACATATGTATGGCAATTGCTGCAGGTAGCTGTCAAATAAACAATCTAGATATTGTAGCCAGAGTCGGCCCTAGCCTAAATGATGCCCTAGGCAAGATTTTGGCTGGTGCCCCCTAGCACCGCCACTAGTTCCGCCTCTGACCCTGCTCCCCTTTTCTGGCACCATCAACCCTCATCATAGCAGTCATCATTTTGGTGCTCCTACCCACAATATTTTAAATAGAAACAGTGCACACATTCGGTGCGCAGCCCAAACAGTGGTGTGTTCTTGCTGGGAAGGGGCATGGCCACACAATAGTACCCCCAATTCAAATTATGCCACACAGTAGTGCAACTTTATTGAAGTTATTAAAATAATATGAAGCATGCCTATATTCTGTGTGCGACTGTGGCTGTACCTGCATACGGAATGCCATGTTACAGTGATTTCCATGAATACACTATTTCATATGCAGATACAGCCTCACTCACACACATAATATAGGCATGCTGCATATCATTTTAATCAGCAGAAGCTGCTGGTGCCCCTAGGCATTCCAAATGCCCTAGGCAGTTGCCTAGTTTGCCTATGCCTTAGGCCGTCTCTGATTGTAGCAATAAATATTGAATACGCTTTACTTTCTTTGTGTCACCTAATCACCTTATAGTAAGTGCTGGCAAGCTCTGGTTCAGAAGTCATCAAAGAAAATGATGACGCTTCTGCGATTATAGGAAACAAGACATAGTAATTAGTAAGCTTTCTGCATAGAACCTTAATAAATGACAAGCATACTGTATTTTCAGGCTGAATGAGAATGCTAAATGCAAATGTTTTTATTTTTCCTCAATATTGAACAGGTTTAAATACAATTAACACATTTACTTATTCTATGTCGGTAGTTAAGTGAATAAACAAAATCCAGCGCAAAGGTTTTTTTATATGTTTTCCTCACAGTGTTTATTTCAGTTTAATTAAGAAGGAAATAAAATGTGAGGTAAACAGATAATTAAGGTTACACTCTTCATTACTGATGCCTACACACAATTACCAATGCCAGCAGTGCTCACACAGTACCTCTGTAATCCAATTATACATATCACCAGTTGTCTTATTTTGGAGCACAGAAGTACATTATTCCCATTAGAAAATAGCAGCTTGTCATTTCATCTCTTAAAGTGGTTCTTCACCTAATTCTTCATGTGCATGGAAACATTTATGAAAAAAACTACTACATTTGTTTATCCTGCTGGTAACCTGCGTTCACAAACTTTCATTCGACCACAGACTGCCACTCTGAGGTTACTATTAGGCAGTGGCGGCTCTTACCCTTTCGGAGGATGGGGGCTGCCGCAATGCGGGCCCCCCTCCTCAGCTGCCGTCGCTGTGCTTCCCACTGCCGCCAGTCCTAGACACTGGTCCCCTGCACGGGGCCAGCGCATGCGCAGTAACTTCATTCATACTGAGCATTCGCTGGCCCAAGCCTCCATGGACAGGCTTTGTTCAGGTTCCCAGGCCCGGCGCATGCGCAGTATTGTCCGTGGTACTGCTTATGCGCAGAAGCCGTGTTAGGGGCTGCCCTGCAGTTGTGCACTTAGAGACTTCCTGGAGGGAGGGAAAACCTCCCAATGGCACTGCCTTGAGTGACTGGCTGTTCGGACTTCCAATAGGATGTCACTTCCAGTCACATTGAAGCCAGTACAATCTCACAGACTGCATCTGGCTTCACTTAGGCAGAAAACAGTGGTGGATTTTACCTGGGGGGGGGGCTGCAGCCCTGCAGTCCATAGGTAAAAACCGCCACTGCTATTAGGAGCTCTGACTGAAAAAAATAACAAATCACCTGTGGAATGTCCCAGAATATATGGCATTTGTGGCGAACAGAGAAGAGCAGAATTTAAAAACATATGGGGAAATGGAGATAGAATGATTGTGACCCCTAGATATTGTATACTTCATTCCTGGAATGAATTCTTCTTGGAAGGGTTACACTGGTGAACATCTCCATTTCTACTGCAGATGTGTCATCATACTGGCTTCTATGGGGGTAATTTACTAAGGACAAATGGCTACGAATACACCTATTTGTAGCCATAAACTGGTATTTTTCACTACTTATTGTGATAACATGCGACTAGACGTGCTGTGGCGAGTTGGCGGGCCAAACGCCACAGGCAGTCTAGATAAGCGTGGCTCCATCTGTACATACAAGTAGATATCCATTTAAACACAGATAACAACATCCATTCCTATCGCATAACATTCTCCTCAAACATCTCACTGTTCCAAAATACTGTACTTCGATTTTTACATATTGTAACTATTCATTATAGTTCAGAAATATTGGGATCTCTTCCCATAATACATCTTCTAGTCAGATTCACATAAACCCATTCTCTATCGATTTGGACTATCCATACAGAATCAGTGGTTGGCCATTTCTAGACTGAAACGCCTTATGTAATATGTTTTATCACTTTGGTTCTGGGCAAGAGCCATCCAGGGGAAACCTTAATCAGTGGAGGTTTTTACCTATGGACTGAAGGGCTGCAGCCCCCCCCCAGGTAAAATCTGCCGCTCTCTCTGCCTATGAAGCCAGATGCATTCTGTTCTGGCTTCAATGTGACCGGCAGTGACTTCCTATTGGAAGTCCGACCTGCCAGTCACTCAAGGCAGTCCCATCAGGAGGTGTTTTCTCCCTCCAGGATGTCTCTCTGTGCGCAAATGCAGGGCAGTCCCCAAAAATGGGTTCTGCGCATGCGCAGTGCCGTGCATGCGCAGTGCTTTTCAACCTAAATCATGTTTGTCCAGCTTTCTATAGCATTGGTTATAACCAATCAGGGTAAAAATGTCCTGTGTTTCCATAAGATTACTACTTAAGATAGATAATTCCCATATATATTCTAAAGACTAGCTTGGTTAATTTGACTTACCCTAGATAACTGAAATAGAGAATCAGTGCACATGAAGAAGCACTTTAGTTCAGATATTCGGCCAGATTCTCTAATCTTCAAAAGTGATAAAATGGAGAGTGATAAACAGCAGGCCAATCAGCTCCTACCTGCCATGTCTAAACTAAGATTGTGTTTGAAAAATGTCAGGCAGGAGCTGATTGGCTGGCTGTTTATTACTCTCTATTTTATCACTTTTAAAGCTTAGAGAATCTGGTCCAAAATCCTTTGTACAAATAGGATTCAAAGCATATCAGTCATTTCAGTGAGGACTTCATACAGCCTACAAAATTGTTGCCTCCTCTGTATATACTGTAAGCAATAGATATATTCATTGGTGTACTGAGAACTCTGTGGGTCCCTTAGCTTAATACTTGACATAGCTCTCCACAGCAGTTATTACTTTTATGGCACATAATAATGCCCTAGTTCATTTTCTGGCCATAGCAGTTCCTATTATGCCCCATAACAGTGCCCTTTATTTTTATGTACCACTGTTCTTCCCTAGTTTACATAATGTCACACTGTAGGGCTGCCGGGGCACATTATACCACACAGTGTCCCCAATTCACATTTAGACATTCGGCGCCCCCAGTTCACATTATGACACAATACAGTGCACCCTGTTTATACTGTGCTCCAATTACAGTGCCATCCAATTAAAATTATGACCCATAACAGTGCCCAAGTTCAAATTATGCCCCACTGTATGTGCATCCATTTTATATTATGCCGCAGTGTCAAAGTTCCTATTATGTAATATTATAGTACCCTCCACATGACAATAAGCAGAATGACACATTACACTGCCCTACAGTTCATATTATCTCAAATTACTATGACCTCCAGTTCAAATTATGCCACATTACTGACTTACAGTACATATTATGCCGCAGTGTCAGAGTTCCTATTATGTAATATTATAGTACCCTCCACATGACAATAAACAGAACAGATTATGACACATTACACTGCCCTACAGTTCATATCTCAAATTACTATGACCTCCAGTTCAAATTATGCCACACTGTATGTGCATCCATTTTATATTATGCCGCAGTGTCAGAGTTCCTATTATGTAATATTATAGTACCCTCCACATGACAATAAGCAGAACAGATTATGACACATTACACTGCCCTACAGTTCATATTATCTCAAATGACTATGACCTCCAGTTCAAATTATGCCACATTACTGACTTACAGTACATATTATGCAGCATTACAGTGCCCCTTGCCATTATAACATCCACTACATACTCCTCTTACTGAAAGTGTAATGTCACGCAATTTTGTCAAATCTGGGAAATTGGTGTGCAACTTTATATCCTGGGTCCAAGACCCCCCTAAGCCTCAGGGCCCCCTAGAAATGGCACCCCTACAGTTATGCCCATGGATACATTTAATAATGCTGCTATTAAAAGTAGAATATTATGTGCATAATGACATAGCTTTTTGCTGCAACCAAAACAAAGCCCTAATACACATCAATTACCTGAGAGAACAGCACTTCTCTAAAATATTGTCAATTATATGCTTCAGTAGATACTTACTCTTGTAGACGATGGAACATCACCCACAGCTGCCTGATCACCATGGGCATCTCTGATAACAGGGGGGCAGGGGAAACAAGAGAGGTACATTATGTGCATTTTTATTATTTGTATTTGCCATATAGACACCAGTAATTTCTCACACTAACTGCTAAATTGCTGGGACTGTGAGCGGCGGATCCCTCCCAGGTGCTTTTGTTGTAAGCTTGAACGAGGAGAAATTTGTTTTCTGACCAGCAGAGGTGAAACGCATTACTGTACATCTGCTTGAAAGCTGCTCATTTCTATATTTTTGCTTAGAGAATTGTTCTTCTCTTCCCTGAGGTGTCTGTTAATCCTGTTGATACAAGCATAATACTGCATAATGTAGAGTTATGGCCACCCAGACTGTTACATTTCGCAGAAGTAAATCTGGGCTAAATGCATTTTATTGTTTGTGTAGTTGGCTTCCTGTCTTTATATTTTATGTCAGGGGACGATGAGAAAACATATGTTATTGCTGCTGGACAATGTAGACCAATTTAAAAGTGACTTTATGTGCCTCGCTGAAACAGAATTATAGGAGCTAGAAACTTTGTTCTCTTCCTGCAAAAACAACATAACATATTTAACCTAGTTCTTTTAAGTGTACTGTATCAGCATAAGACTGTTCATTTAGCTAACAGCCTAAAACATGTGGTTACCGTTAGATAATGTCAGTGCAAGTCGCCAATTTAGAATTTTGAAACTTCTATTCCCTGATGAAGGTTTTTTATGTGCTTCAGCATAACAGCCACAGAACAATTGTTATAAAAAGAACAAGGGTAATGGAGCCCACACACGCACCGATCCCGGCGTGCGTTGTGGGCTTAATAAGCACACATAGCATCGCATCGTATGCCTTGTGCATACGATGTGCATGCGATGCGATGCTATGCTAGAAAAAGCTAGTAAAAAAAGTATGTGCAGCACATACTTTTTGTACTGTACGATGAGGTGCCGCGGGAGCGCGCACCCCATCGTACAGCATCGCACCGCCGGCAACGGTGCGTGTGTGGGCTCCTTAAGTTTCACAAATATGCAACCTTGTCTAAAGCGGTTAGTTCCATGCACTCTCTAGCAGAACTGATCACATAGTAATTATAGTAATAATAAGTGGCAGCACCAGTAACGGTGAGGCCAGTAGGGGTCATTGGGTCGACCAATATTAGGTCGACATGCATTGTGTCAACCATGGAAGGTCGACATGGCTTATGTCGACACCTGAAATATGTTTACTTGCCTAAGGACATGGTTGGAAGGTCGACCTAAGTATTAGGTTGACATGGCTAGGTCGACAGTTAACATAGGTTTTTGACTTGTATTGTGTCCTGAATGTCGACATGGACACTGCCAGAGTGCACCGCGTCCCCTCGCACTGCTAGCTCCGCTCACCATGCTTAAAGCACGGTGCCTCACTATGTTGGGCACACTATTTTATTCTCCCTCCATGCCCTAGTGAATGGTAGGGCATAAAATACCGCCTGTTGGCTTAAATAAAGTGAAAAACCCCATGTCGACCTTTTGACTGTCGTCTAGCCATTGTTGACCGAATGCTTTGTCAACCTTCCAACTATGTCAACCTATTTCATGTGTTGACCTTAGCCATGTCAACCTTCAGTGGTCGACCCAATGCACGTCAACATTATATGTGTTGACATAATACTGTATACCGCCCAGGGGAATCCAAGAGTTGAAAAAAGATTTGGCTTTGCAGATAGGGGACGTGGCCTCACAAAAAGCTACAACACCCTGCTCCTGTTAATACGGAGGAGACAGCATTCTGCAAGCTGGCATTCCCCTTGTGGTGGTGGCCCTGATAATAATCATTATTTTATTATCGCCGTAATTAATTTAATTTTTATACCTCTCCCTCAAGGCCAAGCTTACCTACTTCTATGGTTTCCTCTCTAGGAAGAGTCAGGAGAGGAGACACTACAGGACACATTGGGGGTGGGATGGGTTATTTCATCACTACCACCTGCTTCTGTCTCACCAAAATGCTGCAATGTACAGGTCCACGGGAAGGGGCGGTGGCTAAGTAAAATTAATTTATGTAATCTACAGCAAGAATCCCAGGTATACTCTCCCCGTCCTGGAAGTGGGCAGGAAATGGGATATTTGGACACTTTTCCAAGGTTTTGGAGACCTGCATGAATAATGAGGAGTATCCCGGAAAAAATACCAGACACCCCAAAAGAAAAAAACTAATTTGAACATCTGAAACCTCTGTAATAATTTTATTTAATTCTTTTGTACATTTCTGTTGGGAAAAAGCTTTTATTTTCAATACTGATACATTTGTGTGTTTGATTCATTATTTAACTACAGAAAGCCACCCAAAGGAAGAACTCCACATGTACAGGGACAATCCACACCATGCTCCTCACCCTGACAAGTGTGGATCATAGAATCAACAAGAAATAGGTCGGAAGTGTCCAAGTCAACCCCAAAATGTTGACAGGCACAAGGTTGACATGGGGAAAGGATTGACATAGCAATGTTCAACATGAGTTTTTCACTTTTTTTATGTCAATTTGTAGATTGGAGCACACCATGATTCAGCCTAGTCATAGTCTACTGTATGTGGATGATAAAGTTCCAAAATGGGGAAAAATTTGTCAAAGACTCATGTCGGCCTATTGTCCATTTCAACATAATTCAGTGTCCAGCCCAAATGTCCAGCTTACATCTGCATGAACACATGAAACCCATTAGAGTATTACTTCACCTCATAACAGAAGACTATCCCCTCAGCATGTAACACTTCTAATGGGCGGGGCTTATAATGTGGTTAAGCTGCAACAATAGTATCTGACTTAAAAGGTTGTCTTTAAGAAAAAAAGAGTAAAGCCCCGTGTTCACGTTTGGTGACACCAGCCTCCGTGCTGAGCAACCTGCTAAGCATAGATCGCTCACCACACATCGCAGCACACAAGCGAGCGATCTTTGCTGAGTGGGGTTTTGCCTATGTGCATCCTTTCTTTCTACACTGCAATTTAGATTACAGTTTGAACACACCTCATCCAAATTTTAATCTCTCTGCACGTTACCTTTGATCCACCTGCAGTGCACCTCTGCTCATTTGAGAAAGATTTTGCTTTTGCAATCAACTCTGAATCAGGACCAATGATTGTAACAAACGTTAATAAGATTGTTCATGTGGTTATTTAATTTTATTGTATTTTTATTATTATTATTATTTTATTTTACCAAATGTAATTGTAATTAAATATTCTCTAAAATCTGTACATGTAAAATAACAGTTTGGGGCATAGATTTTACTGCCAATGGTGTGTTACTGACTAAACACTTTGCTTCTGGTATTCAGTACTGGAAAGGTACATAAAACTGGAGACATTTCATTGTGTTTTGGAGAAGAGAAAATGAGTATATGATCATTTATTTATACAAGACGATCCTACAAGGTATGCAGCTGCTTCAAATGAGAACATGACATGTACATTTTCTTTCTGTTGCTTGATGGATGTTTTTCGAAATTTCAAGTATGACCTAATGAAATGACAGTATCTCACAGTATCTTCATTCCTATGTACAGTTCTACTCTGAAATACACATACCTGGGCAGATAGAAATCTCCATAAAACACAGTTACACCTTGCGATAGAGATACATAGGAATGAGATGCTGTTTGAATTTGCACATGCATTTATCATTACATCCAAAGGGCTTAATACAGTCACTTGTAGTCCTGCAAGGTTCACAGAACAACTACCTTCTATAGCGGGGGGGAGTGTCAACCAGCACAGTGCAAGGCCACTCAGGGGCGGATTGGCCCACCGGGAAACCGGGTAATTTCCCGGTGGGCCGGTCCACAAGTGACCAGAACAGGCCGCTCGCCCCCCTGGCTGGGCCGCGGACCGCACGACTACAGCGTTTAGCGGCCGCAGCATCCATCACATGCCCATAAGAAATATGGCCGCGGCTGTCTGCGGCACTGAGAAATTTAAAGATGGCCGCGGGAGGGCAGCTGCGCATGCGCAGCTCCACGCTGCTCCTCCCGCGGCTCTATGCAGAAGTGGCCAGGAGGACATCGATCGCGGGTGCGCGGGTGACGTCACCGCGCACCCGGCTAGTCTGCCACTACTACACTATAAAGTTTTAGCGTCTAGTGTGAGCGGCTGCAGTGCAGCGTGGTTGTCCGGCTGAGCAGCTGAAGCAGCATAAAATGTAAGGCTGGAATCTTTTCTTTGGGCTTGGGATTTGGGCTCTGTTTTAAAAAAATATATATACCTGGTTTTAATATAATATACAGTATATGTACTGCATGTGGGAGGGGGGTTCTTTTTGCTGTTATTATGCGGAGGGGGTGTGTGTGATGGGGTCTCTTCACAAGTGTAAGTGCATATAAGTTGCTGCATGTGAAGAAGTTTTGTGCCCCCCTTATGTGTGTGTATATATATTTTTTTTAAAGGGGTACAAAACTCCATCAGGGTGTGTGGCATATGTATAATGGCATCAGGGAGTGCGGCATATGTATAATGGCATCAGGGTGTGCGACATATGTATAATGGGCATCACGGTATGCGGCATATGTATAATGGGCATCTGTGTGTGCGGTATATGTATAATGGGCATCACAGTGTGAGGTATATGTATAATGGGCATCACGGTGTGGGTCATATGTATAATGGGCATCACAGTGTGTGGCATATGTATAATGGGCATCACGGTGTGTGGCATATGTATAATGGAGCATTGCGGTGTGTGGCATATGTATAATGGAGCATCACGGTGTGTGACATATGTATAATGGAGCATCACGGTGTGTGACATATGTATAATAGAGCATCGCGGTGTGTGACATATGTATAATGGAGCATCACGGTGTGTGGCATATGTATAATAGAGCATCGCGGTGTGTGACATATGTATAATGGAGCATCACGGTGTTTGGTATATGTATAATGGGCATCACGGTGTGTGACATATGTATAATAGAGCATCGCGGTGTGTGACATATGTATAATGGAGCATCACGGTGTTTGGTATATGTATAATGGGCATCACGGTGTGCGGCATATGTATAATGGAGCATCATGGTGTGTGGCATATGTATAATGAAGCATCACGGTGTGTGACATATGTATAATGGAGCATCACAGTGTGTGGCATATGTATAATGGGCATCACGGTGTGTGGCATATGTATATTGGGCATCACGGTGTTTGGCATATGTATAATGGCATCACAGTGTGAGGTATATGTATAATGGCATCACAGTGTGTGGCATATGTATAATGGGCATCACGGTGTGCGGTATATGTATAATGGAGCATCACGGTGTGTGACATATGTATAATGGAGCATCACGGTGTGTGACATATGTATAATGGAGCATCACGGTGTGTGACATATGTATAATGGGCATCACAGTGTGTGGCATATGTATAATGGAGCATCACGGTGTGCGGCATATGTATAATGGGCATCACGGTGTGCTACATATGTATAATGGCATAACGGTGTGTGGCATATGTGTAATGGAGCATCAGGGTGTGCGGCATATGTATAATGGCATAACGGTGTGTGGCATATGTGTAATGGAGCATCAGGGTGTGCGGCATATGTATACTGGCATGACGGTGTGTGGCATAGGTATAATGGCATCACAGTGTAAGGTATATGTATAATGGGCCTTGGTGAAATAGGCCACGCCCCATACTGATAGGCCACACCCCCAAAAAAATTGGCGCACCTCCGGCGCGCAAGACCGTTCCCCCTGCTCCCCCCCCCCCCATTAGGGCTGCTTCCAGATATTTCCCCGGCTGGTTTTATTTCCCAATCTGCCCCTGCGGCCACTACACATACAGTAGATTCCTTTCAAAAACTTGTTGAAGAAGAAATAAGAAATTTACTGAATAGAAAGACAGACAACTCTAATATTATGAGAAAATAAATAACTTGAAACAACTTTAAAAAAAAAGATAAAACAGTGGTAATCAAGACTGCTAACTAGGTAGGAGTGTTGGTGATCTTGTATAAAGAACAATACTATAGAGTAGCTCAGAGACTTTTATTGGATGAGGAAACGTTTAGGAAAATACCTTCAGACCCAACAAAAATATTCCAGGAAAAACTCCTAAACTACCGCTTACAATTAGGAATTATTTCTAAAAACATAACTTTATCACCAAAAAACATTAGAAAATTATGACATTTTATCAATTGCCCAAGATCCACAAGAATTTTTAGAATCCACAGGGTAGAACAATTATCTCTGCTCACCACAAATTTATCACAATACATCGACCACTTTCTGCAACCCATGGCATGAAAAAAAAAACAGCTATTTAAACGACACCCTTCCTATTTAACAAATTTTAAAATAAATATAACAGGACAAAACATATACACTCTGAATGAGTGATGTAAAATCACTAAACATGTGTATCAAACACACCTGTGGGTGCGCTCACACAAAATCTATGCAATCAACCAAAACAGATATACCGAACAAACAAATTAACTTCATAACAGAACACATTGAAATTATATTAAACAATAATTACTTTTAGTATAATGGGAAAATCTAGCTCCAAATCAAGGTAACTGCGATGGGGACATTTTTCACCCCCTAATACGCAAACTGTTCGTCGTCCAATGGGAAGAGGCACAGAAACATAGATGACCTTTTCCACATTTGGAAAGGCTCACAAGAAGAACTGCATATATTAGCTATTGAACTCATCACAGTCACAGATAAGCAAAAAGTAGTTTTTCTCAATGTAAATACATACAGGATGAACACATCATGAAAAAAAAACATGCATTAAAGAATCTGATGGCAACAATATCTTACCACACAGCAGTAACCATCGTATCAAATGACTAAATGACACCTCAGGAAGCCAAAAAGGAGAATAAAGAGAAATTGCACAGAAGAAAGAATTTTCAAGAAACAAAGTTTAATAATGTAATACAAATTCATAAATAATGGTTACAAAGATCTATTGTTGAATTCTGAAACGAAAAAATTTAACTTATGAAAAGAACTGAGATTATTCAATATAAAAGAAAAAACACATTGAATGAAAATGTAATCACCATATTAATCACAAAGTACAATTTAAACCATAAATAGTGTGAAGGAATTCTCCAAGTATTGGCATATCCATCCTGATGCTGGACAATGACATAAAAACCATCATACCACAGAAACCAAGAGTCATTTACAAATGAACAAATAACCTTAACCCTTTGGGCAGTATTCAATGCAGGGGCAAGCTGCCGGCGAGGAGGTTAAATGGCCCTCATACCTTTGAGTGGCTGTAAATACCCAGTTTGTTGTATCACTGTCTCCTTTGTAAAGCGCAACGGAATATGCTGCGCTATATAAGAAACTGTAAATAAATTAAATAAATGGTACTTGTTTCCTAGCACGGCGTCCCCGATTTTGATTGTATTACTATACAATCGCATTGCATGCAATATAGCGGCATGCAATGCGATTTTTAATTGTACAAGCAGCCTGATGGGTGCTTTTAATGTTAAATGCACCCCCATTGGCAACGCCACCCCCACTATCAACGCCAACCCGCAGCATGGCGAGCGCAGCGAGCCCGCGAAGGGCGGCGTTACGCGTCCTCCGACCTTTTCATACCCCCACTATCCACGTCGGCGTGGAGTTGATTTTAGATAGTGTGGCGAGCGCAGCGAGCCACCGAGCCCGAAGCATGGCGTGCGCAGCGCACCACGCGAGGGGACACGGATTACTTTACATGTATTCCGCGTCCCCTCACGGGGCACGCTGCGCTCGCCATGCTTTAGGCTCGGTGGCTCGCTACGCTCGCCACACTATCTACAATCAACTCCACGCCGACGTGGATAGTGGGGGTATGAACAAGGTCGGAGTACGCGTACCGCCGCCCCTCGCGGCCTCGCCACGCTTCGGGTTGGAGTTGATAGTGGGGGTGGCGTTGACAATGGGGGTGCATTTAACATTGAAAGCACCCATTGGTGCTTGTATAATTAAAAATCGCATTGCATGCCATTTGCTGTCATGCAATGCTATGCGATATTTCATTGTACAAGCGCTCCAGTTAATTTAGCATGAATATCACATCGCACACATCGCATACCATATGCTATGCGATGGGCGCCGTGCTAGGAAACAAGTACCAAATAAATAAAATAAATGGTGGGTATCGCAGAAAACCAACATTCCAAGGAGGATTCCCCCAAACAGTGAGGCTCGCAGCTAATGCAGGGAGCCTGCTGCATTTAGCCATGAGTCTCGCTGCATCTCCGGCCGCATATGCCGATTCCCCCTCGCTCCAAAAACAGAGCTGAATACTGATCTGGTGAGCGGTGACAGCAAGCAGGCAGCACTGCTCGCTGTCACCGCTCACCCCGGCATTGAATACACCCCTTTGAGTGCCAACATCTCTGTGAGAGATGTTCAAAATATCCGCCAAAAAAAGCCAGCGTCGCTCACATTTGTTATATAAATTTAAATACAAAATGTTGTGTAAAAAAATATTATATTTCCTTTATACGTAAACATTACGATGAATAAAAATGTTTGCTTGGCAATTTTCACACCTATTTTGACAAATTCACTTGGCACTCAAAGAGAAAAACAAGAACTGACACAATTTTCCGCCCCACAGACACAAATAAAAACACAAGTGCAGAATCTCAAGGCTTCCACTCATGCCTCAGATGTCTGGGTTGTAAGACTACAAAGAGACAAAAAACATAATATATAACAACATTTCACTCAAACCAAACAAATAAAGAATAATATCACAGACAAATCACATGGGAAGCAAAAAGTTGCGAATCGATGTGGCCTGCAATATATAATTGCAAAACAAAAAGGAAAATGAGAATCCGAATAGCTAAAACATCTAACATTAAAAAAGGACTATGGATGCACAGTGTGTCCCTTCAAGTTTTGGAGAGACACAACAAAAACCCCACTGGACTAAAAATCAACGCTATTTGTCAATATGATTTGGAGAGGTGAAGACTTAGTAACAGCATTGAAAAAATGCAAAAACAAATAGATTTATGAATGCAAAACATTACAAACTCAAGGTCTAAATATTGACATTGAATGCAGCATTTTCCTCTAAAATGGACTGACCACATTCAGAGATAGCCATGCTCATCTAGCCTATCTATGGCGGTCTGATGGCAAAGCAATCAGCACTGCACCATGGCGAAGCATTGGGCTACATGGCTAGAATGGCTATTATGGCATTGCCAGTGAATGTAATGCTTATGTTTATCCACCAGATGCCTCTTTTAAAAATCACCATTGCGAATGTGTGAGATCTCCATTGAGTACAGTAGATCTCCATTGAGTACAGTAATATAGTCCAACAGCTACTTTACTGTATGATAAATGCAGTAATATGCTTTACAGAAGAGCACTGGGCTACATACATGCTGAATACAGATCACGCACTTTAACTAAAAATATAAACATACTGTAAAGTACAGTACCATCTGCCTTCCACATTGATGCAGGGCTGCAGGTTGCTCTAAATTCATGTGGATCGTATCAATCATTTACTCATGCTTTCATTTCTTCTGTTACTATATGCCACTTTACAGTACAGTATGTTTCCAAGCCGCATTGGACATTAAATTGCCCAATCAGAAAGTGGTAAACAAAAACATATATATTTTTTTAAATACAATAATATTGTGTAAATATTCTAACTGGTGGATCCGGAGGATCAAAAGAAGGGCCTCGACTGACTCACCAGGGAACAGGGCTTAAAGTGGTGCTGTAGAGATGGTGGAACATATTTCCCCTAACACCGACCCCCCCCCCCCAACACACATTACAACACAGTAGAACAATCATATACACATTACACTACATGTAGTGTCCTTGATTCATATTAATCCACAGTTGTGCTGCTTATACACATCTGTTTCTGTCACTTCAGCAGCTCACTGTCCATGTCTCTCAACAGCTCCATGCCCAGTGTCTCTTCAGCCCCCTCTCACCTGTCTTCAGCAAGCACAGAGTCTGCTTCTCTTCTTCACTTTAGCGGCGGTGATGGAATGACATCATATAAGCTGTGCCAAAATAAGCAGCCTCTGGGACAGGCTTTTCTGTTGAACTTGCTGTTCAGGGCTGTGGTAGAGGTGGAACTCTGTTCCCCCCTCACATTAACTCCTGCCAGGGAACCCTGCTAGGGGATATGGTCTTCGCTGCCCCCGACGTGCAGGTCACAGCCCTCTGTAACTTAGATGCAATGACAAGTTGCAGGTATAGTAAGAAGCAGGTAATAAGACTGACCTGTAGATAAATCAAAGGAGCAGGCATAGGTACTGGGTGCATGTGCATTAGTGTGCAAATGCTGGGAGAATGCAGGCACGCAATTATGCAGAAATTGGTGCAGGAGTTGGGAGAATGCAGGCCAGCTGAGGTTGATGCGGGAGCTGGGAAAATGCAGGCCAGCTCTTAAGGGTATTGCTGTTGAGGTTTTGTAGAAGCTAAGAGAATGCAGTCCATCCATATGAAGATGTAATGCAGGAGCTGGGAGAATGCAGGCCAGTTTTTGCATATAATTCTGTAGAGGTTTAGCAGAGTAACAACTGTAGGTAATGGTTTCCATCTTGATACTGTACATTGGGGTGTGCTATGAGGTCAATTAGCAGTTTAACATCCATTGTAGCTGAGTGGCAAAGTATAGAGAAGAGAGATTGGGGTGAGGAGCACAGTTATGGGGATAGGAGCAGAGTTCACACACATACAGTAGAATATGAGAAACTGACAAGCATTTTTTTGCACCCCAAATTAAGTGCACAAGTAAAGTGGAAGCAAAGCATAAATATAGACATATTTTAATGTACAAATATAAAACAACAGTGTAATAAAAAATATTAGTTGTTCCATAGCGGGATCCGAACCCTTGGCGCTTTGTATGGCATTATGTGGGCTTAGCCGCTAGGTCATTAGGGATAATATACCTCAGACCTGTCATCTCATTCACACAATGTAGGAAATCAGAAGTCTTTTGTAATTCGTGGCCGGTAAATGTCGATGATGCTCAGTGCTATGCTCGCAGTTTGTCACCATGTATGCAATATTTTTGTAATGAAAATGGTATATAATGTAAAGGCTGTTGTAAATCTAGTAGAAGTCTCTGCCTGCCACCATTTTGGAAATGTGCTACGTAGTCGCTCATTCAGCACCAGGAAGCCGGTGGGGAAATGTTTGCAGAGCATAGCCAACCCCTATGGAGCTAAAATCGACAAGTAAATTGGAAGCAAAGATGGCCGGTAAATGATGATGGCACTTCACATATCTATCTGTGGCACTTTACTGTAGTTTTCATTAGTGGAGCAATCGCCACCTAGCTGCGAAGCAATGTAATTACAAGTGTCCTTGAATATTTTCTTATATTTTTCTTCTGTTAATCCTTATATTTTTTACAGTCAGATACATGTTTCTCTATACATAACATCACATTATCTTAATAATTTACACATCTCCAAATATTGTATGCACTAATGAATCCAGATGAGAATTATGAAAGGTTATATAAATAAATAGATTTATGTAGGTAAGCGCATGGTTCATTCTTTTACATTTATAAAAATTGGTCACCAAAATTCTGGTTTCCACGTGTGGGAGGGGACAGCCAGGTCAATAAAGAGGGGGTGTGACCTTATCATTATGGGCGGTATGGGGGCATGGACACTTGATTGTGTCATCATGGACATGCCCCATCAATGCACATATAACCAGCAATGCATGGCGTTAATCAAGTCATCTGCCTCCCCAGATTGTCCACTTTGAAGGATGTCTAAGGTGGGTCAGGCACCTGAAGGTGGTGAGCAATTCCAGGAGACTTGCCTGCCCTTTCAAGGGACCAGGAATGCCACATGATTTTCTGTTGCCTCCCAACCAATCTGGGAGAGAAGGTAAGTATGATGCATGACCAATGCCATATGGCTGGTGACTAGGGAGTAGATCTGTTAGACAGGGGTGTGAACATACTTCTCTGTGAAAGTTACTGTTTTGCGTTCAACCTGAAAACAATAAAACAGTGGTGAAGAAGTCCAGGAACAGTGAGAAAACTTCTATTATAAAACCTCATACACAGTAGACTAGACATTCACTCAATGAGAGATCAGTGATGTACCCTTGAAATTTCCCTGTGTCCCGGGCAAACGATATTGTGCACACACACTGAAAATATTGTAAACGATATAGTCTGTGAAGTCACCCCCCCCCCTACTGCATGCCTTGTTGGTGATATAGTCAACATTGAGCATGCAGCACAGATGATAGGGGGTTGTTAACGATGCGCAGGAATGCTCTTCGTTAACGATATTGAACATACAAACTTGATGATTTTTTTTAAACAATATCGCTCAGAAGGTCCCAAATGAGCAATCTCTTTTATAATATTATCTAGTGTGTTTGGGGCTGAAAGCGGTTTTACTGCAAGTTAGATAGATAAATAGATATTTTGCCCAAACATTAATATGCGTTCCCTATGGATAATGAAACATTTGAGTACATTGCAATTTGTCTATATCATTGCTTCATAACGAAACGTGGAACAAAATGGCTGAGATTGGCATTTTGTCTCTGCAACAGCTGTACAAGATTTTATGGCGATCCAATTAACAGTGCATGAGCATATTCCTGAGTCAGTGAGAGATAGATTTCTTACAAAGTGGCCTGGTTTGAAAAATGTACTTGTCCCTAACAGCAAAGACATACAGTAGTCTCTTTTGAACTCCTAAAGTGCCCATATTTTAATTTTAATGCAGAATCTGAGAGAAGAGCTATATTAGAAGAGTAATAAAGGACAAGTTATTGTATGTACCGCTTCATTTCCGAATAGCCGAAAAGATTAATGCACTCATCTGCATTACTCTGTGCAGCTCCTCTCAAATGAAACATTGTGAACACTAGCTTGTCCTTTATTGCTCAAATAACATATATGCTTCTAATTTTACATTGTCCTTCTTGATACAATTTTTCACTGACATATACACACACACAAACTTCATTGAAATGTAATTACCTGGAAACATTTGCCAGACTTTCAGAGACAATTCATTCTGTTATGAAAGCCAGTGAACAGCACAGAATGTTCTATCTGAGCATCCGAATCAGAAAAAAAGGCTTTTTGTGCATTCTTGGAAATGCAGGAACAAATAGCCAGTATTTTGCTATGATTTTCTGTTGGCTACACAATGGTCGGTTCCGTGGAAATAGTTTTTATTCTTTGTACAAGTGTACTAAAACGAAGAATTTAGAACAGTGCCTGAGGTGAGTGAACTGGCCGCACTGCTCGTTACAAAATAAAGTAGGCCTGATTCTGTGATGGTCTGTAATGCAAACACTATCGCAGCAGCTCTCTCGACAGTGGTTGCGGAAATATGCAAATGCTAATCTCACAACCCTTTGAGCACTTGGTAGTATGGCAGACATAGACTATTCTGGACTGTGCGGGATCAATTTCTTGCTGTACATGTGCGATACAGGCTAAATTGATTTGAACTGTATAGTCCAAATCGAACAGAGATTGACCCTGAATCCCACTGTGTTTACACTACACTACTGTGCTTTACAAAAGAACAACCCTTTTCTATAATCTCTCTCTCTCTATATGACAAGTAAAGGTGCGTACACACAGGGCGATATTTCGACCGGCGATATATCGCTGAGCGATATATTGCTCAATGTCTCCTTTTGATCGGCGACCAGAGATGGTCGCTGATGAAAAAAATATTCAGCTGGTCGCAGGAGCTTGCGCACCCGGCGATTTATCACACTCCCATCACTGGCAATATGGTCGCCAGCAACCATATTGACAGCGATATCAGCCAATATCGCTGCCGTGCGTACACGGCTTAAGTCAAGAAAAGAGATACAGGTAATATCAGTACTTTTTTGTGTGTGTATCCAAATCTTTTTGGATACAATCCAATAGCTTTTACAGAATGATGAGTAACAATGAAAAAACACATTGGGTGAAATTTAATAAGATAAGAGATTCAGAAAGTGAGAGATTTGGTGAGAAATCTCCATTTTTTTTTAAAGCAGCAATCATTCACACTGCAAAACCAGTTTGATTTGGAAGTGTAAATGATTGCCGCTTTAAGAAACCTGGAGATTTCTTACCAAATCTCTAACTTTCTGAATCTCTTATCTTATTAAATTTCACCAATTAAGTCACTAAGCTATATACTGTACATATGAATAAATAGGCTGTGCATTATTGATAGGAATAATGTAAGCCATATAAGTATTACATCACACCTCTGAGGAATACTTTGATAAAAGGAATCCAGCAGAGAAACATAGAACAAAAGATAAAGTATAGAAAGGCTGACTGAGAGGTGTATGTAAGCCGGCCAGATTGTGTTCTCTGAAATAAATGTGAACCTCTATTCAGAGGAGGCGGGACCTATACGTTGCCTATACATCTGTAAGGTGGTCACACACTTATACGATATGGCCTGTTTTCACATGATTTTGACCCATCGTGCACAGCTCCGTGCACATCGGATCCTGTGGCAGACAATGGCCTTGCATACAATACATTGTATGTAAAAGGAGAGAATACAATGTATCGAATATGATCCTGACACTCGAGAACCCAAACAGCTCCTCGGCGAACAGTGGCTGCGGTATCGGTATGCTGCATGTGATACCTCTGCTTAGTGTATGCTGGGCTTAAAGGTAGTTGTCATCACCAACAGTATGGATGTGAACCAGTGGTGCAAGGGATCGGTCTGAAAGTAGGCAAATCTCTACATTTGCTTAACTCTAGAGGGCCCACAATTCCGCTTACATATTCATAAGATGTACTCAGAACACATAAGGTGCAAACACGTGGTAAGATTTTGGCTGTGTCCCCAGGGCTCAGAACCATATAATCTACTCTATTTACTTGAGATTTTGACTTTATTTATATAAGTTGCAGCCTAGCTGGATTGGTTGCTATGGGCAATACCACCCATGGATGTTCAAATATAGTAGACAAGTATGAAGCAGGTGGGGGTGTATGGGACCATGATAGGGGAAGAGGGAAGGTTAGTGGTGGTTGGCTTATTATTTTAGCATGCCGGAGGATCACATGCTTCCAGAAACAGGTCTCACGACAAGGGACCTGGCCTCACAGGATATGGCATTTACAATACCCTCTCTCTGCACTGCACAGAGTACACCCCATCCTCCCTCTATTAATGTTCACAGATTTCTCCCCCTTCCGGCCCAACCAATGACCACCTTTCACACCAATGTATTAGAGGTCATGGGTGTCTCTCTTTTTCATGTTGATATTTTGACCCTATCAACCTTCTGGGGTAGACTTATTGACCGTCTATCTAATATTCCACACCCAGATCATACACAGGTAAAAGGCCAGAATATTAAGTGACAAGCCTTGAGAAAGACCCTGACTTGATAGGGTCGAAACGCGTTGGTGGAACGTTTGTGGCGTATTCATCCGGACAAGGAGGACAGAAGGACCCTTTCCTTTCTGAGGAACCAGTTCTGATACATCTATTGGTAATTGGCCCTCTTGCAGCTTGTTAACCGGATTCATTTTTACCTTGTATATGTTAAGTCTATTGTTTGATGTGTATTAAAAACTGGCTTCACTATTATAAGCCCTTTATTTTTTGCATATTTGGGAGCATCATCAGATGAGACTTCATCATTTGTGTTACAATATGATGGAATGGTAGTATAATTTTGTATTTATACTGTTATTCACCACCCCTTCATAATAGTGCAAATCACACTCTTTTTTTTCACCTGGGGCACCAATTGGAGTAACTTCTTCACTGTCACCTCTCAACATGATCATCTTCAGGAGGAACAAAATGTTCTGCAGCATGGTCCTCATTAATGAGGTCCTCCTTCGTCGGTGATTAACAGAAAGGGAAGGGGTCATTATTGATGATGATGATAACTTTTACTTTCTCTTCTAGTTTGTACAGGGTTTATGAGGGAAGACCAAGAGCAGAGCATTCTGTTGGAAGGTATGTACGGTATGTAAAGATGCTTGAGGCATCAGGTTATGTTATCATTGGTCTGAATTTGAGAATAATTAATCTAGAATGACAGACCAACTGTATCTATAATTGGTGCAAGGTGTGCAGTGCACATGGGCCCCTGGGTCCAAAGGGGCCTATACACCACACATTCTGCAGAAATTTTATTATACTTACCGCACCGTCAGCCCAGCAGAGCTGCAAATATCACTGGACATTTTTGACCCAGCCAGCCAGCAATTCACACATGTGCATTAGGGATGATCTCAGCACACTATTCCTGTAGACCTGTGTCATCTACTGCAAGGGAAATGGGGGCCTGATCATAGCAAGATTGTGCTGCAAGGTGTCAGGCCTGAAGTGTTTGTTGGTGTGAATTTGAAGATGGGTTCCCTTATACATATGTGGATAACCTCAGGTGTGGATGCAGAGCACGGAAGCATGACCAATGATGGAGGAAGCAGGAATAAAAAATAAAATTGTTATTTATTAACATAAACAATGGTAATTACTATTAGAAAGTGTTATGCTGTGTACACATGATGAGATTTGACATTACATTTTGACTATATAGTCAAAAACACACGCAGATCGTAAGCAGATCGTATGCAGATCGCAGAGGTTTTTACCTTTCGATCCCGATGCGTGCTCCCGTGACAGCACAAATCGAAACCCAGATAGACAGGGCAGCAATGACTATATAGTTAAAATCTAATGCTGATTGTATGAATTGTATGTTAAAAGTACAGAGATAGCAAAGATTGCATAGCACTCGAATCTAATGTCGAATAGCAAGGGAATCCCTCTGTGTGTACACACCATTAGTCTTAGAAGAAACAGTAGTAACTGTAAAGTCTTTGGACTCTGGTTTGCCCAAGTATAGAGCCTATGACCGGAATGGAACCAGTAGGGAACGGAATCAGCGAGAGCTGTAGGAGTGTATCGGATATTGGGCCTTATTCATATCCGTTCGGTCCTCCGTGCACCGATGTTGTGCATCTGTGCATGCGTGTTTCTGTGCATGTGCACGGTGAACATTTGGTTCGCCAGGCGTGCGCAGTGGGGGTAGGGGGGATTGGGGCGGAGCAGGACGGGGTCACTGCGCAGCCCCATTACCATATGGGAATGCCCATATTCCAGCAATTCTGTGATGTTCATAACAGTGGTAACAGGATTGGCTGAAAGTAATCATGATACTGAATCCAAGATGGCCACGCCCATAGCTGGAGAATGGAGGGAATTCTGGCTTGTATGCAGCATCGCTGCGGCCTGCAGTAATGATGGAGAGCAGTACTCTGCAACAAAGAGAGAGACAGCCACAGATGAGGCAGGAGAGAGTGCCAAAGTATTGCAGAGAGCGTTACAGTATGGAGCACAGATGCGCCGAAGAGATGCCAGAATGTCCGCAGCATGTATACTTGGATTCACCTCCTGGAAGCGCAATGCAGAGCAAGCCTGGAGGGACACTTAAGGGGTAGGAAAGTGTTTCTAACACCCCAATTCATGACACGAGGTTGCAAAATTAGATGCCGTTGCAACAGCAATTCGCCCCCCCCCCTCACAGCTAACTAAATTGATTTCTAACTCTGTATAAGCATATGTTAATTTTTCATACAAAACCAACAATAAAATTAATACATGTTTCAGAATGATTTAGGGCGGAATGTTCAAACATCCGCAGTCCATCTCTGTCCCCCCTTCGCCGCCCATCGCCTACATAATTATCGCATATGCTCTAACATATGCGATAATTATGGCAAAGGACAGCTCTTGCGTTGAGCTGTCTTTTGCTGTGAGAGCCAGCGGGTGGGTCGCGTTAGAAGCCCATAGGCTTCTATGGGGCATCACCAGATTTTTCTGGCGATGCCTCCTGTCGCGAAAACCCGGCGGGGGATGCTTAGAGCATCCCAAAATGTGGTAAATACCCAGATAACAGGGTTTTTACCACATATTTAGTTTAGAGAATCCCCCCCCCCCCCAATCTCATACAGTAGATTTAAATACTAACATTTGATCCAGTTATTCTAAAATACTAAAGAACAGTCTCTTGTAGCACTCACAAATGTGAAGAACAGGGAGAGAGTAGATAGTGCACAGGTTAATGATTTGAATAGACAGAGTATTTCAACTGTTTATGTAGAACATTAGTCAGACAGATCAAATGTCCCATATTTGAAACCCTCCCAGAGGGTTTGATTTAATAATCAACAATTAAAGCACTCGCAAATGTACCTGCAATCATAGCAATCAGCAGTCCCATTGTTGATTGGCATGATTTAATCAGATTTAGATGTAATTTAAGTAAATGAGTGGGGTCTATTTTAATGGCAGGCCTAATAAAAGGGATCTATATGGATGACCGGTGATCAGGATGGAGGTGGTCAAAATACCAACACTGGCATCTGAAGGTGGGAATCGTTTCAAGGGTCAAGTAAGTATACCCGCCTCCCCCAAACGTAACCCTCCCTTCCTGGAGCATAATCCCCTCCCCTCCGCGCAACCTAACCATATCCCTCCCCCCTTTCCTGGGCTGACCCCGATTCAGGGAAGCTAACTGCATCCCTAATGCATCTATTTGATCCTTCATACACACAGCCCTTCTGCTCCACAGGAGGTTTCTGTCCTCACTTAGCTCGCCTTCTTTCACGTCAGAAATGTTCAGAGCAAGGACCTTCATTAGCTATCCAGATAGAAGGGAGGTGTACAAAATGATGATATTGGGCATAATAAGCATGAACACAGTTTCTGTAGCACACATCTCAGTTCTCCTTAATTCATTAAACACCAGCCATTCTTTGCATTCTAAAAGTTGATTCTAAAAGTTAAACATTTTTGACTGCATGGTTTTAACCCCTTCCTGACGCAGCATGTTTTTGCCTTCCTGACAGAGCCCTTTTTTTCAAATCTGACATGTATCACTTAAGTGGGGATAACTTTTTTTTGCTTTTACTTATCCCAGTGATTTTGAGATTGTTTTCTCGTGACACATTGTACTTCAAGTTAGTGGTAAATTTGGGTCGATACAGTCTGTGTTTTTTTGTGAAAAATGCCAAAATGTCGTAAAAAAATGGAAAATGTAGCAATTTTCAAAATGTTAAATTTTCTGCTTGTGAGACAAATAATCATACCACTCAAAAAAGTTAATAACTAACATAGACCATATGTCTACTTTATGTTTCCATCATTATTTCAACATCCTTTTAATTTTTTTGGACACTAGGAGGCTTAAAATATGAATAGCAAATTCTCAAATTTTCAAGAAAATTTCAAACACTGATTTTTTTAGGGACCAGTTCAGTTCTGATGTGACTTTGAGGGACTTGTATGTGAGACACCCCCATAAATGATGCCATTTCAAAAACTGCACCCCTCACAGTATTCAAAACAGCATTTTGGAAGTTTGTTAACCCTTTAGGTGTTTCACAGGAATTAAAACAAAGTGTAGGTGAAATTTCAAAATTTCATTTTTTTTGCAGATTTTCAATTTTAATACATTTTTCTAAGGAACACAGTAGATTTTACTAGAGAAATGTGACTAAGAATTGATTCCCCCAATTCTTTTGTTTTCATAAATATCCTATATGTGGCCCTAGTGTGCACGTTGACCAAACCACAGGCTTCATAATAGAAGGAGCACCTACTTGATTTTGGAGCCTCCTTTTTATGAGATTATTTTTTAGGCACCATGTAGGTTTCTAGGCACCATAAGATGCTAAAAGTTAGGAACCCCCCCACAATTGGCCCCATTTTGCAAACTACACCCCTCAGGGAATTCATCTAGGGGTATAGTGTACATTTCAAACCCCCAGGGTTTTCACCAATTGTGGTACAACTAGGCTGTGAAGATGAAAAATTACATTTTTTACACAAAACTGCAGTTCTGGCTCAAAATTTTTCATTTTCACAAGGAATGAAGGAGACAAAGCACCCCAAAATCTGTGCCCCAATTTCTCCCGAGTACGGCAATGCCTCATGTGTGACCAAAAAATGGCAGGACTCAGAAGGGAAGGAGTGATATTTGGATTTTGCAGCACAGATTCTGGTGGAATGTTGGTGGGTGCTATGTCGCATTAGCAAGACCCCCGAAGCACCAATACAGTGGAACCCCCCCACAAGTGACCCCATTTTGCAAACTACACCCCTCAGGGAATTCAACTAGGGGTATAGTGTACATTTCAAACCCCCAGGGGTTTCACCAATTGTGGTACAACTGGGCAGTGAAAATGAAAAATTAAATTTTTTACACAAAAATGCAGTTCTGGCTCAAAATTTTTCATTTTCACAAGGAATGAAGGAGACAAAGCACCCCAAAATCTGTGCCCCAATTTCTCCCGAGTACGGCAATGCCTCATATGTGACCAAAAAATACCAGTTGGGTGCATGGCAGGACCCAGAAGGGAAGGAGTGATTTTTGGATTTTGCAGCTCAGATTCTGGTGGAATGAATGGTGGGTGCTATGTGGCATTAGCAAGACCCCAGGGTATATATAAAAAAAAAAAACCTGCACCCCCAAAAAGTTGCTGATCAGTTAATTTATACTGATCAGCACAAAAGGGGGGGGGGCAGCAGGGGGGGCAGCAGTCAGTTGCACAGGCAGCACAACCTTTGGTGCAACTGACAGGTATATATATATAAAAAAAAAAAAACCCTGCACCCCCAAAAAGTTGCTGATCAGCACAGATATACTGATCAGCACAAAAGGGGGGGCAGCAGACACAAAATATAGCACTCTCTGTCACTATCTCTCACTATCTCTCACTATCTCTCACTATCTGTCACTCTATGACACTGCAGCAGCAGCACACAGGAAGTCACAAGATCCAGGAAGCATCCAGCTGCTGGCAGCACGCTACCAGCGGTGATCAGGTAAGTATCAGGCAAGGATCAGGTCAGTATCACGACAGATTGGCACGGTGACCGCTCTGCACGCAATTCCAGACCGGAATGGCGTCTGCAGCGCAGTCACCGTTAGTTTAAATCACGCGCCATGGCTATGATCGGTCCGTCGTTCCGACGGACCAATCACAGCCTTGGGGGCAGGTGGGGTGAGGTGTGGTCATCACCGGTGACCCCCTCACACCTGGCGGTGATTGATCCCTGTGTTACCGAGCGTCTGATTCGCGTCTGATTCGCGTCTGATTCGCCGGTAACACAGGAAAACGCTGCGATTGGTTGTTCACATTGAACAGCCAATCGCAGCGATCGCCGACGGGGGGGAAGCATCGCCGCCCCCCCTGGGCATGCTGGGACATGTCTGCTGTCAGGGACAGCAGACATCGTCCCTCTGTCACCGCGTCCCTAGACGCGGTGACAGTTTAAAGTCATGACGTATATATATACGTCATGTGTCGGGAAGTACATCCCGGCCATGACGTATATATACGTCAAATGTCGGGAAGGGGTTAATATACAGGCAATTGACACCATCATCATCAAGAAACAGCTGTATGTGCTATTGGAGGACGGTTGGACCCTGCTGTACTTCTACATAGATCAAAAATGTCACCTTGTGCATGAATGTCATTATACTGGGGACATGCTTAGCACTCCAGGAGATACTGGATGTTCCCCCTGTCCATACAGTAGCTCTTGTGAATAGCTGCAGCTAACATGCGCATGGCATCTATGCATCATCTATTCCGCTAAGCAGCGCAGCGAGTAAACTCATGGACCCTGAAACCAGCAGAGTCTGGTAGGTATGATTCTGTTATACAGCTCTGTGGCTTCCTTCTTGCCTCCATTCTCCTGAGCACATGGCCCGGCCGCCCAGTGTATATGGCCCGGTGATGAGCGCTGCTGTGCGCTCCCGCAACATCGCTGGGAAAGCCGCTCATCTGCTGGTTATACCAGCAGATGAACGGCTTTCAGGATGGCTTTGCATAGCGCTCCGCTATGCAACACCGTCCACCCTCCTCCATTGGCGCGGGCAGGGGGAAAGCTGCTCAGTGTGTCATCATCGCTGTCCATACACGCTGGGCATAGACGCCCAGTATGTATGGACCTTTAGTTTGAGATTGCTACACCTCCTGCAGCAACTGTACATAAGCTTTATGCCCCTGTATCTGGGTTTATTGCCCTGCAGAAAGTTCAGCCAACATTTTTATTAATGGCTCCATAGTAGCCTGCATTTCCCGTTTAAGGGAAAACGTAAGCTGTCTACACACGGGGCGATATATTGCTCAGTGTCTCCTTTTCATCAGCGACCAGAGATGGTCGCTGATGAAAGGGAACCTCTGCCAGGGGAGCCGCAGAGGGAATCAGCTGGTTGCAGTAGCAAGCTCCTGCGACCAGCGATCATAAAGGGGCTAAAAACAATTTATAGCCGGTGCACACTCCAATCGCTGACAATATGGTCGCTCAGAGACCATATTGCCAGTGATTATAGCCTGTGTTTGTGCACCTTTAGGAGGCTTGATACAATGGGCCAGACTCACAAAACAGATTTAGCTTAGACCTGCCTTCTTCACTGGCCACTTAACAAAAAACAGCAAATAATATTTTATGCTATGGTGGCCCTTTAAGGCTGGCTGCCACTCATACAACCTCCAACAATTCCAAGTTGCCCTTCTATTTTGAGTCAGGCACAAACTGAGGAGGTTTAACAGGCTAATCAGATAAATAGACAAGCAAAAAATGTTGCCAACTGCTTTACCAGGGTTCCTGCCGGTTGCAATGTCGCCAAATGTGACACCTGCACCGGTTAAAGATGAAGTTTTTTTTTTATTCTCTGCAGATAGACAGCATTCCAGGATAACAGACTGGCATTTACGGCATGACAGTCCCCAGGTTATAGCAATAGCCGTTCTCACTATAAGGGTACTTCCAGATTATCCCTAACAGAATCCCCGGACCCCATCAAGCCTACTGCTGAAACACTAACCATAATTGAGAACACCAACCTTCTGTCTTGAACACATATCAGGAAGCACCAGGTGCTGCTAATCAGCAAGTGATTCACAATACATAACAGGTTGGATCTTCCTAGCCTTGCTGTTGCTGTTCTAAATACTGGACTGGATCGTCCACATTACCCTCGTGTGGAAGTACAGTATGCTGTCACTGCCACAATTGTCACTTCTGAAAAAGTTGTCTCTGCAGTGATACTCTTGTAAAAGAGCATGTTGAACACCTGTGAAAGCTTGTTTAAACTCGCAGTGAGCTTAAACCATAATTATCACTAGAGATAATTATTTAATGATTACTAGACCCCTCAATGTAACAAATATGTAAGAATGAGCACCGTGTCATGTTCAGTAGATATGCTTGCGCTTGCACATCTTGCTGTACTACAGTAGTTACCTGAGATTATACCTTCAAGGTTGTCTATTACATAGTTTCTGCAATTTACATTATCTTGTAAATGGCATAATGGACTATTTCTTATTGCTCCATAAAATACTTAAAAATGAGAGGCATTCATAAACACAAGTACCAAAACATAACAATTTATTATGATGTTTTACTTGTTCTATCTTTTAAAGTCCCTAAACACTCACCATTAAGCTAATGGAACGATGTAACTGCCAGATGCTTTCATAACAAATCTTGTTTAACATAAAAGTTAAAATTGTCATGATTTAGGAACCAGAGATAATAAGTGTTGAGGTCATAGCTGTCCTGAGTGTGTAGTTGGAGGGTATTTAAAGAACTACAGCATAATGCAATAAATTTATGAGCACTGTTCAAAGCTCTTAGTGCTTAGAATAAAACATTTAAGAGACGTAAAACATTAATATGTGGCATGTGTTGGCAAGGTACACAAAAAACCCCATTCATTGACTGCAGCTCAGCTGAAGGCACACCATCTACACTGAATTCTTAGTTTATCCAGCCTCAGCGAGGTTATGACTCTTTGTGGCAGTTTATCATGCATCCTGTTTTTATTTGTATTGGAAATAAAATAAAGTCTTTCTCAGGGATGGAAAGAAATATTAGCAATTGTAGCTTATGGGACCCTGTAGTCTGATTTTAGTGATTTTCAGCCAAGTATTAAAGAAGCTACAGTTTTAAGGTTTATTTACCGAAAAATCATAGGCACATACCTCTTCCGTTAATTGGCTGCTCTATCACTAATAATCTTTGTTCCTCCTAACATTGGGCCTTATTTTGGTTCATTCTTTCTGACAAAATCCTTCTTAGATGGGCAAAACCATGTGCACTGCAGGTGGGGCAGATGTAACATGTGCAGAGAGAATTCGATTTGGGTGGGGTTTTACTTCAAAGTGAGATCTATATTGCAGTGTAAAAATAAAGCAGTCAGTATTTTCCCTGCACAGAAACAAAATTACTCACCCAAATCTAATTCTCTCTGCACATGTTACATCTGCCCCCCCCTGCAGTGCACATGGTTTTGTCCATCTAAGAAGGATTTTGTCAGAAAGAATGAACCAAAATAAGGCCCATTGTTAGATAGTTATAGGGATCCTCTGTATCATCTATTTGCTGAGTTTTGGGGAAAGGGGAACGTGGGGCAATCAGTCGCACAGGTTTTATCAAAGCAGTATTGTTCTCATTTACCCTCAGTGTATTTGTACATCGGTTGGTTAACCGTGAGTAGGGAGGGTGTGCTACCACTGGACACAGGTTTGACAATTTTTGGAAAGAAGAGAAAGTATGTCTCTGTGTGGTGCACAGGTTATTAAGAAAGTAAAATGTAACTTTTATTTGGATATGTTTAAAAGAATGTAGCGAAATATAGACAGACAGTGACACATAAAGACACACACAGTGTAGGTTTAAAAAGGATAGAAATCCTTACTCAGTGTGATCCAACTCAATATCCTCCTAGATGTTGGTTAGATTCTATGTATTAGTAATAATGGTTTATTGTACAGTTTTCCACAGTGGAATTTTGTGCGTTTAAGTCGCCTATTACTGATCTGCTGGTAACAAAATAATCTGGGTTTATGTTCCCCTGTGATGTTACTGATCAGATTACTTCACTTCACAAATAGGGTAGGCAATATGGTGCCCCGCGGGTCACCCCTCAAGCAGTGCGTGTCTGGTGAGATCTGCCGTCTCTGCACCAGCACTGCGCGCCGCAAATGAGAGGGAGAGCCGCGTCAATGAGGACGTGTACCCTGCAGAGGAGCTCCGGCGTGTTAGAGTCAGCGCCGGAGATCTCCGTCTGTTAGGAGTCAGATCTGAGCGCTGCGGACGTCACGCAAGTAGCGCCTCTGACTGAGCGGTCCAGTGAGAACTGGCATACCGCTCCGACTAAACGATTTTAAGCTAATACAGATCAAAATACATGTAATAGGGATTACATGTATTTTGATCTGTATTAGCTTAAAATCGTTTAGTCGGAGCGGTATGCCAGTTCTCACTGGACCGCTCAGTCAGAGGCGCTACTTGCGTGACGTCCGCAGCGCTCAGATCTGACTCCTAACAGACGGAGATCTCCGGCGCTGACTCTAACACGCCGGAGCTCCTCTGCAGGGTACACGTCCTCATTGACGCGGCTCTCCCTCTCATTTGCGGCGCGCAGTGCTGGTGCAGAGACGGCAGATCTCACCAGACACGCACCGATTGAGGGGTGACCCACGGGGCACTATATTGCCTACCCTATTTGTGAAGTGAAGTAATCTGATCAGTAACATCACAGGGGAACATAAACCCAGATTATTTTGTTACCAGCAGATCAGTAATAGGCGACTTAAACGCACAAAATTCCACTGTGGAAAACTGTACAATAAACCATTATTACTAATACATAGAATCTAACCAACATCTAGGAGGATATTGAGTTGGATCACACTGAGTAAGGATTTCTATCCTTTTTAAACCTACACTGTGTGTGTCTTTATGTGTCACTGTCTGTCTATATTTCGCTACATTCTTTTAAACATATCCAAATAAAAGTTACATTTTACTTTCTTAATAACCTGTGCACCACACAGAGACATACTTTCTCTTCTTTCCAAAAATCATCTATTTGCTGGCATATACAGGTTGAGTATCCACTATCCAAAATGCTCGGGAACAGAAGAATTTTGGATAACGGATTATTCCGTATTTCGGAATATTTTTATCTTTCATTGATGTATCTTGTGGTATCTTGCATTTATGTTGTACAAACACGTACTATCTCAGGCACTGACCTTGAATGACAAGAAATCATTTTCTTGCACATATTTAGTGTCAGTTACATATAATTTCCCCAGTAATGCCAGTTTCATACCATGTCCCCAGTAGTGCCAGTAACATATCATTTACCCAGTAGTGCTGGTACAAATGTCCCCAGTAGTGCTTTTAGCAAGAATTTTTTTTTTTTTTTCACATTCTGGAAACTATAGTTTTCGGAATAATTTGGATAACATATTTGGATAAGGGATACTCAACCTGCATTTCAAATACAGTAGAAGTCTGCTTCTCCATAACTTGTCCATACACTCAGCCATATACGAAGCGATACAGGAACAGAGGCCGATAGCAGTATTTGTGTGGCACTTTAGCAATGAGCAAGTCTGGGTGGCAAGTTGAATGATCTGTCACCTTTCTAGCTTTAGTTGAGTCTCTGATCATGTCCTCCAAATACATATTCTCCAACCCTTTTGATCAACTGAAAGTATGGTAAGATCCACCATCCTCTCATTCCATAACAGTTAGATGTCGCTGTAGCTCCTCACCATCACCTAACTCAGTTACACAAACTTACACATGGGGGATCTCGCTTAGGTGCCCATACACCCTGTGATATTTTCTGTACTAGATCCTATCGCACAAGTGATGTGCTACAGCAGCAGCCTGCTTTTTGTACAAGATGCAATGCAATCTAGTACAAAAAGTACATGCCACACATACTTTATGCGCTGTGTGATGTGATGTGTGTAGGAGTGCGCATCACACCCGAACATTGCTCTGTGTATGGGCAGCTTTACACTCTCCCGCAATCCTTGTTATTCACATACAATATGCACCCACACAGTATTTCTTCAGTGCACGATTTGGGGGAACTGCATGACACAGGGATGAAATCATCCTGAAGCCCAGGAAGGTGGCAAATAACATTGTGTAACAGTATGGAGGGCTACTAGTGGTTATAAGCAAAGTATCTGAGTTTCCTAAAAGGTGATAAATGTAACAGTGGAAAAATGATAGTGAGTATGTAAGTAAACATTGATCACCAAATTAAAGCCTAGAGCTACAGTATTTCGGTCTAGAGAAAAATCTTCTGTAATGTGATTTCTAATAATTTTTTAATCAAGTTAAAAAATTATTGGAAATAACCACTTCCCATCTATAAAACAATCCCATCTATAAAACAATCCAAAATACACGTGCAACTTTTCTAAACCCATTTTTTAGCTTTTTAGAAAAAAATCAAAAAAATGACAATACTTTATTGGTCACAATATGCTAACTGAATGCCTCCAAGTGCATGATTATTCAATATTTCCCTCTACTTTACATATACACATCCGCTGAAAGTAAAATCCATGTAAACTTCCATTGAGACCTGTGTTATCATGGTTTCTCCTATTGAATAACAAGTTGCAACCTTGGGATGTACATCCGTGTTTAGAAATTCTCATCTATCTTGTGGATAAATAAATTAGCTTCATAAATATAATACTTCAGTAGGATGGAAATTTGAAGTGAATGACTTGTGACCATCTGGCCTGCCAATCCCTGAGAAGATTTAAGGTGGAATTCAATTAGATGCCTTAATTTACAGAAGACTAATTGAACTGTTGGAGCTATTCAATAAAAGTCAGCAGGATACAGTCAGCAAGGATTTATTTTCAAGCCTGTAATCCATGTTAAATGGCCTGATTGCTGGTGCCACAAACATGTTAACCCCTAGGTCCAGGAAATTATACCTTATTCTATGGGTTAACACACTTTTAGGGATAAATTTACGAAAGCTTCTAAAAAGGAAAAGAGGTGATGTTGCCCATTACAACCTGTCAGATTCTGTCTATCATTTTCTAGGATGCAATTGGGAAATGATAGACAAAAACTAATTGGTTGATATGGTAAACATCACCTCTTTTCATTTTTAGAAGCTTTATTAAATTTACCCCTTATAGTTCGAGGCTACCACCCTTTTTCACTCACTGTAAATGTCCATAATTACTTGCCTCCCATTTTAGTAATATTAACATTGTGAAATACATTTTAGATTACATTTAATAATATATGTCACACTGTGCATTTGACCAATTCACAGTATTTGCTGCACTTCGCATGTTAAATGCCACACTGCGCATATTGACAATTCACAATAAATGCCACACTGCGCATGCTGCCAATTCACTGCACATGTTGCCAATTCACATTATATGCCACACTGTGCATCTGGGTTCCGCCAGTCATTTCTCACACTCTAAATCCCGACTGTCAGTAGTCTGACAGGGGGGTGAACGTCAGAATCCCGACTGTCGAAAAGTCATCCGGCACCTGTACATCTTGCCAATTCACATTATATTCCACACTGCACATCTTGCCAATTGACATTATATGCCACACTACGCATCTTGCCAATTCACATGATATGCCACACTGCGCATCTTGCCAATACCCATTATATGCCACACTGTGCATCTTGCCAATTCCCATTATATTCCACACTGCACATCTTGCCAATTGACATTATATGCCACACTACGCATCTTACCAATTCACGATATGCCACACTGCGCATCTTGCCAATAACCATTATATGCCACACTGTGCATCTTGCCAATTCCCATTATGCATGTTGCCAATTAACATTATTTGCCACAATGTGCATGTTGCAAATTAACATTATATGCCACACTACGCATGCTGCCAATCGACATTATATGCCACACTGTGCATGCTCCAATTCACAATATATGTCACACAATTTTATGCCACATTGTTCATACTGTCAATTAACATTATATGTTAAACTGCATATGCTCCATTTCACATATGCCACACTGTACATGCCTGCATTTCACATTATAAGCTGACACAGTCTCACCAAATGAAATGATATGCCAAACTGTAGTACACGTTGAGTATCCCTGATCCGAAATGCTCGGGACCACAAGCATTTTGCATAAGAGATTTTTTCGGATTTTGGAAAAAAAAAATGTCATACTTACCTGGTCCCCTGGTGGTGCCCCGATGGTCCCCCGATGTCCACAGTGTCCCCCGATGTCCTTCAGGATCCTCTTCAGCGGCATCTCCGGTCCCATGGCGCGTCGGTGATGTCACCGGTGTGTCCGCACTTTTGCACATTACACCTCTGGGCCCGGAGAGGATCCTGGAGACTGCCATGGACATTGGGGGATGAGGTAAGTATGAATAAAAGGGGCTGGGGAGGAAAAAAAAAATCCAATACAAAATATTCCGAAAAACCACGGTTTTCGGTATATTTCGTTTTTTGGAATACACAGATAACTAACTTGCTGATTTTTATCTTCCATGAATGCTGAAGCAGCTCCAGAACTGACTGAAGGAGAGGGAGAGGTGGGCCAACAGACGGGAGCAACACTTGCATCATTTATAATGCTGGGTGAGGCAACACTGGCCTGGCATTGTGCTCCTCTGAGAAGAGTCCCATTACTTGTCAAGCCCAGAGGTCTGCAGTAGTTTTGGTTATGGCCAAGATCGAGTTCCCTGTGCTATTGGCAAATGCATCCTTCCAAGATGCAGTCACAGCTCACTTGCACTCACTATACACCTGAAGTCCCAAACTTTCACATCTGTCCAAAACATTAAAAAAACAAAACTGGTTTTATAGCAGTAAAATGAAAACAAATTCTGTGAAACATACCACACAAAATTGCTGATATTTACTAATGAATCCTAAGCATCTGAAAAATGTTCTAGAACATTAAACTAATTAGTGATGTTCTATAATGCAATGTGCAGTTGGAGTGATGACGTAATGTGTTTGGATAACTGGTGGTGTGTTCTCAGGAAGCTACAATAAAATACAAAATACACAGTCTGGGCAGATGTTTGGTAAATTGGTCTTCATTCTTGAGGAACAGGTTTGTAAACGCAGTATGCCTATGCTGTTGTGGGCCCTTAAAGAGGATAAAAAAATAACCAGAAATTACTGTTTCAATGTTACTTTTAAGACATTTTCTTTTCAATCTCTAATGTATTTAGGCAGGGTGAAAAATCACAGACAATACATTTTTTAGTGATAAAAGTTAGCTTTTCATGTTAGCTTAGCTTTACTTGTTAACACTAAACCTTGTTGGTTGGTATGACAAATCATGTTTAATATTCTGTACAATGAATCATTAGCTGAGAAGATGCCACAGCAAACAAGAATGTCAATAGAGATGACTTCTACCCATTTCCTTACATTAAAATGATAGCCTTCATTTGTAAGACAGATGAAGACCGTAGGGAGCAATATAGAGACTGAAAGGGAACTCGCTGCAGAGTTTATAGATGATCATCACAATGGTTTAAGATTTAGATAAAACACTGCTATAAGTAGATTCAAAATATGATATACAGGTTGAGTATCCCTTATCCAAAATGCTCGGGACCACAAGCATTTAGAATAAGGGATTTTTCCAGTTTTTGGAATATTTTTTTTAACACAGTTACCTGGTCCCCTGGTGGTGCTGGTCCCCCGGCATCCAAGGCAGCCTTCAGGAGATGCCGCTGAAGAGGATCCTGAAGCCCGCCATGGATGCCAGGGAACGTGGTAAGTATCAAAACAGGGCCAGTGGGGGGAAAATAACCAAAAAAACCCCCCAAGAAAACGAAATATTTTGAAAAAACCCTGCGGTTTTTGGAATATTTCGGGTTTTGGATATTCGGATACGGGATACTCAACCTGCAGTTGCAATAACATCTTTATTAAAAAAAAAACATATCCATCAATAATAAGTAAATTTGCATTTCCATGTACTAAAATTAAAGAAATAAATACACATATTTGATTATGCATTACTATGGTAAAAATCATTAATGCAATGCATTAAAAATCATAGACAGTACATGCTAGATATCAAAAGATCTTTGCTGCATACATGTGGTAAGCCTTTTATTTGACCAAATTGTGACAGGCTTGCCTACTTTCTGGCTCTCTCTGGGAGAATGCAGCCAGATGGACGGGGCTATTCCCATCATTTGATCCTACAGACCCCCCCGTCATGGGGCAACCCTCCCAGACAGCTTTCCGGGAGGATTTCCCCCTTTTCCGGTTGCCGGTAGGGGACCTGATTTCTGGGACCCTCCTGGGAAGAGGTGGAAGTCACAGGACGCAAGGTCGAGGCTGTACAACTGGTGTGGAAGAACCTCCCAAAAATTAAAGAGCACTTTTAGGGTAAACACTTCAACTCGGACGACGAGGTGAAAGCTGACGTTTGATCCTGGTATTGAAAAAAAACACCAGCTTTCTTCTCTGACGGGTGTGCCCGACTCGTTAAGCATTGGCACACATACGTAGAAAGGGATGGGGACTACATTGAAAAGTGAATAATGAAAAAAAAAAGTGTTCAAAATTAGGTGAATGATGTAGGAATTACAATGGTTTCTATATGTGCTTTCCACTTTTTAAGGGACCAAAAGTAATGGGACAATCAACTCAAAAGTTATTTCATGGACAGGTGTGGGCTATACCCTTGTTATTTCATCCTCAATTAAGCAGGTAAACGACCTGCAGTTGTTTCCAGGTGTGACATTTCCATTTGGAATCTATTGCTGTCGACTCTCAATATGAGATCCAAAGAGCTGTCACTATCAGTGAAGCAAGTCATCATTAGGCTGAAAAAAACAAAACAAATCCTTCAGAGAGATAGCAAAAAAAACATTAGGTGTGCCCAAATCAACTGTTAAAGAATGAACTGAAAAAAGAATGAATGAAACGGAGAGCCCGGCAACACAAAGAGACCCGGAAGACCACGGAACACCACTGTGGTGGATGACAGAAGAATTACTTACGTGGTGAAGAAAAACCCCTTCACAACAGTTGGCCAGATCAAGAACACTCTCCAGGAGGTAGGTGTATATATGTCAAAGTCAACAATCAATGGAACTGGTTCCCTTGTATATATTGATAATGTGACTGCTGACAAAAGCAGCAGGATGAATTCTGAAGTGTTTCCCGGCAATATTATATGCTCATATTTAGTCAAATGCTTCAGAACTCATTGGATGGTGCTTCAGAGTGCAGATGGACAATGACCTAGAGCATTCTGCAAAAACAACCAAAGAGTTTCTTAAGGAAAATACAGTAAGTGGAATGTTATGCCATGGGGAAGTCAATTACCTGACCTGAATCCGATTGATCATACATTTCACTTGATGAATACAAAACTGAAGGGAAAATGCCCCAATAACAAGAAGGAACTGAAGACATTTGAAGTAGATGCCTGGCAGAACATCACCAGAGATGAAACTCAGCATCTGGTGATTTCTATGCATTCCAGACTTCAAGTTGTAATTGAATTGCAAAGGATTTGCAACATACTGTAGTATTAAAAAGTGAAAGTTTGATTTAGGATAATTTAGTTTGTCCGAGTACTTTTGGTCCCTTTAAAAGTGGGAGGCACATATAGAAACCGTTGTAAATCTTAAACTGTTCACCTGATTTGGATGTAAATATCCTCAAATTAAAGCTGAAAGTCTGCAGCTAAAGCACATCTTGTTTGGTTCATTTCAAATCCATTGTGGTGGTGTATAGAGCCCAAAATATGAGAATTGTGTCAAAGTCCCAGTATTCATGGACTTGACTGTATCTATCAGTATTAGTAATTCAGAATAATTCACCATAGATTAGGTATCCAATTGCAAGATTAATTTAGGTTTATAGGCTATACCAATCACTCCTCTTATGGGGTAAAATAATGCCCTTGGTCTCAGGGTTTTAGATTAAATCCACCAGATTATGCAATGTTATCACAGTGTGAAAGGATAATAGATTCCTTTAATATTTTAGCAGGTCACACATGTGTATCACAAGATTTAAAAAAAGCGCATATATAAAGTAGTTTGTTCTATCATTCATTCTTCCTAGTTTAAACAGTAATAGTTTCAATGTTATAACAGTGTCAGAACATATGACAACATGCTTGAGTATGCCCTGGACAATGGTACCATTAACAAAATATTTATATGAATATCCTGAAGTGATTAACCCTAACGTGGTTACATAGCTATGCTACCAAAAGTATGCAAGAGCAGGAAAAAAATAGTAGGAAGGCCCACTTTCTCTGGGATGGAAAGCAAGCTATTTCCTTAATAGATACGTTTATATATTTGTCCCTAGTCTTCCATCGTACAACATAATATGTCAAGTGAGACAAAGAATTGTTGTAATCAAGTATACACACACCAGAGGCCTTTTTACGCTATTGACTATTATGTTAACATGGAAACACACTATGATTGTACATATTGTCTTAAACTGTTGGAATTTGTATTTAGTAAGAACTTTTTCACAGCAATGGAAATTTTTTCCTTCAGCTGCAGGGCACTGCTATGGGCACTATCTTCGTGCAAATTTATGCTAATTTATACATGGGTTTGTTGGAAAAAGAACATGTTTTTACTGAGGTTGCTAAACAACATACCCAAAACATCCTTCTTTGGCTGAGATTCATAGATGATCAACTTTTTCATCTTTGATGTAGCAAAAGATCTCCATCATTTGATTAAAATATACTTTAATCCTTGTATTAATTTTTCAAATATGGAAATTTACAATTATGCTGCAGTTTGCTGGCATATTAAGGATCGGATCTTTCGCTCTGATACGTGATACTATATAAATGAAAAATCTTTTCTTAAAACTACAGTCCCAATTTGTTTTCTACATTTTAATAGATTTGAAATCCCATAAGAGTTATTGGATAATAACCTGCAACAAATGGAATCTTTATGCTTCTTACTCTTTATTTATTCTATTGCTAGACAATATAAACTTTCGACAAGGATTAGCCTCTACCCCTTTTAACAGGTGTGCAGCAGAAGGTCTTACTACAGTTCATCAACTTACTAATCAACAGGAATGTCGTAACCTTACTTTCTGTCACGCACACTCCAAATATTCTTTTATACAAATTTACAACTTAGCCATTCTTCAAGCCAAACACTATGGGTGACATTTAATAGAGATCGATGTCGTGTTTTTTGTGATTTTTATCGCAAAAACGGCCATATCGCACTTTTTCCCGAATTTGCATAATTAATGAGATGCGAAAAATAGTATGTAATAAAGTTTTACTTTTCTGTGCGTGTGCTTTATTTTAACATTCTTTTTACAGGTGGACTACAAGTCCCAGCGGGCCCATTAATGCCCCGCATGCTGGGACTTGTGGTTCTCCAAGTACCAGCATGCGGGGGAGGTCTGCTGGCACTTGTAGTTCTCCTGTGTTAAGCAATGTTAGGAATGTGAATTTAACACTATCAGGCCGGCGTCCAATGGCCAGGGACGCCGGTGACAGCCCCGAGCTTCAGCCCTGGACAGGTGAAGCCTGGGGGGGGGCCCTTTATTGGGGGGGTCCCCACTCCTCCAGGTACCCCGTCCAAGGCTGACCAGCCACGGTGCTCATGGTACGGCCGGGGGACTTTGTGTAAAAAGTGTCTCCGGCTGTGGCATGACACTGCGGGCTGTTGGAGCCCGGTGCTGGTTTCAAAATACGGGGGACCCCCAGATTTTTTGTCCCCCGTATTTTTGGAACCAGGACCGGTCCAAGAGTCCGGGGCTGGTTTCAGAAATACGGGGGACCCCTACGCTTTTTGTCCCCCGAATTTTTTGAACCAGGTCCGGCTCAATGAGCCCGGGGCTGGTTATGTACAGGAGGGGGGACCTCACGCCATTTATTTTTTCACAAAATTGCACATTTTACAAAAATCGCACCTTTCATGACTAAAAAAATCGCACTTTTCATCCCGAAAATCGCCCTATATCGCACTTTATCGCACTTTTCATGCCGGAATACACACCTCATTAAATATGCAAATTCACGGCAAAAAGGCGATATAGGGCGATTTGAGCAAAAATCGCATTTTGCTAAAAACGGTAAACCCACTAAATCTCGCCCTACGTGTCTAAAGTAATATCTTATCTCTCTCCCATGAACTGGATGCACTGGCTGGACTCGGCTTTTCAATCCTCAACTAATACTAAAGGTGATATTTCTCTGTTTTATACATTATGAACTCCATATTATGAAAGATACTATGAAACTTTTATAACAAGGTGAGAGACACTTCCCTAATCTTAGTGAAACCACTATCGTTCTTCTAAATGTTCTTTCATTTTTTTTTCACAGAGGATACTTCTCCCCATCCCGTTGTAATCTTATAGGAGTACAGTATCTTCTGCATCGACTTGTTTAAAATGTGCCAGACCTGACGCTACTCTATACCATTGTCTGTGGGATTGTATTGGGCTTCAAGTAAAGCATTTAGCAATCTCTGATATAGTACATTTTTTACCACTATCTCCAGAGTGGGTCATCTTTGGTTTATCAACAACATCAAAAGTTTCCTCAGGTTGTCGTAAGTTATTGTTAATCCTTTCAGCAGTGGCGAGGAAAAGCTTTCTTCAACAATGGATACATCCCACCCCTCCTTCTTTACAAATGTTTCATGAGAATTTTTGGCACTTGTTTCCTAGCACGGCACCCGTCGGGGTTGATCGCATGCCTTAAGTTAAGGTACTTAAGGCATGCGATGGACGCGATGGACCCGATTTTCTGTCACTTAGAAGCTTAATTGCCGGTAAAAGTGAAAATCACATTGATTGCGTCCATCTTGGCCACTGATAAGGGACCGTGATGCGACCGACGCGATTTTCCCATAGGGAACAATGTTAAATTATTTTTAAAGTGAAAATCGGGTTGATCGCGTCGGTCGCGGGCCATTATAATGGCCCGCGATGCGATCAACACGATCACCCCGATTTTACATAGGTGACAATGTGACAATTCACATTGAATATGTTTAAAAAGTATGTTTAATGCCCCCCCCATTTTTAACGCCACCCCGCTATACATTGATTCCAATGTAAAAATCGGGTCGATCGCATCGCATGCGATTTGGTTGGCATGCGACGCGATCGACGCGATTTTTCCGACCCGATGGGTACAATTAAAATCGATGGCGCCGTGCTAGGAAACAAGTACCAAATTTTTTTTATGTGTTTAAGATGGACTGGATGGAGACTTCATTGCATAAAAAACAACGCTTTCATTTTTCTTACAAATTTGGGAATCTTTGACACTTTAGGGGAGTATGCAATGTGTCGCCACTATTTCCGACATGGGAAATAGAGGCGGCTCCCTAGTCAATGCTGTCATTATCGACAGCATTGATGCGGGATCACGGCAGAATGGGCCCGACTTCAGAAGCTGTCGGGCCCATTCTGCCGATAACGGCCGTGGATTGTCATGATCCACGCCCCTTTTTCACCCATTGGCAGGCGGGACATTGAATCCCGTCTGTCATTATGCGGTTGATCTGACCAGGATCACGGCTGTCGGCGGGGTTCGACAGCCATGATCCCAGATTGCATACCCCCTAGATATTTCATTAAAAAACTAATTCATAGCTGTTTTAAAATGACACTATGGTTTGAGTCTAATATTTTTTTATCTGATCCTTCCATACAATTCTATTGATATCCTGTATTACATATAGGGTATTGGGTATTTTTGGACCACAGGCGATTCCTCTCTCTCTATCTTCTCTTCTTTTTCTTCCTATCTCTTTGAATTTTATGTTTTATTATATATAAATATATATATGGTGCACATCCAGTATAAATGATATCAGTCCCGAAAGGGATGTCACTCAGAGATTTTTTAAATGAATACACGTGACAACTGTAGTGTGGTCAGCGTTTCAGGGGAATTAGCCCTTTTATCAAGGTCTTGATAAAAGGGCTAATTCCCCTGAAACTTTGACCACACTACAGTTGTCACGTGTATTCATTTAAAAAATCTCTGAGTGACATCCCTTTCGGGACTGATATATATATATATATGTACAGCGTGATTATTTCATAAATCTGAGTGCCGCAACTCCCGTTGACATATACCCTCTACTTCTTTGATGGCACCAGGGAAATTTTATTCCTAAGAGCAGAGTGCCAGCTTCTCCAGTGGAAATATATATATATATATATATATATATATATATATATATATATATATATATATATATATATTGGTTGAACAAACTAGCAATAATTCTGCATTCTTTACATTTTACAGTATACAGCCATTTCACTTTATAAATGGTTCATACATTCTGTACTTGATGTTACAAAAAAAATATATACACTTCAATCTCACTATGGAAATGCACCAGAAAGAGATTTGATTTCTGGATTTGATGACCTCTGTCAGGGAGGATTAATGGCTTGCTTCCTATATCCATTGGAAGAAAACTGCAACCATCAGTATCCAGGATTTAACAAAAAAGAGCATTTTTTTTTGTTCTGCACTGAAATCCTCTATATAGGATGAACCTTTAGGTTTCCAAACTTATAGTTTTCTGTTATAAGGTAAAACCAACAGTATTCTGATGACTTCTCATCCCCAACATCGATTATCAGGATGGTGTATATTTGACAACCCACAGGAATTGTACTAAAGATCAAACCTTTGAGAAGAGATCTTTAGAACTCAAACAATAACTTATAGCAAGAGGCTCTGATAAGAAAGCATATGAATCAGCAAGAACAACAATTCATGATTCATTGATTTATCTGAAGGAGAAACCATAGACAGGAGAATAAGACAGGAGAATGAACCCTTACAAATTATGGGCATGTATACCTAAGAAAGTCAAGAGATCAAATGAATTCTAAAAAAAATATATTTGCATGTACAGTATTACAGTTGGACCCAGACCTAGCCACAATCATTGGTGATGGGGTGAAAATGTGTTGAAGACGATCCAAAAATATGAAACATATCTACTATAAACTGGATTATAAGAACAGAATTCTGCATATGTGGCAACTGCTAGGCATATATTATGAAAACCAAAGAGTTTGTAGATAAATACATTCAGGCATGACTGATTCAAGACTTTCTTAACTGTAACGTCAAAAGGGTGATTTACTATCTAACATGCCTGTGTTACCCAAATATCGAGGCATGACAAGTAGACGCCACAGCAATCTATTTTTGAACATATAGCCAGTATAAGGAATAGCAGGCAGTATAGTCCGATCAGAAATATTTTTAAATTCTCACTACAGTAGCAAAATATTTTTGATTCACCACCAAAATAATCCTGATTGTCTGAAGACATTAACCAATGACAAAAACTAGTCTAATCATTTTAAAACGCTATACTCGCCTCAGTCGAAGAAACATGGTAGTTATTAAAAAATATTAAATCAATGTGAAAATTTTTGTGTAGTTATACACTTCATTTTTGTATCACAAGCACGTTATTAACTTTGGTTAATGGTAGTACAATATTTGAATTAATCAATCACACTTAGGGGGATATTCAATCTCCGGCGAGCACCTCCCGTCGGGGAGATGCCCGCCGGGCCCTATTCAATGCTGTCTTCCCAGACGGCATTGAACAGGGTATCTCGACAGAACGAGCCCGACATCACTAGCTGTCGGGCTCGTTCTGCCGAGAACAGCCGGGAAGTGACGAGCTGCCGGCTGCAGCTCGCCTCTTCCCGGCAGCAACTCGCGGCCACGCCCCCTTTACGCTCCCCAGCAGGTGGGACATTGAATCCCGCCTGCATGTTCTCGGTCGAGCTGACCGAGAACGGGACTGGGTCACGGCGGTCGAGCAAGCCGTGACCCTGACATTGAATACCCCCCTTAATCAATAAAACATTCAGTTTATGTATAATTATATAAATAGATCAGTTATTGGTAGCCTGGCATTTAAGATACAGCAGCCTACATAGAATGAACATGAGTCATTAGTTCGACCAAACTAAGGTTGACATGCATTAGGTCGACCACTGAAAGTCGACATGGCTTTAGGTAAACAGGGTCATTAGGTTGACAGAAGTATAAGGTCAACATTGGGAAGGTCAACGGTCAAATGGTCGACATGACATTTTCACTCGCTACTCTATATTCTCCCTCCATGCCCTAGTGGCTGGTAGGGCATTAATTCCCACATGGTACCATGTCGGTAGAAAAAAAAAGTGAAAAACCCATGTCGATCTTTTGATTGCCGACCTTCCCAATTTTGACCTAAAGCTTGTGTTGACTTAATGCCATGTCGACCTTTTCATGTGTCAACCTAAGGCCTGTCGACCTTCAGTGATTCAACAAATGCATGTCTGTCAACCTAAAGACATTTCATGGCCTGTAGTCTATATATATATATATATATATATATATATATATATATATATATATATATATATATACACAGTGGGGTCCCGTGAAGGGGGCTGCAGGCTTAAATGCATTGATCAATTCATGAACCAAATCTCCACTATTTATTATCAGTTAATTTAGTGAGTGCAGAGCCCCTACAATGTCTGTTTAAACAATGTGGTCACAAGCCATAGGGCACCCCAAAACTAGGAAAGGTGAGTGCCGATGTTAAGTGTATATATTATATATATATATATATATATATATATATATATATATACACACACACACATATATATATATTTTTACACTAAAATAATTTGATATTGGGTTGATATATTATAAATTAGTTTGTGTTTATTATTGGATATATTCTTGGTTATATACTGCACTATCAATTCTACATTTATCTTATAATATACATTTTGGAAATATATAAATATTCCTTTAATTCTTCACTTTTTCACTTTGAATGAATACAATGGTATAATTACAATGCAGTCATAACTAAACCAAACAAACCAAAAATGCAATCAACTCTCTATTATGGAGACTATAAATTGATTTTATCTTCAATTTATTGCTCCTTGTGAGAGACACTAGACAAGCAGTTCTAAGATCAGGATCACTGTGGGAACAGAGAGATGCCCTACAAGATTGGCTGTGATATAGTTATGGGTAGGGTAGCCAAATCCAGGCACTTTTTCAATCCCAGGATTCTGGACTGAAAAATGAGCGATCCTGTGATATCCAGGATTGAGCCTCCTTAATATCTGTGCAGTAATTAAAATAAATTGCCATCACACACCCCCTCCCCTCAAAAACCCCCCAGCTGCCACAGAGGTTAACCTACATGGTGTGGAGGCCAGAGAGGTCTGGGAGAAGAGTTGACGCCAGCAGGGAGGTGGTGTGGGCAAAGAGTTGTGGCTGTGGGCCAATGCCACAGACAGGGAGTTGCACCTCAGGGTCAGTGTGACTGGTGGAGGTGACTCGGGTATAGAGATGCCACGGGCAGGCTGCGCAGTTTGACCTGTGACCATGTCATACTGCACAAAGCCGCACAGTCGGGTACGGGAGTAGCCCGGCAGCACCTGAGCGGGTTCTCAGATACTGCCGGCATTAGATTGTGCATGTGCAGGCTAATCCTGGGATTCAATTCACTGCGATATCAGGGCAATATCCTGGGATCCCCCGATCCCAGGATTGGCCACCCTAGTTATGGGGACTGAATTCATATTTGAAAATGGCACTCCTATTCATAGGGTTCTTTCCATGACAAATTTAAACATCAGGTGAAATGCACATCTCCAGCATTGCTGCTCGATATTATTGTACAGTTAAGGAGCGGATATTGGCAATAAAACACTCAACACTATTGTTAAATTAAATATTGAGACAATAAATATGTTAGTTAAGATAAAAATAAAAATTAAGTGTATTATATACCATATGTGAAATATACAAACATTCATACATCATTCATCTGGAGTTTTTTTTTATATTTGACGTGCAAAGTAAATAAACTCAAGGCATTGTAGTATCAAGTATTCATCTGGAGAACATGACATCATTGGTAACAGTAACATAACTAGGCAAAGGTACACAACAGGGTAACACAATGCAAACAACAGGTTAGAGACAGCTAAATTATAAAGATAGCAGGGAAAGAGGGGCTGCTGATAAGGCACCCGAAAGATAGGACACAGTACAAATCCATGTAATATAGTCACAACAGGGGATGCAAGTTTGTAAAAGGAAGAAAACGTGGCACTATTATAATATAGGGCAGTGAAGTCAGTGCATGTGGCAGGGGAGTGAGACATTTTGAAATTGGTACCACAAGCCTCAAATCTGCAGTAATTAAAAAAAAATATTATTAATACATACAGTATATCTTATCCTTAATTGGCAGAGGCCAACTTTTATAGAGTACTGTAACTTAAGGTGCCCATACACTAAGCCAAGGTATTGCATGCAGCCTTGCTACTGCCCGCCAGGAAGCCACCATGCTTCCTGGACATCAGGATTACATACTGTATATCAAATGCAGCCCTTTTGCATATGATATATCGTATGCGATCTGCCAAATTCTATATGCAGCCCTCAGGAATCATATCAGATCGGCTCCGATCTGATAAGCACGGGAATGCTGATCGGTTCAGAATGGGTTCAATATTAGAACCACCAATTAATTGGTGACAATATTCAATGCTGTGATTGGTAGATCCGAAAGAAAGACCATGGGCCTTTAACAATGGGGACATTGCAAATCTGATAACTAAAGTGATCAATCATATACCAGTATAGTGCTATCTTGGGACATGTCCACCATATGCCAATTTGGACCTGAACGTTCAAGTGTCTCATATGGAAACACATAAATAGTTCACCTCCGGGAAGTCAAATTTCAATTGATGTCAAGTAGTGACATACACTTGCTGTTATCTCAAACATCTATTATGAAATGTATATTTCTACACAGCCAAGAATGGGAACATACTGTCTAGAGCATGGTTGGCCAAAACAGTCCTAAAGATCTACCAACAGTTCATATTTTTCCAAGCCACCTGTGTATTTGTAGAATGTGTGGGTTATGTCTACATTTTATATGTATTCTGAAGCAACTTAATAAATAATTAATTTTCATATATAGAAATTGTGGCCTCTTTATACATACCAGTCCTGCTGCATTTCCACAAAGCGCAGAGTTTACTAATTCCCCCCCCCCCCTTTTCTACTGTGTAACTTTTGCATGTTGACCATTTGGGATCAACCTATTGAGTTGTTACTTGTTACCTCTTGTTACTGTAGATCTATTGAACCATACCTGAGCAGCTTTACATTTAAAAGATGCTCGATTGTGCTTTGGGAGCCAACTAACAATTAGTGTCCTAGGCAACCACCTACATGCACCTAATGAAAGCAACAGTGCTGAGCCCATACATGCTACTGAGCCATTTCTGTACTCTTCGGAATATTTACGTACGGTGACTGTACCAGTTTTAAGCATCCTCAAATATACTTCATTATAACACACAAGTGAAAAGTATGTGCAAAATATAGTCTTACAATTGGTATTAGCATCGAGCCCAAGGAGGACAGAAACCAGCAATGAAGAATAACTGGTATATAGCATTGTCAAGTTGTGTCACACAAATCATTGTGAAAGTGTTATGTGATGGAATGAAATATTGTCAGCGACTTGTATAGTATATAGAATATTGTAACCCCTACTGTTATAATATATGGATATTAACCCCTTCCTGACACAGCATGTTTTTGCCTTCCTGACAGAGCCCTTTTTTTCAAATCTGACATGTATCACTTAAGTGGGGATAACTTTTTTTTGCTTTTACTTATCCCAGTGATTTTGAGATTGTTTTTTCGTGACACATTGTACTTCAAGTTAGTGGTAAATTTTCGTCGATACAGTCTGTGTTTTTTTGTGAAAAATACCAAAATGTCGGAAAAAAATGGAAAATTTAGCAATTTGCAAAATGTTAAATTTTCTGCTTGTGAGACAAATAATCATACCACTCAAAATAGTTAATAACTAACATAGACCATATGTCTACTTTATGTTTCCATCATTATTTCAACTTCCTTTTAATTTTTTTGGACACTAGGAGGCTTACAATATGAATAGCAAATTTTCAAATTTTCAAGAAAATTTCAAACACTGATTTTTTTAGGGACCAGTTCAGTTCTGATGTGACTTTGAGGGACTTGTATGTGAGACACCCCCATAAATGATGCCATTTCAAAAACTGCACCCCTCACAGTATTCAAAACAGCATTTTGGAAGTTTGTTAACCCTTTAGGTGTTTCACAGGAATTAAAACAAAGTGTAGGTGAAATTTCAAAATTTCATTTTTTTTTGCAGATTTGCAATTTTAATACATTTTTCTAAGGAACACAGTAGATTTTACTAGAGAAATGTGACTAAAAATTGATTCCCCCAATTCTTTTGTTTTCATAAATATCCTATATGTGGCCCTAGTGTGCACGTTGACCAAACCACAGGCTTCATAATAGAAGGAGCACCTACTTGATTTTGGAGCCTCCTTTTTATGAGATTATTTTTTAGGCACCATGTAGGTTTCTAGGCACCATAAGATGCTAAAAGTTAGGAACCTCCCCCACAAGTGACCCCATTTTGCAAACTACACGCTTCAGGGAATTCATCTAGGGGTATAGTGTACATTTCAAACCCCCAGGGGTTTCACCAATTTTGATACAACTGGGCTGTGAAAATGAAAAAATTTAATTTTTCATTTTCACAGCTCAGTTGTATCAAAATTGGTGAAACCCCTGGGGGTTTGAAATGTACACTATACCCCTAGATGAATTCCCTAAAGGGTGTAGTTTGCAAAATGGGGTCACTTGTGGGGGGGTTCCACTGTATGGGTGCTTCAGGGGTCATTCAACCAGAATCTGTGCTGCAAAATCCAAATATCACTCCTTCCCTTCTGAGTCCTGCCATGCACCCAACTGGTATTTTTTGGTCACATGTGAGGCATTGCCATACTCGGGAGAAATTGGGGCACAGATTTTGGGGTGCTTTGTCTCCTTCATTCCTTGTGAAAATGAAAAATTTTGAGCCAGAACTGCATTTTTGTGTAAAAAATGTAATTTTTCATTTGCACAGCCCAGTTGTATCAAAATTGGTGAAACCCCTGGGGGTTTGAAATGTACACTATACCCCTAGATGAATTCCATGAGGGGTGTAGTTTGCAAAATGGGGTCACTTGTGGGGGGGTTCCACTGTATTGGTTCTTCGGGGGTCTTGCTAATGCGACATAGCACCCACCAAAATTCCACCAGAATCTGAGCTGCAAAATCCAAAAATCACTCCTTCCCTTCTGAGTCCTGCCATGCACCCAAATGGTATTTTTTGGTCACATGTGAGGCATTGCCGTACTCGGGAGAAATTGGGGCACAGATTTTGGGGTGCTTTGTCTCCTTTATTCCTTGTGAAAATGAAAAATTTGGAGCCAGAACTGCATTTTTGTGTAAAAAATTTAATTTTTCATTTTCACAGCTCAGTTGTATCAAAATTGGTGAAACCCCTGGGGGTTTGAAATGTACACTATACCCCTAGATGAATTCCCTAAAGGGTGTAGTTTGCAAAATGGGGTCACTTGTGGGGGGGTTCCACTGTATGGGTGCTTCAGGGGTCATTCAACCAGAATCTGTGCTGCAAAATCCAAATATCACTCCTTCCCTTCTGAGTCCTGCCATGCACCAAACTGGTATTTTTTGGTCACATGTGAGGCATTGCCATACTCGGGAGAAATTGGGGCACAGATTTTGGGGAGCTTTGTCTCCTTCATTCCTTGTGAAAATGAAAAATTTTGAGCCAGATCTGCATTTTTGTGTAAAAAAAATGTAATTTTTTACACAAAAATGCAGTTCTGGCTCAAAATTTTTCATTTTCACAAGGAATGAAGGAGACAAAGCACCCCAAAATCTGTGCCCCAATTTCTCCCGAGTACGGCAATGCCTCACATGTGACCAAAAAATACCATTTGGGTGCATAGCAAGACTCAGAAGGGAAGGAGTGATATTTGGTGGTGGAATGAATGGTGGGTGCTATGTCGCATTAGCAAGACCCCCGAAGCACCAATACAGTGGAACCCCCCCACATGTGACCCCATTTTGCTCACCAGCTTTGGGAGGGGGGCTGGCGCTGCGGCTGGTGGGGGGGTGGGAGGGGTGCTGACGCTGCGGCAGCCGGGTGGGTGGGAGGGGGGGCTGCCGGGTGGGAGGGGGGGGGGCTGGCGATCGGTGGTGATCGGTGCTGTACTTAACAGCACCGATCACCACCGATCACTGTGTTACCGAGCGGCTTAGCCGTCGGTAACACAGAAAACGCTGCAATTGGCTATTCACATTTGAACAGCCAATCGCAGCGATCGCCGCGAGGGGGGATGTCTGCTGTCAGGGACAGCAGACATCTCCAAACTGTCACCGCGTCTATAGACGCGGTGACAGTTTAAAACCATGACGTATATATACGTCTTCGGTCGGGAAGTACCTCCCGACCATGACGTATATATATACGTCATATGTCGGGAATATCTTTCTATCTATCTGTCTATATATATATATATATATATATATATATATATATATATACACATATATATATGTGTATATATGTATGTATATATATATATATATATATATATGTGTATATATATATATATATATATATATATATATACACATATATATATATATATATATATATAATTCAGAACATTTACATCTCATTTTATGTATTTTATTTCTTTTATTTGTGCTGCAGCTGGCGGGGGGGTGGGAGGGGGGAAGCGCTGCGTGCGCTGCGGCTGCCGGAAGGAGGGACAGCCGGGTGAGCTGCCGGGTGAGCTGCCGGGTGGGTGGGAGGGGGTGCTGGCGATCGGTGCTGTACTTAACAGCACCGATCACCACCGATCACTGTGTTACCGAGCGGCTTAGCCGCCGGTAACACAGGAAACGCTGTGATTGACTGTTCACATTTGAACAGCCAATCACAGCGATCGCCGACCGGGGGGGGCATCCCTGCCCCCCCTGGGCAGCGAGGGGGGATGTCTGCTGTCAGGGACAGCAGACATCTCCAAACTGTCACCGCGTCTATAGACGCGGTGACAGTTAGAACTCATGACGTACATTTATGCCATGTGTCGGGAAGTACTTCCCGACCATGACGTAAATGTACGTCAAATGTCGGGAAGGGGTTAAAAGATACTTTTTACATTGACAGGAACTCAATTGGTGGCTTCTAATGCCCTTTTATTTTATAGCAAGAGGTAATTTCTTATATTGTATTGTAGAGTGTATGCACAAAGTTTAAGGGGGTATTCAATGTCTGTCGAGCTTGTTATTTATGTCGAGCTTTGTTGTTTTCTTGACAGGAGGTGGCTTTTTTATGAGGTCGCCTATTCATTGTCTAGTTTTCTCGCCTTGTCGAGCAGAGCTGGCCTGATTTGGTTTTCGGTTTCCTCGACTGTCGAGTTGAACATTTCTCGAGTTATTTTGGGTAAAATCTGTTGAGATAATTCCTGCATCCTATTCAATGTCAAAGAATACACCTGACCTCGACTGTTTGAAATCGCTCTTCCCTCAAAATTAACTTGACAATTATTTCTCAATGGAGTTTCTCTTGCATGTCCAAAAATTGTGTTAAGTGTATAAGCAGGATTCCCTAATGTTTGTAGTGCTTATCTTGACTTCTGCCTTTGTGCGATTTTGCTAAATACCTGTATTCCTCTTTTGTTTCATTTTCCATTTGCTGCATGTTTATATGGTATGCTTTATTCCATTATTCCATTGTCAGCATCAGTTTTCAGCTTGTATTATTATGCATTTGTTTAAATTATTCCATTTGCCATATAAGAATTATTCACTTTTTTTCTGATCACCTTTCATGTTCACTGTGCTGGATTTTGCCCATTGAAAGTCTTCTGTATACATGTCTATTTGTGTCTACTTCTGGTTTGACCAAACACCTATGTTTAGGTCCCTTGTATTCATGCTGGGGCAGATTTACCCAGGATTCAATGTTTGCTGTTGCCATACTTTTGTTTACTTCTCCCACAATGCACTCTGTTTACCTCAGAGCTCTCACTGTACTGAGACTTCAGGGAGATACCAGCATTGTGCATTCTGCTGATTTGGAAATGGTTTTTATAGGAGAATTGACGTTTTTAACAAATATCTACTTTCATATCATTAACTACAAAAATGAAGCCTATCTCTGACACAATTGCCACTTTCCTCTCTAGGGGAGAACTCGACTTGTCGAGCAGGGGAGAACTCATCTTGTCGAGCTACATTTTCAGTCAAGCAAAATGAGAAAAACAAATGCAAATGCTCTACAATTCGCACTGTTACTGATGAGATTGAAATTACAGTTTGAATAGGCGAGAACTCGACTTGTCGAGCTAAATTTTCATGTCGAGCAAAACAAATGCTCAACAATTCGGACTGTTACTGGTGGGATTGAATACCCCCCTAATCCTGACATACCAAACTGCTTACATCACTCAGCACAGATATACACACTATTGGCAATCATTTGTATCACTTGTATAGTAATCTAAAAAGTATTGTTTTCTTTTCTTTTACTTTAATATTCTGGCTACAACTGTAATGTAATACATTCAAATACTTTGCTACCTTTTTACTACTGTTCTTCTAGGGTAATTTATACAACAGGAACAAGGATCAGTTATTCTTCCTTGAAATGACACAGACTATGATTTCCTGTTGCCTTCCATTTATCCTGCTGCCTTCCATTTACTTGAATGACATTTGAGAAAGAATGACAGTAGCCGTGGACTACAGCTTTGTAAATCTTCTCTTGTATAATTTCACATTAGTACTAATCGACTGAGCTTGCCAAACCCCAACTTCTTTTACCTGTCAACACAAATCCTGCTAATGCACATCCGGAGTCATGCTGACCTTTTCCATAAATCCCTTTCACTTCATCTATTTAGGTACAGGAATGTTCAGTGCACACATTTTTTTATAGGATCAACAAAACACATATACAGGTATACTACCGGGACAGGTTTGGGGGCAATCACGCTTTGGGAGATACCTCCAATAATCCAGCACACTGCTGGAACCAAGTGTGACTGATTATTGGTATTGTACATGTAATAATTAACAGGGTGGTATCCATTGCGCTACTACGCCTCCCCCCCCCCACAAAAAAATAAAAATACTATTATCGAGATTTTAGCCCAAAATGTAATTATCAGGTTATCAAATTATGACCAGTTTTTTTTTTTTTTGTTAATTACCCTTATTTGGGCAATAACAGATGGAATCTGCAATAAGTTCTTGATCCCATTTATTATCGCAGCTCCAAGGGCTGCTTATCACTGATTATGCTAAGGCCCCAAAGCATAACCCCGATGCCGGTTATCGGGGTAAATTTAATAGCCCCCGGTAAAACCTATTAGGAGCGGTAAATTATATGGTGCCTGTAGGCTACCACTCTTACTCATTGTGTGTCCGGTTTAGTCATCACACTGGAAAGGTAAACAACGATTTGGAATAATCAGATATTTGAAAATTCCATAAAGGCAACTAGAGAATTCTTAACTAATGCTGTTTTAGTTCATTGTACATTTTATACTGTAAATAATCACTATGTGAACCATACTATTAAAAATACTGTACACAACATTTTTACTTTGTCTGCAAATCTGTGCAAATCAGGCACTCTATTTAATTTGAGAATCATTAAATTTGATGACATTTGTGTAAACATTGCAAACATTTCATAAAGCTACTACAGGATTTTCAGTAACTTTTAGGAGATATTCAGTTAAAACCTTATGGGGGTATGAACAAAAATTAGAAGCTCTATAATTCTCATTAAAGGACTAATAAATAAAATTGGTCTTGGCGCATTAGCAGTAGTTATACGATGAGAAAGGCATCTCACATTTAACTAAATCTTCTCCTTCAACAGAAGCAAACATTGTTCCCCTCATCCCATAAGATTATTAAAATTATCACAGAAAAGGTGAAATGCTATTTTTTTTATATTTTCTTCAATGTCAAAAGAATTGTTAGCTGCAAATAACTGATGTTGTTCACTGCATGGAGCCATATTTCAGGAATTCCATCTTCTTTCAAAGTTATTAAGATTGATCAATAAGCCAATATTGTAAGTAGTAAAAAGAGTAGCAGAATGGGGCAGTTATAGATGACCCTAGCCAGGGCCGATCCAAGGGTCTGGGAGTGCAGATATAGCCAACTCCACAAAAAACAATGCCCCCTAGCACAGGGGATCATCAAAGCTCTCGCAAGACCCGACTGCAACAAAGTGCCCATGTTGAATGTTCTTTTTTCCGAAATGCTCGGGATTTTTTAGTTTTTTCGAATATTTTTTTTCCACACTTACCTGGTCCCCTGGTGATGCCCCGATGGTTTCCCTAAGTCCACGGTGTCCCCCGGCTTCAAAGGCGGCCTTCAGGATCCTCTTCAGCTGCATCTCCAGTCCCAGGGGTGCATTGAGCGAGTGCGCGGTTGTGCAATGCACCCCTGGGATCGGAGATGCCGCTGAAGAGGATCCCAGAGGCCGCCATGGACATGGGTGGATGAGGTAAGTATGAAAAAAAGGGGTGGGGGGAAAACCACCCCAAAAACACGGTTTTTGGAATACACAGATAAGGGAGACCCGACCTGTACTTAATCTGATATTCCAGAATTAATCGCAAAACCAGTGCTTTAGAGAAGTTTACACAAGAGTTAATATTTTCATATGATTATTTATCTAAACACACATGTAAAGAATGTAACCATTCTTTAATCAATATAAAAGATGCTTTTGAAAGCCATTCACTGCCACAGAGTATAATAGTGTTAGAGATTAGAGTCGGGAAGCAGAAGACGTCTCTTAACTATTCCCCTATTACCGGCTGCCTGCCAGTAGGCATCAAGCATGCATGAAGAATGATTGAAACAGTGCCCTAGCAAAATTAACCTTATCTGCAAATTGTAAATGTACAATATGCTTGTTCACTGGAGACATTTTATTTGAAAGGTAATAGAATTAATCAACAAATATCTTGTGAATTACTGTTAGATACCTTCCTGGAGAACCACACTGTTAATCTAGAGAGACAGGAAGCTTCCAACAGTAGTTTTTAAATAAGCAAAGAGAAAAAAAAGAAACGTCAAGTAGGTTATCTCTGCTGAACCAGGCAACTCAGCTGAAATCTGCTGCTAATGGACTAGTTTAATTATTGGGCTAAATGTGCGATTTGCTTACAGCTGCATTACACTATGTTATCGATCTCTGTCACCGGAAACAAAATTAATAACTGATGGAGTTTTGCTAGATAGTGATGAATATACTGCACAGTAGACAGTTTGAGAAAGTGTGACAGTTAAAACCACAATCCAAGTGAAACAAGACTAATAATAAAGCAATAGCTAATCCAATAACTAAATATATATATATATATATATATATTACACTAAACATTGGCACTCACCTTTTCATAGTTTTGAGGTGCCCTATGGCTTGTGACCACATTGTTTAAACAGAAATTGCAGGGGCTCTGCACTCACTACATTAACTGATATTAATAAATAGTCTTATTGTGGTAACATTCTCTCATGCACCCTGTTTTAACCTATATTGCATAGCTTATGTTAACCACTTCCCTAGATTATTAATGTGCGTCTGCAACAATGGAAATTGACAGAATGATTGACCAGTTCATACAGTGTGGTTATCGCCCCAGCGAGCTCAAAGCCGCAAAAATTAAAGCGAGGTGACCTTTTGTAACAAAAAGCCAAAACTAACAGCACAACCAATAATGTTTTTGGTGCAACAGTACCACCCACGGTCCGCACATAACAGAAAGGTTACCAACAACCTGTGGCAGATGGTGGCAACCGACCGGGATCTCCTGTTTGCCAGGGGGACTACTGTGATGCAGAGTTACTCTAGGACTAGTAATTTGAAGGACATATTGGTGAGAAATGACATTACTAACCTTAAACCACCTAAACAGAGCACCTTTATCACTCGCAGAGATGGATGCTACAAATGTGTGGGGTGCACCACTTGTAATCCTATGGAGGCAGGAGACTCGTTCGCACATCCGCACAGAGGTACCCATATCCCTATCAAACAAGTACTTACCTGCAGCACCAAGTTTGTGGTGTATGTGATCCAGTGCCCCTATGGTCTTTTGTATTTGAGCAAAACCATTTGTGCTTTCAAGGAGTGGATGGCAATGCACCGCACTTCCATCAGACATGCCCTTCAAGGAACCACCCAAGAGCAACCTGAGGATTGGGTAAAAAAATTGCTGCAACTAGAATCTAGCTGGATATTCTGGTTAAATACAGTGGGTGCTATTGGACTAAATGAAATGCTCCTGCTGAACTGCTTCCTATAAACCGGTCTGACTGCAATGGAGCCAGTCAGCTGACCGCCAAAACCCTCGCACCGTATACCTTATTGGCCAGTACCCACACATACTGTCTGTGGCCATCCCCCCTGATACAGTGACTGATCCAGGTCGCGGTACCCCACTAAGATGCTGGCTCTCCCTGCCTGCGCCCCGTTGGTACAGTCCACCTTACAGGTCTCAGATCTAGCAGTCTCCACAGCGTGGAGTTCTATTTGACTCTTTGTTGTACATAAAATATTTCTCCTTTTACTGTGTGGTAGCCACCCCCCACTCCTGTAACCATTGACAGCATTGTAAACAGCGCCTTGCCATTTGGGTGATGTCATTGCCCTATCCTTGGCCTACCCTTGGTGGGAGTTGGGCACACAGTGGGTGTTCTTCAATTGTCTATAAATGTCCTGTATATTGCACTTATGCTTTGTCCTGAAAGTTTTGTAAATAAAACTGAAATGTTGACAGCAAGTTTGACAGTCGTCTACTTTATTCAACCTCTAACAAATCCGAGTGAGTGCCGCCTCCCTATCCATCTTTTACAATTGACCACGCCGACGGTCCCTGGATGGCACCCCGGTAATATCTATACTGCTTTGGGATTGAGTGCAGTTTAATCTTCGCTAGATATCTATATACATATACATATACAATCCAATATATATATATATATATATATATATATATATATATATATATATATATATATATTAACAAATCAGTTTGGCACTATACCAGTTTGTATTGTGCTTTTTAAGCGGGGTTTATTTACTAAAATGGGAGTTATATTAAAGATCTACTTCTAAAGGTCCATACACACACTGGGTGTTTTTGCCCAGCGTGTATTGATAACTATTATGGGGAAAATCGCTGGGTTTAAAAAAATGCTTAGTGTATACACACTGAGTGGTTTTTGCCAATTTCAGCGATTTTCCCTGTGGTGGACGGCTTTACATAGCAGGACATTATGGAAAGCTGTTCACTCCCTCGCTCTTCTGCTGGTGCATTGAAAGTGCTGTCACACATGCACAGATACCTGCCCAGCCTGCAGAAAGATAAGTGCTGCTGCCAGGCACTCAATCTTGTTAATTTGCACAAAAAGATCAAATATGTTGTGGCCGAACAATGATAAATAGGACAATGACAGTTCAACACATAATGCTACTTTGAGTCTATTGCTTCATATGCTCTTTGTAAAGACTGTGAAGTACATACTCTTGAACATATCAACTGAATTGATAGATACTTAAGTTTACTTATCTTTTTATTCATTTTTTGGATGCCTTTACACATAAATTATTCTTCAAAAAACAAAAACTGCGCGTTTACCGCTGTGGGCTTGTTTTGTGAAGGAATAATAAATCACAGGTGCACTATATAGTGTTATGACGACTTCTATCAACAACACAAGGGGATTGAAGCCCAGAAACAGAAGACTGTAAATGAAAGTGAGTTTTACCTAATGAGTCACATATTAAAGTATGTAACATTCTAGATTTAAGGTCTTTGATTGTCATACCGTATACTCTGCCAGCCCCCTCCAAAATCCTAAAAGATGCCTTTGAAGCCCAGATGCTCATATGGAGTTCTTGCAAGAGACATGACAAACAAGAAAATAGGTCATTTGTGATATGGAGCAGAAAAAGATGGCGGGGCTGTCCAAATGGGGAGACTATATAATATTCTTTGTGGTCTACATAGAAGTCTGTAAAGAAAGATTAATATGGATTTTGGCAGATACAGGGATGGAAGTTACAGTAGGTTAATGTAGCCCAAGATCAGGAAAGGCGAAATAAATGTTGCAGCTGCTTTGCTGTTTATAAAAGATCTGTCCGGCTCATCATCTTTGACCAGATTAAAAAGAAAATCTACCCACACAACCCCCATTAATCATTGTATTATTCAGCTAATTCCTGCAATAGAATATTAAAATAAAAAATCTTTAACATACAACATGGTTTCAGTGGTGTAAGTTCATACAAGTTAAATATTGGTGCCGCCCCCCCTCCTCCATATACATACAGTATAGAAAATAACAATACACAAAATATTTCTATAAATCTTGATACATTGTACAACGTTTATTAACATTCATTATTATTATTTACATGAAACAAATACTGTATATTGCTTGGCAGTCATACAAAGGATTAGAACCTGTGGCACCTTATAGATATAGATATAGCTATTTGGTCCTGCACAGTAAGAATGCAGATTCTGAATATGTGTAATTCCCTTACGATGAGACAGAGCTATGTAATTTAGTGACTTCATATAGCTAGGATGTGACACTTACAAAAATTATATTTACTGTAGAATAAAGAGAGTGTATTGTCTTGCAAAGAGGGGGAACCACCAAATAAGCGATATTGATGGTTTTCTATTAACTGATTCAAACTCACAGGGGAGAAGGGGTGCCCCCTTGGGAGCAGGAGCCTGGTGGCAGTTGACTCCATTACCTCCCAGATTTATGCCTCTGCATGGACTTGCAAATGTGCTAGAAATTAGATAACATGTCCATTTATACAGTAGGCATTTTTTATGGACTGACCACAGGGAATCCACACTTATGGACCATTATGGATCTGGTCCATAAGTGTGGAAAAACCCTGGTCCATAAGTTTAGAAATGAGTACAAAATGTATCCAGTGGATATACAAAGGATACAGGAGTTTGGGAAAACTTTTAGGTCCACCAGTATTGTGGCCATCTTGAAGTCAGCCATTTGGAAAGGTAGTGATGTGACATATCAAACATTGAGTTTTAACAAAGTAACTGCAAAAAAAACAAAACAAATTTCAGTTGAAACTGAAGAATGCGTAAATATACGTTAAAACAAATAACAAAATATAGTTGCACCCAAGATGGCTGACTTCAAGAGGGACATAATACTGGTGACATACCATATAAAGTTTTCCCCTAACTCCCATATCATATATGTAGATAGTGGATTACGGATTCCATACTCATTTTCTTATGGACCACACCTATAGTGATACACATGCCAGCATTTGATATGGTTTAAGTTTATCTTAGAATTATTGTTTCTTATATTATTAACTTTATAAATAAAAAATATGCATTCTATGCAATACACGTGATACCAGCGCTATTATGCACCCTTTGTTAGGTCAAGCCATAGATTAAATAAAAATGACATATGTATAATAAATGTGTGAATGATGTAGTAAAAGCCAATGGGGGTAATTCAGACCTGACTGCACGGCCACGAATGTGCAGCGGTCAGATAGACGGCGCCCTGCTAAAGTGAAACTAGTGCAGTATGCTTTGCGAAGACGTCAAAGATGAGCAAATATGTTCAAAACCCTTGTATTTTTCTTGGCACTCCCATGAAATGACCCGCTTACCACCCACAGACGCCTAAATCCTGTCAATCAACTTGCAAATGGCTTGCGAATATAAAAAGACTTAATCTCTGAAAGCCGTCTCGCAAGTGCACTGCAGCCCATACGCAAGCGCAGTTCAGGGATAATCAACCGCTGTGCGAATTTGCAGCCGTACAGTCAGGTCTGAATTGTTCCCAATGTACTTATCTTTCCTAAGTAGAGAAAGTAGATGCAGAACGCGCCATCCCTGTTACTGGAATATAAGCCAGTCAAGATCTAGCAAGTAGCTGATTAAAACATGAGTACAGGGGGTCATTTTAATTGTTAGTGATATTTTCAGTTTCATTAATATCCACCTGTTATAGCAGGCCCAACATAACTGCTATGATCCCTGGAAAGAATGACACAGAAAATACAGTAGCAATGTTTTACAGAAAACACACGATTTGCAGGAAAACCAAACCTAATGCAAGAAATACTGCACCTGTATATAATTCCTCAGCATTGGAGAAAGACTTCACCTTGTCACCTATGTACAGATGCTTGCATTTGTAGTAGAATACAGATGTGTGCTTCATACACCATCCTTTTTGCCCCACATATGGGAAGTGATTTCCAAACTGATTTCTGAATTAGCATCATACTGTAGCTATAGTCAAAGGTATTTACAAAGTCCTAGGAATGTATCATTTGTATTTTGTTGCAATGGAAATGACATAAAGTCACAGATTGAACACAGTACTGTTTGGCATGGCATGGATGATGCTTATTGGTTCTCAGGGGTAGATGTATGAAACAGTCATATCACCGGCCAATCAGCTCCTATCTGCCCCTTTTTAAACTGTAACTTAACAGTCAGGAGCTGATTGGCCGGTGATAAAGTACCAGGCACTTTATCACTTCTCCTCCCTTATCCTCCTCCTCCCTTCATACATCTACCCCTCAGTCTTTTGTCATTTACCCAAGTTACTATCACGCATAGCAGCTGCCAATGCCAGCAGCAGTGCCAACAGTACTCATGTGCATTGTGATATGTCTTGGTACAAAACTATGTGATAGGAGTTATGGAGTGACTGAGTCACACAGTCATCTCTAATGGGTGTGGATCAATAGGTCGACAACTATTGGTTTACAGGCAAATGTTCAACACTTTTAAAAAGGCTGACAAACATTAGGTCGACATGTACAAAAGTTTAACATGGAAAATGTAGACATGGTAAAAGGTCGACGTGAGAATTTTATGTTTTTGTGTCAATGTCAACATTGGCACCATATTAGTGTACTGCGTCCCCTGCGCTTGCCATGCGTAGAACACGGTGCCACGCTGTGCTTGGTACACTATTATTTCTCCCTCTATGTCCACTGAGATGGTAACGTATGAACAAGCCGGGTTAAAAAAAAAACATGAAAAACTCATGACAGCCTTTGCCCATGTCGACATTTTCAATGTGTCAACCTTTTAACTGTCGACCTAGATACTCTCAACCTAATGACCGCATACAGTCTGTGATATGAGGATAGGTATATAAGGATACATCTGTATTATGTATTATAAAATGATGAAATATTTTATTTGATACATCACCGGCAACATATTATCTTATGTTATATTTGTAGATACCTGCGGTCTGCTGAGCAAGTCACGTTTTAGTAAAATTGCATCAATTCTGAGGCAACCCCAATTATTTCACAAGCCCTGAACTTTATTTTGTGGGATTTAACCACTTCAGTGGTATACCCGGAAATTTTCCATGCTCCTCTGCGCTGCCGCAGTGGGCTATCCCGGAAAATTTCTGGCCATACCATCAATATGAAGGAGTGTACCAGTGGTGCCTGCAGCTGTGCACCTCTCTGGGGCACCCCCTTAGTGTTCGCTCCCTTCCTGTCGCTCCCCCTCGCCCTTCTGCTCTGGCGAGCGTACGCCGGAGCTCCCCTGCCTTTTCCCCTGCCGCCATTAGTTAAAGTGAGCAAGCGGCAGGCTCGAGGATGTTCAGTGTGGCTCCTAGGGGACTCGGTCCTTCCTGAGCTGCCCCGAACCTGAGTCCTTCTGAGCTGCCCCGAACCTGCCACCTGATAACTTTCTGCTGTGAATGGTGGCAGTGGCAGCGGCAGGGGAGCTCCGGCGTGTGATCGCTGAAGTGGAGATGAGGGGGCTGCGGGGGAGGAAGCGACAGAAAGGGGAGCAATGGGGGGCGGCAGTACACTCTGTGGTGGGTTTTGCTGTCCTGCCCCAGCAAAACCCACCACTCAAGGGGTTAACAGATAAATCAAAAAGCAGCCTTGCATTGTTCTGTCTTAACAATTTCTGTCTCCAGATGCCAATAGGCTCACAATCAATATACTGTACAGACAAAATACAAACTATATCCAAGCTGGCAGCATGAAGCAATCAGCAGAATTTATTGCAAATTGAATACAATCTATCAAAAAAAACATATGAATGTTTAAACCGCATAAGACATTAGTTCCTTTTAGTTATGTATTTTAATAGGGAACTAGACACATTTTAATAACGGATTCACAGACACTTGGCTAAAAAAATCTGACTTAGAACTTCCTCAATAATAAAAGTACAGTTTTATCAAGATCATAACCACATGACGCTTCGCAGCTCATAGCCCAAAGCTCATCTTTGTGTTTTCCATCTCTTTCATTCCATACATGCAATCTGTCAGTGATCCTGACACTTTTCCCTATATATCATCTGCAGAATACATTCCTTCCTTATTCAGTACTCAATAAAGACTCAAGTCCACACATTTGCTCACATCTCGCTAATCACATGTAATGAACTCTTGCACTGTGGCAGCCTTGTAGTTAGTAATTTACTGATTGCTAAAGATCCCGAAGTGCTAGCCATATTCTTTCTGCAGCTACTGTACTGTATACATTTATTCTTTCTTGCAAAACGTCTCCTAAAACAATTCAAAAGTCTTGTCGTCACACACGATCTCAGCAGCGCTGACTTTTCTGTGCTGCGGCAGGGTTCCCCGGCGCCCTGAGAAGGGCACTCCGGGTACTTCCAAAGGCAGCGCCAGGCATCTTCTATGCTGCGGCGTTGCTGCAGCAGGAGTCCAGGCGCCCTTAGAAGGGTGGCCCGGACACTTCCGCCTGGCGGACGACGTCAATTCCGCCGGGGCGCGTCATCACCCAGCCAGCAGCACAGTTAGCCTCGGCGTTCCTTGGCAGCCGCCCAGCGGTTGCCAGGCAACAGCTAACGCCGGGGATCGCATTACTTAGCAACCAGGCGACGCCGGGCGTCGTCGTCATCGTCTAGTCACTGTCCTGGTCCAGACATAGTCCTGTCTCCATCCTGTTCCGGTCCCGTCCAGATCCGGTCCTCTCCAGGTCCCGTCTTGGTCCAGATCCGGTTCCGTCTTGTGGTGGTCAGTGTCCAGTCTCGGTCCTGTCACGAAAGTGCTCCTGTGGAGCCTGGTCATTTTCTCTTTGTTCGTCTGGAGCGCTGCCAAGCTCCTTTAGTTATTAGGCTGTTCAGCCCGTTTAGTTTTTTGGGGTTCAGGACTTCGCCCCGCCGCGGGCCTAGCCTATTTCCCATCTCTGGTGGCTACCAGTTATTTACGTTCGTTTATCGATTGCTCGTCCTTTCAGTTCATTTATTAGGCAGGGCCTCCCCATTCAGTCCTGGTTTTGTTTTGGGGATTCGCCTCCTAGCCTTGTTACATTTTTCTGTGGACATTCCCCGTACTGTGTCACTGGTGCTTGCGACTGGGTTGCATTCCCGTCATTGGCCAGGTGCCGGCAGATAGGGGCATCTTTTAGTCAGGCCCGTTAGTAAGATCATCCTCTTGAGTTACCCCTGACGATCGCTCACTCTTTGTCCATCCATAAGACCTGGCTGCATCAAGGTTGGAGCGGGCCTAACTCGCTCCTTTGAATGCGGCGGCCACAGGTGAAGCCTAGTTCCCGTAGGGGTTTGTCATCTGCCCGGGGTACTCAATAGAGTCAGTGTAGGGTTCGCTGTGGCCATCCTAACCAGCGGTCCCGGGTACGGGCTCACGCCTGACCTCCAGCTCCCTGCACTTCTATCCAGTGCCCAGGCGGCAACCGTAACACACGACTCCTTTGAAGTCCTTAGTCCTGCATGTACAATCTGGGAGACTCAAGGGATTACATTGCCACACCATCCTCATCCTCCACAATATACCTGTACACAAGCGAGTTCTGATTTTTTTTTGGTGCAGCAAAAAGGGTATTTAACTGAATAGCTTTCCTCACGCCATGGGGATTTTTGTTGCAAACAGATTCAGGGTTTATTGAATACCCCCCGAAAATGAATGCTAATCCTAATTCATTGCCAACAGGACTGTATGGTTGGTAGTCTCTTGGAAGCAGGCTGTGTATTGTTTTGATTTTAGTCTGGCTCCCTGTCCACCCTCCTGCACCCTACACTCCCTTCTAGGAAACCAGTCTAAAGTTAACCAAATGGGGGACGCAAAGAAAATATCTGGAGGAAACTTCTGGTTGGGTGGGTGAGCAAACTAAACATGTTTTTATAACATTTTGTGTATGGAAAATGCTCTAGCTAATATATATATATATATATATATATATATATATATATATATTTATTCCAAAGGTGCGGTACCCATGGCTTGATGATAAATCATTTCACAAACACGCTGGTATCATCAAGGTTTTAATTTCATTTTGGAAAAATCTCATCCGGACATATACAGTGTTTAGCCCACAAACTCTCCACCCCAACCACAGTCCCTATTTGCTACCTCCAGTCCCTGTCTTTGCAGCCACCTCTCTCCAAACCAGCAAGTTTGAGACAGATCAGTGTCAACAGTATACAGTATCTTTAATAAAAAAAAACTATATTAAGCTAAATTTAATTTAATGAGAACATTTTCAATCTATTTTGTACTAGTTCTGTTTTTGGCGATAGGCTGCTATCCTCTCAAATGGTCCCGTCTTTTCTATGAAATAAAAAATGAGGCACTCCCTCATATACACACACACACACACACACACACACACAAAGATTCTCTTGGTTTATGAACAGGTATAGAAGAATGGAGTATCAGATACCAGATCCACTCATCTGATCAAAGCAAATTACTAGTCCCTTACCCCCACCGCAGTTGCCCTCCCGATAATCCTTTATCAGTTTATTTTACACTCACACTACTGCTGATTTCCCTAGTGCTCCCTTAAATGGCTCACAAACCATGCAGTGTGCTGAAAAGTGATCATTAATTGTTGTGTGAAACTGAAGATAATGAAACCTATTATTTTATTTTGTATTTTTTTTAAAGAATTTCTTAGTGCATTGGCCTTTATGTCTTTCAGCATCTAATTTGTCCATAATGAAAGTTTACTGCAAATCTCTATCTCATCCTTTTTCGGTTGGAGATGAACTGTGAAACCACATCTTCATGATGGCTTTTTTAGCCACTAACCAGGTATTGTTAATAACAATTGAAACCAATTGAAATTCTCAGCAAGTTGTATAATAATTACAAATGAACGATAAAGCTTCTTGCCAAGTGAAATTTCAGCAATAATTCTAGTAAGAACAATCTGTCCCCAATCCCCCGAATACTTGGACACACACTACTACAACAGGTCACATTGCCTGGTGTAAGATGAGGGAGAATACAATATCAAGGAGGCAACTTTCCATGTTTTATTTCGTGATGTCCCAGTCTGCCAAGAGTTTGACTCCAGCATCAAATGAAGAAATCACAGAGGAAGATGATTCGTACCTAATGATGATCTTTACAGGGAAGCCCCATCTGTATTGGATGTCATTGTCACGGAGAGCAGGCGTTATGGGATGGAAGGCACGCCTCGTGGCCAGGGTATATTGTGACAGATGGGAGTAGATTTGCAGCCCAACAAGGGCATCCGAGCGTCTTTCGGCCTTGAGGATGTCCGCTTTAATGAGAAAAAAGTGTATTCTCAGTTGAACGTCTCTCAGGTAACTGGATGCATACTTCCCTCTAGTTTTGGGCAATCGATGAACTTGGTCCACTATCAGGTCTTGTGGTGTGGCCGTTGGCAGTAGCTTCTGAAACATTTTGACATAGTCTCTTAGCTCCACAGGGGCAACTGAGTCTGGAACTCTTCTGATCTTAAGGTTGTTTCGTCTCGACCTGTCCTCCAGGTCAGGAAGTTTTTAATGCATCGAGACGACTTCCTCTTATAGTTCAGAGTGAGAGGTTAGGAGGTCATTGTGAGAGGTCACCAATTCTTGCATCTTTGACTGTCCGTGATTCCTCCAAAATCTGTTCTGTTTGGATCGACTCTAGTGTGGTGATAATGTCAGCCCAGAACACTGTAAACAGCCTGAGAATAGCCTGAGTTGTAAGTGGTGCCTGTGGCTCAAGCTTCATTTCCAAGTCAGCTAAGAAGCTGGAGGAAGAGGGCTTGGAGGAGGTGTTAGGGGCCGGGGGTTGACTTTGATGGAGTAGAGGAGTTGCTTCTGCATGGTTGGTTCCTTGAACTGTATAGGAGTAGGTTGTTTAGGGGTTTTACTCCCTCTCTTCGATGGCATGGTAGTATTATTGTTAAAAAAAGCCATTCTCTGGGTTAGAATTAGACTGCAGGTGTGGTAGCTATTAGCATGTTATGTAAATTGCATAGGTAAGCAGGTTAGGCATTCACTCATCCCGTATGTCAGGGTGTAGTTAAGCTGAAGGACCCATGGATGGGATACTATCATTCCAACATTACTGTAGAGCATTCAGCATGTTAGCAGATGAGGTGCTGTCTCACATCTGAGTAGTGTAAAACACAGTTCGAGGGTTCTGGGGCTGTGGGTCCGCTTACAAGGGGGGGGGGGGGTGCGAGGGCAGGGTATGCTTAGCCCCCTGACCCAGCTCCCTAATCCCTCTGCAGGGTCAGCCAGCCAAGGGTAACTGTAAGGATACAAGAGTGCTTCCCCACCTAAGATGGCTGCCGGGCCCACAGCCCAGAACTGCTAAGCACCTCTCACCTCTTTTATTTGCCTCCCTCCTGAGATGTGGTTGGGGTGAGGGTATCCAGAAGGGTCTCTGCTGTTGGGGCGAGTGTCTCCAACCACCGGTGGTCTCCAGTGTGATGCAGGGGGAGATTGTGGGCACCGTGCCCAGCGTGGAGCCCGAATACCGGCCCATACCCAAACTCCAGTCCCCAGCTACCGCTCAGCAGTAGGCCGCAGTCTGCAGAAGCCATTAAAACAGCTCCCCGACTCCGCTATGCTTCTCCCGGCTGGGTAAGAGAAGTCAGATAGCCAGAGGGCACTGAACCACAAGTCCTCAGCACCAAATGTCGCTGAGTAATGGGAGCTGTATACTGATGCGTCCTCTCAGCTTCCCGGTCAGGCCCCCCCATGTTTTATTTCAAAAGCATATATTTAACCTATGGGAATATATTACACGTTCTAGCACAGCTGCTCTACTAACTCGAACACCTATTGAAGGATCACCCTCCTTCGATAAACATAAAGCATACACAAAATATAGGTGGAGAATGTAAAGCACTCTAAGAATAAAGATATGCGTGACTTCCCTCTGTCTGGTAGTCAGGACGTCTGGTAGTTCTGAATATCTCATTTGCTCCGGATGAATAAGTTCATGTAAATGGTCTTGAAAAAAGAGAAAATACAACAAATATTGTAGTAGCCTATATGACCAAAATTGAATACACCTCATTGCATATTAATCCTGAATAGGTGTTTCTTTTAAATTATCCTTCCACCTTCATAAAGTATAAAAGGTGTAGTACCGGAACTCACATGAGTGAGGACAAGTAGACTGCATATAACATTATCTTTTTAAGAGGTGTTGTACCCCCACTCACAGCATGCTATGATAGATCTTCCTTAATAAAGGTATCTATACTGGATCTCCAATGGTAGTGTGTACCCCAACTCACTGTGAATCACGTGGTGTAACTCTCATTAAGGTGTCTTTGCAACACATGGATTATGTCAAATCACCATTTTATTTGGACGCACTCCAACACACATGTAAAAGAATAAAATACAAATCAGGGGGAGGACCCTAGCCACAATCGGGGTGAGAACTGAACATATATGAAAAGATGGAATAACGACCTGGGTGTGGTTGGATCCAAATGCCCACACAGATGAAAAAGTGTTCCAGTCTCAGTAGAGTGCAGAATAAGGTCCTCCTTTTGCCACCCAACGCATTTCGATCCTAGGGATCTTTTTCAAGGGGTGCTGTTTGTCTTTAATTTTTTTATACCATATTACCGGCAGTAACCTCACTTCCGGTTTCCGGATTCATCAGAATGTGATAAAACTTTGTACATAGTTTATATAATTACAGTGTGCAGCCATCCTGAGGTCAAACTCACTACATGGTGAGTAAATGTGTTAAAAACTGAACCGTGGCTTTGTAGTATCCGTATTTCACCAGCGGACGTATTACCGGAGGTGGGCTGCGTTCCACCAGGGTCCGACTTCCTGTTCTTGTGTTCCACCGGACCGGAAGTTTAGATATATGCGGTCCGCGAAGCCGGCAGGCTTCCTGGATTCGCGTTCCAGGGAATTATACTCTTAGTTAGATCTAATACGATATCAGGATGACTGCACTTCTCAATTTACTTTTTTTTTTTTTAAACAAACATAAATAATCTTAAAAAAACATGGATACGTTATAAACATTAAATTTAGTAAAAATGATGCACATGGTGAATTCTTTTGATGGATGATGAGCACTACCGAAAAAGAAAAATTCTTTAGTATATAAATTCCAGATTGCAAACATATCCATAAAAAAAACCTATAAGGGATATTATTTTTTACAGAAACCATTTTATTTCAAAATCACTATTATTTCCTGTGGTTATGAGAGTTTTATAATCAAAAATTAATTGCATTTCAGTTTTGGCAAGTCTGGTTGCCGTATCTTTATCGCTAAGGTCTGGAGTGATAGTTTTTAAGCCATTGTTTGAAATGCAGTGATAAGGCATGTGTCTCTAGACCTTTTTCAATGTTACGTATATGTTCTGAAATACGTGTTTTTAATGGACGTGATGTCATTACTATATAAAATAGGTTGCATGAACATTTAATGGTGTAGATGACATTCTGACTATTGCAAGTAATGAATTCTATAATGTTCACTTGTTTGTTATTGATCTCAATCTTAGGTGCCTTTTTATAGATGCATACTGGTTTATTTGGAAGAAGGTCTCCAATTAATCTTTCTTGAGTATTGGCCAATGTGTTTGTAGAATTTTTTTCTATATTTTTGTGTTTTGAATTAAATCCAGTGATAAATGCCTATTCAAAATATCCATTGGTAGTACTTTTTTTTATATTTGCAAGTCTTCATTAAAGTGCTCCTGTCTGTTTCTTTTACCTTCAGTAAAGATACCTTTATTAAGAAAGATCTACGATAGCATGCTGTGAGTGGGGGTACGACATCTCTTAAAAAGATACCTTTATATGCGGTCTACTTTTCCTCACTTATGTGAGTTTCGGTACGACACCATTAATACTTTATGAAGGTGGAAGGATATTTTAAAAGAAACACCTATTCAGGATTAATATGCACTAAGGTGTATTCAACTTTGGTCATATAGACTACTACAATATTTGTTGTATTTTCTTTTTTTTCATGACCATTTACATGAACTCATTCATCCGGAGCAAATGTGATATTCAGAACTACCAGACGTCCTGACTACCAGACAGAGGGAAGTCACACATATCTTTATTCTAAGAGTGCTTTACATTCTCCACCTATATTTTGTGTATGTTTTATATATTTAACCCTTTGAGTGCCAAGTGAATTTATCAAAATTGGTGTGAAAATTGTCAAGCAAACATTTTTTTCCTCACAATGACCTGCAGTGTTTACCTTATATAGGAAATCTATTTATTTTTTTTAATACAACATTTTTTATTTTAATTTATATAACAATAGTGAGCGACTGGCATTTTTAACAGATATTTTGCACACCTCTCACAGAGATGTTGGCACTCAAAGGGTTAAAGGTCACATCACCCTTCTATATTTTCTCACCCCTCATTTTGATAATAATGGGGTTTATTCTAGTTCATTCTTTCTGACAAAATCCTTCTTAGATGAACAAAACCATGTGCACTGCAGGGGGGCAGATGTAACATGTGCAGAGAGAATTAGATTTGGGTGAGTTATTTTGTTTCTGTGCAGGGAAAATACTGACTGCATGATTTTACACTTCAATATAGATCGCACTTTGAAGAAAAACCCCACCCAAATCTAATTCTCTCTGCACAAGTTACATCTGCCCCACCCACAGTGCACATGGTTTTGTCCATCTAAGAAGGATTTTGTCAGAAAGAATGGACTAGAATAACCCCCATTGTCCAGATCATTGAATTCAATCTTCCATTTTTGTTTTCAAATTACTGTTACCAACTGATAGCCAACAGTTTCTTTATTCCATTATACAATGGAAACAGTAATTGTCTATTTAGCACAGGATTTACTAGTTTGTCAATTCTAATCACTTAGGCTACAAAGCGGTTTTGTGTAAATAGATGTTACACTTGGGTACAAAGCTGAACATTTGTCCCACTGATTACATAATAAGAAAATAATTACTAGATTCGTTTATTCTGCAAGCTAGAGAGACCAGGATGCCTAGGAAAGGTAATGGGGTAGAGGTATCACAGATCACATACAAATAGTGATCTTTCCTGAGTAGCATTGGGTCCATGTACAAAGCGGAGATACTGTAAGGGGAGTGAATTGAAAAATTAACAAAAAATCCCTCAACACACTGCTTCGCCATACTATATGTATGAATGGAAATTTCTCTAGCTACAGCCTGTTGGTGCTAAGTGTAGGTTACTACACTACGTTGCCATAGACACCTTTGGCAGCACTAAGGGGTACATTTTCTAGGACGGGAGTTCTATTAAAGATGGAATGTTGCCCAAAGCAAATTAGATTTTAACTATTATCATAAACTGCTTATGCGCATGCCCAGTAGCTAAACATCGATCCCCCGTGTGAGCATGCGGGGGAGCGATTAAACCAGAATGACCTCCATAGTGTCTGTGTATGCAAACACTCTGGTCCACCTGTGCTTTGCTCTATACTGGTTACTGGGGGGGGGATTGTTTTGATGACAGTAGTTAGGTTGACAGTCAATAAGTTAACCACTATGGGTCGACTGGCCAAAGGTTGATACCTGAAAAGGTCAACATGCATTAGGTTGACACGTGAAAAGGTTGACATGCATTTTAGATTTTTTTTGTTTTTATGTCGACAAAAATACCATATTGGTGTGACACGTCACATGCTTTGGGCACAATATTTTATTCCCTCTCTATGCGCACTGGGATAGTAAAGTATAAAGAAATCAGTTTATGAATAAAGAAATTCTGAAAAACTCATGTCAACCTTTTCCGTTATAACCTTTTAGTTGTGTCGACCTTTTGAACATGTCAACCTTTGGCCTGTCGACCTTTATACTATTGGCCTATCGACCGCATACCCAGATTACTGCAGCACTGCCAGTGATTGCGGCTTGTAGTAGATGAAAACAATTGAACGCATCTGATCAAGCTGCACAATGACACTAAACCATATAATTAGTAAAGCACTAAGCTACAAACAAGTATAAGCGTGCCATGTACCAAACACTAGTTTCAGAGGTTTAAGTTTAATAACAGTGGCATTGCCAACCTTCATTGTATTTTCCCATATGGATATAAAACAAATGAGCTTCTGTTAGTGCGTACTCTAAATCTGTCACGCTCCAAAAAAAACCCATTCTACCCCTGTCATTTTTTGCCATTTAGTATCACAATATGATGGCTGTAATGGCATACAGAGTGTGGTTATGTTTTTGGCGTCACATCATGCATCCAGCGTGTTATTATTATGAGTTGTTTGAGATGGGAGTGGGAGTGTTCAGACACGAGCCGCATAAGAATCCTGACACATGAGCCACAATCAGTAAAGTGCTGTTTTGTGTTAGCAGCTGCTGGATGAAATTGATGTGGCTGATCATTCTCCTCCTATTGTCCCATAAAAGTTTATTTTTGTCTTTCTGATGTTTATTTTAGCAGCGACAGCTGCTTTTTGATCTTTAAGATGGCAAATAAAACATCTTTTTCCATGTATTAGAGTGAAATGGAATGTGAGGATAAAATGTATTTTAGAGTTTACAAATATAGTACACATCATAAGCTCTTTATCCACTGTATATCGGGTTCCCATCGAAAGTGTTATATTTTAAGCTATAATATAGTGGCATAGGACAAACAGGCTTCAAATAAAGACAATTACAAGGTTTGTAGAACAATGTAGTAAGAGACCAGTCACACGTGATAAACTCTTGGCATTTTATGGACTATGGGGGTTACTCACATTTGTTCGGTCCTCCTTGCATTCGCACGGAGGACCGATGTTGCGAGTCTGCACATACATATGGTGCGTGCACCCACGGCAAACTTTTAGTTCGCCGGGTGTACGTACCCATGATGGCATGCGGGGGGCAGAGAAGGGCGGGGGGTGCCGAGCTGCCCCATTCCCATATGGGAACACCCAGTGTTCCATGGGTGTTCCCATGAGAATACGGGGCGTTCTCATGGTAATGACGCTGGTGTGGTGGGCAGGCAGCTGACATCACCGGATGTCAGCTGCCCGCCCATATCCGTTCCAGCGTGCACGCATATGTAAGTGACTTAAAAGTCCATCGAAAGATGTGGGCGGTTACCTGAGGCATACGAATGGATGTTTATGCAAAACATCTATTCACAGCCTGTGCTAGCAAACCCGCACTTCGAGGGGGGGGGGGCGTTCATTCACCAGACGGGGTTTGGTGGAATCGCAAGGCTGTGAATTCGAAGCCTTGCGAATCAACCAGAACAACCCCCTGTGATGGTTATTCTGATTTACTCGGAAAGGCGCAATCACTCTCTAATGGACAAAACCATATGCACTGCAGGTGGGGCTGATGTAACATGTGCAGAGAGAGTTAGCCCGGCGGCTGGAGGATACATGAGGGACTTGGTGTGACTTGACCCATGGAGTGACCAGGGACGCCTGTGACCCCCTTTTGAATAACAACCGCTCTTTTGACTGCAAACACTTGTAGACATAGGCGTCTGGCGAGAGTCCATCCTGTCATTGTTCATTGTATATGTATATCATTTTAACCATTAAAAAAACTGTATTGCACTATATTCAGTTTTTCTTCTATGGCAATTATGAATCAACAAATTGGCTTGTCTATACAGTGATGTTACCACTCCCCCAAAGATGCCTTTTTGTCTACTTGAGTAGACATATCAGAAGGGTACGAGTTTCACCATATACATTATATGACAGTATTTATATATAAAACTGTGTTACACTATTGTTTTCCCTTTTTTTATTCTCTTTTTGGGTAAAACACATGAAAGTATATTTAAGATTTTTTTATATGTATAAAGGGAAAAATCCAGTGCAGATGTAGCATCTGTCATTCTTGCAGGGGCTGGATGTAGATTCGCCAGCAGCCGGAAGAGGGACGCACGAGATACACTCGCATCCCCTTCAACCGGAGCTTCCCCCGGGTCCCCGCCGTCTCCCACCTCCCCGCTGCCACCTAACCCTGCCTGTCCACCTGAAGCGGAGACGAGCAGGGTTCAGGTACCCCTTCGCCCGGAAACTGGGACGTGCGTGCGTGTGGGATGCTCGGGTGTCCCAGTCAGATGGAATGCCGGCTCACCAGCGGGGGCATTCTGGCGCGCCCCATTGCTGGCTGAGAGGCACCCCATCTGTATATTGTCTGTACATGACTGGATAACGTATCACTAGCTTCTGTAACTACAGCATATTGATAAGCTAATTGCATATCTCCAAACTGTCCCAATATTTGTGGGATCGTCGGGGGTTGGCAGTGTCCCATGGCGGGGTGAGGGGGGAGTTAGGAGTAGACTGCTGAATAGATGCTGTGCGCATGTATTCCCACAGGCAGAGGCGCTGTGGCCATGGCCAGCAGCTCACAGAGCCACTGGCCAGGCACCCACAGCAGCAGAACAGGGGCGTGGCCTCGACGGAGTGATGTGATTTGTGCGCCTTGTCCCTTCTACCGTGATTTGAAAGTTGTGACGTATGTAATTACCATTTCTTAGCAGGAGGATTAGTGACTGACAAAGCTTTTGCTGTTGTCCAGAGTGCTCACCCCAGGTGATGTGTCTGGAGTTTGCAGCGTCCTGTGGGAAGGTGTTAATGAAAGTAAACTATGTTGTGTATCAAGAAGGTTTGGAATCAACAATTTTCTGTAAATCCATTACAGAGATACAGGGCCAGATTGGGACCAGAAATCAGCCGTGGCATTTTAAATACAGATGCCCACGAGCGGCAGGCGGGACGCTTGCGCGGCAAAGCAAAAAGGGGGCATGGCCTCTTGGAAAGAAGGAGTGGCATCACAAAAAGGAGGCATTACACTGCCCATTACACATCATGGAACACACCATACTGGCCATTACATATTATGACACACACCGTAATGCCCATTACACAGTATGGCACACACCGTGATGCCCATTACTGACTATGACACAATCCGTTATGCCCGTAATTACACATTTTGGCATTGGCACACACCATAATACCCATTAAAAAGTATGGAACACACCGTGATGCCTATTACAGACATACATGCAAGCAGGGAAAATAGTCATAAACAAAAAAACCTTCCTCACCTCAGAGTGCCTGCAGCTGCTCCTCTGAAACCTACTGGGCCTGGCTGTCAGGCTGCCACTATACAGAGAGAGAGAGACTCTATCTCTCTTCACGCTGGCTGACCAAGTGGGAGTTGGGCGGGAGCCTGGAAAACCCCATCCCCCCGCATCAGTGGTCACACACGGATCCCCCTCCGGCCGCTGCCTGACTTCAGATCAGCGCCGCGGCCACCTGGAAACCCTCCCCCACTGGCTGTTGTTGTTCATGAGCAGACAGTCGGACTGCACCGCCCGTCTACTACCCGGTAACCTGGACACCCACATCTTTTGATGATCGCCGGCCATCTAAAGATATGGAAGGTGCACGCATATAAAAGTGACTTTCAAGTCACTTACATATGCGTGCACGCTTGGACAGGTGATGTCAGTTGCCTGCCACCCGCATCACGGCCTCATAAGCACGAGAACACCCAGCATTTTCATGGGAACGCCCATAAAACACTGGGCGTTCTCATATGGTAATGATGCAGACCGGCTCCCCACCCCCCGCCCGCTATGTTGGGGGCGTGCACTCGGCAAACAGACTGTTTGCAGTGGGTGCACGCACCATGTGTCCGCACATGGGCAGAAACGAAACTACGGGGGATGGGAATCAATCTGAATAAGCTACATGAATCTAAAAGCTGTGTCAATATAAAAAATAATAACATTTGTAACAGGGTGTAAATAGGGTGTAACAATTGTGCATACTTATGCCTTATCAGAGTGTAGAGAGGCAAGTAAACAGTGTTAAGAGTGCATGTCCTATTTTAACACAATATAATGTGTCAAAATGTTGCATTCTCAATATAAAATGGAATTAGGTGCAAATTTATCTAAACAAAACTCTTATTTTCTCATTTAAAATGAATTGGGAATCTTCTTTTCTGCAGTAGTTAAAATGGAAATATCATTATAAAAATGCAAATAAATGGCTGTGATATGATATGAAATAGCCAAGAAGCTAATAAATTAAAAGAACTATCATCTGCAATGGCCAAGACACAATCAGTCAATCATCATTGTATAATCAGTGTACCAGCACTCAATAAATATGCCAGAATAGCTATACCTTGTAAAATACTTCTGAGGAAGCTGCTCAATAAAAGATGGTGGAGTAAAAAATGCATTGCATGCGCTGGCCAGTGCCCACCACTGTTACATTGGGAATTCACCGATATGGGAATCGTGTCAAGAATCCTCCCTAAAGGCCCCCATACATAGGTCCGAATTGTTGGAGGCACGTCGGACCTAAGTTCCTTGCCAGTTTCCTGGAGGGCTTCATGAGATTTGGCCCCTGATGTGCCATTTTTTACATGCGATAAATCGCATGCGGCCCCGCTGGCACACACCAACAGCTCTGATCGGATGCAATACATTGCGGCTGCTAAAAAAGCACCTGAGATCTACACTGATGCATCCAATTCCGTTATAACATACATTCTGCAGGTAGGATCTACAGGATCCATTGTGCACAGGAAGCGTATTGGGTTGGATCAGATGTCAAATGGCCAGATTTTATCTGATATATTGTCCAAACCTTCAGAATCGGATGCAAACAGGCAAAATTAGACCTGTGTATGAGCACCCTAAGGCTTCATTCTCGGCAGCTCCAGGGGCCGAAAGTAAGAGACAAATCACCCTTGTTATTTATCCTGGAAATCTAACTTGGTGGCTAGAACTGAGGGATTACAAAGAGAATGAGCATTAGAATATATATATAAATATATATGGATGTCCTAAAATGCTTGCTACTAACCAGAAGATTTGAGTCTTTTGGGATAAAAAACAATACTGGTTGATATGCAATATTCTTTTTTTTTTTATCATTTTTATTTGAAGCTTTTTAAAATATAAACAAGACATATACATTTAACATCAGCAATGAATAAACATTACCGTCCACAAACATTACAAACATTACACTAGTTGCAACACAGAGAAAATATTAATGCACATTACTTACAACATGATTTCACCTAACTTCGATATTTCTTTAGGTCCTCACGTTCTCTCTCCTATCATCTGCTACTTAGTTACCTTCCTATACTTAAACCAACTACTTTGCTAAATCCACCTCTGATTATACTCTGGATCCTAGTTTTACTGTTCTTACTGACCTTTCCGGTCTTAATTTACTATATGTGTTTCTTTAATTTTACTATTAGTGCGTTTTTAAGTGTATTTAGCACACGTTATTCTTTTCCCTACCTTGCTCTTATATAGCAACATCATTTATTTTAACTCCCAATATGTGTTTATTCATTCGTGCTCTTACTTTCGATCATATTTATTGGTGCTATTTCTATCGATCGCCTTGCTAAGACCTTATTAAGTACAACAACGTGAAGAAAAATTACAAAGACTAAGACTAACCAAGAGGGGAAAAAAACATTTTAGAGGAGGCCAAACCTTCTTCAATTCTCTTTACCGCATCATACATTTTCCCTCCCCCTATATATATCCCTTATTATACCACCCCCCCCATACCCTGTAGAATTGTGTTACTGTTTTTCTTGACATGTGAATATATTTCTCGTGCTTTAATGTGATATTTACTAATTCTATCCATTTACCAATATCTGGACCTTCTTTGGCCAATCAGGATCTCGCTATACTAACCTTTGCAATCGTGCAGAGGTTTAAAGCAACTTGTCTTATTTCTGATGTAGTGTTTTCTCGGGGCCAAATACCCAGGATACAGCTGCTTGGCTGCACACTATGGTGTGGGATTCCTAGAACTATCAGTATATCCCTAACCTTTTGCCAGAGGGTTTGCACCTTTTTACACTGCCAAAGCAAGTGGAAAAGCGAGCATCCCGGTTCCCCACACTTTGGACAACTATCCACTTTGTTGCCCGCAAATCTACTTCACAGGGGTTATGTAGGTCCTATGTAGTATATTTATTTGGACCTGCTGGACTATAAGGGAATTAGTCGCGCCCCTTGTTGATGCCATGGCCAGTATCCAGTCCTCATCACTAATCTCTGGAATGTCTGTCCTCTACTTAGTTCTCAATTCTGGGAGATCATTCAATTGATTACAATTTAAAATATATTTATACATTTTAGAGACTCTCTGCCCTCTACTAGTCTTGTTAATAAAGTTTTTTACTGGTGTTTCAATAATTATTTGTGAGTTCTCACCCCCAATATATTGGGAGAGTGCACTCCTCATTTGCAGATATCTGAAAAACATTGTTTTAGGTATCCCATATTCACCCTGAATTGTGAGAAAGATTTTAGTATGTTGTTATCTTATACCTGCCCCAATACAGTAATACCATAATTGTTCCATATTCTACCCCCTTGTTCTAATTTCAGTTTTTCCATGTGTTTGAAGGAAAAGAGGTGCATATCAGGATCAAGTCCTTTGTGGTTGGTAACTCTACCCACTCGTTTCCATACCTTAATTACCTGTACCAAGATCGGTGGTGTCCTCCGGCCACACCCCACCGCCAAGCCTACTTGTAGCGGAGTGTGCCCAGGGACAACCACTCCAACCAGATCCAGCAGACCGGGTGGCTCTTCCCCCTCCCTGATCCAATTACTAATGTGGGCTAGCTGAGTTGCCAGATAATAAAGCCTAAATCTTGGCATTGCCAACCCTCCCCGTCCTCGCTCTCTAATCAGGGTATCATTTTTAATTCTCGGGCGTTTGTTTCTCGATATGAAAGATGTAGTTATACTATTAATTTTCCTAAATGTATCTTCGCCAATAAATATCGGGGATTGTTGGAAGATGTACAAGACCTTGGGCAGGCTCACCATTTTTATGAGATGTATACGCCCCATCAAAGTTAATGGTAGCTTCCTCCAGCATTTACACTTTTAATGTCTTCAATTAAAGGGGTTACATTATCTGAATAAAAACTTTTAGGGTCCTTAGAAATAACAATCCCCAGGTATTAATTTTTTTTTGACACTGGAAGAGGGGTATCCACCCTAGAATCACCCCAACCTTCCTCTTTCACTATCAATAAATGGGATTTATTCCAATTAACTGTAAGGCCAGAAAAGAGTAGGGCTATCACGTTCGGCAGGTCCCTATGATAGTTTGCTATACCGACTAGCAGGTCATCTGCGTATAAGGATACAATATTATGTTTTTTTGACCTTAGATTCCTCTCTATCCCAAGTGCCTCTCTTATTTTGCATGCTATTGGCTCTATTGCCACTGCAAACAGCAGTGGCGATAAGGGGCACCCCTGAGGTGTGCCTCTTGACAGGGAGAAGGGCTCTGACACAAATCCATTTATAGCTACTCTAGCTGTTGGATTTCCATATCCATCCGATATAGCGTGGTCCGAAGCCGAAGGCCTTCAATACTGCATGCAGGTATGGCCACTCAACCGAGTCGAACGCCTTGTTGGCGTCGAACGACGCCCCTATAAAATCTAGTGTCTGGAGATACGTAAAGACCCGTCTAAGATTTTCCGAGGTAGCTTTCCCACTCATGAACCCTGTTTGATCTGGGCTCACTATATCCTTGACTATCCGATTCAGCCTATTAGCCAATATTTTAGCAAAGATCTTCGCATCGGCTGTAATCAAGGATATTGGCCGATACGAGTCTACATTCATCAGGTCCTTGCCACTCTTAGGAATAACTGTGATCACTGCCTCTGTCATTGAGTCTGCTATTTTTGCCTCTTTTTCCATTTCCTGAAACAGGTACAATAATCTAGGTATCAAAGCAGATCCAAATTTCTTGTACATCTCCCCCGGCAGCCCATCAATACCAGGCGTCTTTCCATTCGCCAGTGCAGCTACCGCCGCTTCTATTTCTTCTAACGAAAAGGGGGTCTCCAAACTATTTGCTGTTTCGGGGGTTAACTTTAGTAGTTCAATCCTGCCCATATAGCTTTGTACATCCTCCTCCCCTCTATCTTCTAATCTAGATTGGTATACCTCTTTAAAATGTTTCACAAACACATCAGTAATCTTGGCAGTGTTAGTATGGATTTCTTCAGTATTAGAGGTTATTTTAGTCACTATGTTCGTGGGTCTATCTACTTTGGATATTAAGGCCATATATTTCCCTGCTTTATCCATATTTACATACATTTGATGGGAGCTTTTAAGTATCCTGACTTTGGCCATATTTTGCAAGTGTTCTACCCATTCTTCCTGCGCCCTAACCCAGGCCTCTCTATCACTTTTAGTTTTACTTAGAATATATCCTTGTTCATACTTTTTCATTTTAACCTCCAATTCTAAGACTTTTTCTTGCACCATTTTTGTTAATCGTAGTTAGCTTCTTAAGCATATAGCCCCTAAAAAAAGCCTTGAATGAGTCCCATACATTATTGAATTTGGTTGTACCTATATTTATTTCAAAGAATCTCTCCATTTCTTCTACTACCTCCTACGGTTTATCTATCTGCTCCAGCCACCCAGATTGAAGTCTCCAATACCTATATCCTACCTCCTTTTCTAATTCTATTTGCATGACCACTGGGGAATGATCAGATATTCCGCGGGATTTATATTCTATTGAAAGGATGCTGTTCACAATGTTCCCTGATGTAAGTATCAGGTCTATCCAGGAGAATGATTTTTTGGCTGGAGAGTAGCATGAATATTGTCTTGCCACAGGGTGTCTATACCTCCAGACATCGGACCATTCTACTTCCCTGATAAAATCTCCTATACCTCTCCTTACATTAACCAACACCCCTTTATTACTCCAACTATCTACTACGGGATTCATAACAGCATTAAAATCCCCTAGACATATTATATTATTTTCTGGGTATGACGCCGAAAAATCCACCGCCATCCTCAATACCTCATACGTGAATGGGGGAGGAACGTACACCGACATAATACAGAACCTAACAGCATTGATAAAGCAATCCAGGAATATAAATCTACCCCCCCCCCCCCCGGGTCAATTTTGAAGGTAATACACTCAAATGATATGCTTTTTCTAACAAGAATTGATACCCCCCGAGAAGAGGAGGTAAACGGAGCATGAAAAGAGGAACCAATCCAGGGCGCCTTAATGAAAGCATATCATCCCCATACAAATGCGTCTCCTGAAGACATATGACATCCGCATTTAGGCCCTTATTCTGGTTGGTGCGGTAATATCCGCGTGCGTTTGTGCCGCCGATGTTTTGTGTCTGCGCATGTGCAGAGGCGTCTCTGCGCATGTGCGAGTGGGGCGTACGGCCAAATCCCGCATGAAATGTGAACACTCCGAAAAGGGGGTGGAGAGGGGCGTGAAGGGCTATTTGGGCTCATTACCATATGCATACGCCCAGCGTTTCATGGGCGTTCCCATGCAAACGCTGGGCGTACGTATGGTAATGCGGCCGTGATGCACGTGTAGGGGGCGGACATATGACATCGCCGGATGTCAGCTGCACGCCCAGATCCCTGCTTTTGCACGGAAAAATGTCCGTGTGGTCTGAGGTTGCGGGAGCTGGTGGACCACTCGGTCCTGCATTCGATGGTCTGCGACCATCGAATGATGGGGGAGGTTCCCTGAGATGGAGGAGGCGTATTCCATGAAAAATACACGTGCGGTCCGTTCGGCCAGCTTCTTACCGCGTACGGACGGAGTTGGCGATCCGTATGGAAGGCGGGGTTTTGCACGCACGGTCCTGGCCGCATATTCGGATCCGGCCGCACCGATCAGAATAAGGGCCTTAGTGATTTACACTGCTTAAGTACAATTGACCACTTAACTTTTTCATTCAGTCCTCTTACATTCCAGGTCATACACCTAACCATGAAGAATAAAGATTATACAGCGATGGGTTTATACTGAATAGAGTCTAATACAATTTAACCATATATAAACATTTATTAAACATGATTTAAAACATTAAAAAATAGACATTTTTTGGAGAATTCTCTATATCACCAATAGGGATTGGGTAATGGGCAAATTGGAGAGATATTGCTCCAGTGGGTGGAAAGATGGATCAGTTCAGATGCACCTGTGGTGGCAGAATACTTACCAAGTGATGTTCGGCAGTCTCTCTCCTATATACTGGGGAGGAGGAAAAGTGAAGTCCCGGCAGAATCTCCAGCGAGTAGCGGATCCAGATTCACTCAGAAAGACCACAAGGAGTTTTTTCGGGTTTTGGATAACCCAGATGTGTCTTTGTATTGAAGAAATGCTGAGATTGTGGATTCCTTGAATTATTTAGCTGGTCCGGGTAGATAAATAAAGTGCAAATGCAGACTTGGATCGGTAAAGTGCAGGTGCCACTGATAGCAGCTCAACGCGTTTCGACGTGTTGGCACGTCTTCTTCAGGAGCAGTAATCACTTACTGCTCCTGAAGAAGACGTGCCAACACGTCGAAACGCGTTGAGCTGCTATCAGTGTCACCTGCACCTGCACTTTACCGATCCAAGTCTGCATTTGCACTTTATTTATCTACCCGGACCAGCTAAATAATTCAAGGAATCCACAATCTCAGCATTTCTTCAATACAAAGACACATCTGGGTTATCCAAAACCCGAAAAAACTCCTTGTGGTCTTTCTGAGTGAATCTGGATCCGCTACTCGCTGGAGATTCTGCCGGGACTTCACTTTTCCTCCTCCCCAGTATATAGGAGAGAGACTGCCGAACATCACTTGGTAAATATTCTGCCACCACAGGTGCATCTGAACTGATCCATCTTTCCACCCACTGGAGCAATATCTCTCCAATTTGCCCATTACCCAATCCCTATTGGTGATATAGAGAATTCTCCAAAAAATTTCTATTTTTTTATGTTTTAAATCATGTTTAATAAATGTTTATATATGGTTAAATTGTATTAGACTCTATTCAGTATAAACCCAGCTATGTATAATCTTTATTCTTCTTTTTTATCTATTACAGGGAGCTTTACACACTCCCATATACAGCTGCTTTAACTACACTTGTGGTCCATATTTATTTGTACATACACCTAACCATTGCTGTTTACTTTGACAAACTGTATGTTTTCAGGTTACACCGTACTCACATTCTCTTCCTCCATGAGGCCTGTTTTTAAGTTGTTGTTTTTTCCGTTGCAAGCTACATACATGATTCACATTTACAAATATCACATTTAACACATACCCCCCCCCCACCCCCCCCCCCCCACCCTGTATTACCTACCCCCTTAGGCATACCTACTCCCAACTTAACCCCTTACACTAAGAACTAACCAGTTTTCCCTTCTTTACCAAGGGGTTGATTAATTAATAGCCACCAAACGCCCGGCCGGCTCTCCAGCTGTTATTCATATTTAACTTCAATATATCCCCCGCACCCCCACCCATCCACACAGCTTTGCACTTATTTGACTTTTCTGGATTTTTATCCCATCCTTTTCCCCGCCCCCCTTTTATATTTATTCAATGCATACATATCAACCATAGACAGAATTTTTCAGTCCGAACCAAGTTGCTTCCTGCCCGGATAATTATTATCTAGCCACTTGGCTGCTTCACCTGGGTTTAGGAAGAATTTTGTTTCTCTCCCTGAGATCACTCACAATTTTGAGGGGTACATCATTGAATATTTCACTTCGAGCTCTCTCATCCTACTTTTAACTTCTCAGAACTTAGCTCTCTCTCGTTGCACTTCCAGAGGGAGGTCGGGGAATACTAAGACCTTTGCACCCTTGTATCCAAAGTCCCCTTTATTCCGGGCCATCCTTAAGATTGTGTCTCTGTCCTTGAAGTGAAGGATTTTAGCAATAAAGGTCCGCGGCAGACCTCCTGGAGGCGGTGGCCGGCCTGGCACTCTATGTGCCCATGTGCCCTTTCTACAGCAAAATGTGCTGTAAATCCCCCCCCCCCCCCCCCACAAATCCTCTTTCAACCACTCTTCTAGGAATTTTTCGGGAGTCTTTCCTTCCACCCGCTCCTCCAGAATCACAAACCGTACATTGTTACGCCTCATCCTCCCTTCAATGTCCGATATTTTAAAGCGCATATCACTTAGCTGCCCCGTCAGCATTTTGACTGTCTTTTGCAATGGCCCAGAAGCATCCTCAATTGCGGACATACGACTTTCAAGTTCAGTCACTCTCTCTCTTGTTTTTTGAGCATCACACCTTATTAGCATTATGTCCGACTGGACCTGATTTATTTGCTCAGAGACGAACCTCACATTTATTTACTGCGTCGAGGACCTGCTGTAAAGTCACTTGGGGGGTTTGCTGTACACTAGTTGTTTTAGTAAGGGTTGACTAAGGGGTAGCCTCCTGTGAGCTGTTATCGGCATTGGTTTGTGTACGTGAATATTTCTCTAACCACGCAGCGGCGGTATTTTGGCCTGTTTTAGCCATTTGCATATGATATGCAATATTCTTAACAACATAATTCAGAAAATTCAATTTACCTGGTGACTAATTTATGGAAAGAAATGTCTTGCCTTAAATTGCTGTGATTACCATAAGGACTGTAATTTATGTTTTGCTAATATCATATAGAATGTGGTTGTTGGGAGGCCATCTGTACTAATTCCATATATATATATATCCTCCAAAAAATAGGCGTCACTCCGGGACTTTAGTGCACTTTTGTTGTGATATCTTCTGGTCCTGACGAAGGGTTAAACACCCGAAACGGCGTAGACCGTGGAGAAGGAATAAATGTCACTTTATTGTTACACTAAAGTCCCGGAGTGACGCCTATTTTTTGGAGGAAATATTGGTGGACACAGTGCCACAGGGAAGGCACCCGGGCATAACAGTTGTATACAAAAAGCGGGGAGTGCCGGACACGCAAACTGAGTATATATATATATATATAAAATTTTAAGTTTTGTTTTACTTAGTATTTGAAGTAGACACTGGGCGTGTATATATTTATATCATAGATGTTTGTGGATACTGTATATTGTATATTATATGCAGATGTTGCCATTTCTATTATAAACTCATGCCCTTATTGTCATCAGCTTGTTCTAGGCCATCAATGCTGAGTGCAGGTCCCCTCTCCAGGCTTAAGGATATACAGGTTGAGTATCCCGTATCCAAAATGCTCGGGACCAGGAGAATTTTGGATAACGGATTATTCTGTATTTCGGAATATTTTAATATTTCAATTATGTATTTTGAAGTATCTTGCATGTATGCTGTATAAACACATAAAATACACACAAATATATTTTATTACCACATAAAATACACACAAATATATTTTATTTGTTCAAAAAACAAGGTTTCAAAACATGAAACAAAATTTGTGTACTATCTCAGATATTGAATTTGAATGCCAAGCAACAGACCCGGCCCTAGCCTAAATGACACCCTAGGCAAGATTTTGGCTGGTGCCCCCTAGCACCGCCACTAGTTCCGCCTCTGACCCTGCTCCCCTTTCTCAGCACCATCAACCCTCATCGTAGTAGTCATCATTTTGGTGCTCCTACCTGCAATATTTTAAATAGAAACGGTGCACACATTCGGTGCGCAGCCCAAACAGGGGTGTGTTCTTGCTGGGAAGGGGCATGGCCACACAATAGTACCCCCAATTCATTATGCCACACATTAGTGCCACTTTATTCACATTATATCATGCGATGGTGTCCCTTATTCACATTACATCACACAGTAGTACCACTTTACCTTATGTACATTACTCCTCACATTATACCCTTAGAAAAAAATCCTGAGAAAATATTGTATTTTAAGCACCTCCATGGCCACACTGCAACCCAGCACAAAGCAGTGTGTGCTGGGCAGAGGAGAAAAGCTGTTGCAGCTGCTGCTGTCACTTATGGGGAGGGGGCCCGGGGCCCCCACTGGGCCCTCCCATCAGACTTTGGCCTGGGTAATTTGTACCCCCTACCCCTTTCTCTCGGCACCCCTGATAATACCACACAGTAATGCCCCTTACACATAACACACATTATTAATGTCCTTATAACCATAATGCCCCTTACACATTATACCAACCTTTATTAATGCCCTTCATACACATAATGACACACATAATGCCCCTTGCACATATGTTGCACATTATTAATGCCCTTATACACATGACACACATAATACCCCTTACACATATGTTGCACATTATTATTGCCCTTATACACATGACACACATAATGCCCCTTACACATAAGTTGTACATTATTAATGCCCTTATACACATGACACATATAATGCCTGTTACACATATGTTGCACATTATTAATGCATTTATACATGACACACATAATGCCCCTCACACATATGCCGAACACTATTGCACAACCAACCCACCCGCAGACAGCACTCGCACAGCCGCTAACACTGTGACCTCTGCCTCTGCTTGGATACATCTTGACTCAATAAGCCATGCAGCTCCTGGCCAGTTCTGCTAACGTTGGGTGCCTTTTTTGCTGAAAATTCGTCTTATTTGCATTGTTATGACCAGCACACACAAGGAGCTTTCGATGCTTAAAATGATATGCGGCATGCCTATATTCTGTGAGCGACTGTGGCTGTACCTGAATACGGAATGCTATGTTACAGTGATTTCCATGAATACACTATTTCATATGCAGATACAGCCTTACTCACACACAGAATACAGGCATGCTGTATATCATTTTAATCAGCAGAAGCTGCTAATGCCCCTAGGCATTCCAAATGCCCTAGGCAATTGCCTGGTTTGCCTATGCCTAAGGCCGGCTCTGCCAAGCAATCATTTTCTTGCACATATATAGTGCCAGTTACATATCATGTCACCAGTAGTGCTGTTACAAATGTCCCCAGTGAGTTTTTAGCAAAAAAAAATATATTTTTTTCACTTTCTGGAATGTATGGTTTTCGGAATAATTCGGATAACGGATACTCGGATACGGGATACTCAACCTGTATATTCAAATGCTGCATATGGGTGTATAATGTTTGGGTGTGGTTGCCTAAATGAATGACTTACATGTAAAACATAAGCCCCTTGCTCGCTCTTTATATAAAAACATACTGTATAAGGCATAAAACATTTGTTGAAAAAAAAGCATAAATAATTAAAGGGGGGGGGGGGGGGAAGGATTTAAAATAAAAAAATCAATAAAATTATTCCAGAGCTGGAAGAATTACAGCTGAACATGTTTAATATGTCATGTCAAAGAAGAAGAAAAAACTGGAAGATTCATCTCAGAGAGACTGTAAGAAGATATTGAGCAGATCACTCATTTGTTAAGAAAATTCACAGCAATCAGATAAAAGACATTTTGTAAGGATTCCAGGTCCCATCAATTGTGAGAAAAGTACTACTTAGACTAGAAATATAGCTCTTGTAGTGGAACAGTAAATCATTGCATTTGTGTAAACAAAGCAGCACACCAAGTGCAACTTCATAGACAAGAAGCACATGTGAAATGATGTAAAAATGGATTCACTAGATAGAAGAATTTTATTATGTAGTCAGATTACTTTTCAAACCCTTGGGGCCAGATGGCTTCAAAGTGATAAAATGGAGAGTGGTAAACAACTAACCAATCAGCTCCTGCCTGACATTTTTGAAACACAGCATGTAACAAAACAGGTAGGAGCTGATTGGCTGGCTGTTTATCACTCTCCATTTGATCACTTTTGAAGCTTAGTACATCTGGCCCTCAGGCTGTTATATTTATAAGCTCAAAAATAACTTTTTGGAAAACTATATTTTGTACAACGCTTAAAGCATGCATGTTACTGACACACAACTACTGTATGCTTAAAAAAATCATGTTACAGGTAGTTCTGTGTAACATCAATGTCGTTTTTATCTTCTGCATGCTTCCCAGGATTCTCATACAGCGTTTGCGGAAAACTTGTGCACACCCAGGTTTGGCCTGCACCAAAGGGCAGACCCTCGGTGGGCCCAATGCTTGAGGGCCCACTCCCTCAATCAGGTTTGAAATCTGTTTCCAGACTGTGCACTTAAACTATACATTATATTGCACTGGACTATGGTGTACTTTCTAGAGTGCACTGATGTTGTTAATCTGTTAAATGATCATGCCTGGACTATTTATCAAAGGGGCCCAATCCCTGCACTGTATAATGCTTAACAAAGCCTCCTTGGTGCCTGACCATACCCATACCTCCCAACTGTCCCTCTGTCCGCGGGAATGTCCCGGATTTCGGGGATGTTCCCACGTCCTGCCCGGGGCCGCTGGTGTCCCGCGGTGGGGGGGGAGGGGGGTTGGGAGAACCCCAAACTGCATGCGCACAGCGTCTATTCAGTGCTGGCGAGGGATGGGAAATGGGGGCGTGGCCTTTGGAAGTGTCATCCCGCTAGGGCATGCCCCCTTTTGAGGCACGTGCGCAGCTGGCCCGTTTCTGAGAAGCCAGAAGTTGTGAGGTATGCCATACCTGCTCTGGAGGTGTTTCACCCCCCATATGTGGGCACCTACCTCTGCATTCCCCAGTGGGCACATGATGACCCAGTCTGGCACTGTGCACACCAAAGGGGGCATGCACATCATAGTGTTCACTAGGCCATGACACTGAGGTATGACATTTAGGTGAGTGACCACGTAACACATCTTCAGTACATAGCTCCTTATGCTGGGGTCGCACATTATCCACTCACTGCTGCTCTGCAAAGATGATGCACATTCATGTGTAAATAAGGAATAAAGTAGCAGACTAAAGATGTACCCTTGAAGGACAACCTTAACGTTACTTCCTCCAAATGAAACTACTTTAAATCAATTGTGGCCAGTTTGAAAGTAAAAAAATCTGAAACACAATTAGAATTGTACCTATTAAAACCTAGGTCAGATATTTAGATACCAAAGAAACAGGAATTATGGCCGGCCTATATCTCATTAAAATTATATTATGTTACAGCAATTGCTTTGTTTAATGCAAACGATGTGAAAAACACAGGTTGTCCAAAATAAAATAGCAGTTTGCAGTATCCCCTAATATATATGTAAATTAAATCCTATCATTGCAGAAGCTATTGGAATCCGAGCTAGCTGCCTCTGCCTAGAGTAGACCCACTGCAAATGCTATTTTGCTCTGTCCTCTGCCTTTTCCTGACTACTGTACATTTCCAGCATGAATCAGCATGGAAAGTACAAATTAAAAATATAAATATAAACATCGTGGACACAGCGTCAATTTGCTAAATATTTCATTGTTTAAAATCATTGAAACCATGTACTGTACACGTTCCAAAATTATGTTTTATGTAAGAGCAAATTTTAGTAACACTTTTCCTGTATATTTCTAATTTTACAAATCATAAAAAAAAGTGTTCACCGATGTCCAGCTTTTTTACTAAGGCACAAATACAGGAAGAGATATGACTTCGCTACAGAGCATCAAGCCTGTGGAAATACCTTAACATATTTATTTCAATTCAATAAATAACAATATATTAAAAGATATACTATAAAAACTATTAAGACTGAATGGCACACCTGCGGGAACAGCTTACGCGTTTCGCTGCACAAACATGAAAAAGAGAAAGGAATTCCTACAGGTGTGCTGCTCAGTTTGTAATCCGGATTGTCCACCCTCGTTGCCACCTGGAATTGTCCATAATATTTGTGAAATACCACACTTCACTGGAAGCCCATTGCTGTTGCTCCCCCACCACTAAGGACTGTATTTTCCCAACATTGGCAAGGAAACTAGCTTGCAGGAGCATTATCTCCTGGGAATCCAGATACCATCCACTTCACTGCTTTAAAGGAAAATCTTCTTGGAGGAACACCACCTCCTTAAAGGCCCAGTATACTGACTATACAAGTGGATCCTCATTTCAACTAATTTCATCCATCTTCTTGAGGAAACAACATGAACTTCCTCAGTACTGGTAGACCTAGTTGGTGACTATCCATTTAAATACACTTTCATTTATCATTTGAATAAAAGTGCACACTGCGGTCTTAATTGTTTTTATAATATATATTTTATTACATTGTTTTTTATTGAATTAAAATAAATATGTTAACGTATTGCCACACGCTTGATGCTCTAGTCTAGCATAGTTACATAGTCAGTAAGGCTGAATAAAGACTTGCATCCATCAAGTTCAACCTTCTTAAGTGGGGTGTGGCTGCGCTCGCCACCTATTTTATTCTCCCTCTATGGGGGTCATGGACCCCCACGAGGTAGCAGTCGGGATTCCGACGTCGGAGTATTGACTGTCGGAATCCCGACTGTCGGGGAGCCGTCCGGCACCCCTTAAGTGCATGATCCACCTGCTTCATGCCTTATATAAACTGAAATCTATCTATCTATACACAGATTTTGATATTTATTTATTTGTACCCCTGGGTGCCCATGCCCAATAGATGATTATCCAACCTTATTTTTAAATGTTTATTCAGGTTTAAGTGTGAAATAACATGGTATACCAACATTTGTACATAATGTAAGGGTGTACAATAGGAACATATTATGGAAAAATAAGTACACTTTACATTTGCCTGGTATCTGGCAAGTAAAAATACACGTAGTTCTACTAATAATGCGGTATCATATAATTTCTGAAGAGAGCAAATATATGAACTCATAAACCTTCATTTTTATGATTTACAAACTAAGGGGGTAGAGTAGGGGGAGGGGGCATATGACAGTTTTGTTATTTCAATCATTGTAATTGTATACTGTATAATCTCAAATAACAAAGTTATCTATATGTGTTTCAAACAGTTTACAGATGTCATCTTTTAAGGAGGGGTTGTGGCTCTTTATGAACGGGAAAAAATAGGGAGATTTTCTCTTGACAGGAGGAAACCCACTCTCTCAAGAGCCCCGGCGCTAGTTTGTATATATGAATAACGTATGAATATTTTCTGCGATAATTAAAACCTTAAATGGCTGCTGCAGGTGTGGAGAGTTTGCTAAACTCTAAGAAATTCCTGGAACAAGTGTTTTTTGGGGGGTACACTACGCTGTCAATAAGGTAATGGATTAGTATGTAAAAAAAATATGTATAATAAGATCACGCTGAGCACAATGATGGAGGGCACGCTGTACTTTAAGGTAAAAAAAATTTCCCTTTTCCCTTAGGGTTTGCAATTTCCTCTCTCTCTGCTGCTTCCAGACAATTTTCCACTGCTTGGAAGGTACCAATCCTTAATTGTTTAAATTCAGCTAATTAATTAATTCTTTAGGTATTCATTTATTCTAGACTCTGTCAATTGAATTGAATTAAAAAGTTTTTTCACTTCCTTTAATAACATCTTTATACATAAAATTTAAATAAATTTTTTTTCTATACATAAGTGTATATATATATATACTTGCAGGGGTGAGAGCGGCACTCGCAGCAGAAGAAAAAACACTTTCAGTACACATGTTCAGAGCAACGTTTCAACGTCCTTTATTTGGACATTTTCTTCATGTCCAAAGGACGTTGAAACGTTGCTCTGAACAAGTGTACTGAAAGTGTTTTTTCTTCTGCTGCGAGTGCCGCTCTCACCCCTGCAAGTATCTATCGTTTGTGCAGGCACCCAGCTGTAATTACTCAGTATATTGCCGTGGAGTGTGCTGGTCTCTGGGACATATATATATATCTTTATCTATATGTCCAAGTATGTTTACATGTTATAAAATAGTCAATCTTTATATGTGCCAATTAATGGATTCCTCATAATAATCAGTTTATAATTTTTCTGATACTATTTCTCTTTTTTACATTTATTTATTTTTATTATTATATCTCTGTAATTATCCATTGATGACCCATTAATTAGAAATAACATACAAAAATTTTTTTTTTTACTAAATGAACATTGTTTCATTATGAATCTATTAGGTAGAGGACACGCTGTAGTATAATGTATTAATTAAATAGCCTGTTTACTTAACATCAGTATTAATTAACTCATTGATCAATTATTGAATGGATTCTGGCCTATAAATACACAGCTTGAAAAAGGCAGCTCGTTACTTCCCGGCCGTTCTCAGCAGAACGAGCCCGACAGCTTGTAAAGTCAGGCTCGTTCTGCCGAGATACCCTGCTAAATGCTGTCAGGGAAGGCAGCATTGAATATGGCCTGGTGGCCATCTCCCCCGTGGGGAGATGGTCGCTAGTGATTGAATACCCCTCTTAGACTTGTTCTTGAATTCCGCCCTGACTTTCTTCCACTTTGACGCTCTCACTTCCGCTCTCACCACTGCCGTGCATGCTGGTTCCTGGAGTCGCATGTGATCGCCTCCCACAGTGTGGAACCAGCGGCATCGGACTCCCATCTGCCCTGCGGAGGCGCCGCTATCATACCCTCAATGACAGCGAGTTGATACATCATCTACCCGCATATGAAAGGTTTCACCCGGGACTCCTGTATATGGGTGCACAATTAACTCTGACCTCTCCTACCTATACTAACAAGCAGGCACAGCAGCTAATTGCATACTCGCCAACTGCCTGTATGGAACTCATTGCATGTTAGCTTACTTGTTAACCCAGGCTTTTCTTTGGCTTTACAACTGCTTTGCCACTTTTGGCTACTAAGTGTTTGCTACACCCAGCGTCTTATTCTAAGTGGATTATACTTCATTTATTCCCATTATATATATATGCTCCAGCTGGGACGCCAGCATGCATTAAGTCAGGAAATCAGTCAAGTCTTTTTAACATTTACAGTTTTAAATACCTTATTGCTTGCTAAAACATTGTTTACCTTCCTATACTGTTTAAGATTATTATTTGTTATATAAACTTTTTACCTCAAAGTACAGCGTGTCTTTATGAACGGGCCCCAAACAGAGTTGAAGCGAGATGAAGGTACATTGAAATGTCTCAGGGTATCATATCTATCATAGTACATGTATTTTAGAAGTAGTGTTTCAACCTCTGCCACAGAAGGGATATGTGAGATTATCCAGGAATTCAAAATTAACTTCTTGGCGATAGTAACAATGTTACGATTGGTATTAAGTGGTTACAACCAGGTGGGAGAGACCAAGGTTCAAAGTTTGCAAAAAGTAGTGGAAGAGGATTGAGACAAATTTTCAGGTTAAAGTTGCAGTTGATGTAATAAACAAGTTTATACCATAATCTCTTTATGTGTCTGCAGTTTCAAAAATTGTGAAGGAAGGAGGCTGTTTGGAATCGACATTTAAGGCACATTCCTGTTTCCTCTAGGACGTAATAACTCCTTTGATGTTGTGAAACATATGCTCTATGGAGCAATTTAATGTCAACCTCCTGGAGGACAGATGATCTTCGAATGCGGAGCGTGTTGTGATAATATTTATGTATCGAAATGTTATCTGATAATATAGGAATATCGCTTGACCATGTTAGTGTTATATGTTTCCAGGTATGCTCTGCAGGTAGTAAAGCTAACGATTCATAGATATATTTTGTTTTGAATTTACCTGTTTGGATTTTAGATATAACCTCATCATTGTAATCAATGCAGGGGTGTGGGTGTGAACAACAGAGTGAGGGACTGAGCGTAATGTCGTAATTGGAATAGTAAGAATGAGCTACTAGAAGGTAGATTCAACAAATTTTGGATCTCAGTAATGGAATATAAATGCCCTCCTGGATCAAATACTTATATGATTTTTAGTCCCTTTTGGCGGAGTCTGTAAAATATAGAGCTATCAACGCCGGGTGTGAACATTGGGTTACCCCATATGGGCAGCCAGGGTGAGACTTTGGGGTCGCAACCAAGAGCCTTTGAGACAGACCACCACGTCGTATGTGTGTCACTAAATAATTTGTTATGTAGGATATGCGAGATCGGGGGGGGGGGCGGGGCATGTAGGAAAGCTCCAGGGGAGTAAAGGGCAAATATAACGTAGTCTATTTTGTATTCCGAGTAATTACTGAGTTCAATTAACCATCCCAAAGCAAAGCGGCACAAAAGAGCTCTCGAATATTGTTTTAAGTCAGGAATACCCGGGCCTCCCAAAGTCGTGGGTAATTGTAACTTATGCAAAGTTATTTTAGGCCTTTTATGATTCCATAGGAATTTTGATATGCGGGAGTTTAGTCGTTGAATGTCACAATTAGATATTGGTACTGGGAGCATCTGCATTACATACAATAGTCGAGGTATGTAATACTCTCCCCAGCAGAGACAAGGGCAGTTCTTTCCACGTGTCCATGGATTTGAATAATGATAAGATCAGTGGATCAAAATTGGATAAATATACTCTAGATATGGTAGCAGGAATCTGCACCCCTAGGTATTTGAGTTGGGAAGATTGTAATTTTATCGAACGCAGATCTGCTCTATTTGTGAAGAGTGGGGGGTCCCTTCAGCACCAACAATTCTGATTTATTTACATTTATTTTGTATCCGACGAAGGAGCTTAACTGCTGAATTATATGGAAGCTGCAGGTAAGGAGTGTTCTGGTGAGGTAAGGAATAGCAGCTTATCATCTGCGAATAGAGATACACAAAGGTCTACTTTACCTATTTGGATACTCTGAAAGGTCGGGTTTGGTGGAGGGCGATGGCCAAGCGTTTCAGGGCTAGGGCAAAAGTAAGGGTGACAGGGGGCATCCCTGTCTGGTCCCTCGTAATATGGTGAATGGATCGGACAGAATACCATTGCATAATATTCTGGATGCTGAGTCAGCATATAATGTGTTCAGTAGGGTGATGAATTTTTTGCGAAAAGAGAATTTTCATAGAACAGAATATAGGTGGTCCCAGTGGACCATGTCGAATGCCTTTTCCACATCCAGTGACAAAATCGCCAACGAGGTGTCCGACACAGCCCACTGGGAGTGGTGCAACACAGACAAATCCTTTCTGATGTTAGTTACAGGGTTCCTACCCATCACAAATCCTGTTTGGTCGCAATGAATTAGGGTAGGGAGAATTAACTTCACTCTTTCTGCCAGAATTTTTGTGAGTATTTTATAGTCTATATCCAATAGAGAGATAGGACGATATGAGCCTGGATCAGAAAGATCCCGGCCTTGTTTTGGGAGTACTTTAATAGTAGCTGTATTGAAAAATAGTGGAGCTCTATCTACATGTAATATGGAGTTATAAACTGTTACTAGTGTTGGTGCTATCTTAGGTGCTAGGAGTTTAAAATATTCTGGGGTTAGGCCATCAGGGCTTGAGGCTTTCCCAGGCTGCAGTCCCGCTATGGCAGTCTGTACTTTTTCTAATGAGAAATCTCTACTGTGATTGTCTGACGAAGTTAGAGGGTGTTGTGGGGTACTTATATTTTCCCAAAAGCTATCGGCCGTGGATTTATCTGATGTAGGTGATGAGTATAAGAAACTATAAAATTAATTTAAGGTTTGGGATATTTGGGCATTAGAGGTCGTTATGGTGCCATCAGAACAGCGTAGGGCAGTGGTTTCCAAACTTTTTTGAATCACGGCACCCTAGAGCATCAAAATGTTTTCAAGGCGCCCTAGGCCAAATGTATCTTATTGAGAAATTTAGAAAAACATATTAAATTAAGTGTATGTCACAGTTATCTGGTGAGGACAGGATTTGCTCCTGTTTGTCCAGCACCAGCACCAGGACTAGTTTTGCCTGTTACATTGACCATTAATAATATGAATTGATCCTGGTCCACCAACCCAAAGCACCCCTGCAAGTGTCCTGAGGCACCCCAGGGAGCCTAGGCACACAGTTTGGGAACCATTGGCGTAGGGGATGGATTGTGGAAGGGGCATGATGTCCTTTGAGAAGGTATCCAACCTTATTTTAAATTAATTTATCGTATATACTCGAGTATAAGCCGAGTTTTTCAGCCCTTTTTTTAGCTGAAAAAAGCCCCCACTCGGCTTATACTCGAGTCAGTGGCTTCTTTGCTGCGTCCAGCCATCCACTTCGCTGCCCGGCTGCACTTTAAACATAGGCGCGACTACGGCAACATGGCCACCGGCCTCCTGCACTATACATGTCCTCAGTGCAGGAGGCCGGCGGCCATGTTGCCGTAGCCGCGCCTATGTTTAAAGTGCAGCCGGGCAGCGAAGTGGACGGCAGGGCAGTGGTGGCGGCCGCGTACCCCCCCCCCCCGTGGAGCCAGTCAGCGGCGCACCCCAAACACGCTGGAGTCGGACGGTGGAGGAGGTAAGTGGCGGCTGCTCCCTCCCCCTCCGTGTTTGGTGTCCCTTGCATGGGGATCAGACTGTGGTGTCCCAGGGGTGAGCAGGGGAATCAGCCTGTGGTGTCCCAGCCTGTAATGTATTGTGCAGGAGGAGCAGCCTGTGGTGTCCTATGCAGGGGGAGCCACCTGTGGTGTCCTGCTATTATGCAGGGGGAGCCACCTGTGGTGTCCTGCTATTAGGCAGGGGGAGCAGTCTGTGGTGTCCCAGGGGTGAGCAGGGGGGTCAGCCTGTGGTGTCCCAGCCTGAGCAGCCTGTGGTGTATTGTGCAGGAGTAGCAGCCTGTGGTGTCCTCTGCAGGGGGAGCCCCCTGTGTTGTCCTGCTATTATGCAGGGGGAGCCACCTGTGGTGTCCTGCTATTAGGCAGGGGGAGCAGCCTGTGGTGTCCTGCTATTATGCAAGGGGAGCAGTCTGTTGTGTCCTGGTATTTTTATACAGGGAAATATACCAGTAGCTGCTGCATTTCCCACCCTAGGCTTATACTCGGGTCAATAAGTTATCCCAGTTTTTTGTGGTAAAATTAGGTGCCTCAGCTTATATTCGGGTCGACTTATACTCGAGTATATACGGTATTGTCTCTGTCGACACCACTTCTGCAGGAAGAGAGTTCCACAATTTTACTGCCATGATCGTAAAAAGTTTTTTCTTTTAAGGGTACAAAATCTTCTCTCCTCTAGTCTAAACTCTTCCCCACGTGTCCTAGAGTGCTTTCTCAAAGCAAAGAGGGTGCCTCACAGTTCATTATATTGGCCACTGATATATTTGTACATGTTAAGCATGTCTCCCCTTAAACGCCTCTTTTTTAGTGTAAACAATCCCAATTTGTCCGATCTGTCTTCAGAATTCAATTTCTCCAACCCTTTTATTAGGTTTGTTGCTCTTCTTTGGATTTTTTCCAGTTCTCTGATGTCTTATTTTGTAGTATGGGGACCAGAATTGTACTCCATACTCTAGGTGCAGTCTGACCAATGCTTTATAAAGAGGCATAATAACATCAGCGTTCCTAGACTCCATACCTCTTTTAATACAGGCTAGTATCCTATTGGCCTTTTTAGTTGTTATGTGACACTAAGCTTTTCCAATTCTGATTTACCCAACTGCGACTACGTTTAGGTTATAACTAGCATATTGTTTATGCATCCCAAGATGCATAACCTTGCATTTATCCACATTGAACCTCATTTTCCACCTCTTTGCATACTCATCTAGTTCATTTAGTGTAAAAACAATAAAGGGATTTTTGTAAGAACTTACCGTTCGAATCCCTTTCTCTGATATGGTCCTGGTGACACAGCTTCACATTGGGATGTAGGAGGGTCCGCAGGAGCCAGGCACCTATCCTAAAGCTTTTGGAGGGTAGGCTCCTCCCCTACTGCATCCCAGATTCCTCAGTTCAATCTTTCAAAGCCACTGGAATACATTAACTCAGTACAAACACCTGCACATATTATATGCACAATTTTAAATTTAACTTTTCAACCAATTATAACATGAAACATCATGAACACTGGCATACTTACTGAGCGTAAGGGAGGGATCGCTGTGTCACCAGGACCATATCAGAGAAAGGGATTCGAACGGTAAGTTCTTACAAAAATCCCTTTTTCTCTTTCAATGGTCCTGGTGACACAGCTTCACATTGGGACGTTCCAGAGCCGGTCCTTTTGGGTGGGTACGCTCAGGTCTGCAGTTTTCATCACTGCTTGCCCGAATGATGCGTCCACCGACGCGAACTCATGGAACCTATCGAATTTGGCAAAAGTATGAACAGAAGACCAAGTGGCAGCCCTGCAAACCTGCTCAGCTGTTGCCCCATGTCGAACCGCCCAAGAGGTGGCAACCGACCTGGTGGTATGCGCATTAATCCTGGCCGGTACAGGCCTACCAACTTTAGTATATGCAAACGCAATAACAGAGCGCAACCACCTAGCAATGGTCTGCTTAGAAGCAGGCCAACTAAGTTTGTGTATGTCATACAAACCAGTAAAGTATCAGTCTTTCTGACACTCTTAACTCTGTCCACATAAACGCGCAAGACGCGCACAACATCCAAATTCCTCAATTTGTCCCTTTTCCTAACAACCCTCTGGGGGTTGAAACACAGGCAGAACAATCTCCTGATTTAGATGAAAAGCAGAGACTACTTTTGGTAAAAAATCTAGGGGTACTGTCCGAAAGGCAGCCCTATCATCATGACATATAAGGGAGGAAGACTTGAAGAACAAAGCAATCTTTTTTTTTTTTTTTTTTTCTCTGACGCCACCGCCAACAAAAATACCAGCTTCCCTGAAAGGAAACTAAGGTCAACCGACCTTAACGGCTCAAAAGGCGCCTCTTTAAGGTACTCCAGAGCCAGAGATAATTCCCCTGGCGCTACTGGTTGGTTGTAGGGAGGTTTCAATAGATAAACCCCCTGCAGGAAGGTCTGTACTTCTGGTTCTAACGCAATCCTTCTTTGGAAAGAAAAATTGACACGGTCGAGATATGTACTCTGAGTGACTGAAGGCCTAACCCAGAGGAAAGGCCCTCCTGTAAAAAACTCCAACAATTTAGCCATTTTAAATCTCGATGTGCGTGACCTCTGTCTTACACACCACCAAATATAGGTCTTCCAGGCCCCAAAATAATTTACAGAAGACACTGACTTTCTGGCTTTCCTCATTGCGTTAACCACCGCCTCTGAGAATCCTATATTCCTCAAAATGGCGGTTTCAACAGCCAGACCGTCAAAATTAATCGAGCTGAATCCAGCTGGTTGAACGGTCCTTGTTTTAGAAGGTCTGACCTCAGAGGTAGACGCCACGAGTCCACAGAGAATCTCTGAAGCCTCGAGTACCAGGATCTCCCTGGCCAATCTGGGGCCACTAAAATTACTGGAATTGTCTGGGCCTGTATTGTTTTCAACTCTCTTGCCAGCATTGGAACTGGCGTTAAATCATAAAGAAGATTCCCCTCCCAGGGGATAGTCATGGCATCCACTGCTTCTGCCAGTGGATCCCACGTCCTGTCATACAACCTGGGTACCTGATGGATGAACCTGTATGCCTTCAGGTCCCTATCCGGGGTTTCCCCCTTATTGTAATCTAGTGGAATACTTGTGGATTCAGCCTCCATTTTCCATCCATCAGTTTCTCCCTGCTCAGGAAGTCGGCCTCTTTATTCTCCACTCCTGGTATGAAGATTGCTGATAATGCTAGAACATTCTGTTCCGCCCACAAGAAGATTCGGGACACCTCCCACATGGCCAGATTGCTGTGTGTGCCTCCCTGGTGATTCAGATACGCCACAGCTGTGACGTTGTCGGTCTGAATGCCTAAAAGGGAGCTCTTGTAATCTTTTCTCCCGCCAGAGAAAACCTCTTCCACACAGCCCTCAGTTCCAAGATGTTGATCAGTAAGGCAGACTGTAAAGTATCAGTCTTTCTGCTCTAAAGTCCACAAGCCCTGCAGACGCAGGTCCACGACTACTGCCCCTCAGCCTCTGAGACTGGCGTCGGTAGTGACTACCACCCAGCTCCAGGACTGCAGGGACCGACTCCCCCGAAGGGAATCCACCTCCATCCACCATTTTAGGAAGGATCGAGTTTCTGAAAACAACACCATTTGTTCTGACCTCATGGTCTGAGTGTTCCCTGTCCACTGGGACACTCTAGAGAGGAACCTGGCGAACTGTAACGTCTCGAAAGACGCCATCATCTTCCCCAGCAGTTTGAGGCACCTCCATGCTGCTGTGCTCTGAGACCCTAGGATCTCCTGTACCAAGGCAGCCAGATCCCTGGCCTATGCCTCTGGTAGAAACACCCAATGCAACTGGGTATCCAGACCAATCCCCAAGAATTGGAGTCTCTGTGACGGCACCGATTGAGATTTTTGTAAATTTAAAGCCAGCCGTGAATCTGCAAAACCTGATGGTTTCTGCCAAGTGACTCTTCACTTGTCTGCTGACTCCGCTTTAAACCGCAGGTCGTCCAAAAATGGAATAACCATGATTTCCGTCAGTCGAAGCACATCCGCCATTTCTGACATTATTTGGTGAATACCCTTGACGCTGTGGCCAGACCAAAAGGCCACGCCTGTAATTACAGGAGAAGGTCTCCTATTGCACACCCCAATAGTGCCTGATGTTCCGGGTGGATAGGAACCTGCAAGTATGCGTCCTGGACCTTCATGGACGCTAAAAATTCTCCCTGGTCCCGGCTTAGCAGCACAGACCGTAGAGACTCTATTTTGAAATGGTCTACCCACAAATGGCTATTAATGCCTTTAAGTTTAGGATCAGCTGAAAGACCCGTCTGGTTTGGGCACCAAAAACAGAGTGAAATAAAAGCCTTTTTTCCCTCCGCTCTGGGGACCGGGACTACCACACCCTTCTCTAAAAGAGAATGAGCCGCTCCCAAGAGAGCTGTACGGAGCCGAGCCTCCTTTGGTAGTGGTGTAGGAATGAACCTTCACGGTGGAAGAACTTTGAAGGGAATCTTTTAACCCTGGGTTATATTTCTAACCCAAGCGTTCCGGTCTAACAGTGCCCCTGCGTCTCTGAACAGTGACAGACGTCCCCCCTCCTTAAACACCGCCGGGCAAAACCCCTGGCAGTATGCGGAGGATTTTTCCTCTCCTATGGTTTCTTATAAAAAGAACCAAATTTTGACTTTTGGGGCCTTGCCCCTGGAGGACTGAGACTATCCCTTAAAAGACTGTCCTCAAAAGGACGCACCTCCTCTAGGGGAGGGCCGAAAGGATGGCCTGAAAGCAGAAAACCTTGATGTCTGCTTTGGCTGCAGGGGTAGGCAGGAAAGTGCTTTTTTCCACCTGTGGCCTGCTTATTAATCTCTTCCAGTTGTAAACCAATAACAGCTTTCCTTTAAAAGCAAATGCCTCTAAGCCTTTTTAGACTTGTTATCTGCCTTCCAAGCTATAAGCCAGAGCACTCTCCTGGTTTCCAAACACTGAGGAAACTCTGGCAGCCATTTTGAGAGCTTCCTGCTCAGCCTGAATCACCTTTCTGCAGCAGCATTAGACTTCTCTGCATAGTAACAACACACACAAAACAGTATGTCAACTAGAGCACAGGTCACTGACCCACCAATCCTGGCCTTAGAGACCCAGACTGAAGCCAATCAGAGGACTTGCTTGCTTGAAGGCTTGCACTGGTAGCACAGTGGCTTTTGACAAGTATACCACAGAAGCCTCTACCACTGGAACATTTTCCCAGAGGTCTGCATGATCCTCAGGCATGGGATACAGGCTTAACCATCTATTTTGGCATCTAAAGCCTTTTGTCAGGGGTTTTCCAATAAATCTTGTAAACCCTTGTCTGCAGAGAGATATCATTTCCCTCACGCTGTCTCTTAAAAACAACCTTAGCAGGAGTTTTTTACTTCACAGACAAATTCAATGTCTGTTTACAGCAGTAATCAAATCCTCCACCCCTGAGGGTGAGGACTCTTCAGAAACATCACCCTGAACCCAGGGTATGTCTGTGTACTCTCCCTCCTCATCAGCAGCTAATAATGGCACTGAATAAGACCTTTTAGGGGTCCCCCCAGAATAACCATAAAGCTTGTCAAACAAGTAATTTAAACCTGCTGATTCCCATAGCAGTATCCTGCATGACTTGTATAAGTCAGGATCTGTCTGGGTCCGAGGCAAAGAGCTGGCCGGACTGCTGAGAGAATGGCCCTGGTCTATGGAAATTACCAGCCATCACTCTGCCTGTCCAGTAATGCACCAAAGCATTATCCGACCTTTCTCAGGGACTCAGCCCTCGCAAGGTCCGATGCACTACCCTCTGGGGTTCACTCCCCATGGGTTTCACAGCAGCGCATAAAATACAAAAGCCCCCCTTAGGGACAAATTTCAGTGTACAACCACTGCAAGCGCTCAATGCATTAAAGGCTCCCTCCCCCAAAACCACAGACTGTTGCTCAGACATGATGTTCTCAATAACACAGTCACAGCATTAAATGTACATACATTCTATACAGTGTACTCAGTCACTTAGCTTTCTGTAGTCTTCCGAATGGGGAAAGCGAAGCCCAGGAAATCCAATCACTCTGTCAGGATCAGTAAGCCAGCTCAGCTCCGCTGCAAGCGTTCTGAATGGCGCCAAAAACAGAGTGAGGGAAGGGACCAAGTCCCTGCTGCTGCGGGGTCTGTGACTTTTGGCGCCAACTACCCCCAGACAGCCGCTCCCATTGTAGGATCTCCTCGTTCCAGTATCTCCCCCTCAGCTGGGGACCACTCGGAACATGCCTGTAACAACACTGCTGTCCTCTCAGTATAGGAGCTCAGTGTGTAAGCTCCGCAGAAAATGGCCGCCGCCATCACGGAGCGCCTGTTCCCCATGATCCCCACCTAGCGTGAAGCCGGTTTCAGAGCGCTCCGGAGCCCAGGCAGCTTCTTAAAAGAAGCTGTAAGCGCTGCACAGGGAGGCCAGACAGCGTCTCCCTCGTGCACAGTGAGCTGACAGGACTCGTTTCTGTCAGCTCCTGCTGCGCTAGCAGTGTGAGGATTCACTAATGAGAATCCTCCCACTGTGCCTACCTAGCTAGTGTAGAAGTTAATAAAATAATAAAAACCCTAACTAACTCTACTCCTTCGGCTGCTCCAGCAGCCCTTTAGAATAGCACCCACTCCAGTGGGCACCTAACACGAACTGAGGAATCTGGGATGCAGTAGGGGAGGAGCCTACCCTCCAAAAGCTTTAGGATAGGTGCCTGGCTCCTGCGGACCCTCCTACATCCCAATGTGAAGCTGTGTCACCAGGACCATTGAAAGAGAAAACAAGACAATAATTGTAATGCAAACCCAATGAATGGATGCAAATAAAATGTTTGGGAGGTCTGTGCAGGATCTGGTGACATTGCTCACAGCCCCGTCAGCTGCACCATGCTTAACAACATGCTATGGCATTTGAGGAGGGGGGAGAAGCAGGGGATGAACCTGGCGCCGCTATTCAAATTGTGTCTCAGCCCATTTTAAAGGAAATCCTGGATGTCCAAATAGAATGGCCAGTATAAGTAAGCTTTATCTTACGCAGGATTGACAGTGCTTAGAACCATTGAAAATCACAACTGATGGTCCCAATAATGAAACAAGATTGTATCCTCAAATGCAACACTAGGATCCTCGCCAATCAAACAGGAGGCAGTTCTCTCCTACAGAATGATGCCTCCTGCTGCATTTGCATTAATGACATGGAAATGCATAGGTGTTTCCTGGCAGATGTGCAATTCCTTACAATCATGAATCAAGCACAGAACAGAGAACAGATAGAGGCACAGTTACTGTGTTGGATGAAAGCTGTATACCAGAATGTAAGATACAGAATACCTTTAGGTTTTGATGCGATCTTCCTACAAAGTGTCACCCAGCTAAAGTATGAGGAATCCTTTCTGCCACTGGTTTGTACACAATTTGTAAATGCAGAGGTGCAAAGGTAGGCTCAGAAAATACTCCTCTGGGTTCAGGCCTCAACTCCGGGAGGAAACAGCCTGGTTAGAGTTTGGGCAGGGCCAATGAGAAGAAGGGTCAGCCCGGCGGGCATGGATGCATGATCGCATCATTGTGACTCTGCCCCACTATACAGCACTGTAAAAACAGACAATGTTTAGGAGGATTGGGGCTATGATGACCATATTCTGCAAGAATCAATTCATTGGTCCTCCACAGTCTGCCCACTTGTGTTCTGTAAGTTGGCAGACATGGAGAGGTGCAGAGGACTTTCCCTCCTGGGCGGCAAGTATGGTTCATATATAAAAATAAAATGATGTGGTATCAACAGCCAGGTTACAATTTCCCTCTAGCAAATGTCTTCATCTGCATGGTGGTTGGAAAGAATCAAGATTTTTAAAGCAGTTGACATTTAGGGTGAAATGTAATAGGATGAGAGATTCAGAGAGTGAGAGATTTAGTAAGAAATCTCTAGGTTTTTAAAGCGGCAATCATTTACACTGAAAAATCAAGCTGGTTTTGCAGTGTAAATGATTGCCGCTTTAAAAAACTGGATATTTCTTACAAAATCTCTCACTTTCTATATTAAAATTTTATTATAACACAAAACTGTAAAGGGAGAAAAGATTACAGAGATAGTGAAACATAGTCTCAAATGCCTAGATGCAGGCTTAATTTAACATTTAAGACATTAAAAGAGCTAAATGATACTTAAAGACCATCTATGTATCCAACGTAATATAAACTGACATTACAAGTCAAACATTCCGAATAGGTAGACAGGTAACACCTGATATACACATTTGTCTTTGTTTAAACAGCAGTCAATATAATGTCAGAAAAGGTCATGTAACATTACATAGTTCCATATTGATTTTAACAACTGAAAATCCATACAGCCTTGTACTGACATTTACAACCTTGTATAATATATTTATCATATTGAGGCTAAACTTCATATAAGTGTATCAGAAAGACCAAAGGTCACACTCAACAACGCAAATCAACACTTGTATAGCTGTATATACTGTAATATGAGTGTATTATTATACTTATATAACATAATTATGATAAAATATAATATTTTTTTTGCATAATCTGTAAAGCAAATTAAATTAGCAAATAATAATTGGAGTAAGTATATTTCTACCATAGAGTGGACCTGGGAAATACACTTCTACTGCACTCACAATATTGCTCTTAGATATGAAATCATTAAGGAAAAAAAAGCAATGTTATAGATTTAAAAAGAAGACTGCCTCAATTTTGACACATGTCCTGTTTGACACAACTACTGGTATATTAAGAGGACAAAAATAATTTAAGGCTGGTATCCAATTACTGGTGATCCTTTTTCATACAATAAAAATGGCCTGATAGAGAGATTTATTTACATTATTGCGCTATGCAATTATAGTTCCTTTTTTCAGTGGATGAAAAAGAGATCATGTGGTAACATATTGGATGCAGGATAAATTCTGGCAGCTTCTGGTCATACTGTAGATTATGCTTTGGGTACCTGAGGCATCCAAAGTATAATCACCGATAAGTGCCATATATCAAGGCTAATTGGATAGCCCTGGGTGAATCTATTAGTAGCAGAAAATGACCTAAATATCTAAAGTATGTGAGATAAAATATACTAGAAGACCATAATAAATAATTTCCTCAAATTAAAAAACAAAACAAAAACAATGCAATAGAAGCAATGAGTTGTATACAAACCACTGTATTAATTAATTCTATACGTTACATTTATATTGTATTCTGTCAACATGGGACAGTGGAAATCACTTTCTTGGAGTAATTAATTGGCTGATTACATATGTTCGTGAGAAGGGCGGTTATCTGTCACTGAAAATATGAATGTTAAACATAATTCGATTTAAGAGAGTGCATAGCATTCCTGACATTTCTCTAGTTTACACTGTTATCAACAGATCAAGGAACACGTCTCCTGTTGGGCATGTGTTTACTTATAGTGGAGCTCAGCTGCCTGCCACCCCACCCCACCCCACATCACCCACCCACAAAGACTTATGGGTGCCAATGGCTTTAAAATTAATTATTTGAACAAAGTTAGCTTAAGCTGCTGTAATATTAAATATTTGCAAGTTCGGAATTAAACTGATGTTAAAAACTGAAGCAGATGTACCTTCTAAGTTCTAACCTATTGTTATCATATGCTTGCTGGGAAGAAATCAGTGGCAATTAACAAATCCACTGGTTACCAAACTAAGTCCTCAGGACCACACACAGGTCACGTTTTCAAGGTCACCAAAAAGCTGCACTGTATATCACCAGCTGCTACATTTTAAAATCGTCCAGTGAACTGGAAACCATGAACTGTGAGACCCTACGACTCAAAAATTTCTGGTTTATTGGGTTTTCTAGCTAGTGGGTGGAAATATGAATAAAACATGCAAAACCTGAATTACATATATACAGATAGTGGTAGATGCTCAATTAGTTCAGTAACATTACCCAGGTGCATGAGGGAGGGGTTAAACACTTAGTATATCACTGGCATGCCGCACTGGGCTTCCCAGCTTATGATGGTTTTTGGGGTGCCGCACCCTGCACTTAGATATAGCGCTAGGGACCCCCAATATACAGAGAAGCCTTGACGCGGCTTGGGGGCATAGCATACACCTGCGCAGGTATATGTAACCAATATCTCTGAATTCTATTATCATGTAGTGTTCTAGATTGGTTACTAACATTACTCAGTGTGCTGAGGGGAAAAAATGTCATGAATTACATATGTTTGTGTGTGTTTATGTGTGTGTTAAAATAAATAATAATATAAAATGAAAAAAAAAAATATATATATATATATATATATATATATATATCTGAGCAAAAACAAAAAGGTGCACCTATATTTATCAGGGCACAGATTGCTGTGCTGACTGGGTCTTCTTTCTAATTAGTTCAGCTTGAGGAAGGGACTGTGCTCTAATTTCAAGTCTGCCGTTCTTTAGACCCGTGTTGTCTGAATTCAAGGATGACTTCTCGGCCTGGCATACATGATATTTATTTTGTGAATTAGATTCTGCTTTTAGGATTATGGGCGGATTTCAATTCCCACCGCTGTTTCAATGCTGTAGTTTCCAATAGTATTGAAGGCCGGATTTAATAAAACGAATCTGACTTTAAAGGCATTCGGATCTGTTTTGTCAAAAACAGCCGTGGATTGTCGAATTCATGGCTGGATCTCTACAATCCACTGCCATTTTCACTGACACGCCCCCTTTTCAACAGTGGACAGGCGGAACATTGAATTCCACCTGTCAATATACTATTGAGCCGGGCGAAAACGGGCCAGGATTATGACTGTAGGAACGTTATGACAGTCAGAATCCACGATTGAATATGGTTTGATATGGATCTTTGAAAGTAGTTTTAGAAATGAATTACAATCTCCCTGCTAGAATGAAGAAGACAATCCCAGAACAGCAACCCAACACATCTGAAATACTTTTTGTTTACATTTATTTCCATTATATACTTGACAATCAAATTTTTGAAAAACGAAAAAAATTAATTGTGCAAGTGTTGTAATCCGGAATTACCAATGACCACCCCCACAAAAAATCAAATATACACATTTGCTCATTGTCAATTTTAGCAACTAAAACTAGAATATACTGTATATTAAGAAAGCAGTGCTGTCAGAAATAAAATTTAGGATTAGAAAACCAGACCAATCATCTCTCTTGTGGGCGTAGAGCTCAGTTTAATTTCTTTATTAATTAATTAATGCATTATCAGTTACTTAGAAAACCAATATCCAAATCCTAGTATTATACTCGAGTTTAGTAGTTCAGCACCACGTGGTAAAAAAGCGTATCTGTATGAGAGACAGACAGTTAGAAGTCAATTGACACCAATCAATTGGTAAACTGGGTTGAAAGGTCGACAGTACATGGTCGAAACGCACTTACGTGGTTGACATACAATTGGGAGGTTAGGTATTTGGTGGAGGATTTGGCTGTGGAAATGGAGGGTTAAGCACTAATGGGAGGGTTAGTGTTAGGGACTGGGGAAGGAATAGGTTAGGGCTAAGATTTAAAATAATAGAATCAGGTGTCAACCTTTTTAGTGTCGACTATTCAACTTTTGCCCTTTTGAGCCTACTAACCAACTGGTGTCAACCTATTGACTGTCTACCTAGACACAGTCAATTGAACCCTACACTTGTGTAAAAGGTCACCATAAGCCTATACCTTAATAATAGAAGGGCGCATCTTTACATCAGTATATCTATGCAATTAATAATTATCACAGCCTTATATAATATAATATGCACCATACTGTACACAGTCTATTTCTCCTCAGAGACTAGAGCTCTTGAGCTATAATGAAAGACGTTTAAGTTTATAAGCAGAAATATATACAATGCTTTAAAGAAAACAACAACATGTGATAAAATAGTTACATAGTCATACAGAAACATCTAAAAATAAAAAGGAGAAAAACAAATAACCTTTTGTCTGGAGGAATAGCATAGAAATATGTGGATAATGCCAGTGAGATTGCCAACGTTTACACTATGGAATCTGAACATTATCCCTGTGGGTGGGCATTCAGGTAGGCAACATGCGCCTGCCTGGGCTGTGGCAAGTCCTTGATGCTTTTGCGACCCGTCTCATAACGCTGACACCAATGGAATATGGTGCAATGTGCCGAGACACTGCTCTCCGTACACAGCCTTCATCCTACGATAAATTTCTGAAGCATGCTCGCCTTCTGAGTGAAGAATTTGAATAACAGCTCTTTGCGCCGATCTGTAGGAATCCATCATGCATCCGACCAAGCAAATAACTTTTCAGGAAGAAGAAATCACTACACATACACAACTGGGAAAAATACCACGCCATCTATCGGCAAACATATTAACCCACTGCACTTAGATACAACGCTGTTCCAGCAGAAGTCTCCTTTTTATTTGGGCACACCATATATGACATTTTTGGGGCATTAATAGACTTTATTCCATAAAATACATGATTCCGGTGAGATGTTTACGTGGCAGAATTCTCAAATATGAAGAAATGTTCATATTGTTTGATAACAGAACAGGAATTCTGTTTTTTTTTTTTGTATATGCACTGTTGTCACTAGTACTAAAAGATGCAGCCCTGAGATTATTTGGGCCAACAGATATCCGGCCTTTGAAATCGGCTGTCAGAGGGAAAAAAAAGACAGTCCCCTTTTTGATCAGGACACTCATGTGAGTTTGATTTCCTGCAGTGCAGTCATTTCTAAAACTACTTTCAAAGATCCATATTGAACAAGAGTGGGGTATTCAATCCTGGATTCCGACTGTCGTAACGTTCTGAGAGTCATAATCCTGGCCCGTTTTTGCCCGGCTCAATAGTATATCATGGTGACTGGTTATCATTCATTAACTCTGGATGTGCTGGAGAAAGCTTAAAAAAATTGAACCCCAACTGGAAGCTTTTCAAAGCTGGTACTTATCTGTGGGTTCTAGCAATGAGATTTAAAATGAATACAAAGTTCTCCTAGTTTTAGATTTAAGATAATTGCCTTGTTTAATCCTGTGACCAGAGCAACTGCTTTTTTTAAATTCAGTATTTCTTTATTGTTATTATATTTTCATCACGACAAACATTATCATTTCATTCAAAAGACATACAAAAAGGAAAATACATATCACAGGAGCTGTACTGTTAGTTATTACCCATTATGAAGGTTCTCATTTTTTTTTTTCAACGCTCCTAACACCATAAAGACATTCCCACCCATACATCCACTCACCCCCCCCCCCCCCATCCCCCCACCCCAAATCACTGTTGCCTATACCTCCCAACTATTGGTTATAATTACTTCCTTTCTATATCATATATGTTACCTACTCCCTGTGCCAATCCTCTTTCTATTCATTATAGTATTTACTTTGTATCCATTGTGACCATATATTCTCAAAATTATTAGTATTTCCTCGTCTCCTAAGGTGCATGTGTCTCTCGTGCTCCACCGTGTCATTCACTAATTTTAGCCATTGTCTCACCTCCGGCTTTTCCTGTGCACACCATTTCCTAGCGATTATCACTTTTGCCATTGCCAACAATTTTTCAAGCAGTTGATTGTTAATGTCCCCCCTTTCAGTATCTCCATTGATACCTAGTAAGCATACTTTAGCCCCATACATTCTTCCTGGGCCTCCCAAGTTATTCAATATCTGGCCAATCTGTCCCCAAAAACCATTGACTACCTCACACTCCCATACCAAATGTAAGAAGGTGCCCGGATATTTTTTACACTTAGGGCATATGTCACTCCTGCGAGGATCATACTTCCGCATTTTAACTGGTGTGACATATGCTCTATGCAAAATATATAACTGTATCTGCTGATGTCTAATAGCTTCAGTTGCCCTCGTGGGAGAGGCCAATGCCCTCTTCCACTCTTGATTGTTCAAGCCCCCCACCTCCCGTTCCCAATCCTGTCTGAGCTTCTCAATTTGGGGGTTTACCACTTCATTTACCAGGATTTTATATATTTCAGACACCTTCATCCTCTTTTCTCTGTCCATCAATTTCTTAATGGGGGAGTCTACCACCATCAGTCTTTCACTTCCATATTTTTTATTTAGATTGCTCCTCAATTGCAAGTAACGAAAAAAGAATCCCCTAGGGAGCTTGTATTCTATTTCCAATTGGTTATAGCTTTTTAGCAGTCCCGCTTGATATACCTGTCCAATATTATTTATTCCCACCTTCCCCCACGGAACCCTAGTCTCTGTTTCACTTATTTCCTCCTTTCCCTTCTTATTTGTTCCATTATTCTTTATTTCCCATATAGGGGTTTCAGGGTCAATCCCTTCATATCCCATTATCTTGTTTGCTTTATCCCAAGTACTTTTTGCTTGGTTAATCAGTGGGTTTCTAGTTTTTTTTTGGTTTCCCATTATTATTGCCTGCCTAGGTGACATGTTTCCACAATTTTCTACTACTATTTTTTTAACCAACTGGCTCTCCTTCCCTCTAATCCAATCCTGGGTATGGACCAGCTGTGCAGCTATATAATAAATCTGGAAATTTGGTAATCCCAATCCCCCCATTATTTTTGGCCTGTTTAACGTTTCTTTTTTTATTCTAGCCCTTTTCCCTGCCCATATTAGTGAGGATGAGATACTATCAATTTTTCTAAATGTTTTTGTTGGTATCGGACCAGGTGAATTTTGGAACACATATAGAAACTTTGGCAGTATCATCATTTTTATTAAGTTAATTCTCCCGGTTACCGTTAAGGGTAACCTACTCCAGGTTTTTACCTTGTCCTGATAAAATTTAATTAGTGGATCCATATTTAATTCCATAAACTGCTCTGTTCTATTAGATATTATTATTCCCAAGTATTTGGTGTCATCCACCCAGCTCAAGACTCCTTCCCTTCTCTCCTTCGCTTGCCCAATTAGTGGAATGATGTTAGACTTTCCCCAGTTTATTCTCAAACCTGAGAACTTTCCAAATGTATCCACTATTTTTAAAACAACTGGTATATCTTTTTGATAATTATTCAAGTAAATCAGCATATCGTCCGCGTACATTGAGACAATCTCCTCCCTGTCCCCATTCCCTTCAAGTTCCTGGGTGGCTCTCAGTAGACAGGCCAGCGGTTCGATTGCCAGATTGAACAAGGCAGGGGATAGTGGGCACCCCTGCCTCGTTCCCCTAGCCAGCTCGAAGGTCTCTGTCGTATACCCATTTACTTGGACTCTAGCCCTAGGGTTCCTATATAGTAATTTTATCCAACTAATAAATTTTGGACCGAAGCCGTACTTCCCCAACGTTGCCCATAAATATGGCCACTCTATGCAATCGTATGCCTTTGCAGCATCCAATAGCATAACTGCCATTTTCTCCCCCTCCCCCTGTTGTTTTTGGGCCTGTAGGTTTGTATATAATCTCCTTATATTTTCTTTCGTACTCATACCCTTTCGGAACCCCGTTTGATCCGGGTGAATGACACTATTCAGTACAGTTTCCAATCTTTGTGAAAGTATTTTTGCCAGCAATTTTGCATCTACGTTAATTAACGAAATTGGTCTGTATGCATCAGGTTTACTCGGGTCCTTACCTTCTTTTTTAATTACCACTATTGACGCTTCGTCCATTGATTCGGGCAACCTACCTTCCTTTATACTATTATTGAACAGATTCGTTAGTCGTGGGGCTAACTTCTCACTATATTTTTTGAAAACTTCTACAGGTAACCCGTCGCATCCAGATGCCTTGTTACCTGGGAGTTTCCTAATAGCCTGTATAGTCTCCTCTACCGTTATGGGCAGTTCTAATCTTGCGACCTGTTCTTCATTTATTTGCGGGGTTGGTATCCCCATTAAATATTGTTTAATTTCTGTCTCCCCCTGTCTTAATGAGGATGAATACAGTTCTTTGTAATATCTAACAAACACTTGAGCAATTTCTGGATTGGACTCCACCGTTACCCCTGGTTCAGCCTCTAACTTAATTATGTGGTTTTGAGGTGATGAATTTTTTATTAATTGGGCCATATAACTCCCGGGTCGATCATCATTTATATACTTCCCATGGGCTAGGAACCTTTGCTGTCTTACTGCATCTATTTCCAACTCCTTTTTCCATTCCCTATTTACTATCAGCCATTCTTTCTTGGTTTTTTCCGTTTTATCCATACAATACAACCTCTCTAGGGCATTACTTCTCTTCTCTAGTTCCTGTTTCTTTTCCCTAGTTACCCTTTTTATTTGTGCTATTTGTTTAATTAATGACCCTCTCATTACCGCTTTCCCTGTATCCCATACCACGGAGTCAGGTGCAGACTTAGCATTGTTATAGAAAAACTCCTCCCATTCCTGTTCCAACTCTCCACCCGTTCCTATTTGTTCTAGCCAGATTGGGTGGCATTTCCACATATGCTGTCCTCTATCTATTTGTAGACTAACCTGTATCAGAATGGGGGAATGGTCTGATATACCATGCGGGAGGTATTCTACTTTTTCTATTTTTGGGAGCAATCCATCATTGACAAAAATCATATCAATTCTTGACAATGCCTCTAATGATCTGGAAAAACACGAGAACATCTGGCTATCAGGGTATTTTTCCCTCCAGGCGTCTCTCCACCCGATATCCATCATAAATCTGTTAAACCCCTTATTCCCAACTTTGCTTCCTCCCCCTCCCCTGTTCCATCGGTCCATGCCCGGATCCATTACGTTGTTGAAGTCACCGAGACACATAATTTCTGACCCTGTTGCACTGGCCGCGAATTCAACAGCCTTTTCCAAGATATCATACTGAAAGGGTGGAGGGACATATACAGCCAAAATACATATATCCATACTATATATCTGGCATTCCAAAAAAATATATCTACCATATTTATCTATAGCCTTCCTTTTACAGTTGAATGGCACATTTTTGTGAATCAAAACTGACACCCCCCTTGATGTGTTCGTAAAACAAGAATGAAATATAGATCCAACCCACGGTTTTTTTAACACGCCCCCTCTTTCTTCTGTTAAATGTGTCTCACTTAAACATATAATTTGTGCTCCGTGCTTCTTAATTTGATTCAATACTGTGGTCCGCTTTATCTTTTCATTAAGCCCGCGGGTGTTCCAATATAAAAACTTCACCATTTATGTGTACTCTTTTTCCTTTCTTAAATAGGCCAGTGATTCCCCTCCCCCCCCCCCACCCCCCTCCCTGTATACCTTCCCATAAGGATACCTTATACCCCTACCACCCCTCATCATACCATTCGCTCAATCCCCAATCCCCCCCCTTACCTCACACTTACTCCCAATATCCACTAAGGATAATTCCTTCTATTCAAGGGGCGAAAGAATGGAATCTTCTTCCTTATAATCACCAATACAGTGAGCTCTCTGACATAGCATTTTATGCAACATATTTACTGTGTATGCACGACTTTTTTTTTTTTTTTTTTAAATAAGACAACGTATATTACTCCCCCAATTGCCCGCCCTCCCCCACCCCCCCCCCCCCAACATCACCCTTGATACTCCTCCTTCTTATTACCAAGCCTCCAGCCATTGAAACAGGCCAGTACTAAATCAAACAATTATACCAGATTAACGTTTTACATCATGGAAATTTTGGTTCTGGCCCCCGCCTTTACCATCTGCCGGGACCCGGCCTCCCTTTATACCATGGGACCCTATATCAATCTAGCCCATCCCTCAGTAAGTCAGCCTTCTACTATATTTTTTTTTTTTGCTTTATAGTTCTCCAGCCATGTAGAGGCTTCCTCTGCTGAGGAAAAGAATTTTGTCTCTTCATCGACTATGATTCTGAGTTTCGCCGGGAACATCACAGAGTACTGAATCCCTGCGTCTCGTAACCTCTTCTTAATGTTCACGTATTTCAAACGTTCCTTTTGTACATCCCTTGAATAGTCCGGAAAAATCATAATTTTTGCGCCATTGATTTCCAACTGGCTTTTTGACCTGGCCTGGCGGATAATCACATCCCGGTCTCTGAAGTTCATTACTTTTGCAATCAGCATCCTTGGTGGGGCCCCCGGTGGCAACGGTCTTCCTGGTACCCGGTGGGCTCTTTCGATGCAAAATTGTGGGGACAATGCCTCTCTCCCGAAGCTTGTTGACAGCCATTTTTCCAGCCACTCTTCCGGGGCACCCCCCTCTGTTCTCTCGGGAACCCCCACCAGCCTGATATTGTTCCGCCTCAGCCGACCCTCCATTTCAGAGACCTGGGACTGTATTCCTGCCATCACACCTTTTATTTGATTAATTTGGGTTTTTACTGTGTTTTGCGAGTCCTCTAATTGTGAGACCCTTGATTCCGCCTCATCCATTCTTGCATTTACACTTTGGACTTCTTGCCTTAATAACGAGATATCAGCTTGGGTTTTTTCTATTTTTTCCCCCAGTCTTTTCTCGCACCCATTTATGGCTTCCAGTAGTTGCTGGAAGGAGGCCTCAGCCAGTGATTCACACATACTAGTCCCGGATACCTCAGCTTTACGGGGGGAAACTGACTGTCTGGCTTCCCCTGTAGTTAACCGTGTCTGGGGAGTGCCTCTAGCAAACTTCTCAAGTTTTGCAGCTGCAGATGCCTGCCCAGTTTTCCCCATGTTTAAACACAGACTTCGGCAGACCAGTCAATAACAATAAATAAGCAACAAATTATATTCTCCCGTACTCACGATACCGGCTCAGGGATCTCCCTCCTGGTTTCTCAGTGCAGCTATGATGGAACCATCCGGATCATGCAGTATCAGCCATCTCCATAGATCCTACACCAGTTTTCCCTTCTTGCCGGATCTTCAGTTACCATATAGCGTTCAGGGTTTTTGGCAAGCTTTTTTGGCAGGCAAACTGCACGTTTTATAGGTCAATCCCCACGTTATGCGACCTGCTGTCTCACCCGATGTAGGCTGGGGCACGTCTCTGCTGAACCTTCTCCAAGCCAGATAATATCACCGGCACTCATCCGCTATCCGCAGGTTGCCATCAGAGGTTGTCTGGTATCTGTGGCACAGGAGCAGTGTCTCAGAGTTCCGAGCCACCACTTCACTCCCCGCTGCTTCACTATTTCTCGCCGCTCATTGCTTCACTGCTCCTCACAGCGGGTACGCTCCAAATGTGGGGCACGGGATGCGCTGGGAGGGAGGTTTCTGAGCTGCCACCTTACTTTGCCTGTCATACGGAGCTTCGCGGCATCTCTCCTTACTGGCTTTCGGAGGACGCGGTTCGCGCTGGGAGAGAGTCGGGCAGACTCAGCATTCGGAGGACGCGGGTTACGCTGGGAGGGAGTCGGGCGGGATCAGGCTTTCCCTCTGTCAGCCGCGTGCATCACCTCGGCGTCTCCTTCCTCCTACGTCAGAGAGCTCCGGACTTCCGTCCTACGTCTGACGCGCCGTGATCACCGCCCCCCCCCTCCTTAAGGGGTGATTCACCAGAGCAACTGCTTAGTAAACATGTCCCAAGGAACAGTTGCAAACAGACAAAACATTAACATACATCAACGATCAATTCCAGCAACTGTTTCTAAAAGCTCATCCAAGATATCAAGGCAGTTCAGGAAAGACAAAAATAGTAGCGTTTACTAACTAAAAAAATGGGTCACAATGACATGCAGTTCCTGTGATCCTCTATTAGCAAAAAAAGTTGTGCATTACAAATGCCATGTCCTTGTATAGCGCCAATTATTTTACACTAGTAAGCCCGCTCAAAGCAGATGCTTCGAAAGCTAGTCTGGTACCTTGTGATTTAATTTGCGTTTGTGCATGTGTGACAGAGAAAGAGATGTAGTTGCACTTGCTGCCAACAGATGGCAGTGTTTCGGAGACACACAATCACCCACTAGACATATATATATATATATAGATGATAATGCTTAGAATAGGGTGAACCCTGTGTATTTTCACAAGTGCTAGATAAGACCCAAATCACTGGGTACTTTATTACATATCAGTAATATTTTACTATGGTAAATACAGTACATTAAATGTGTGTTACATGTCTGATGACACAACACTAAGGGGTCAGGTGCAACACTGCAATCAGGTGTGAGGTATCTCACCAGGTGAGAGGTACAGTATGCGTGTTTCTCAGTTCCAAGCACTTTGGAACTGAGTACTTTGGAAGTTGCAAGCACTTTGAGTGTGTAAAGGGGTGTACACACGCTTCGCTTTTGACAGGTTTTCAATTCGATTTCGCTTATAGAATGCTTATAGAATGGTTTTTAAGATGTTTTTGATTTGCATTCGATTCGATGCGTGCTCCCGTTTTCTCTATATCAAAAAGAAAAATAGACTGTGCAGGTAAGGAAAAATCAAATCTGATCCAGTAAATCGGATGTGTACCTTGAATGTAAAGCAAATTCGATATCGAAATTGATATTGAATGCAAAAGTGCAGATTGAATGTGAAATCAAATGTAAAAGGAAAGACCAAATCGAAAGGGGGTGGAATAGGTGAAATCGAAAGCAAATCGAATCGAAAGTAAATCAATGCGTGTGCACACACTTTAACTGTTGCCACACTGACTCGCGGTTGTGAGAAACTCACTCCTAAATAGATTGAGTCACAAACCAGTTCTTGAGTTCAGGAGACAGATCCATGTGACACCCCACACTATCCCCCATTTTCTATATGGGGGAATCATGTTTTTCTGTATAAGAAGTAAACAGCAAACTCCAATCTTACTCCAGGAATTGTTCCATGCACATAAATAAATTTCCTAAGTTTGTATTGTTTTGTTTATTTCAATTGAGTTTCTTAGTTCATTTTAGTCTACAAAATTTGTATAGACAGCTTTTAGCGCTGTCGAATAGACATTTACAGTCAATATAATATAGAATTAAAACACATCCCAATAACTTCTGAATCCAGAATCATCTAAACCCAATGCTTTTGACATAAAAATAAATATATCCAATATAAAACCACTGTGCATAAACATAATTCTCCAAACCTATGTTTTTGCATTCCATGGGTATTGTGTATGTTTTAACAAACCAATGAGAAATAAGCCACTTTATAGAAAACATGACATGACACAGCAGCATACAATATGGTTACGTTACACTTACTTGCTGGAGATGGTGTGCTGCAACTGCTTGTGGGAGGATGGCCTTGAAATCCATGTAATGCTGGAAGGGGGAGCCCCCCAATAACAGGAGGAAACAAGAAAGGATAGTGGGTGGCTGGATAGTGATTCATATGTCCGTTCACAGCTGGGAGAGGACATGAACGACTGCTGGTTGTCATATTAAAATATCATTGCGTATGATAACTCATCTGTGAATAGAACGCACCATCCCTTCCAGCTGACAAATAACTAGTTAGGAGAAAATACATTAAAAATGTATACAGAGTTTCAGCTCAGTTGAGGAATGATTCTGGTTACAATCGCAGAAAATTTGATTAACGTCTTCAGCCCAAAATTGTTGCGGATAAAAAATGGCTTAATATTGTGCTTCCAATCCTGCTACTATGTTGTTGTTGGTTTTCTTATTTTAGTTTTGTTTTGCTATGATGCCAGTATATTTATTCCCCGATCGCTTTGTGGATGTGCGTTTCACCCAAATCACTAAAACAGAAAAGAAAGAAATACACATATAATAAATATAAAAATACATGCAAATCATTGGAATGCAATTCAGCTTGTAGTAAGATATTTTAATAAGTGCAGAGTTTCACAATTGAAATGATGGCATTGTGTATAAAACAAAAGCATTTAAAAGCCAGAAACCATTTTCATTAATGCATTTGTAGCAGCGATAAACAAATCATCTACCGTCTTGGGAAATATTTGCTGTCTTGTGCATTCTTGGGTAAAGGAATAAGATGCATCACACATGAAACAATGACCTAGATATACTAAAATCATGGAAAGAAAGTTAAAAATTGCAAAACCTTGGTCTCTATAGATACATTTAAGCCAGTTTTTCACCTACAATCTTCCATCCTGGTTTCCCATGCTGAGGCAATGTAACGCTCCAGACATAACTTTTAGTTATATTATTGTTCTTATACCCTTACACTATAATGTAATAATATATCATCACAATCTAAAAATCATTGCTCTATAAAACACAATACAGTACAGTGATCGCGCTCGCTGAAAACAATTGTGGGTCCAGGGGACCCCTCACTTTGTAAAGTTGGGGTCCTACGCCACTGTTTTTGGGTCCCATCACATATTATGCTTTTCAGTTACACCCCCCTTCCCTACTGTCACTAAAGTGCTCCTTAAAGTGACAGAAGAAAGATTGAGTGGCATGAGATACAAAGAGAGTGTCAGGTAAAGAGAGTGAAAAGGGGAGAGGAGCGAGAAAGAGGGGTGGTCAGGTAAGAGAGCTTCATGGAAAAAGAGGGAATGAGAAAAAGAGAGATGTGTGAGATAAAGAGAGGGTGTCCAATAGAGAAAGGGGAATGAGGAATAGAGCGAGGGATGGGAGCAGGAGAAAGAGAGAATGTCATGGAGAGAAAGATAAGAGTAAGAAAGAGTGTCTAGGAGAGAAGGGGTGGGGTGGACAGGGAAAGAGAGAGAGAATAAGAGAGCATGTCAGGGAGAGAAAGGGATTAGACATAGGGAGAAAGCTAGATAGAAAGCGCAAGGGGGAGCGGTGGTGAAAGAGAGCATGTGAGAGATTGCTGAAGAGAGGGGAAGCGTGGGGAGAAGAGAGAGAGCGCAGAAAGACTAGGGAAGGAAGGATAGATGTATGAAGCAGTGATAAGGGAGAAGTGATAAAGTGCATGCTACTTTATCACCAGCCAATCAGATCCTAACTGTTCCTTTTTAAACCCAGCTTGTAACTTTACAGTCAGGAGCTGATTGGCTGTCGATAAAGTACAAGGCACTTTATCACTTCTTATCCCTTATCACTGCTTCATATATCTAGCCCAGAGAGAGATAAGGAGAGAGCTGAGGTGGAGGGGGAGTGAGAGGTTTGAAAGAATGGGGGCAGGGGGAGAGGGAAAAAGAGGAAAGAACAGATGAGATAGGGGGAGAGGGGCGAGGGGTAGAGAGCATTTGGTACTTGTTTATTATCTGGGCGCCCGCAAAATCTTCCGAAAATCGTCCGCAAATCGCATGCAAAAATCGGATGCGATTTAGCGGCCGATTTTTGATGTTTTGATTTAATAAAGCGTGGTGAGCGCAGCGAGCCACCGAGCCGGAAGCATGGCGAGCGTAGCGAGTCCCGTGAGGGGACGTGTAAAACGATCCCGAAGCGTGGCGAGCGCAGCAAGCCCCACGAGGAGACAAGGAATACTTGACGTGTATTCCGCGTCCCCTCGCCATGCTTCGGGATCGTTTTCCGCGTCCACTCGCCACGCTTTGGGCTGACTTGGATAATGAGGGTGGGTACTTGTTTCATAGCATGGCGCCCCCGATTTCCATTGTAGTGCATCGCATCGTATTGCATGCAATATAGTGGCATGGAATGCATGCAATGCGATTTTTAATTGTACAAGCACCCTGATGGGTGCTTACAATGTTAAATGCACCCCCATTGTCAACGCCACCCCCACTATCAACGCCAAACTGCAGTGTGGCGAGCGCAGCAAGCCCGCGAGGGGCGGAGGTACGCCTCCTCCGACCTTTTCATACCTTCACTATCCACGTCGGCGTGGAGTTGATTTTAGATAGTGTAGCGAGCGCAGAAAGCCACCGAGCCCGAAGCATGGCGAGCGGGCGCGGAATACATGTAAAGTAATGCTGGCATGCGATGCTATGCGATATTTAATTGTACAATCTGGGGCATTTTCCCGAAAATCACATCGCTTACCATCGCATATGTTATGCCATGGTATGCGCCGTGCTAGGAAACAAGTACCTGGGTTTGTGCAAGGATGGAATAGCATGCAAATCGGCAGGAAATGTCAGAAAATCTGCAAAATAGCGTCCGGAAATCGGCCGCAAAATCGCATCGCGGATCAAATTAGACGAAAATGTACATTAAATCGGACGCCCAGATAATCCACAAGTTCCGAGCATTTTAGAGAGAAAAAGAGGAGAAAGAAAAGGGGACTGGGAGCATTGTGATTGGCTCACGGTGACCTCTGATCTGTAGGTGTCGGCATGCGTATGTCGATGTGTGTACTTTTTTTCTGCTCATTTATGTATTCTCAGGCGCTGTGGAACCCTTGTGGTGCCATATCAATAAACAATAACAATGATTATAATAAAATAGGTTGTCTGACACCTACTGTACAGTACTTAGTACATTCTTTTTCCCAATAGCTACAGTATTTACTCTAGTTATTGGGTAGAATATTACCTCAAATATTGTTCTGTGGTGGAAGAGCCGAAGAACAAGCTTTGTGATGAATGGCACTGACAGCAATGAAACAAAAGTTTTTTGGAGTTTTTTTGTTAAATTTTTCCATGTTGCCATAACTAGGAGGATTATGGTGCATTGGACACATGCCTACTGGAGGAGAGGAGTGTGTTTTTGCATGTTGTATGCATCAAGACTCAAGTTCCGGTTGATGCTGAGTCACATCCAATTCATCTGCCTCTCCACTTGTGTCTGAAGTAAGCCTTACCCTGTTGCTTTCATGTAGGCAGTGACCAGTGATATAATTGTGGGCTATGTAGACTTTATGTAGAAGCATAAATACACCTGCCTTCACACCAAGCATACGGATAAAGGCTGTCAGTTGAAAAAGATTTGAGCAAACTGCAAAATATTTAGTTCCGTGTAAGCAAGGCAGGAACATATATTCTTTGCATTCAACTCTGTCTTGATCGTCTATAAGCATCTGAGGTTTTAAAGTGAATTATTATTTCAAACAACTTTCATTTATGATTTGTACATGTCCTACGGAAAATGTTACTCATTTCTTACTGTGCTTTATGGTAAGAGGGGTGTTAGTTTTAGGATGCCGGAAGGGAGGATTATTTATTTATAAACAGTTTCATATATAGCGCACACATATTCCACAGCCCTTTACAGAGAATATTTGAACATTTACATCAGTCCCTGTCCCAGTGGAGCTTACAATCTATATTCCCTACCACATGTACATGCACACACAGACATTCTAGGGTTAATTTTTGTTGCGAGCCATTTAGCCTACCAGTCTATTTTTGAATTGTGGGAGGAAACCATAGTACTCGGAGGAAACCCATGCAAGCACGGGGATAATATACAAACTCCGCACAGTTAGGGCCATGGTGGGGATCGAGCCCATGATCTCAGTACTGTGAGGTAGTAATGCTAACCATTACACCATACGTGCTGCCCCTTTAGCCAGTCATCTGTATGCATTCCTTACATAATGATGCTTATGAGAATAACAGAGTAAACATATATACTGTAGTATAAGGTTCAGAAGGACAATACCTTGGTCCGCTGAGTAGAGTATGCAGAGGTGCACTTTCTCAGTAGTCAGCACATAATTACCCAGCATCAATATAATATTGAAAAATGACAGCTAGGAGCTGGTTGGTTGGGACTTTGTACCTGATATAAGTGCTATCAGAAGGGGCTGAATTCAGCTTCATTCCGATGGTGAGGGTTATACACGCGCGCGTATTTGCACATGTGCTGACCCCCTGTGGCAACGCCTTAGTTGAGTGTGACAGTTGCTGAGGCAACAGGGGGAACGCCCAGCATTTTATGGCCGTTCCCATGAAAATGCTGGGCGTTCCTCTGGGAACACAGGCATGGCATTCCCTGCTCGGGGCAGGCGGCTGACGTCACATGATCTCAGAGCCCTCCCCACTTTTCATCGATCTCCGACGGAAATAAAGGTCAGTTCTGACTGACTTTTATTACCAAAGGGGAGAGAAATCTTCGACCATCAAATGATTTCTCTCCCCTTTGGCCGCATGGGAGGGGATGTGTGGTCGCATGCTAGCAAGGGAATGCAGGCGGCGCGGATGGCCGTTCGGCAAGACGGTGCTGACCTGTTCACTAGGCTGCGAGTGAATGCAGCCTAGCGAACTGGTCTGAATTAGGCCCTTTATTTAAAACCACTTCTCCAAGGCTTAGTTCCTTAAATCACTATAGCCAGATTATGCATAGAAAGTATTGTTCTTTTTTATGTTGCTATTCCTAATATAATAGCGAGAACTGTGGTTAGCACACACCTAGGAGCTATGTCTTGCTTGAGCTTGTGCAGTATTTAGAGCACTAGTAAAGGGGCACAAGCCTCAGGATGAAGACTTGCATGTACAATCGTGGCGTCTGCTCTAAAATACTGCACAGTCCCTGGAAACGCTGCTCCTACATGTGGCTATCCATAGCTTTGGCTATTAGATTAGGGAAGCAGATAAAAAACAATTCTTCCTATCCATAGGTCTGGCTATTAGATTAGGAACATAGATAAAAAAAACTGTTTTGAGACGCAAACTCTGCAACATGACACTCTTGCACAGAGCATCAATTTTTGAAAAGCCTTGGGATAAAATTAAATTGTCTCAAAAACACGGAAAGTCTGAGGAGAAGAGTAAAAATCAATGTTAGTTAAACTGAAACACAGCCTTCAGACTATGGCAATACACCAAACCCATGCAAGCACTGCCACCTTAATTTACACAGTGAAATCTATGTGGCCCAGACAAGATCAATCAGGACAACTACTAACGAGTAATTTCTCAATGATAACACTAATACTAGCACTAGTGTACACAGGATGCTGCTCAGGAGGAGTATTCATGTTTTTTTTTATGATTCTTTTTATCTATTGTATAAAACCTTACTCATCAGTGGTCTTTGTGGACTGCAGTTATATTCATAAGACTTCCTGTATTGATTTGCAAGATGTACATTTACAGGTATGTAGGACTAGCTGAGGTACCTGGCGTTGCTCGGGCTTGGTTGTACAATTAGCGTTACTTGCACTTTATCCTTCTTTTGTTTTATGCTTAACCGCTCACCATGCCCATGGTGTGACTGTCATAGACCTGTCTGTGGTGGGCTCTTGCATCTGAGCACATTTTTTATTCTTAAACCCCATGGTCTCTACCTCCTTTACGCTATGCAACTCTGCCATATCTTGCATCCCAGACTCACTTTGTGTAGTGGCCAAACCACTTTTTGGCGGTGTCAGGATTGCGGGTTTTAGTGGCTGTGAATCTAATCTGGACCCAATCAATGTCCTCTACCCGCTCTGTTATACAACTCTGCCATTTGTTGCTTCCCTGATCAACTTTGTGTAGCAATCGTACCCCTTTTTGGGCCCCTGGTGGGGTCGGGATCGGAAGTCTAAGTGGCCATAAACCTAATCTGAACCAATGTACTCTACCCCCTCTATGTTATGCAACTTTGCCATACCTTGCCATTCCCTGACCCACTTTATGTAGTGGCCGGACCCCTTTTTAGGCACCTGGACCCAGATTGTAAGTTATGTGTGTACCAAATTTGGTGTATATTGCTCCAGGCATTCCAGAGTTATGCTGGATTCCTTGCTTCCCTGACTCATTTTGTGTAGAGGCCAACCCCCTTTTTTGGCCACCACAGGGGTGCTAGATGTGCCTTACCACAGCAGTATTTTTTCCAGATTTGAAGTCATGTATGTACCGAGTTTGATGTAAATTGCTCTAGGCAATGTATCCATCGTCGCTGATGACACAAAACTGAGTAGAGTTATTAAATCAACGGAGGATGTCTCCGTGCTTCAAAATGATCTTAACAATCTAGATGAGTGGGCAAAAAAGTGAAAAGTGAGGTTCAACGTGGATAAATGCAAGGTTATGCATCTTGGTAAACATAATCAATGTGCTAGCTATAATCTAAGCGGGGAGGCACTAAGTAATTCAGAACTTGAAAAGGACCTAGGAGTTCAAATAGATAACAAACTGGGGTGTAGTGCTTAATGTCATATAGCAACAATTAAGGCAAACATGATACTAGCATTCATAAAAAGGAATATGGAAACTAGGAACTCAAATGTAATTATGCCACTATACAAAGCATTGGTTAGGCCACATCTAGAATATGGAGTACAATTCTGGGCCCCACACTATAAAAAGGACATCATAGAACTGGAAAAAGTCCAAAGAAGAGCGACAAAGCTAAGAAAAAGAATGGAGAATTTAAGCTATGAAGATAGATTGAACCATTTAGGATTGTTTACTCAGAAACTTGTTGAACCGTTTAGGATTGTTTACTCAGAAAGATTGTTTACTACAGAAAATAAACGTTTAAGGGGGGACATGCTTAACATGTACAAATATATCAGAGGCCTGCTGCTGCGTGGGACCAGGAAATCCTCTCCTCTCCCTCTGGCTTTTGCGGGTGATGGATGAGCCTGCTTGTGGGAACTAGCAGGGGCAGTGGCTAGGTCGGCGATAGGTCTTGGTCCGCCATTGGGGCCTCCTGAGGCAGAGGCTTCCTCACCTTTTGGTCCGGAGATCTCTCCCCGGGGTCGCCACCAGGAGTTGGGTCACCGGTAGCATTGGCGTCAGACCACTGGTCTGCGGACAGGCCTCCTGTGTTGTCGTGCCAGTGTGACATCATCCAGGGGGCGCCAGGGGCTTGGATGTCTGGGGACCAGGCTGCTGGAGATGACGCAGCCTGCGGGGACATCCCTTTAGGGACCACCAAAATGCTGCCTGGGGGGTACTGGTTCACCCTGCCTTTCACCTCTGCCTATGGGTGTCTAAGTACCGGCTGTGGCATGCCCATCACTAGATGCATACGCAGATAGGATAGGACTAGTAACAAACCTGGAATAATTGTCCTCTTACCACATTAGCACTTAATATACCCCTCAAATTGCAGCTGCGCTTTATGGAGCAGACTGTAATATGTTGTGTATGCACCATCCAGAAGCACTGGCGCAAAGCTGTGTGCATCAACTGCACATTACAATTTATCTTAACAGTTTCTAATGTTATATTTACTGTATTGTTCCTTTAATGCCTGGGTTTATAAAGGTCACTAGATGCTTTAGTACATATTAAGCTGTAAAAATAATATTTTGTGCATTTATAAGCCTTAGAGCATTGCATAAAGATTTTGTTACTAATGCACCTCTGGGTTCATCCTTAGGGCGGGATGTACTAAAGGGAAAATGCGGTAAAACCCCCGTTTTACTGCATTTTCCTATGTATCATCACCGGTTCGCCTCGTTTTCGCTGGCCAGGGTATCGCCACCCAGAGGGTGGCGATACTCTATAGAAGCCTATCGGCTTTTTTCGCCGACCGCCGTACGCGCGCCGCCCCCCCTCCCGTCCTCCTTTAACCTCCTCCTCCCCCTGGTGTCACAGCCGGCAGGACATCCGGCTTCAGGGGGGAGGAGGAGACGCAGGGGGACGCTGGCAGCCGCCGGGAGGTGACGGAGACCCCCGCAGCCCACATCACAGGTATCGTGGGGGTCTCCGTTACCGCAGCCCGATGCTGGCCGCATATGTTAGTACATATGCGGTAGCATCGCGGCGGCTGCCGTGCAAAGGGCGGCGATGTATGTTGATACATCCCGCCCTTAGTGTCTCACTGGGGAGGGTCCTGCTGGAATGTGCAAGGGCTGCTGGGAGATGTAGGCTGGCTTCCGGGAGGAAATTTCACTGGTTTGAAGGAAGGGGAGCCCCCCAACCCACACACACATACTCATACACAGTTACACACACTCATATACACTTAAAAACAAACACCTAACTATACTCACTACTGCAGAAGAGCTGATACAGGACACTGGTGGAAGAACACACTTTGCAAGATGAATGATTATTTAATTACTAATTAAGCTAACTGTACACTTCCAATTGCATAATTAATTATCAGGGGTAAGGAGTTATGCTAGGTCACAAATTATCAAAGGAAAAATCTGACTTGCTCTGGAGGTGTTTTGAGAAATCACAACGTCCCATTTTCAGTTCTGTGATTCAGTTCATGCGTAGTCTAATGCAGGGCAGCATCTGAGCACGTGCTCAGATGCTGCCTGGCTTGTCCGGTTCCCGACAGTGCGGCTCTGCACAGCGTTACGAGGTTAGAGGTCACGCTGCGCAGGCCACACAGCACACCTCGTCCTGGGCACGGTGCCTTTTCTGCCACATTCCATTGAGTCCTGCCCGGTTTCAGGACAAATAGCCCACCCACCCGGCTTCTGGCACCATCTCATGCCCACTCGGCAGCACCGCACATGTAAGTAAATATGTGGGGCGGCCGGGCAGGGAAGCTAATCCCGTGACCCTGGCAATCCCGGTATTGAGCATTTTTCAATCCCGGGACTGAAAAAATGGCCCCGGGATTGGCTCCCCAATTACAAATGTATTTTGAAGCTAAAATTGTTATCTGTACTAAAGAATATTGTTTTTTTTTCTAGCAATATAGTTCAATGTCATAAGTTGTTAACATCTATCTGAGAAATTGCACTTCCAGATAAACTTCAATATAGATAAGTTGAAGGTCTGACACATGTACAACCTAACTCTTTCACTTAAATCGTGGAAGACACATGAACAGACATCCATCCCTTCATTGCTAACCGCAGCAGACAAAAATCATCCTTCCACAGCTCCTATCTTACAATTAGTGGTGAGACCTTAGCAATGTCATGCTTAGCAATACAGGTTTACTTGAGATTTTATAACAGGACGTGAAGGTAGGCTTCGAAATTTCTAATGATGGCTATAAATATTCCTCTGTTTTATAGACTGTACTTTAAATATTTGAAAAATTAATTTCTATGACAAATCTACGTCTACCATCACCAACTATTGGGCACAGATGGCTTTAAAAGCTAGAATGCCAAAGGTTCATAAACTGAATATAACGTGATCACAGACACAATAACTTTGTATAGCAAGGCAATCTTATTATATTAGATCTTGTAATGATTTCTACATGTGTGATGTCAGGATTCACAATCAGGAATAGGAGTTTGTGCAAGTAACTAGTACTCACTGGTCAATACAGCCAATGGTATCACGGTCACTAGCAGCAATAATAGTCTCAGAATAAAAGTACATGCATTTAAGCAATTTTTTATTTATTTTTATGGTACTTGTTTCCTAGCATGGCACCCAATATTTTCATCTTATGGCATCTTATGCGATCGCATCGCATGACATATAGCCACATACAATGCATGCAATGGTATACGATTTTATACGATCAACGCGAACCCAAAGCATGGCGAGTGCAGCGAGGCCGCGTGGGGCGGCGGTACGCGTCCTCCAACCTTTTCATACCCCCACTATCCACGTCGGAGTGGAGTTGACTTTAGAAAGTGTGGCGAGCGCAGCGAACCCCGCGAGGGGACACAGATTACTTTACATGTATTGCGCGTCGCCACGCTTCGGCCTCGTATTCCGCATCCGATCGCCACGCTTCGGGCTCGGTGGCTCGCTGCGCTCGCCACACTATCTAAAATCAACTCCACACAGATGTGGATAGTGGGGGTATGAAAAGGTCAGAGGACGCATACCAACGCCCTTCGCCGGCTCGCTGCGCTCGCCACATTTCGGGTCGGCGTTGATCGTGGGGGTGGCGTTGAGTATGGGGGGCCATTTAACATTGTAAGGACCCATCAGGGTGGTTGTACAATCAAAAATCGTATACGATCGCATCCTATGCCATTGTATACCATCGTATACGTTATTTAGTGTTATGGTATGCGATGCAATGGGCGCCGTGCTAGGAAACAAGTACCATTTTTATTTATTTATTAATTAACAGTTTCTTATATAGCAGACACATATTCTGCAGCGGTTTACAGAGAATATTATTCACATCAATACCTGCCCCAGTAGAGCTTACAATCTATATTCGCTACAACATGTACACGCACACACATTCATTCTAGGGTTCATTTTGTTAGGTGCTAAACAACCTACCAGTATATTTTGGATTGTGGGAGGGAACTGGAGTACCCGGAGGAAACCAGCGCAAGTACGGGGAGAATATACACACTCTGCACAGTTAAAGCCATGGTGGGAATTGAACCCTTGACCTCAGTGCTGTTTTAGAAAGGCAAAATAGTAATGTGCAACACACAACTTGGTAATGCAAGTAATAAGTCTGTAAATATTTGATATAGACAGATTTGGTCATGTGCAATACTTTAGGTAACATGACCAAGTAGGAAATAAAAAGATATGGATCGGAAACCTAAAATATGGCTCATAATAATATTTTAATTATATATTGCTCATTCTCAAATAGGACCCAAGAGGCTTAACATATATAATGAAAATAATACAAAACAAAGAAGTATAGAAAAGCTTTTCATAAAATACATAGAGCATGGAGATGCTAAAGAACAATTAAGGACATTATTTTGTAAACAGGAAAGTCCTGTATCTGTTTTTGAAGGATTCTAGAGTGGGAGCCAATTGAACTTTGTAAAGCGCTGCGGAATTTGTGTGCGCTATATAAGAAACTGTTAATAAACTGTATGGGGAAGTGAGTTCCAAAAAGTCTAATAAGAATGGCTAAAAGCTCAACCGCCACATGAATTACAGGAGATTCTAGGAACTGCTTAAATTCCTTCATCTACAGATTGCAGTAAAGGAGCAATACAGTATGCTTCAGATATCTGAAGACCTGGTCATATAGGGCTTTTAAAGTGAGCCATTCTTGAAAACAATTCACCATCTTACAGACAGCCAGTGGAGTGAGTATATAATAGATGTTATGTAGCTAGAACAAGACTAAATGGTTAAAAGACAGCTGTGTTTTTTGTTAACTGTAAGCAATGCAATTATTTTGCCTCACACAGAACCACCCAGCCCAGCACTCATTGCTCCCTGATGAAGACCCAGCAAGGGTCGATACGCGTTGGAGACACCACTCATCCTCAACCTCTCTTCCCACACAAGTCTCCTCCACCACTGGTGGAGTTGAGCGCATGCCACTCCACACGGTGTCATCTGGAAGCTGCAGCTGTATGTGTTCAAGGGGCATGGAACTACAGCTGATTATACTGCCAGCCGGGCAGGTGACAGCAGGAACCCAGCAGAGACGCGGCGAGGGACGGTCGGACTAGCAGGAGCTAGAGGGTATCAGGTATGTGTTACAGTGCACCACCAGAGGTTTAGGGACGCCAGCCTCTGGTACCACTCCGACACTACCTTGACCCCAACAGAGACTTCAGCCCCACCACCCACCCCTGAACTCTGGTTCTCACCCACCCGTTACACATGGGTGTATCCCCCATTCCCTACTGTGACACGGACCGCAGACACCTTTTCAGGTGCAGCGGTGTGCACATTCCCCCACCCACTTTATTAACCTTTTTATTGAGCATTATCAATAAACCTCTTTCAGTTTTACCTTTACTCCGACATCACATCCTATATTTACCTTACCTACTCATATTGTATGCATCTAGATAGGAATATCCATAGTCCTTAGTGCAGGTCTCCTAATCACTTCTCTCTTACCTATCTATCACTTAGAGGGTGGTCTTCCTCTTTGTTAGGAGACCAGCTGCTGTTTATTGTAAATCTTTCATAGAGCGCCAACCTTGTACTGTATATCAATGCAATTATTTTGCTGGGAGACCAAGTTAGAGGACATTGCAGGAGTCTAATCAAGTTGATACAAATACATGTATAATAGACAGATCTTCAGACAGAATTAATTGATTGACTCTGGCTATGTTCATCATATGAAAGAATGGAGATTCAATTGTGGCTGATATCTGTCAAGCCGTAATCTGGGACAACGTAAATCCAGTAGGATTCAGTCAAAATCAACTAGCACTCATCCACTCTTGGAGCTTAGATAGCCATTTATGTAGGTTATTGGGTTCTTGGTAACCTAAGCAGAGGACAGGTACAGTTGTGTATCATCCGCATAGCAGTGGCCATTGTGCCTTATTATTTCACCAAGTGGTAGCATGTATACTGCAAAAAGCATGGGAGAAAGTACAGAACCTTGTGGGAAACCACATGGTAGTGGCAATGGTGGTGATGATGTGTATACTCCAGATGAAACTCTATGACCTGCTGGTGAGAAGTGATTTTAATAAGCTTAGGACTGTGCCATCCACATCCATTGCAGAGAGTTATTGTTACTAGAGCCATCTGTAATAGTTAAAGGATAATAGATTTGTGGATCTGGGTGGTACATTTTCATGAATAGAACAGCATTTAATAAAGCAACTACAAAATGATTTTCTAAAATAAAGATGTTCTAACATTCAAAGAAATGCAGTTTACCCTCCACTATAACATCTGATTTCATTTCATATTTCTTGTGTCATTCAGTTCTCTATGGAGCAAACACAGTACAGACACAAAAGAATATCCTCTGCATCAGGAGTATGTCTTGTCTATATGGATGTGTGCATGTGGTGACAGCCTGCAGAGATTATTAATGGCAAAGCATGGTACATGTATTGGCTTCTCCTATGATCTAACTTTATAGCAATCCAGTTTTCCAAAATTAATTAATTAAATAACTCTAGGATCCAAATGTAAAAGCCTGCACATTGAGAGAAGCAGAGAGACTTTGGCAATGTACTGTAAATTCAATCTTTAACCAGACACATTTGTTTTGTGGACAAAACAACCTGGGCCTGGCAGCAGATTATGGCTTTTACAATGGAAATATGAAATAGAGATGACTGATAGCTAACACAAATTGGAATTATAACATTTATTGGAAATGACAAATAGGGTGAAATGTAATAGGGTACGATTTTTGAACATGTCCAAAAATCGCCCGAAATTGCACCTTCAAAAATATTTTTTTTGCAGCGAATTCGCATATGTAATGAGATGTGAATTTGCGGCAAAAAAGTGCGATATGGTGCAATTTCGGGTGATTTTTAGACTTGAAAATGTGCGCAATTTCAGACATGCGATTTTGTGTTACAAAAAAAAAAAAAATGGCGTGGGGTCCCCCCTCCTGAGCATGCCCAGCCCTGGACTCATTGAGCAGGACTTGGTTCCAAAAATACAGGGGACAGAAAGTATAGGGGTCCCCCGTAATTCTGAAACCAGCCCCGGACTCTCTCCTGGTTCCAAAAATACGGGGGACAAAACATCTGGGGGTCCCCGTATTTTGAAACCAGCACCGGGCCCCAACAGCCCGCGGTGTCATGCCACAGCCGGGGACTTGTAGTCCACCTGTAAAAAGAATGTTAAAAGACAAGACACACACTCCATGGAGACGCATCAGGCAATCATACTATCAGCCCCTGTAGCGCTGGGACAGCACTACAGAAGCTGTTAGCTGTGCAGGAAAAAGCCAGCTCACCCCGCTGTCACTGCGGGGTGAGCTGGCTGTGGAGCAGACAGACCAGCGCTGGATCCTGGATTGTTAATTATATTGGTGTAAAAGTGAGGTGTGTTTATGTGTATGAAATAAAGTTATACTTTTCTCTGTGTGTGTCTTTTCTTTTAACATTCTTTTTACAGGTGGACTACAAGTCCCATTGGGCCCATTAATGCCCCGCATGCTGCGACTTGTGGTTCTTCAAGTCCCATCGTGCGGGGAGGTCTGCTGGTACTTGTACTTCTCCGGCATAAAGCAATGTTAGGAATGTGAGAATTAACCATATCAGGCCGGCGTCCACTGGCCACGGACGCCAGTGACAGCCCCAGGATTCAACCCTGGATGGGTGAAGCCTGGGGGGGGGACCCCTTTATTGGGGGGGTCCCAACTCCTCCAGGTACCCCATCAAAGGCTGACCAGCCATGGTGCTCATGTTTCGGATAGGAGACCTTATAAAAAAAGTTTCGCCCGGTTGTGGCATGACACCGCGGGCTGTTGGAGCCCGGTGCTGGTTTCGAAATACGAGGGACCCCCAGATTTTTTGTCCCCCGTATTTTTTGAACCAGGACCAGTCCAAGAGTCCAGGGCTGGTTTCAGAAATACGGGGGACCCCTTCGCTTTTTGTCCCCAGTATTTTTGGAACCAGGTCCGGCTCAATGAGCCCGGGGCTGGTTATGCTCAGGAGGGGGGACCCCACGCCATTTAAAAAAAATATATATATATACTTTTACACATTTTTTTACACCTGACCATGCACAGATCTTAATGATCTGTGCAAGATTCTGTCAAATTCGCCTGTCAGAACCTGGTCTATTTTTTTGACGATTTTTGGTAACGTTTACCAAAAATCACACCCTATTACATTTGCAAGTTGTATACTTTATAAGGGGAAAACATCTGGACTGGAATTGAAGTGTGACTAAAAATCGCCACTTCAAAATGTGCAAATTTGTGATTTTTACCGCAAATCTCACCCTATTACATGTGCGATTTTTTTAAAAACGTGCGATTTCGGCCGTTTTTGTTCAAAAATCGCACATGTCTAAAAAATCGCCCCCTATTACATTTCGCCCAGTATGTTCATGAAGTCACACAACTGTGCATGTTCCCATTGTCTTTCCCATAAGCATAGTACATTAAAGAAAACAGTCAGTCATTGTTCAGGCCCCAATCAGTTCATACAAGGCAATACAGTTGAAACAGAAAGGAAAACAGGAAAGACAAACATAATCTTATTAGTGGCTAATGGATATCCGAGAACAACATTTATCTCTTAGTACAGCTCAGAACAATTTGTTTAATAATCAGTTACATTTATATCAAGCAACTTGGTATGTTAATTAAAGCTTGCACAAGTGTTCAGTAGTGGAGTCTCTAGTTTACAACATGCTAGCCAAATGTCTCTTTAAAGCACTTCATGCTTACTGCATGTTGTATCTGACCACCAAATGTCCCACTCATATTCGTTAATTTGGGAAAGCAGAGCAGTTTATTCTTCTAATCTAGTTACAGTAGTAGGAGACAGTCATATAGGTTCCTCTCTTCTGTTATTGCTCTGGCTCCATGCCGGATTTCCTCTGTGCATAGAACAAGTTATCCCTTCCATCACTAGTAATTAATATTATTACTACTTGTATCTCGTATATGTTAGGCACCACTAACCACTAAGGTAGACCTAAAAACAAAAACTGTACAGTAAACTGTAAAATTATCCAACAGTAAACACTGAGCAATATGCGGTTCAGACCAGCATATCATCCGTATCGCCCAGTGTGTATGCACAATATGCACACAACCGCGGTCATTTGCTACGATGCTCGATTCGATATGCTGCACATCAGACATCGCTAGCAATGTCATGCATGTTAATGTTGGACAAAACAATGTCAGTTAGGTTCTCCATTACCACTGCTCCAGCGTATATGGGCGATCTAGACAACTGGTAGCCAACCCTAGCCCTCGAGAGCTACCAACAGTGCACATTTTCCAGACAAACTAGCTGCTGCACAGCTGCACTCATTAATCACTGACACATTTTAAAAGATACACAGATGGAGCTAATTAGCTCACTTGTGATTCTGTGAGGAGACCTGCAAAACATGCACTGTTGGTAGCTCTCGAGGACAAGGGTTGGCTACCCCAGATCTAGACTAATGAGGATTTGTTCTAATGTTGGAAGGAATCTCCATTGCTCCAATGTATACCCAGCTTAAAGTCCCAGACACATGGGGCAACTGCAGCCCTGTGTTTACCGATGTACTTAAGCACATATGGCTGACACACATGCGATGCACCAGTGATGTGTACTGGGCGATCTGTGGTGACCAGTGTTCGCTGGTAGAAACAACGGCGATCTGACTATATTTTTACTACATACAGTCAGGCAATGGTGACGTATCACCATTGCTTGGGGTATACACATGGAGCGATCCATGCTTCATTTCTAAGCAATCTAGTCTGTACGAGCCTTTAGAATCATGGGCGTACAAAACAAATATAAACATTGCAATAAAGCAACAAACATGCAATGACAATGGAAAGAAAAGGGTAAAGCTTTAGCTAGGCAGAAGGCACTGATGACCCGCAGGGGGGAAGTACAATAGATCTCACTGATCCTATACCCATGTTAAGAGAGAACAAGTACACTAGTGGTAAGAATAGTATACAGAAATAACAAGTAAAAAGGGGCCCTACCAGAACAAACATTCTTCTAGGAGGGGATAATAGTTGGAGGGCAAAATGGAAAGGTGAGAAGGTTAGCGAGAGAACCGTGTGACAGAAAAGTTAAGAGGAGGGCTTATAGATTAAGGCAACTCTGGATGCTTTCATGTAACAAGAACGGTAGCCACCGTACAATGAAGGTTATTTTTGAGCTACTGTAGTAATACTTGCTGCAAACATATTTCAGCTGTCATCTTCTGCTAATGATTACCTTTTGTGATGTCTGATTAGAAAGGACAACATAGGTAATATGTATTTACATCTAATTACAATTTTATCGAAATTGGTTTACCTATATACAGTAGCATTAACAATATTATGTTTCGCTGAACGGCCTATCAAATTAGTTTAAAATGATAGAAGAGGCACTTGCAAGGTATCACAGGTGTTTTCCACTATGAATATCCATGAATTCAATAAGGGAAAGTTAATGGAATAGAGTACAACCCCATCTACATAACTCAAGGATGTTGGCACATTTCCAAGCCCTAATTGTTTTTGTTCTTTAATGTAAAATATAGTGCCTAATAAACACTTTTTATGGTCAATAGTTGCTTTACATAACAAACACTTAAAAATAGTGCGTAGCAAAGTAAGTAATACAAATAGTGTTCACTGAGGTGTAGGTGAAAACTTCATTCCAAGTACGCTCAGAGGGAGAGGTCAAGGTGTCCTGCAACCAAAATGCTCCTTCATTTCCCTCAATCCCCTCTCCCTCTTCCCTCCTTAATCTTTCCTCTCTTCTACCCATCTTAAATGCGTAAGAAAGACTGAACTTTCTGCCACTGATCCAAATCATATGCATTATAGCAAATCAATACACTGGCTCTTCATGCCTTCCAAAGTTACCCATCCTCACCTACAAGGCCAGCCAACAATGCCACCATTTAATGTCTCTGATAACATACTATCACCACCTACCTTCTCCCTTGCTTCTATCTACAGTACTTACGGAATTACCAACCATGCCGGACCAATTGTTAAACACATCCCTTTAGAAGAGTTTACCTGTTTTCAAACTGATACTAACACACATTTGTACATGCTCAAAAGTATCCCATCACCCACAATGAGCCACACTTCACAGGTGTGTTCATTTAAATAGTTATATGCTAAAACTCATTACACCAAATTAAACAACTCAACTTGTATAATCATGTAACTGGCAGGGCATTTATATAACAGCTTCCTGTTCCATTCCGGTGCTAGTGATGTTCTCTATCACAGATTTGATAAGGCAGAGTGGATACTTTCAGTGCACTGTTGCTTAGTTTGTAGAATACACTCTTCTAGATTGACATTTAACAGAGTACAATGTTTTACTTCATCTTTATTGGGCCAATTGCTGAATACATCTCTATTAAATTATGCTAACAATCTTCTTCTCTGTTCATTGTTCTTGCTTTTTTTTAATTACATAAAGTAATGGTCTTTTACTGCAGTTTTGCAGAAATTTCCATTTTCCCATCTAATCCGAGATAAGGTTTGATTGTCTTTAACTAGATTAGTAGTAGAAATGTAATCTGATTTCTGTGTTTTGCGATGAACTGCACAAAACCATAGGATGGATAGCTCAATGGAAAATTGTTTTAGACGTGTGTAATGAGTGTGTATGTGGTAATTGCTTGCTATTTATCAGCACATGATGTTGTAATCTGTACATACTAACAAACACAATTCCAAAGCAATACTACAGATGGAATAAATATAGACTACCTATATACATACACATCAGGGCTTTTGTAGAGGGCAATGCAAAGTTAGGAGCAATAAACAATAAATACAGGACATATTTGTGATGGTTGAAGCAAGATATTAATCTAAATATGCTATACAGCCCAAATTCCATGCATAGTGCCTCTATTATGTGCAGTAGACGATTATTGCTTCTACACAACAGCATAATAGCCATTAGCCTGTATCCTCTAGCCAGCTAATCAGGGGGAGATTTATTGGGGTTCATTTAATAAGATGGGAGTTCTATTGAAGATGGGATGTTGCTATAGGCAACCAATCAGAATCTACTTCTTAATTATTTAGCACCTTCTAGAATCCAATAGAATCTGATTGGTTGCCCATAGCAACATCCCATTTGAAATAAAACTCCCATCTTAATAAATACACCCCATAAAATCTTGGAGAAAGCTAAAGTGGAGAGAGATAAAGGTTCAACTAAGTCACCACTAACTGTCATTTTACATGCTATGTTTAAAAAATTAACATTGGGAGCCAATTGTTTGGTATTTTATCCCTCTCCACTCCTCTCTCACCATTCACAGCACCAATATAAAATTAAGAACTAAGCCTACTAACGGCTGAGCTGTTGTGTGTGTCTGTGTGTGTGTGTGTGTGTGTGTCTGTGAAGAATCTTAATTAAAAAGAAGTGAAGACACAGACAAGAATACGGAGATGAAAAGGTTGTCTATGTATGTATAATAAAACTGGACAATATGAGGTGGGTTTGCCAGTCGCACAAGACTAAAATTTTAGATGGTGGACCCCCTTATTGGTCCTTATGTAGTGATTGCTTATTATCGGATCAGGAGGTGTGCTACCATTGGACATGAACAGTTTAGAGAGATTACAGAAGAAAGAATGTCCTGTATCGGTGCACCAAAAAAGAAATATAAAATGTAACCTTTATTGTTTTATTTAAAAGGCTGCGAAAATATTAAAAAACACACAAATAGACTTACATAGGTAGGGACCACACTTTTAAAACTAAGGTGGCAGGCAGATGTTGCACTTGAATATATCACTTTATTAGGTTGTATTTCAAATTGGATTGTGTGTACCTGACTTGAGGTACTGCAATCAGTCAATTAAATCACATAGGGGCAGATTTATTAAGCTTGGAGAAGAGATAAACTGGAGATAAAGCGGAGAAAAGGTAAAAGGAGATAAAGCACCAGCCAATGAACTCCCAACTGTCTTTTTCAAACACAGCTGATTGGCTGGTGCTTTATCGCCTTTTACCTTTTCTCCGCTTTATCTCCAGTTTATCTCTTCTCCAAGCTTAATAAATCTGCCCCTTAGTAACAAGTTTTTTTAAATTTCGAATTGGGTGGGTCACATAACCTCTTAGGGTTGTTACTCCATATGTCGTAGACTCACACACTGGTCCTGTGCGTGTAATAAATAGACCCAGCTGTGGGCTATGTGCATCGGTGATGTTCATATATTTATACAGAGCGTTGCTCCAAAGAGGATCCTTTCTAAGGAGTCAAAAGAAAGCTCTATCAAATACTGATGGACGGTCACCTATGTCAGATTGCTAAAACATGGTGCCGATGATAAAGATGGTGAATTCATCAGTATTGGATCACACCATATGCTCTGGCTGTGGACCAATCTGTGTTATCAGGGTGTTCCACTGCGTGTATGCCAGTAAGAACCACAATCCTGATAGATTGCCTTTAGATATGTGGTGGTCACCTGTATCAGTCTTAGTATATGGTGCCACGTGCAGATGGAGCATCTCTCATATTTGCTGGTGATGCGCCAGCGCCAGAATCTGGCGGAGAGGCGCCCCATCTGACTGAGACGCGAGTTGGTTTGCAGTTTCTCTCTCCCCACTTTCTCACTCTCTGACAATTAGTACATCTGCCTCAAAGTTACATATACTGTATACTAAAAAAATCAGGATCTACTCTACATGTCTTATTTAAGTGATCATTTTGATAATATAGTCAGTTGTGTGTGCCTCACTGGTCCTGGGGAAGAAAATGTTCAAGGCCCTATACTGAGAAGAAGAGTAGATATGACCAGTGCTTTGTGGGTGTGGCCAGAGCCATACACTACACTGTCTTATAGAGCATACACATGGTGAGATATACACTATTTTTCTATTCTATTTTGCTTATAGAAGCAAAATCGAATAGAGAATCAAATGGTTTTTCTACATTCTATGCAGATTCAATCCCAATGCACGCTCCCGTGTAGTGTAAATCAAATAGAAAAATAGTCTTGGCAGCCAAGACTATATAGTAGATAGTGCAAATCTAATGTGTTCACCCTTGCAGTCGATTCAATGTCCATCTCTTGCCTGAAACCAGTATTGATCTAACAGCAAATCTAATGCACATCGAATTAAACATCGAATAGAAAATAGTGGAAATCAAAAAGCAGTAGAAACAAGTTCAGAGCTGGTCGAATAGTCCATATCTAATAGGAATCTAATAAAAAATGGAATTGAACCGTGTGTATGCACCTTAAATGTCCCCCTAAATACAGAATACTGGGTACTTATGTAATATCTGGGCTCCCGTTTTTCTTATGAGACCGCGTCCGCTCGCCACGCTTCGGGCACGGTTGCTCGCTGCGCTCGCCACACTATATAAAATCAACTCAATGTCTAGTTGGATAGTAGGGGTATGAAAAATGGGGTGCATTTAACATGGGAGCCCAGATAATACGTAGGTATCGAATACTGTATATAGAAAAACTGCATAATTTTGCGAAACAACTAGAAACCTAATTTTAATATTAATGATGTATTGCTGACTATTGGAACATCTGGATGGTTGATCATTATCATGTAGTAAATATGGTGGGTGAATGTTTATGTGGAGGCCTGGAGCTGTAGCTCCATCCACCTCTTAATCTGACCCGGGTTGTATGCAGTTCTATCTGTCAAAATTTTGACTGTATGATGTTTTTCTTTTCTCAAAGGTGAATGCTTATTACTGCAACCATTTACAAAATATTATATCAAAGAATGAATGGTATATACAATTTGTAAAAATACACTAGATACTGTAAACATAAATAGTACACGCAGTTCTAAACTATAGTAATCAATATGCAACTGAAGTACACATGCAGAAAATATAGGCACATAAAACAAGTAGATGGGAGGAGACAGAAAAGTCCTGGCTGGATGGGTATATATCGCCGCCATCTCTGGAGCGGACCATATAATGTAAAGTAACATAAAATATGCAATATATGCCAGTACTCACAGATAATTTGGGAACGCATTGTACTAACAATATGTGCATAAACATTTGCATGCTTGAGTGCACATTTCTATATAATCAAAACAGCTTTTAATGACTGCAATAGCCACATTAAGTTAACATCTTAAAATCCCAATGTAATGAGCATATGGAACACCATATTGAAAGTAGCTTCAAGAAAGCGTAAAAATAAATAGTCTCCAAGAGACGGATGCTTAAAAGACGGACTACAGTAACATTAATAATTCTGAAGCTGTGAATAATATTAGCTTCATGCCAAAAAAGATAGTATTGCAATGCCAAAACATACAGGATATTATGATCCAGTAATTATATACAATGGAGAAAATAGATGAGGTGAAGCACAAAATAGTAATGCTTTGAAAGGCGCCTTGTTGTCTGCCAAAGTGCACTGGTTTGTGAAGCAGGGCGGCAGCCCATGCACAGAATGGCACTGGTTTGTGAAGCAGGGTGGCAGCACCTGAACAGAAAAGCACTGGTTTGTGAAGCAGGGCAGCAGCACCTGCACAGAAGGGCACTGGTTTGTGAAGCAGGGCGGCAGCACCAGCACAGAAGGGCACTGGTTTATGAAGCAGGGCAGCAGCACCTGCACAGGGCACTGGTTTGTGAAGCAGGGCGGAAGCACCTGCACAGAAAAGCACTGGTTTGTGAAGCAGGGCAGCAGCACCTGCACAGAAGGGCACTGGTTTGTGAAGCAGGGCAACAGCACCTGCACAGAATGGCACTGGTTTGTGAAGTAGGGCGGCAGCACCTGCACAGAATGGCACTGGTTTATGAAGCAGGGCAGCAGCACCTGCACAGGGCACTGGTTTGTGAAGTAGGGTGGCAGCACCTGCACAGAAAAGCACTGGTTTGTGAAGGGCGGCAGCACATGCACAGAAGGGCACTGGTTTGTGAAGCAGGGCAGCAGCACCTGCACAGGGCACTGGTTTGTGAAGCAGGGTGGTAGCAACCGCACAGAAGGTGAAATTTGTGTGGCCAGTTAGTGACGTTAGACAGAGCGAGGGTGCTTGTAGTAGGTACACTGGTGCACAAATTACATTTAATTTTATGGAACATAACAATATAACGCATGTATAGGGCATGTTTCTTAAGGAGTTTCTTAGTTTGCTGCAGTGGGCATTGCCATTTGAAATAACGCATGTATAGGGCATGTTTCTTAAGGAGTTTCTTAGATTGCTGCAGTTGGCATTGTAATTTGTCACCTGCTCTTAACAAGTATATCTAGTTGCACTTGTGTGAAGAACAGGGTATGTGTGCTGAGAAGACAATAAAGTAAAACCAAAATTATTTTCTGAGCGTGTTTCAATGCAATTGTAAATGAGATCTATTGACAGCATAACACCACAGTCTTGAAAATGTATTTAATATTGAATATTTACTCTGGAAAGGACAGAAATGCATGAAATTATTTTTTACCTGTTGTACTGGGCCTGCCAAATGTTTTATAAAATAACAGCAAGTGTAAAAGTGGGAAGGCATGCAATAATTTAACAAATATTATTCTTATTTCCTCCAGTTTACACTCCCTCGATCCCAACTATAGTTATATACAATAACCTGCACATCTTTAATTAGGCACTGAAGGTCACACAGCTCGTTGGGCTGTGTAATATGTTGACCTGGGTCCCAATAGCAGGGGATAAACATCCGCAGCAGGCCCCGGACTGCTGCGGCTGCACCACCCTCCCGCACCCGGAAGGCAGCATTCCTGTTGAAAAAGCCACCCTGAGGGCGGCAAAACACATCCTAAAGGATCAGTTTACTCACCCGAAATTACCTGACAAGCTGTCTGATGATCATCCTGTCAAAATCAATACACTTATTATCATGCACGCTATGCAATTAAATTGTTGGGTGACTGTTATTGGCCTGTGCTTGCAGTTACAGTATCTACTGTTCTAATTAACAGCCACAAGTATTTAAGAAAGTGCTGGGTCATATATGTGGTTAACTAGATGGTGATTTTGTTATGGCATGTATGGACAGTTTTAGGAACTGATATAATTACTGTGTATAATAAAAATACAAAGTGAAACTTAAGAGAAAAAATAACTTTTCTCTTACATACCGTACATATAATACTACAAGATCACAGTACGATGATATCTATTGTTGATGAAGAAGAGATATCGGAGGTTACTCTGATTCACACTGCACTGCGAAGTTCGCAGCACTGTTTTTTTTTTAGTGAGCCCGCCATTTGCACAACCGCTGGTCCCATGCCCAGGGCGAATCCGTCCGCACGGCTGCGAATGGATGTTTTGCATAAACATCCATTTGCAGCCTATGGGGCGACACCCACATAATTTGATGGTCGGCAATCATCAAATGATGTGGTGCGCAAATCTGTGCGAGGACAGCTTCCCACCCCCGGCACCTGTACCACGCTAGGCATCCCCTGGCCTGCCGCCCCACACCCTCCACCCACTCTGTTTGCCGCGGCTGCTCGCACACAGCGCATGCACACATCGTGCACTCGTGCAAATTCGCCTGGGAGTGCATAGACCTGAATAAAGGCCATTAAGTGGAATGTTTGATGGATTTTGTTGAAGGTAAAATCTGTCAGGAATTTTTTCTACGATCAAATCTCTGAAATCTATTAATTATGTGTGGTTTACGGATAGTAAAAAGTTCTTTAAATTTAAAAATAAACTAATAAGGTACTTGGGAAATAAAGCCTATTTGAAAAACATCACCATTAAGGTCATATTTTTTAGTATTTAAAATGTAGCCAGTAAAATCTAAAATGACATTTTTATTTAGTGTTTGAAAATTTGATTTTTTTTCCAAATTGAATTAACCGTTATTAAGGCTTTTGCATTCAACTGTACATTATTTTAACCTTGCAAACTACCATTCAATTTTTAGGGGCCAATTCAAGCAGAAAAAGGTTATTGTTATCTCTCCTTATCACCATTGCATTTATCTCTTGTTAAGGCTTAATACATCTGCCCCAATCTGATGTATCAATATACATCTAGACCCCTTGTGTGTTAAACTGATGCTTCACATTTGTGTGCATCTTTACCCCATTGCAGTACCCCATTGCAATACATCCTAGTGGTGCAACCACAAGCTGCTTCTGCTGATAAATTTGACATGCAGCATGCCTAAGTTTTTTGTGCAGCTGCGCCTTTATCTGTTTTGGAAATGCTATGTTACATTGTCTCCAGTAAAACATTAGTATAACATAGCAATTTGTATGCAGATACAGGCAGGGCCACTGAGACGGGGGAGGGGGGTAGGTACTAATTACCAAGGCCCAGGCTTGCTGGAGGGGCAAGGCGGGGGCCCTGGTCCAAACCCCCCCCCCCCCGTTCCCTCCCGGGCAGCAGCAGCACACACCTCTACAGCATGTACTGTACTGAGAGCAGGTTCAGCATGAGCGTCTCACTGACAGCGTGAGAGCTCATGCTGAGCCTGCTGTCAGCACAGCACATGCTGTAGTTGTGTGCTGCTGCTCCTGGGGACGCCCATTTCATGGGCGTCCCCAGGAGCAGCAGCACACAACTACAGCATGATCCCATGGGTGCTACCCCTCGACCCCCACCCACACTGCTGTGTACAAATGGGTCGGCGAATAATTAATTTGCTGCGCCCGCTCGTACTAAGTGCCTACACATGCACATAAATGCTTATGCAGTTGCAAAACATAGCTCCCCTGTGCAAACGCGCAGGGGAGCTATCATATCAGAATGAGGGCAAATATCCCATATTTTTACCTATCTGTTCACATAAGCAGGAATATGCAACACGTGTTTAGAACTGAATTGCAGTTAGCTGTGCAACCAACTGACTGTATGCTACAGTATTTTGGCTATTTTATGTTGGGTTTGTTAAACTTAAGCCCTGCACACACACACACACTCCCCTCCCCCCCTTACCCGACGCTGCTGCTCCGGGCTCTCCTCCTCCCTGCACCCGGAAGAGGATCAGTGCAGGGAGGAGGAGGTCACAGGTCCGGATAGGACAGCTCTGTGCTGCCCGGACACAGGTGAGAGGGTGGGCGATGCGGGGCAGCGGGGTTCCGTGCAGGGCGGCGGAGGGTTGCGGTAGAAGCCCATAGGCCCCGCCGCGATAACCCTGCGGGGGATGCTTACAGCATCCCAAAATGGCGGAAAAACCCTGATAACAGGGGTTTTACCGCATTTTTAGCTTAGAGAATCTCCGCCTCAATGACAAGCATTCCTCTACCAGGATTATCAAGATAAACGCTGTGGCACCAGTACAGATCCATGCACCCTAACTACCAACACCACTGCCACCATCAGGTTAAGTATATTGGTGACCATTCGCACCCCCAACCCACTATTGCTGTTAGGCACTGGTCTGGGCTCCGCCGCATTCCTGTTTGCCTGTCTGCTCCAGCGCTGCAGGCACAGGGACAGCGGCTACCTTTCCGGCGATCGCCGGGCAGAAGTGTCGTGACGTTGCTAGGCATCGCCACAAACTTCCGCCGCACAGACGGCAGCAGGGGGGAGCCAGTTGTCGGGTGCACCCGACGTCACTTCCGCCGGGGAAGGCGGCAGTTTTGAATAAAAGCCGGCTGGGCTATCTGACAGGCGCCAGTTATAGCATCCTGGACCCTGCCTAGCTGGAGTTCGTGGTGTGTTCCTGGTTCCTGTCTGAAGCTCTCTGCCTGCTAGTTCCTGTGCCTGTATTGCAGTTTCGGATTACGTCATCTGTGGTCTAACATCTTCCCAGATAACTCAGGGGTTCCCCCTGCAGCCTTTCCTCTATTTATTGTGTATATTACCACCTCTGTGGATTGTTGCACCAGCATTGTGTATATTACCACCTCTGTGCATTGTTGCACCAGTATTGTGTATATTACCACCTCTGTGTATTGTTGCACCCGGGGGTGTTTCCAGGTTTGGTGGCACTCCTCCGAGCCCTTACAATTGCACAGTCTCCCTCCCCAGTCTGTTGATGAAACGATTGCCAAACAGAAGCCAAACAAAGCACAACTATAGTTAGATGATATAAAATATGATTTGGCGATACCGATCAATTTTTAATCATGATCACCAAAAGGTGGAGCCTATACCTGACTGATTCTTTGTGATATCATCTCAATAGCCTCCGGACAATTGGCACAATTTATTGAAGATGAAAGATATCTTTAGATGCCTTAAGCCCTTTAAAACTCAGAAAACTTTATATGACGTAAACTTCAAATGGTTTCCTGAAACTTTTGATATTGTTCATTCTATTGTTTTTTTGTACAGGGTGCTGATCACTGAAGGACACATTTTATTTTGAAGGAAATCATTTTGGACATTAAAGCGGATTTTTACAGCAATATATACAGCAATATATACCTCAGCAATACAACATTCATATTATTAATGTTACATTATATGTGCTGCAATATAATGCCTCCTTTGTACACTATGCCACACAGTAGTTCCCACAATTCCCATTATGTCACACAGTAGACACCTTTATTCACATTGTGCAACACAGTTATGCTCTTTTAATGACATTATGCCCATGGTAGTATGACTTATTTACATTATTCCACACACAGAACTGCCCCCTTTTCACATTATGCCACAAAGTAGTACCAAAAATTCACATTATGCTAGACAGTGGTGCCCGTTATTCACATTATGCCACCCACAGTCCCCTTATTCATATTATGCCACACATTACATTCCACACAGGAAAATTCTTATTAACATTGTACCACAAAATAGTACCATTTATTTACATTATACTACAAAGTAGTACCCTTTATTCACATTATGCCACATAGTAGTGCCACTTATTCACATTATGCAATACATAGTAGCTCCACTTATTCACATTATAGTAGAAGATACTTTACATAAAAATGAAATATAATGGAAACTACAGTGGGAATGATGTGTGCACACTCCTTTCTTTTTTTTTTCACATAATTTTTATTATTACTATTATTAGTATTACAAAAAGTTTTCCACATACATATAACATTTTTACTTTTTACAGCATGTATTTTTCCTTATTCATATAAAAGAAGAATAAAAAACACAAACCACAGACAGCGATATTGATGGAATTTGCATTACCATACATTGTATATATTCTTGTGTATACATTACAGTACTTCCCCTATCTACTTCACCCTTGTTCCTCTCTTTCTTTCCTCTTCCTATACGTTTTAGGTATCCCTTCCCAGCACCCATTGTATACCGTCTGTTCTCCTCCTCTCCATCCCCCTTACTTGCTACCTTATATTATAATTTATCTTTCCTTCTATTCAGAAGGGATCTGATCCATTTACCTCCATCTCCATATTATACCAAGATGTCATAATTACCGTCTTTCTTATTAAATCTCTAACAAGGGAGGAGAAATTTTTGACATGAGGCATCCAGGTGTCAAAGAAAGCTTTGACCCTTTTATCTTTATCTGTGACCATCTCTATCCAGTCCATCTAATATAGATACGAGATTCTAGGCTTTAACAGGGTGATTGAGACTGTATTGGTGGCTGTCCATTGTGAAAGAATCGTTTTCCGTGTTGCTGCCGCTATTTTGGCTATAAATTTCCGCTGCCCTTGCGACAATCTGTTCTGTGTGTTACTCAACGTTTTATCCCATAAGGCCCATTCAGGTGTAAGATCTATGTCAATACAGTAGGTGGTTTGTATATATATATGCCACAACTACTGTATCTTCCAATATTTTTGCACTTCTGGGCATCCATACATGCACTTATATAGATCTGCACCCAGGGTTGCACATTTAAAACAATTTGTGTCTGTGGACACTCCCATTTGAATTTTTTTTTTTGGGGGGGGGGTGTAATATGCCCTATGCAGGCGCTTAAACTGCATTTCCATATATGATGCTGTTACTAGATTTTTATTTATTCTGACAAACGCCGTCAATATGGTTTGAAGGGAGAGCCCAGGGAGGTCCGTACTCCACTTTGCCATCCCTGTCTGTATGTCTTCAATTTGGACCTGTTTTTTAATTTGTGTATACAATAAGGATGTAGAGGCTCCCTTGCTGGCTGCTTGACGTGTCACAGCTTCCAGGCCCGTTAGCTCCCTATCTGATAATCTATTCAGTATGCTCAATACATAGCTTCTTATTTGATGATAGTGAAATATTGGGATGTTTGCCTCAGGGTATCTCTCGACTAAACTCTCATAAGATAGCATTGACAAATCTTCCCAGTCCAATACATCCAATATAATCTCAATCCCCTCCCTTTTCCACTTATGGATGTTTTTCTTATTCTGTATAAGTGGTTCCTGGGTTTTTAGGTTATAATATACTGAAGAAAATATTGAATTATATGGGGATATTCCTAGCCTAGTTCGTGCAATTCTCCATGCTTTACAAGTAGTAATCAGTAGTGGATTTTCCATTATTTTAGTTGGGAATTTGGATAGTCTCATGTGCAATAGATTACTTAAAGGAAGTTCTGGGCAGAATGCTTGTTCTAATCCTATATTCACAAAGTTTTCTGTATTATTTATCCAGTCCACTGCGTACCTATAGTTAGCCGCCAGCCCGTAACTCCGTATACACAGCAGATGTATACCTCCCATGTTGGTCTTCTGGCTCAGCTTATATAACGATATTCTTGCTTTCTTCCCTGCCCACATAAAGGTACTAATAGCAGTATTTAATAATCGCAGGTCTGCCTCCCCAATCAGTATTGGTAACATCTGTATGTAATATAGTAGTCGTGGGAAGGCCACCATTTTAATCAGGTGGCACCTCCCAATGTAGGATAAAGGCAGGCATCTCCAGCTCTTAAAGTCTGCCCTTATGCAAGCTATTATGGGCTGGATGTTGTTACTATATATGTCCTTAGAGTGTGCCGATATTTTACTCCCTAAATAGATGATTGATGAGTCTGCCCACTTGAGTGGAAATGTTCCTGACCACCCTTGTTTTGCCCTTGTGTGTAAAGCTAGAGCAGCAAAAAATTGTGACCCCCAGCTTGATATGTCAATACAGACAGTGAGAGGACAAAGTGCACATTGGCCAGCAGCAGTAAGAATAGAAAGCAGAGGGCCCAGTAACAGCATGCGGCCACTGTAGAGACGGTATAGGGATTCTGGGTGTGTTTCAGTGATCACAAGAATCAGGCATTAGTTGTTGCTCCTAAAGGGGAATCAGCATATACAATTGATGTCCTGCCTACATGTGAAGCAGGGCAAAGGATCACAGTGCATGGTTCCCTGGCACTGTGTATTGCTGCCGTTGGATCTCCTGTGTCCTGGCGCTGGCTCCCCTGCAGCTATGTTGGGTCCTGCTGCTTCTTCTCATCAGTGCTGTAGTAGCCAATGAAGGAAGGGAGGGAGGGAGGGAGGGGGGCATATTCGGCAGCACAGCCATGCTCACGCGGCAAAATTAAAAAAGATATGGTAAAAAAGTAAAAAGGGTGCAAGGGTGCAAGGGATTCCCCCCCCCCCCAGCTGCTAGGCCCCATAGCATTTGCATATCCTGCACCCTCTGCAGTTACATCACTAATAACCACTAATGTTAGTAAAACAAACATGGAAAGTGTGAACAGGTCCCAAGAGAAGCCTTAATAAAACGGACATAATTCTTGGAAAAGGATCATTTGGAATTTACATAATTTGAATGCTTCTGCAGCATAAACTCTTCTGAAAACAAAAAAAATATAGATAGATATATAATTTTTGGGGAACAGATGTGTACTCATATCAATGCAGTCGGACCAAACAGCCCCTCTAAGCATGCTAAGTCCCATGTGATGCTGCTAGTGGTGGATGTCTTTATTGCTGAAAATGCATCATTGTCAGATGTGTTCTCATACATCTTGCCTCAATATGCCTCACAACAGGAGATGCCTGGTATGAGTGAGCCGAAAGGTCCCACTGCAGTGTTGGGTATCTTTTTTAACAAAAATGTATCTTATTTGCATTGATATTGAAATATGGTGCACTAGAAGACTGCAGATTAAAATGCTATTTGCTATGCTTATAGTCTGTGTGAACGCACCTGTATCTGCATACGAAATGCATAAAATTACTTATGCAGATATAGCTGCAGTCACACACATAACATAGGAATGGTGCATATCAATTTAATCAGCTGCTGCTTTTTTAACATGCAGGGAGGCTATATGCAGGTCGGCACATCTGTAGAACACAGAAGACTGTGCTGATTAACTTGATAAAGGACACTTGTGCAAAGTTCAAGAATAACAGCAATTTTTTACCAATACCAATTGAGTTGTATATTGTGTGTGATATGTTGATTGAATGTTAGCCTATGCTGGGACAGAGTGATGTGATTGTGAGAAGCAGTGCCAGTGCAAGCACTTTCACCGCCCCAGGCAAAATGGGGGTGGGGGGGTGTTGCCGCTCAACTGCTCAAACGTCCGGCCCGGTACTCCAGCGTGGGGGGTGCGGGCAGACCTATTGCCCCGTGGTGGGGGGTTGCGGCAGAACTGCCGCACACCTACTCCAGCGAGGGGGGGCAGCCCATTTGCTCCGTGGTGGGGGGGTGCTCCAGTGAGGGGGGGTGCGGCCGCCAGCGTCCAGTGAGGGAGGGGTGCAGGCGGCGGCCCGGTAGCTCAATTGCTCCAAGGGGGGTGCGGCAGACCCGCCGTACTGGGTTCATCAGCTCCAGGGGGGGGGGAAGGGGGGGTGAGGTCCTCACACCACAACACCCCCGCATTACCCCCATCCCAGCTCCCTTCATGCCGCCCTCCAGTGGCCCTAGTGAGATGTATAGTATATGCTGGGACAGGCAGGATTGTGAAAAGCGCATGCTGGGATAAGCAGATCTAATTGTGAGATGTGTATGCCGATACTGATATATCTGCAAGGGAATGCACACAGAAGAAAGAGGGTCAGAATATCAAAGCCGGCATTACGAAGGAGGGAATCCAGACAAGGGACAGTATATTTACCTTCCCTCTGCTCTCTGCCAACCCTTCTTCCCTGCAACTTAACCACCCTCCTCCGCAGCCTAACCCTAATCATTGTATCATGCCACGTAATTCTATCCCCCCTCTCTGCAACCTACCCTAAGCTTCCCATCAAAGTGCCTAACCATCCCTTACTGCAGTCTACCACTAACCTTCCCCCTCTGCAGTCTAACCCCAGTGCCTAATCCTAACCACCCCCCACCCCACCCCTGACACACACACATGCACACACACAAACCTATCGCTGACCATCTCTATATATTTATGTTCCGGATGCAGGCGTTGGCTACCCGCATCCCTCTGTGAGCTCTACATAAATATAAAATCACTGGGGTTTGTTATAGATGAAGCCATCAGTATTAGAACAGATATCATATCATCTATGTTGAATGAATGTTTGTTCTGCGAGACTTGTTAAAGAACACTGAATAAGCCTACAAAATGGATGCCTGTGTAGAGACCCATGCACTTTAATTACACAGCTGGTTACAAAATATTCAATTAATCACAAATAGTTTAACTGTTGCATTACATTATCACCACTTTCTTTGGTACTTTTAATGGATTATACCAAATGCTGCAGGCACCAAATCTTGAAAAATAACTGTCTTCTGTAAATCAAAGGAAACAGTGGACTCATTTTCTTACAGAACATTTATAAAAGTCATCTAATGTTCTGTCAGAACAAAAAAAAAAGAAAACCTTTGAAAAATATAGACAAGCACTGTACTTCCTGCACAACATAATATTTTTTTCAGCTAACATTTTCTTCCAGTTTGACCAAGGGCAATTTAATAAATTGATTCAATCAACAAAAGACATCCAGACTGACATGAATCAAAACTAGCATTTATACTAAGGAAATAGAGACACTTGAAAATGTATTATAAATCAATAATGTTGACTGTAAAACAGACTCAAACTATATTCAAAACAGGAGAGCACAATTATCGGTTTCCTAGTTACCATGTGGTCACATGACTCAAGAACACTTAAATAATGATATGCTTAGATGTAACCAATAAAATATCAGTTTTTTGCAGTCCAGTATAGTCAGATTAACAATATCTCATAAAGATAAATAATGTATCAAAATGCCAATTCAACAAACCCATGCATATAATAAAAACAATGGAGAACATTCAAATGTGTAAAAAAATAAAAAAAAGTATATACCTGTGTGTGTGTGTGTGTGTGTGTGTGTGTGTGTATTTTCTGCTGATGGGCGGGATCTCTCTTGTGTGGGGAAGCATGGTGCAGCATTTGCCTGCAGGGCAGTGTTTACCTGCTCACTGGGCTACTTGCTGCCATGCACATGGGTGGGGTCTCTCTCGTGTGGGGTGGTATGGTGAGGCGTTTACCTGCTCGCTGAACTCCTTGCTGTCTTGCTCATGGGCGAGATCACTTGTGCGGACGGTGTTTACCTGCTCTGTGGGCTCCGAAATCTCGTAGCCCAGTTAGCAGGTCAAAATCAGGCCCCAAGTGGGAATGTGGTTCGTCTATCCTGTCGGTACCCCCCGGAACTGACATTAAGGGAATGTAACATCATATTTACATAGATAGTTATAGAGGGAAATAAGAAATGGTAGACAATGGTGCATTTCTGTGTAAAAATGCAAAGGCAAAAGGTTGTGTGCTGTGCTGTATTATGTACAGTTCCCATTTGTGTACGTGAATAAAAATCAGTTCTCACTATTTTGTATACATTAGATTTGCATGTTCCGCCAAAACTTCCCAAATGCAGGAGTCCAGGTTCTTAGGAAACAGGGGATCTTAAGGTCATTCAGGTCCCCAATTTGGAATAATAAACACAATGCGCAACATTAGCCAGCATTTAGGAAGAGTTCCAAAACTAAAGTGTCATTAGTAAAGTGTATGCAGGGCAGCCGAGAGGAATGCCGGGCCCCGGTAAAATTTTGGGGGTGTGGCCTAAGTGTGTGTGTGGGCACCTCCCACACTTAGGCCACACCCCCAAAATGTTTAGAGGTGGATAAAAGAAAACTCATGCTGAGCCTGCTGTCAGAACAGCACATGCTGTAGAAGTGTGTGCTACTGTTGATACCTGGGAGGGACGGAGGGGGAAGGGAGGGGTCGAACCAGGGCCCCTGCGGGGCCCCTTCAGCAAGCCTGGGCCCAGGTAATTAGTACCTGCTCCCCCCCTCTCTCGGCTCCCCTGAGTGTATGGACCCAAATGTTTATCCTTATTGGCCTTCTTAATGGGATTATGTGAGGAGGACAGTTAGATATATCACTATTGAAATGCAATATTGCAGGACAGAGTGCTAGGATAAATAGTCAAACTACTTTACCTTTAAGTTACTCTTTTTCCTCTTCTGTAAAGGTTGACAGGTATAAAGCATGCTCAATGATTCGTATAGTCCACACGATGAACTTTAACAGCTAAAAAATCAAGTAACGAGAAACAAAAATAAATATTCAAATAAGCTTTAATTACAATAAAGTTATACAAATGAAGACAAATGCTGCACAGTATATTATATTTTATCAACTTAAAAATCACAAAGAAAGTTTAATTACATCAAAATGAGATATTTCCAAACAAATAAAATTAGTATTTTAATATTTTATCTTGGTTCCTGGAATCCAGAAGTTCTCAGGGAACAGGCTTTGAAAAACCCAATATTAGATTAAAAACCAAATAACAACAAAAAATAGGCCAGTAAAGAATTTATCCTTTATAGAACCATTAGGCTTGGGCATCATATAGCATTTTTGCAGGATGCAGCAGAACAGGACCTTTTCTTGGCTTCACACATTGCATTTTAGCAGGATACGTTTTAGCAGGACGAATTTAGCTTCCAGCAGGTAGTAGGGTTTGCGGTACAACCGCATTGTGTTAACACATACATTCAAATGTATGTGTTGTAGTTGTTATCCGGTTGTCCTGTAATCCTGCTGATCCATTGGGTGAGGGATCGCCGCATATGTGTAGACGGCCACATAAAACTAAATGCGTACTTAGTGCAGATTTCTTCCTGCCAAACAGATCCTGTTGAATAGGACCTGTAAAACTCTATGTGTAACCCAAGCCTTTGAGACATCAGAAGTGGAGGCAGACAGGTGAAATAAAATACAAATTTCAAAGCTGTGTCTTACATGTTCGAACATACAGATGTGTCCTCTTGTGTTGTTGCTGTACATACAACATGCAACATAGCATGACGTTTGCATAGTGGGCCTGATTCTGGGTCACTTGCAAAAGCAAATTCTCTCTTGAATGGACAAAACCATGTGCACTGCAGGTGGGGCAGATGTAACATGTGCAGAGAGAATTAGATTTGGGTGGGGTTTGTAATTGCTGCATGCAATACTGCATTTGCATTGTGATACCACTATACACAGCAACCACATAAAAAAAAATATAACATTCAATAAGTGCTAACAACATTTGATAAACCTATGATCATGTGTAAAATGCCATCCATCCATCCATCCATCCATCCATCCATCCATCATTTAGGTTAAGGTAAGGTTACAGTATGCAGTCAGTAGTAATATTAAGAGATACAGTCAGGGCACCAAAACCTTTTTTGTTGGGGGGGGTTGCATAAATTCATTTAAATTGGTGACCTTATATAGCTATTACCCTTTTTACACCAAGCTAATTTCCCAGGATATTGCCCGGTTAACCCAGGTCAGGCCTCAGTGTATATGGCCCCTTAAAAAAATAACTGGGTCCAAAGACCCGACAATCCAAATTGGGAAATGTTGCAGGGTTGAACACGGGTGAAACCTGCATTTGGGGGCAATGTAAAGGGAAAACCCGGGTCAACTGACATGAGTCTGCTGTCTGCCCTGCTAGGAAGACAACAGTGGTGCAAGGGAAGAGGTGAATGGATGTCTGTGTGCGTAGTCCATTCACCGCACGGATGGATGCTTGGGCAGCCAACTAGCAGCTTTCACGAATGCTGGGCTTGCTCCCACTTGTGGTGCCGTCGGGGTCCCAGAGAGCCGATATCCCTGCACTTGGTGATTATGTCATCTCCAAGCGTCGGCCTTCAAGACACCGTACCCATGTGCAGTGCAAACGGTGCCAATCCGGGAATATCTCGGGTTGGCATTGCAGTGTAAATGCTGTGAATCCCGGAACTGACCCGGACCCGTGTTCCAAATACTGCATCTGATGTGGGATTTTGCTATAAAACCAGTATAATTGTTACCCCTTCTGTGGCAGCTTGATTTACCTAACACACCATTTATGTAAAAACAGCAGAGAAGACACTACGGGGAATGTAGATAACAGGGTATTAGAAGAAAATATAACATTAAGGGTCCCAGTTACAGTTGCCACACAGTAGTGCCCATAATTAACACTATGTCACACAGTAGACACCCTTATTCACACTGTGCCAAAGTAGTGCTCCTTTAATGACATTATGTCCATGGTAGTGTGACTTATTCACATTATTCAACACACATAACTGCCCCTTATTCACATTATGTCACAAAGTAGAACACCCAATTCACATTATGCACAGTAGTGCTTGTTATTTAGTGTGGCATACACAGAGTGCTCCTTATTCACAATATGCCACACAGTTGTGCCCTTTATTTACATGCCACACTGTAATACCCTTATTCACATTATGTTACAAACAGTGGTGTCCCTTATTCTCATTAGGACACAGAGTAGTACCATTCATTCACATTATACCACAAAGTAGTACCGTTTATTGAAGTTATGCCAAAAAGTAGTAGCACTTATTCACATTATGCAATACACAGTAATTCCCCTTATTCACATTATGGGCCTTATTCTGGTTGGTGCGGCCGGTCCGTACGTTCCGGGTTTTTTTAATGATCTGCGCATGCGTACCATCTCCAATGCGCAGGCGCGAACACTCCACAACGCTTACGGACGGGTCTCTACGTGCGAAAAAACCTGTACGCGAGAGTACGGGCATTGGGGGCGGCATAGGGGCGTGATGAGGGGAGCGGCCGAAATAATGAGGGAAAATGGGCGTAAATATGGGCGTACATGGGGGTGTGCACCAAAAATGAACGGTGCTACTACCGCACGATCGCCTAAAGCACCGTTCATTTCGGACACAAAACAGGCGCCCGCCAACCGCCAGCTCAGACCACCCCTACAGATACCGCATGCCAGCGTGCGCCTGGGTTTGCTAATTTACGCTGATTACTAATCAAACACATACACCTGAATGTAATAACCAATGCTGCAGTCTATTAAGTCCAAACCATGATTTCACTACCTGCAAGCCACACACAGCACTCAAACACATTGGAAGCTTATCTTTCTATACTTCTCTACATTTAAAGGTTTGTTTAATTTAAGGTAAGAATCTTTTTAAGACCTGCTTATATATGCTAAGGTAGGTATTTGTTAAACAGTTATACACATTCACTACGTGCTTTCATAGACACAGTAGCACACTCAATCTACACAAGTCGACATGTGTCAACGTGTTCACTCTAATACAAACATAGGTTTTGTATTTATGATACAATAACATAAACCACATCTAACACCTACAAAGTATGTTTCAGCAATGTTTTAAGGCCATGCCCACTATTTTGCACAGAATCTTCAATTGAGTTAATAGAAAACAATAATTGAATAACAATTAGAATAATTAATTAATTGTCAGAATTGTAGTTGAAAGGCAAGATTTGCAGGTCCATATATGTGAAGGGTATGCCAGCGTGCACGGACGTACGCTCACTCTCACGAGCGGTGACATAAGCTGAGTTTTCTATTGAAAACAATAGGGACCCGTCCGTGCAAGCTGGCGTACGCTCAGATAGCCGCAAGAAGTCGGTGGGAAGACGGACGAGAGACGTCCGTAAACGGTGGCGTACGCTCTGTTGTACGCCAGTTGTCGGAGTGTAAGGGCTGGTCCGTCCGTGTACGTTGGCGTACGCTCAATTGTACGCCACTCCCGTTCGACGTTGTTTCTGGTCGTACGTATGCGGCTGATTTGTGGGTGGACTTAACCCCAACGGCCGCGTACGTTAATAGTGAACGTACGCACGTTTGGCCACTCCGATCAGAATAACCTCCTATGTCACATACATAGTACTAGCTACTCTATATAAGGGATTCAGTATTAAATCCCGGTGGTCGGGATCCCGGCGTTCAAAATCCCGACGCCGGAAGCCCGACCGCCGAAATCCCGAAAAGGGGGGGGGGGGGACGTGGGGGGATTTCGGTGGTCGGGATTTTGAACGCCGGGATCCTGACCGCCGGGATTTACACTGCATCCCTATATAAGAATGCTTTATAATGGAAACTACAATGGGTAGTCCTTTCTAAAGGTTAAGGGAAAAAAATGTAACAGCGCTGATCACCAGATATTATAGGGTAATACAAGTTATTATTAAAAATGCAATTACATAGATATGATAAGATAAAAATGTAAATTCAATACATGAAACAAAAATTCAATGACAAAATCACGTTTTGGTTAAGTATATTCACCCACTGGTTCCACTTAATAGCTGCAAATGTCCGATCCTATTGGATTAATGAATGTAGTCCATATCCAGGTACCTCTATTTGTGCCTCTGGGGGATAGCACACCCCTTTATTCCATTTGGAGCCTCAGGGGGACAATCTCAACCCTTTTCCTCTGGAAACATCTGTGTCGAGGATTTCTGGCTGTGGAAGCGGCTGGTTTAAAGGATGGAAAAACCAGGAGGATAGATGGCAATCCCTCGTTTGGTAGTGGACTGTCAGGATGGATGCAGTGTGGGACTTTGGTAAAGAAATAAAGCAGCAATGGTGGATCGCTGGGGTGCCTTGACATGTTTCGCTGCTTTAGCTTCATCTTTTTCAAAAGGTATTGCTAGCTTAACCACAGAGGGTTTATATACCCTATCCAATATGGCTGCTGATTAGCACCCGGTGTGTGCAATCCAGCAGCATGCATTATAAAAATCAACATTTTGACAATTAATTTTAGCAGCAGAGAGTTTAATAGGAGGCAGACTAAATAGTGTATTGAAACATTAGTAAATAATACATTGAGTAAATAATCATATGAATAATGACAGAATTTGTATATAGAGGTAACCTAGCGACAGTGACTCACAACTATTATAATCCAATTGGAGTCATTGTTTACAGTGGTGGTTGCTAAGTTACTCCTGGATGCGGGGAGGGGGGTTCACCAATAAGCGGTGTTTGTGTGACCCGGACTTCCGGCATCACACAGCACACCAAACATCAAGTAGATCTTATTAGTATACTTTGCTAAGTGACCCGGTCTCCCCTGTGTCACTTGACAGGGCTGTAACCAATAGCCCAACTCCTGGTCTGGGTCATGTACCACGTGTCCCCGCTATTCCTGATGACGTGGTGTCACGTGATCGGGGTCCCCGCGGCGTGTCGCAAATTCAATTATCCCTGATAGCGCAGCGCTCATGCGTCACCAGGCAACAGATGATTTATTTAGAATATTCTAATTGATGACTTGAGTCTGTGCGGATCCATACACCCCTTCTTGCATGCAAATGCAGGATTTGTAAAGGGGGGTTTCCATGTGGAATAAATAATAACAATTATATATATATATCATGTGATCTTCCTCCCACCATGGGATCTTCCTCCCACCATGATGGTTTGTCCCTACTAAGCTGAAAATTATGCTTCCTATTACACCAATTGATGCTCCTTGAGAAAGGTCCATATATGACAGACGGAAACGTCGGAGCATATTGGTATTGTGATTATCTGCATAACGACGATGACATCTATACAATAAAATCACCACTCATTTTATAGCAAGTGGATTTCTTTGTTATAACGGAGAGTGCCCATATCTCTCAAAGAGAACTGGACTAAAATATATATATATATATATATAAAATATCTTTTATCGCTGTACCGGTATGGCCTGGGTGCCTTCCTGTGTGTTTGCGCATGATATGCAGAGGCGTAGGAGGACTCACAAGGCTTTAAGAGAGCAAGACATAGAGACGGCTGTAAAAAGATTTTCAACCAGTTCAGGCAGATGCCATGCATCTCCAGTATCCTAGCTCTCCCATCATTATACAGCCCCGTGATTTGCGGCATAATGCCGAGAGTGGGTGAAGCCTAATCCGACAAGTGGGTGGAGCTATGACTAGATGCTCGAGCAGCAAAAAATTATTTTTGCTCTCTCAGGGGGGGGGTATTCAGCACCGGGGTTTCTTGCGTTCCCGGCTGTGACCATGGTGGACCAGTGGAGGGCGCTGGAAAGCAGGAGGTTTTATGTATGACATGCACTGGGGACCCGGGCACAGCAAACCAGAGGGTTGGCAGAGACCAGAAGCAGGGGCGCGGAGTCTAACTTGCCAGCGGTATTCACCAGGGAGTCCTGCAAGGAACTATGGACTTGGCTGCGTCTGACAGGCAGGTCGCGGCCCCCTGCCCTGTTCCTCTGGACGCAGGCTGGGACTGAGGACACGGGAGGATTGAGAGAATGTCTTTGAGACGGCCTGAGAGCCGGGGATGATAGTAGACAGCCTGGAAACTGTGGGACGGCCTGGGAGCCGGAGATGATAGTAGGCAGCCTGGGAGCTGCGGGACGGCCTGGGAGCCAGGGATGACAGTTGGCAGCCTGGGAGCTACAGGACGGCCTGGGAGCTGGAGGTGACGACCTGGGAGCTGTTAGTAGTTGATGTCGATAACCAGGAAGATGTTTGCAAAGTCTCTGGGGGCACTTCAGTGCACAGTCGACACGGGATGTCGGCAACTGATGTACATGCAACAATACAGTAGCACAGCAACTGGTGAACGTCGGAGATGACACAGGTGTTGTTAGTCACTAGGAGACGACAAGAATTATAACAAAGAAAGAGAGCGCACAACAAAATCAGCACATCAACTTTCAAAAAGGAAGTGGACAATGGTGGTTATTTAAACTACCACAGTTGCCACTTTAAACCATGGATAAAAAATATTCCTAAAAACCAATATTGTAGAATAAAAAGAAACTGTTCTGACCTAGTTAAATTTGAACAACAAACAAAAGAGATTACTGAAACTTTTTTAGAACAGGGTTATCCTAGATGGCTTTTGGAGAAAGCTGAAAAAGACACTATGAAGATAGATAGACAGAGCCTTCTTAAATCTAAAACAACTTCTAAACCCACATTTTTGGATAAACCAATTTTAGTCACAAAATATAACACATATTCAGACCAACTAAGACTAATAATTAAAAATAATTATAGAGTACTCAAATGTGACAACTTGCTGGCCCCCCATCTAGATGAGGAACCCAAAATAGTCTTTAAGAAAAATAAAACCATAAAAGACATTTTGGCCCCTAGCCATTTTGTAGACAAGAATAAAAAAGATCAAATAAAACATGCTTGTACCAAGGGATGTTTTAAATGCAAGAAAAAGAGATGTATGACATGCGAACATATAAAAGAACCCAATACCTCCTTTCAATCAACAAATTCAGGCTCCTCTTTTATCATTAAAAGTCACATTGATTGCCAAACGAACTATGTGATCTATTTAATAACATGTATCTGTGGATCACAATATGTGGGACGCACTATTCGCACAATGAACACTAGATTCCTCGAACATAGAAGAAATGTGTTAAAAGGTTTTTTAAAACATTCCTTATCAAAGCATGTAAGAAATAAACATAATGGTGACCATCGTGTACTGAAAATACAGGGCATTGAACATATAGAAGAAACATCCAGGGGAGGCGACCGTTATGAACGTCTCTGTGCCCGCGAGGCATATTGGATATTCTCATTGGGGACCCTATTTCCAATGGGTCTCAATGACAATATAGAACTAAACAATATCTAAATAAAAAGTTCTGCTCTTTTCCACCCTCTTCTTTGAATAGTACCTTTAATCGATACACTACCAAATTTTTGTCCCTACTTTTCCTCTTTTCTCTCTCTTCCCCCCCCCCCTTCTGTGTTAATTTTCCGCTAATAAATCAAAAACTCAAGAACTAAAAAATTGTTATATCACTAAATAATAATCACTAAAAACATGTATATAAATATGCGAAAATAAGAATAGGAATTAATGTTATATGATAGATAATGTATGTTTTCCATAAGATTGCTATATTGGTGACCTCAGGTCGATGATATGGGTTTCGCCTCTCTCTCTCTTTTCTCTTTCTTTTTTGCGGTATTTCTCTCTGGTAGTATTTTCTGCTATAATTAAATACCAATCGTGTTATTATGAAGAAAAGAGATAAAGATATATAAAAATGCAAAAATATAAAGGTACAAAGATATATAAAAATGATGAGATATATATTTACATGCTAGCAGGCATCGACAATTTTTCTTCTCTAATTTATTTATTACTATTATTATTTTTTATTTTTTGTTATTGGTTATTATATATTTATATATATACTTTTTATTTATCATTTTTTTATTATTGTGACCGCTATTATTTATTGATTTATTTATTTATTTCTGATGTCCACAATTGTATTGCATATGCTAATTTAGATATGATATAGAGCTATTTGATAATGACTTATTTCCATAATTTCCACTATAATGTATAAATAAGCCATCTAATAAAACATTTTGAGGTGGCCCGCTCATCTTATACAAGGTCCTTTCTCTTTTAAAAGCAAGAAAATAAATTTAATTAAAATTATTGTTTGACTCTGGTCCCAAAGCGGGATTAGAACCCTCCTCGATTGAGCTATGCCGCTCATAGTCGAATGTGCACCTTGCAGTGCTATGACAGCTGCAGACTCCAACCATGTATATTTAAATAAATCTATACCCTCTCTCTCTCCTTTAGAATAAATGTATAAACGATAAACGTTTGATGATGCCATTTAAAAGATAGTTTTTTATCTGATTGTTTATGTTTATTATTATATATGTTTCTCACCATGTATAAAGAACTTTTTTAGTTTAAGTATTTATTGTGTATAAATTATAAACTCACAGCTTGCTATGAAGCAATAAGGTTTCCGACTTGTGATTCGTTAAAACAACTTACAGGTGCATGAGATTGCTGCCCTCCAATGATTGGATGGGCCACCTTTTTATACCTGGGTTGATCACCTACAGACCATCTTCTGATGAAACCGTCAGCAATAGAAGGACGGAGAAACGCGTCAAGATTCTACTTAAATTCCGATCGTGATCCTTTTCCAGATTGCCTGAATTGACCCCCCCTTTTGTGCTACTTATTGCTGGACTGCTCCCACCAACAAGCTTAAGGCTCTCCTCTCCGGTGTCCCCTGCACAGGTGTATCAAGACGCTCATTACATCTGACCGTCCGGACGTTTTTTCCTCTCCAACCGTGTCAGCTCCCGGCGCTGGCTCCATGCACATCGGGGCCGCGTCGGCTTATTCCCTGCACAGGTGCGCAGAGACGTTTTCTACATCTGACCGTCCGGACGCTGACTCAGTCTTCAGCCTGTCAGCTCCCGTCGCTGGCTCCCTTTCCATCGGGGCCGTGTCGGTTGTTAGCAGACCCGCTGAGTTCCACCTTAGGCACCTGCTCCCGGTACCGGCTCCCTCACCATCGGAGCAACACCGGTAGTAGCGGGAGTCCATCGGGATCTTATTCTACCATCTCACCTACCTGCAGGAGATACCTGGTAATATAACTTTTACCTTTTTCACTACAAATAAGGAGCATTCCCCCACCGATAGCTATCAGCACTATTCCAGTTCAATTCATTAAAAGGAACTTTATTGATTCCATGGGAACTGTTTGAACTCAAGGCATAAAGTAACAAATCTGGCAGATCACAGTCGGAAGGTTTTTTAATGAATTCATAGTGCTTCATGCATATATTTTAAATATATTGTCTGTTTATTCATTTATATTTTAATTTTACATATAATTTTTTTATATTATATTAAATGTATTTCTAATTGTTCAGTAAAAATTTACAATTGATCAACACAGTGCGCTCTCTTTCTTTGTTATAATTCTTGTTCTCGCTAAGAAGGACTTAGTCCTTTTACTGGGAGCAGCATTTATTTTAAGCTGTGCATCAATTATTATTTGAACATATATTATTAATTAATTTTTTGCGCCCGATTTGCCCTTTGGGCAATTTTTTTCTTATTACTAGGAGACGACAGTAGCTGAGAGTCGACCTGGATGTTGACAGTGCCTGTCGATAGAATAGGACTAAGATGGAGAAAGTCACTAATGGTTAAAAGTAGTTTGGCCTGGGAGCTAATGGGTCTAGCCTGGGAGCTAGCGGGGATTGCTAGCCAGTGCCAGCGGGGTCCTCTGCTGGGGATAGCTTGCTCACTCAACCGCAGTAATGGAATTAGCAGGAGTCTCTGGGGATGAACGGAACCAGGTAAGTAGCAGCAGTAGCAGCAGGACACTTGGAGATGGTATCACTGGAGACTGGATAGCCAGGAGCCTTGGGAACGAGTTCACTCAGGGAACAGATGGAAGCAATTGTTCAAGGCAAGGAAGTTAGGCCCAAGGCCTGATGTATATCCCCCTTGCCTGTTCGTGATTGGCTGCAAGGCGCAGCATCAATCAGAACCAGGAAGTGTCAGTGTACACCTTGGTTCTGTTACAGGTGTACAGGTCAGAGTTCAGACCAGCGGTCAGTGTAGGGTGACCAACTCATCCCTTTAATCCGGGACACATATTAATTACACAGGTTCTGTGGCAGTTTAAAATCAGGTGAAATGGAGTCTTGAGGTGCGGCAGTTTAAAACCAAGTGAAAGCCAGCCACAGAACCTGTATAATTAATATGTGTCCTGGATTAAAGGGATGAGTTGGTCACCCTAGGTCAGTGTGATTGGTTTGCACAGTAGCTGGTCACAGGTGTCATGGCGGCGCCCACACTGCGTGGGCCTGGCGTGAATCTGGCAAAGGGCATCTGCCCACGGGGGCACAAGGAACATCACACCATGATCCACCAGCGGGAGCGACCAGTAGGTTGAAGTTTTGCCTAGGGTGCTGAGAATCCGGCCCTGTATAGATGTCTTTATACTGGTCATTTTAAGAAAACGGGATGGCTTAATATAGCTCCTCCTCGGTATATACAGTTCAGGTTGCGCAAGTCCCTGGGTTGCGTAGTGAAGTAATTACACTGAGTGGCAAGAAATGCTGGATTGCAGAGCTGGACCATCGGCACAGGTAACATAGATTTCTGCGTTGCGGAGCAGGACCAGCAGCACAGGTGACATGAATTGCTAGGTTGCGGAGCAGGACCAGCAGGTACAGTAACACAGGATTTAACACATCACTTTCATTTTCATTTCATTTGATTAATACAATATTCTCTAGTGACTGAGCACGGAGTGACACCTTCCGGTGTATCTCCACCTTTTCTATATATTTAGGTAATTGTAGTGTACCTAATACACAATCCGCAGCCCAAATACTAGATTAGTCCACAGCGCGGCATCCAAACACTCCATTTCTAAACACAGGATTAACTAATTAAAACAAATAGCACAGGCAATATTCCAGGAGAGCAGGAACCAAGCTCACATGCTGAATGGGGACTTGAGGCACTGGCCTTAATTAGATTTAAGGTGCCCTTACACGGTGCGAGGGTGCTGTGCAATGCTATGCGTGGTACCGTGTGCATCCCATCGCACAGCACATAAAGTCTGTGCAGCCCGTGCTTTTTGAACTAGGTCCCGATCGCATTGCACGCGACGTAGTTCAAAACGCACAGGAATTTTGTACCCTGTATGGGCACCTTTAAGGTGCCCATACACTAGTAAGATTTATCTTCAGATCTGGCTGGTTGGAACAAAAACATGGTTATGGATGAGTGACAGTTTGTCGGTTTTCCAGCATTTCCAAGCAAATGGTCAACTGTCATTTGCTCTCATCCATAACCATGTTTTTGTTCCAACCAGCCAGATCTGAAGATAAATCTGCGTGTGTATGGCCACCTTAAGTGCTGAAGCCCTTTTGTCTCTCCAGCTGGAATAGGATTAGAGGGTGTAATCAGCTGACTGTGAGGGTGTAATACTGGCTGTGAGTGGATGATTCCAAGCAAGATAACTGTCAAGGAAGGAAACTCTGTTTAATTGTCCAACAGCATGTTGTCTAGAAAGGCTGCTTGAAAAAAACGATACCTTATGCAGTCTAAATACGAGCAATGACAATTAAATTAACTCTCTTCCGGGTAACACAATGGACACCAGGTAAGCTACGTGTCTTGGAGCGCGCTGTGACAAGAATTAGCCCGTGGATTGTTACTGCAGCTAATTGATTTTGGCACTTAGAAGAGAATATCGGAAGCTGTATAGTAAAGGGATTACAAACATGCAAAACTAATTTTACATTCCTTAAATTATGACATCATAAATCACATAATGTAGTGTAAAATTGTCATAGACATGTATAAATACAATTGTCTAATAAATAACCCTTTTGTATTTTACATAATCACCTTTAATGAATTGAAAAAATGCATAGCATATACAACAGCAATAAATACCAAAATCTGCAGCAAGCATGCCACTGTCCAAGTGGTCAGTAGTAAGACAATTTCAGGACGGAAAAAAGATTTCAAGGCTAATTTATGCGCACATCTTACGATCGCAGATCTTTCTAGTGTGTGGGCACCTTTAAAGGCAAATTCCTTCTCAGATGGACAAAACCATGTGCACTGCAGGTGGGGCAGATGTAACATGAGCAGATAGAATTCGATTTGGGTGAGTTATTTTGTTTCTGTGCAGGGAAAATACTGACTGCTTTATTTCTACACTGCAATATAGATCTCACTTTAAATAAAAAGCCCACACAAATCTAATTCTATCTGCACATGTTATATCTACCCCACCTGCAGTGCACATGGTTTTGTCCATCTGAGAAGGAATTTGCCTCTAAGATTGAACCAGAACAAGGCCCAGATTCTGGGTTCTTGAGTATAGACAAGTTTCAGTCTGACTATTGACAAAACAATAATTGGATAATAATTGGACATCATAGGTACAAAGGGGTTTGGATCATTAGGTCTACAGCAAGTTGGTCGAAAAGCTTTAGGTCTACACCGTTTGGTCGAAATGGGTCAAGGTCGACATGGTTCTAGGTTGACATGGGTCAAGGTCAACATGGGTTGTCGACAGGTCAATAGGTTGACACAAACAATAGGTCGACAGGGTCTAGGTCGACAGTCAAAAGGTCAACATGGGTGATTTCACTGTTTTTTGACCCGAATGTCGACACGGATTCCAGTGCACCACATCCCCTCGCATTGCTTGCTTCACTCGCCATGCTGCGCTCGGCACACTATTCTGTTCTCCCACCACGCCCTAGTGGATGGTAGGGTATGAAATACCGCCTGTCGGCACATGTCAACTCAAAAAACAGTGAAAAAACCCATGTTAACCTTTTGATTGTCGACCTATCCCAATGTTGACCTACCGATGTCTACCAACTTGCTGTAGACCCAATGACCGTAACCCAGCATCCTCTGTGTCCCACTCAGTGGATGATGGCCGAATAAATAACACAACAAAATATAAAATGTAATGTTGCACACAGCATATGAAAGAGTGTTTCATTTTCTTTTACATTCCCTACATATAGAAACAAATTATCCTAGCTACACAGCTTTCCCACACAGCCATCACTGGGCAGACTCAATGAAGCAGCAGCGCAACCTACAAATGCAGTCCACCATTCAAAATTCCCCTCCAAGAAACACACAGGCACACACAGTGAGTGTTCTCGAGAGCAGCCACGGTGCATTCATGTAGTAAAATGTATCCTGCTCTCTCTGAGCATCTTGCAAAAATCCATCTACAGTAGTTCACTTTTATGGATTTCTTTATTGCAGTTGACATGGGCTTGCCCTAGGGACTAACTTGCTGTTCCATAAAGATCCTTAAATAGGCACTTCTGATGAAACATTTAATCCCAGCACTAGTATCAAATTGCCTCTTCTGCCCGTGATCGTAATGGAAAAAATCAGTTTGACAATTAATTAATTATATTTATGCCTATGTTTGACTGTTTATTATGCATTCCAAAGTAGTTTAGTTGCACGTTGTGCATTTCTCATTTATTTTTCCATTTATAAACATTTAAAGAGGTTTGGTTTCTTCAAGAGCTCATGATCAAACATGCACTCTGGCTCAGCATTCTCACATCCCTCCTTGGTATAGCAGAATACCTTGGCTGAAGGAGAAAGAGAAAAGATCATTCTCCTATAGATGATGGAAAATGTATGAACCATGCTGGGCCTAGGGCATCCCAGAACAGTTCTCATAACTAGAGAAGAACAAAAGTTTGGAATTGGTCATCCACTGAAAAGAGAACAAACCGTGAGCTTGACAGATGTACGGATGTGTCCTCATACATCTAGCCTCAATATGCCATGCAGCTTGAAATGCCTGGTGCGAGTGAGCTGCCAAGTCCCATGCAACTCTGTTACATCTTAGTTGCAACGCAATGTGTTTATGACGCAGCAGGAGACTGTGCTGATTAATTTTATATGGTGTGTGACTGAGTCTGTATATGGTCGTAATGGAACTTGCATTGGAAAAATGCTGTGGCTGCTACATTATTGCACTTCGTATACAGAGAACCATTCACACAGAGATATATAAATATCACATATCAAACTCTGATTGCTGCATTTTCTATATATACAAAAAGATACAAAAAGCACATCCAATGATAGCAGAGACTCACATGACCTGGTGTCCATTAGGGCTGTTTAACGTGACTGCAGCAATCATTTACGAAGACATATCTGTATCACAGCAACTTTGCACTTCAGCAAAATGGCCTTTATCTATTGACATTAGTGCACATATATATATATATACGATAAGGGCGGGGGCATCGTGGTACTCGATCTAAACTACTACAGAGCCGAGATCGAACAGCAATTGGCTGATAATAACACTTATGCAAAACTTGACCATGACCCAACAATTTCGTACAAGAAAGAACTGGATGGGATCCTGGAGATGGCAGTGAACGAAGGTACCATAACTGACCAGCTGAGGAAGGCCCTATCTCAACAGCATCCGAGGGTCCCCATATTTTTCACAGTACCAAAAATACACAAGAGCTTAACATCACCCCCGGGGAGACCCATCATTTCGGCTCAAGATAGCATCTACCAGCCTATCTCCCAATTTCTGGACTCCATCCTTCAGCCTCTTATCCTTAAACAAAAGGGTTATATTAAAGACACGACTTGTTTCCTCTTAAAATTGAGAGAAGTAGACACAGTACCACAAGATACGATTCTATGTGTCATAGACATTTGCAGTCTATATACAAGTATCCCCCAAGACAGCGGCCTCCAGGTGATGCGGGAATTCCTCACCAAAGAGAACTATAGAGGGTTTGACATAGATCTATTCATACAATTGTTGTCACTCACCCTAAAGAGGAATTACTTCCTTTTAGATAACAAGCATTACCTGCAACTGAACGGCTGCTCAATGGGGAGCAACGTGTCGCCCTCCTTCGCTAACATCTTCTTCATGTTTTACGAAGAGAGGGCCATGTTCTTTGAAGATGTCAGCACAGCGGCGAACATCCTACTGTACACACGGTACATTGACGACCTCTTCCTCCTGTGGACAGGGGGGGAAGAGGCGCTCAAGTCCATGCTCGCCTCGATCAACATCAGAGATTCTCCCATTCGAATCACACATCAGTATTCAACCCATACAATCAGTTATCTAGATGTACAGGTTTCCATCAACAATGGGAAGCTAGAGACCTCCATCTTCAACAAACCCACCGATAAGAATACCCTGCTTAAAGCCAACAGCCACCACCCAAGGTCCCTCATCAGAGGTCTCCCGAGATCACAGATGATCCGGGCAGCGAGGATAACCAGCAATCCAGCATTTCATCCAGCTGAACTAGACCGCATGGTGGATAAATTTGTAGCAAGGGGATACAGCATCAAGGATTTGGAGGAACAGAAACAAGAGGTATTACAGATTCCTAGAGAGGAATTGATGACATCTAAGATCAAAGCGAATAAGGCAGTCATCCCATGGGTGTCTAGGTACAACACCAGCAGTCCAGTTATACCTCGCGCTACAAGAGCCCTTTGGCCTATCATAGCCACCGACAAGGAACTGCCGTGCTATAGGAATATGCGACCAATGGTCTGCTACAGTAGAGGGAAGTACTTAAAAGACCATCTGGTCCATTCAGATATCTCTGATTTCAATAAAGCTGAGGTACCACGCAGCTTCATGACCCGCCAACCAGGTTGCTATCGCTGCATCAAATGCACCACATGTGAAAACATGAACATTGGGAGTACGTTCTCGAACAGGGACGGCAGCAAAACCTATTCAATCAGGCACGTGCTGCATTGCAGATCCTCCTTCATCGTTTACCTCATAACATGCCCGTGCCATTTACAATATGTGGGAAAAACGGTGAGGACGGTAAGAGAACGTATGGCACTACATCGGTCTGCAATCAAGAACGCCCTCCAATTCAAAGCATCAGACCAACCGGTGGCGAGGCACTTCTACGAGTCACAACATACCCTAAAGGACATGAAGTTCACAATAATAGATCACATACCAGCTTCTAATAGAGGAGGTGACAGAGAGGGTGCACTTCTGCGCTGCGAGGCCAAATGGATATACCTATTGGACTGTTGCAAGCCCAAGGGCCTCAATGACAGATTGTCACTTAGCGTGTTCAAGTAACACGGTGATAACCTTGGACAGTAGAGCACATTGACGGGTCAGGTCAGACCCACACCTGGACCATAACCTCCCTCCTCTTATTGGCTCCCATCAGGGACTCCGAGAAGTTCCCTGTCTCCATCTAGTATGACGCAGTACCCACCTTGTTCTATTATGCCTTTATTTCCAGGTTTGCTTAGTGTTTAACACTTCCCAGTATATAGTCCTTCCTAGAAGGCCTTAGAAGTTTGTCAGCTAACGAGTAATGTCCGTTTCTACAGAAACTTCTCTACCCCCCGACCCAGCTGCAATCCGCCCTTCCTGACCCCCCCCCCCCCCCCTTCGGGACTTTGAGCTATTAATTTTCAGTTTGCTTAGAAAATGTATAACTAATTACGCTTACCTTTGGGTGTCCTGTATAGTGTTTTTAATGTTTTAACATTTATTACCATTGTCTATTGATCACTACATCACACGATTCACCCATAGTCTGGCTGATTGGCACAGACTCTTATTACAGCACTTATCATGTTGCTTTTTGTATTCACAGTTTGGCCCCGCTTACGGGAATGGAGAGGCTAATGACAGCAGGTATCCGGGCAACGGGGACGCGTGTACGTCACACTCACCCGACAGCTACCAGTATCCTAGCAACTACATAGCCGCCGCGCGCCTGTACAGCGCGTATGGCCGGAAGCTACGTCAGACGCCGGCTCCAGCCCCATATACGGAACCTCTTCACACACTTGCGGTGGGGTATTTAAGGTAAGAAGTTTTCATTTGTAATTTTGTACACTTTGAAAAAGGAGCACACTTGCTCCGAAACGTTGGAGTTTTCCAGATAAAAGTTTTTTCACTAAGCCCGCCGAGTGCCGCCTCTGTCTACAGTCGACCTCTATATATACTGTGTATATATATATATTCTATAAGAATGAATAAGAATGCTCCATAGTGCAATATCAAACAGGTAAAAAGTTTTTATTTTAAAAAAGCTTTCAGATGTAGACAGATGCAGGGTAATGTACCAAATTGAGCGGTTCAACAACTGCAACGTAACAGCATAAGTCTCTCCAGGGGCGTGGCCTGGCGTGGCGGTCGTTGTCTGTTTGCCGAATGTGAGTGTAACCGCTCCAACTGTGTGTGACACACAGAGACTTATGCTGTTACGTTGCGGTTGTTGAACCGCTCAATTTGGTACGTTACCCTGCATCTGTCCGCATCTGAAAGCTTTAAAATAAAAACTTTTTACCTGTTTGATATTGCACTATGGAGCGCTCTTATTTTTTCTTATAGAATCAATTGAGCTGTGGAATCCAGGCAACCAAGAGCAGCCGGGTTAAAACTTCAAGCCCAAAGTGCACTTCAGTGATTGGACTGGAACTATTAACCCCTATACAGTATATCTGTGGACTACCACGTTTATTTATTCAAGGTTTATCTTTGCGCACTTATACCCCTTTCACACTGCAGCTATAACACGGTAAATTGCCGATTTTTAACCGTTTCAAAACGGTTATAGCTGCAGTGTGAAAGTGCCAGTTTCAAATTACCGGTTCAAGAGAACCGGTAATTCAAAACGTTTAAAAAGCAGAGTCCTGCACGGTTCAGACCCGTTTTTTCTGCAGTGTGAACGGGTCTGAACCGGTATTTTGGATCTTACACACTGGACCCCCCTCCCCTGGTACCTGGCCAGTGGAAACTCACGCCCCCCCTTGTACCGGCGGCATCTCCCACACCCTCCCCAGGTAAAGCGGCATATCCCACACCCTCCCCAGGTACCTGGGGAGACAGCAGAAGACAGCGTTGACGGCCGGGGTCACGGAGGGGAAGTCCGCCTGAAAAGGCTCCCCCGCGGAGAATAGCCGGTTCCCACGTCGCCCCCTGCCTGCGGCCGGTCCCACGGAAGTCTCCATCAGAGAGATGTTGGTGAGGGTGGCCCAGGGACACGAGCAGTGGCCGCTCCGGGAGCGCTCCTAACAGGCCTCCACAAATCATCCCAGCTGCGCGGCCACAGCTCCCGCAGGTCGGAGCAGAGGGGGTGAAGGCAGCAGCCGCACAGCAAGATGCTGCTGAAGGCAGGTGAGTGGGGCTTCTGCCCGGGGAAGGGGAGGGAGGTAGGTACTGGTCTGGCTGTTGGTACGGCGGCGGGGGGCTGCTGCTTTGGCTGCCACCTCCGGGTCACCCCCTGAGCAATGCAGCTCTAATGCCCAGCATTGGAGTAGCTTTGCTTGGTGTGCTTGAGTGCGCTGGCAAGCACCAAGGGAGGAATGGCATATTACTGATTAATTACCGTGTACCTTTCACAACGGGTTCAATGTGAAAGGTACAAAAACGGTAATTAACCAGTAATATACCGTTTACAACATGCAATGTGAAGGGGGTTAAACTTGCTCTGACTCGGTTAAAGAAACGTTTAAAAAAACGGGTCAGAGCAGGTTGTGCAATGTGAAAGCAGTATTATTTGTTCCTTTTATTTAAATATATATATATATATATATATATATATATATATATATATACAGTAATGTAGTTTAGCTCTAATACAGTTTTAAATAATTACTTGCAATGATTGTAGAGATCAAGAGGATTTATTTAAAGATCAAAAGTTTTCTTTTTTACATACTTTGTTCTAAACTTATTAAAATCTTATTAAAAGTTGATTCATATAGGTAACATCTAATGACCTTATTCATTATATATTTTTGCAAAGCATATTTTGTCTGCTTATATGCTATGGTAAACAGCAATGGGGAGGAGTGATAGACACAGATGTTATTTCACTATGATTAAACACTGTGCTCATCCTTCAGTAAATGCAGAGCTACCTAATTAAAGTGTAAGGATTATTGATCACTAGGCAGACTGGATACTCAATTTACATGGAGTTTTTACATGTGGCAAACCAATAATTTAGATAAAACCACTTTTAGTCATAATGATCTTCACCAAGAGCTGAGTGGTAAATAAATCTGTTTACTGTTAACCATTTAGAAACATTAGGGCAGATTTATTAAGCCTGGTGAAGTGATAAGTGGAAAGTTATAACGCAACAGCCAATTGACTCCTAACTGTCATTCTTCAAACAGCACTCATTGGCTGGTGCTCCCACTTTATGTCCAATGTATCACTTCACCAAACTTAATACATCTTCATCATTATTTCTAGGTGAAAATTTGCTTTCTTGGTCTAATTTTCCCAAAAGAAAATATATCTACTAATTGGTTGCAGTGGATTAGTTCAATGTTTCCCCTCAATGCAATGCTAGTAAGTGTGAAGGACCCCATCCACTAGGGCTAGGTATCACATGTGGAACATTGCATGCAATACCCCGCCAACTCACCCAGCAGCTGCCGGCAGAATCTCATATGATACATTGTATGTGGTCCTTTAGCATATAATGGGGGGTGTATGAACCAGTGTGCCGGCCTGGGAAGAGAGGGATATTTTTTAAAGGCATATGCATGGTTCTCACAGAGGCACCGATAAGGAGAGCCTTGGGCTGAGAAAATAACGGCTCTCCTTATCGACAAATTCCTGATATGGCAGGAGAAGAGGAACTCGATATTTCCTACACGTTAAAGACATATTCATACATCTACCCCAATGTATTGTATGGAATCCTAGCAAGGGTTACAGGCTGCGATGAACATTTTTGGCAGCCCGTAGGATTTGCGACTGCGATTCAAGGAACACAGGAAAGTGCTTCACATCACAATTGCAGAAAAATTACATGCAATGTATAATTTTCATGGTATCTGTCGCAGCAATGCATCAGAATCACATACAAAGTGGCTCTATTGCATTAGTGAATAACCACCTTAACTGGTTTATTGTAATCCCTACCAGGTAGTTTGCAGAGTCCATGTATGACTCCACGATGGCTGTGTAGAATACGCACAGCAGCTTCTGTGGGATGTTGAATTTCCTGAGTTGCCTCAGGAAGAACAGGTGCTGTTGGGCCTTTTTGATGGTTGTGGTTATGTTTAATCCCCATTTTAGGTCGCTGGACATGGTTGTCCCTAAGAATTTGAATCCTTCCCGGGTTTAGGGATAGTCACGATGCGTGCTTCTGGAAACTCAAGGAACTTCTAGGAAGCACGCTGAGAGAGGAGATCTCGTTAAAGAACAGGTTAGGTCCCATTTCCAGACAACAGGAGCATGGTCAAACCAAGTGATAGGAAGGGGATCTACAGCTTTAGTTATTTGCAGGGACCACTTGTAAAACAGAATCAAATTGATTCTAGAGTAGGAGTTATGGACAGTGCTGTGTAATGTAGTAGCAACATTCTGGATAAGAAAGGGGAAGGATAATCTCAGGATGCGAGCAAAAACAAAACAAAAAAAGAAAAAGGGGAAGTTGAAGGGGGAGAAAAACCAAAAGGTTTATCGGACCTGCATGACTAAGGAAAAACAATTGCAGTACTGCAAAGAAAGTGTGTGTGGGGGGGGGGGGGGTGTAGCTTGGCGGAGAGAATGCTGCCATTCAAACAGTAATGTAAATTAGTAACATGTAACACTCTAAGAAAATAAACACATTCCAAACGAAAAGCATATCAAAATTATAGTCTACAAGGCAAGTAGATTCCAATAGCAAAGTAAATCTGAAATAACATGACCAAAAGAACAGAATACAAACAGAAATTAAGATATACTTATCAAGGTATTCCTATCCCGGTGGAGGGGAATTAAGGTCTCGTATATCAGAGGACAAAGTCTTGTAATTAGTCCAAAGAAAAGAGTCTAAAGAGCTTAAACTAGTTGACCATTCTTTGCGAAGAAGCACAGCCCGCCTTGGTTTAAGAGATATCGTAATCCATTAGCAGTTTGAAGCAAGCTTCAAGGGAGGAGATGGTATATGAAGAGTCCTCATACTAAACTATCAACTTGACCGGAAAGCCCCATCGGTACTGGATCGGTACTGGAAGGCACAAACTTTCGCCACTTGCAATGGTTGCAGACCTCCCAAGATGTTAGTATAGGTGCCCATACACTAGTAAGATTTATCTTCAGATCTGGCTGGTTGGAACAAAAACATTTTTATGGATGAATGACAGTTTGTCAGTTTTCCAGCATTTCCAAGCAAATGGTCAACTGTCATTTGCTCTCATCCATAACCATGTTTTTGTTCCAACCAGACAGATCTGCAGATAAATCTGCGTGTCTATGGCCACTTTAAGTTTCATGTTCCCTGCTGCATGGAGGATGCATTCTTTGACAGTGAAGACGTGCAGGTCCGTGGAGGAGATGAATACGGTCAATCAGAAGATCCTTGATATCAGGAGTAGGGAGCATTTTGCGAAATAGGGAACAGGCATAATCCTCTAGTTCTGAGTTGGGAATTAATCCGGAATGCCTCTGACCTTAATATTGTTTTGTCATGACCTTGACCTGTCCTTCAGGTCTGCAAATTTACTCTTGAATTGTTCCAGATGTTGTTGTTGACATTCACGCAAAAAAAGCAAGTCGTTATTTGAAGCAACAAGCTTCTCCGTTTTTGGTTTTAGATGATCAGTGTGGTCGCAACAGCAATAAATTTTAACTTCACGAACAGCAGATCTTTGGATAATTCAGACTTGAAAGCGGATAAAACTTGGCAAAGGGACTTTATTGTAAGAGGAGCTTCAGAATCACGGGCAACCCCATAGATTGGAAAAGGAGCAGGGTCACCCGATGTAGCAGGAGTGGGTGTTGCAGTCAACAGAGGGTCCTATTGTAGAGGGGAAGTCATGGGGGCTTTCGAGAAGGAAAGGAGATTTTGGGGGCAATGCGTCATTGAGCTTCTTGTGTGGGCCTTGATCGGCAGCAGATTGTGCTGGGGAGCTCTATGTCTGGCCTGGCAGCAAAATCGAGGCCCCTGCTGCACACGCCAGGTAGGCCACAACCCACAGGGGGCTGGAAATCACTCCACCATCTCTGTGTCATGGTCCAGGGCAGGCAGCGGAGGTGGAGAAAGGGGGTGACGGTGAGCGGTAAAGGCACTGTGATACAGCGGGAAACCAGGGGAGAGATCAGGGGTCCGGGAGCTTCACCTCAATACGGCCTCTCAGTTAGCCAACCAAGCCACACTCCATAAATATGTTTTTAAGATTTCCATATTTATTTAATGCAGGGACTGTGGTATGACAACTGTGCGGCCATGTCTTATCATATTAGTGGCGATAAACATCCAGATTATCTGATAACCTCAACTAAAATCTCCATCTTCATAATCAACAGGACTCAAATTTCTTGTTCTATTAAAATATAATTCTATTAAGCCCTGTGATGGCTGGCAATCCGTTAGGTGAAAATTGCAAATAGTGCAGGAAATTTCCAGCTAATTTGAAGGCATTAAATTTCCTGCAAGTACCAATTTAGCTCAGCACTAAAGTCATAAAAATAAACTGTTTAGTTAATATAAACCAGATATTGAACTATTACCTAGCTCACATGCAAACCGCCATATGGACAGTAATTATTATCTCTCGTGCACAAACAATACTAAGCATGTGGTATATCAACTTTACATGGACAGGTTTACTTTTACTTAAACTTTTTGCAATTGCTCAATGACACAGAGGTCCATTATTCTTCATTAGAGATCCTTATTGCCCTGTAAATTTGCATGTATTGATAGGAAGCACAATGAAGCTGAATGCTTGCCTGTCTCTGAGCAGCAACATATTTCCAACATATTTCACATATAAACCACGCGCCAAGATAAAACTTATGTAAGAGAGTAGGTAGTATCTCTGTACAGAATCGTGTTTGTAGGAAAGAGGAAATGGGATGACTTGTCCACAAGCTTTTTTACAAAAATGCTTATGAGTACACTATTCATTAACAAGGATATCCTTTTTTATCAATACTAGTATATTTCAATTATCATTTAACCAATTAGAGCTCAGTTATATATATATATATATATATATATATATATATATATATATATATATATATATATATATATATATATATATAGTCTGAAACATTTGATGGGTAATTTATTCAGTTGAAAATTGTCTGGAACATGCAGATGACATGCCTCATGCAAACAAAAAAAATCCCAGAAAACAGCCCCTATTTTAAGTGAAAACAGTGATATTTCTCATGGAGAGCCGCAACATCGGCAGGGCCATTCTCAGGAGGAGCAGCAAATGAAGGAAAAGCCAGCAAAGTCTCACTAGCAACATAGGACAGAGACCTTACGATATGGGGCAGCCTTCATAAAGAGACCGTTTTGCCTGCCTACCAACCTATAGGCGATACAGAAAGAAGGAGAAGCAGTACATTCCTGTACCGTCTGCATCTCACAGTTTTGGATTGGGAGACAGTAGCAGTGACATCCTGTCAGCATGTTTTTCACATACCATGCTTGACACAATGGCTGGACATTAACAGCATTTGCACGCCCTATGCTTTGATGTGGATTCTCTAAAGGAAATCAAGAAGATCACTGCCACCAAACATCCAGGGAACCAATCCAAGGACCTAAGTACTGTGTTATAGTTGGTGATGGTCTTGTTCCCCTTGTCTACCCTACTCGGGGACTAGCTACTTGCTGCTGTTGTCATCAGAAGTCTTGGGTGATTTTGCCTTTTGCCTGAACTGACGGACTTAAAATGGCTAATTGAAATTGGTATAATTAGCAATCCAATAGGGGTTTCAAAATGGACGTCCCTAAGAAAGGTTGTTCTGTTTCAACCACCAAGTGAGAGAGAGAGCGAGTTCCTGGGACAGGGTGATCATCTAATTCCTGACCTGATAAAGAATCTGAAGCTGAAGTAGGCAAGAATGGAACTGGCCTTATTCCACCATGTCGAAAGTGGCCACCATTGACCCCAGAACCTTTATGCAGGTGTAGACAGATACCCTTCAAGGGTGCAGGAGAGACTTTATTCTGGTCTGTACAGACTAAATCTTGGGAAGAAATATTAGAGAATTCAGAATGGCTATTAAATTAAGCATTCCATAGGAAGGTATTAAAGACGATTTCTTCCAGCTGATTTTCCAGCCATGCTGTTGTAACAGACTCTGATCTGCAGATGGTCATGCAAGCAGGAGTAGATCATCCAGGTATGGTACAATTCGAACCCCTCAATGGTGTAAGTGAGCCAACGTAACTGCCACCCTTGAACACTGAACACCCTTGGGGCAGTTAAAAGGCCAAAGGGTAAGGCTTGGACTGGAAGTGACTTTCCAAAAGAGCAAACCTCAGGAAACACTGATGGTCTGACACTATCGGGACATGCAAGTAAGCATCCTGGATGTCCAGGGATGCCAAGAAGTCTTTTGAGTCAATATGATAGAGCAAAGGGACTCAAAACTTAAGCACTCAAAGGAAGACATTCAGCTTTTTAAGATTTAGGATTGGATGATGGGAACCATCTGATTTGTTGACAAGGAAGAGGGTTGTGTAGAACCTCTGACCGCTCTGTTCCAAAAGTGAGCGAATTGCCTTATACAATACCACATTTCTCGCCTGGTCCTGAGGTACAGTAGACAAGAGCGAAAAAACTGATGTGGGGGACAAAACCCCAAAGTCAGGGCTACCCCCCTAGGTGGAGGTCCACCCCATCAGGCTGTAGGCTTTTCTGGCTGTTTAAAAACAGGATGTCTAGTAACCCAGGGCTGTTTTGCCAGGGCTTAGAAGTTTTTTGCTGTGGGGGAAAGTTTTAGGCCTAGGGAGAGAAGCAGAGGGTAAAAAGGCAGATGTGGATGCCACAAGAGTAGTAATAATCTTATCCAACTCCGGGCCAATAATTCTAAAAGGGCCTCTAATGCCTTTTTAGAATTATTATCCGCACGCCAGGATCTTAACCATAGTGTGCATCTAGCTGCAAAAGTAGCTGCAGACACCTAAGATGCTAGAACCCCAGAGTCTATGGCTGTTTCCCCAAGATAAGTACTAGCCCTCTGTTTTTAACATGGCCTAGCAACACCCTTATTCAGATTTGATCTGATTGCAGAACAAATGTGTTCTCAAAATGTGCAAAACTATGTGCACTGCAGGTGGGGCAGATGTAACATGTGCAGAGTGAGTTACATTTGGGTGGGGTGTGTTGAAACTGAAATCTAAATTGCAGTGTAAAAATAATGCAGTCAGTATTTACCCTGCACAGAAACAAAATAACTCACAGAAATCTAACTCTCTCTATACAGGTTACATCTGCCCCGCCTGCAATGCACATGGTTTTGCCCATTTTGAGAAAAAATTTGTACTGCGATCAGATCTGAATAAGGGCCTATGGCTAGAACCATCAGTGAGGCCAGTTTATTAGCCTATTCTGCAACAGCTTTAGTCACCCAGGCAGCCACAAGAGATGGACGAGTTATAGCTCCTGCTTGAGAATAGGCCATTTTAAGGCAGGCAGTGGCTCATGGCTGTGCGAACCCTAAGCCCTTCTGTTGTGAAACTGCTGCATGTGGCAGGAGCCATGCCAAAAGTCACCAGCCCAGTTATTGGTGCTGCCTCCGACGGGTGATGGAGCTGTGGGCCGGGCAACTGCTATTAAGAGCGCCCGGCCGCTGGCTCATATTGTTAAAGAAAAATTAATGAATAAATAATCCAGTGACCAGGGGCTTACAGCCCCACTAAAAATGGTGCTTGCTCCTGCCGGCACCAAACAAAGAAACTGGTGAGCTGGGGTCAGGGGGTGGGGCATAGGGGAGGTCGGAGCATGCTGGATACAAATTTGTAACCCTTCGTTGCTTGCTCCGCTACCTCACTTTTCAATACCCTGCGTGATGCATTCCTACGCCCCCACTGGATGAAAAAGGAAAACAACACAGCAAGCTGTGATACACCACAACAAAGGGTGCTCCAAAGCTCCAGATTTACTTGGTGAAACAGAGGTAGGTACAGTATGTGCATATCCGGATTTACCCGGATCTCAAAACTCAATCATATTGGCTATCAGCTGTCACATGTTTTGACTCCAAAACATGTGACAGATGGATAGCCAATAAGATCCAGTTTTGAGATCCTGGTAAATCCGGATCTGCACATTCCTAGTTATTAGTGCGACATCAGAATCCCAACTGCCGGGAATTGTCACACTGCTGGCTCACCACAGGTTCTATTCTCCCTCTATGGGGGTCATGGAGAGGGAGGATAGCCGCTGTCAGTCAGAATTCTGACTGTCTGTATTTAACAGTATCCGAGGAGATATATTAAGTAAAACTGCAGGTACACAAAAGGATAATCAATGACATGCAGCTACCGATGGAACCCCCACTCTTGTGCAAGTTGCTACTGTTCTGGAATCTCCAAATCCCTGCCAGACCACTAACCTGAAAAGGTAAGCCTTCCAATTACACTGTAACTGCAATCTATTCCATGTGACAAGTTTGGCCTGTTTCCCCTTATCTCCATAAAAATCAGTACATTAATTTAGGGCAAAAATATCCGAAACACCACTACATCTCTGTAAAAACATAACTGACCTCTATGCTTTCATTTTTACATCTATACACATTACTACATTTCCATTTTATTTTAGTATGCTGAACTCAAATTGTATCCTGCTAAGCCGTGTAAGCTGTACCTGAGCAAGGTCATCACAGAGCAGAAGCTCCCTCTTGGTGATCAATCGTACTTACGTGACAGTTCAAGTGAATGAGTACTGGATGCCTCAACCGTTTCCTAAAAGGATGTTATGCATCACAGCGAAGCTCACCAGGGGTGATACTGGAGGCCATTCTAATTTCTTATAGCAACAAAGAAATTGCCACAGTTTAAAAGTGATTGAGTGTCAGTTAATAGTTATCAATAAAACTGACAAAACAAGGATAAACAAAATAATATCATACTTTAGATCAGTGGGGCATACCCATAGGTCTGGATCACATGAGGTCGCCTAGTCACATACACAATACAATTTATTGTGAACTACAGTACCTCCCTGGGGAACCAGATAGAACAATGGCAGATTAAGACTTGGGACCCACCAGTGGGGTGTGGATAATTTGGTCTACAACAACTAGGTCGACAAGCATTGGGTCGACACCACTTGGGTCGACATGCAGCAAGGTCGACGTGGGTTAAGGTTGACATGGGTCAAGGTCGACATGGATCAAGGTTGACATGGGTCTAGGTCGACGTGACATTAGGTCGACACAAGCATTAGGACGACATGGGCTAGGTCGACAGTCAAAAGGTCGACATGTGGTTTTTCACAGTTTTTTTACCCGAATGTCGACACAGTTGGGGTGCCAGGAGGAAGTACCCCCTAGGTCCAAAAAACGCGTTTAAGCCTAACACCACCTCACTGGACCCTACGGAAGACGCTTTGGATGCTGCTTGCTGTCTAAACCATTTGGAGGAGCCGGCACCCCAAGGCTAAACTTGCAGCAAGTATTATCCCTGGCGGATATCCATTTATCCAGTATTGCTTCATTACACCGGCTGTGGTGTTATATTCTTGTTTTTAATCTCCTATTGTGAGTGCAAACCTATAAAACATTTGTGATACTTTATCTATACAGTGTTGCACTATAATATACCTTCTAAGTTTTAGGTACCTATTGAAATTTTACATCAGTACGTGGCCAGAGTGACCTATGCAGGACATCAGTGTCCGTAATCTGCTATTATAACATCACTTAACATGTGAGATTTCAAAATTCAACCTCTTCATGGTGATTTTACTATCTGCACTATGTCTTTCTCTGAGTTGTTTCAGAATTGCCTGCAGGATTTTATTGAACCCTTGAAATCACAGAAAATATTTACAATTTCCTTCAGGATTTTACAGAAAATATTGATGTAAGGGGAAGTGAATATATTCTATCTATGTGCGATCGCTTAGTGTGACACAATCTTGTTTTTTTCTGTATATCTTTGAACTTTTGGTGAAAAGTTTATTCGGTATCACTAGAGCTGTACCCCACTAGGTGGCGCAATAAGGAAGTTTATATTAATTCTTGTGTATTATTATGTCTGTGGTAGACTGGCAGGAGGAGGGGGATGCTAGCCAGGAATAGATGAGGAGGGCGCGGTGGAGGAGGGTGAGGAGGAGATGGAAGGGGAGGCAGGCTCTACCACAGGGCCAACTCCTAGTGGGCATCATGTGCGTTTTTCATACGGAGAAAATTTGGCCCTTATCCGTGCCATTGTGCCCCTTTTCAACCACCTTCTTGGCAATGATAATGCATGCAACAATATGATGCACAAGCGGCAAATATGGGAGGAGATTACTGGGGCGGTGAATGCCGTAAGCAACCACAAGCGCAAAGTGCGCAATGTGAAGAAGTGCTTCAATGATATAAAGCGGCTCCTCAAAACCAAAATGGCCACCGAAAAAAAAAAAGGCAAGTCGCATAGGGGGCAGAACCAGCACCAAAGTGACCTAATGTACACCTCCTATGAGGAAAACCTCGAAAAAATCATCCCACAAGAGGTCCTTCCCAGCCTACATATTGCTGACACATCAGCATCACCAACACAGCCAGGTAAGTGTTGGCATATTTCCGCCCAAAAATAAGCATTCTAATGTAAAATACATGTCATGCTGTTTTGGTATGTTTTATACAATATAGTGCTGCTGCGGCACTACAGATCCCAGCAAGGTGGCCTCATTTAATGCTAATGTTCCAAATAGAGGTTTTTGGGGCATGCACATAGTTTCACAACTGCTGATATTGTTAAACATTACATACTATCAGTGGCTTCACTAAGGGGGTGCGGCCCGCACTCAGGTGTCACCCTTCAGCGCACCCCCTGTAATTATGCCAGTACAGGATCTCACTGAGAAAGTACAGACAGAGCAAGGCAGGATTCTCTCTCACCCCTCTTCTATGCAGCTGCTATGCGTCTGCCGACTGCCAGCCAATAAGAGCTTGCATACTAGCAGTCGCGGGGATTGGCTGTCGGACATGAGCTCTGATTGGCAGGCAGCCGGTGGGGCTCACAAACCAGCGCCATATGAAATGGCTACAAGAGGGGCCAACGACAGCGGCATGTACTGTAAGTCCTACTGAGTACTGAGAGGCGGGCCGTGCAGGGTGACAGGCCGGTTCCAGCATGTGATGCTGCTGAGTGGGGGCCGCATCTCTGGCAGACACTCCAGTATGGAGGAACAGTGCACACACATGAATCCACTCCCTACCCTGTCTATGCTGCTCTCTTACCCTGCCTGCATTCCCTGCTGTCAGTGGAGAATGTGTCACACCTGCCCTGACCCCAGGAGTCCCTTCACTCTATAATGTGTGCAGCTTTATGTCCTGCGCCAGCCTACTTCCTCCTGACTCCAGCTCTGCCCAGTGCCTATTCTGTCCTGGCATTCAACTAATACGCTGTACTCCTCCTCCTAATCCAATACCAGCCTATTCCTCCTTTCCCCGGCTCCACCACCACCTACTCTTATTCCCAACTTCATGCCATCCCTGATATAAGTTACACAGCCTCCCCTCCTCCTATCTCAGCCTACTCCTCCTGTGTCCCCTCCGCATCCCACTTCCTATCCCAGCCTCCTCCTATGTCCCCCTCTGCATCCCTCCTTCTATCCCAGCCTACTCCTTCTGTGTCTCCTCTGCATTCCCTCCTCCTATTTATTAACTTGGGGATTTTGGAAAACCGTGCAAATTCGCCTATTTTTGACTAAAAATCGCAAAAGTCGGAATATCTAATTCCATTAAATGTCACCCCAAGAAACTGAACTACAGATGGAGCCCCTCTCATTCAATGTCGGCACTCGCCAGAATATCCCCGCGGGCGAGCGCCGGCTAAGAAGGACTCCATTAGACTGGGACGTGCATCCCAGTCACTCGGTGGCTGGGTGGCGGGACCCTGTCCATCTCCACTTCATGGAGACAGGCAGGGTTAGGGGGGGTGCAGCCAATACCAACAGGCACCGGCGGCGAGGACCGACAGGTAGCTCCGTCGGAACGGGGCGCACGAGACCCCTTCCGATGGATGGCGGGGCCTGGCAGCTGGCGATTCTATTGCCAGCCCCTGCAAGCTAAGGCTGGCTCCATCTGTTACTGTGATTTATTTCAATTATTATTGGTGGTATTATTATATTGATTTTACAACCACCACAGAGAATTACTAATGTAATAGTCTACATCGGTGAGATGTCAGAGAGTCTGACAAATATTTGGTGGTAATGGTTTAAATGGCAAAGTCAGCTGGCTACTATAATTTAAATGATATGCAAGATAATGTCAATCATTAACAATATTTCTCTACATAAAGTCTACTCTGTACACACTATATTGTTTACAATGTGCTCTTCCGCAGGTCATCTGTACATGCAGCTCAATCCTGATAATAATGTCAATTGACAGCTTAATACATGGTAAACGCTGGGCGATATATATCATTAATGATGTGCATGATACCGATATCATTAACATCATACCGTAACACTCATATCATTTAGTGTGTAAGCTCAATCGTTAACAATGCACACTCAAACTCATTGTTCACATGCAGCTTAATGTTGACTATATAGTCAAAGTTGCATGTATGGCGAAAGGGGGCCCAAATGACTTCACTGAACAATATCGTTAACATAGTCTATATGTGCTATATCGTTAGCCCGTGGCACTGCCGATATAGTAATCAGCAGTGCCGCAATTTGCCCAGCCCAGTGTGTATTCAGTAAAACTCCTGGATGAGATCACTAATATATATATTTTTTCTGTAGTCTTTAGCCCCATACACACATAAAGCCCTTCCTGAGCGATATCTTTTACTATATCCTCTAGTGTTTATGGGGCTTTTCAGTTTTTACAAAAGATAAGGTTTGTCAGGGAGTTCCAGGGAGTTCAAAGAAAATCATGAACTACATTGTTGTATAATGTGTATCCAACTGTACCATCTGCAGGAATATTATTGTACCCTGATAAGGGTACAACTTTTGAGAAAAAGAAGGATCTTTGAGGTCCTGTTGCAAAGCTCTTAATACTATCGCCAACTCAGACTGGCTGTAGTAGGGGCTTGCAGTAGTAGATAGGAATAAATATATTGTGGCATTCAGCATTCCCCCCCATATGAAAGTAATGTGGAGGATCCAGACCAGGATTTAGGGGCAGATTTATTAAGCTTGGAGAAGAGATAAACTGGAGATAAAGCGGAGAAAAGGTAAAAGGAGATAACGCACAGACAATCAGCTGTGTTTGAAAAAGACAGTTGGGAGCTGATTGGCTGGTGCTTTATCTCCTTTTACCTTTTCTCCGCTTTATCTCCAGTTTATCTCTTCTCCAAGCTTAATAAATGTGCCCCTTAGAGCAGTAACAAACCCAGGTGTCTAATCAGCAGCACCTGGAGTTTCCTGATATAAGGGTTTCCAGGGCAGAGTCGCCTTGCTCTTGATGATGGATTAGCTACCAAACCAAGAGGCCAGGGTGTTCTATTGTAGGGACAATTGGAGCCTTTCTAGAGTCTGTTATGCTGTGTTTGCCTGTATGCTAATGCTTGTAATTATGATCACATATGCAACATCAAAATCTTCTTCCCCGTTTTTGTGATCCTTGTCACAATATGTTTTTAGCCTTTCCCGATATTCCTATTTATTGAATGCAGGGACTGTGGTATGACAACTGTACAGCCATGTTTCTCATTCTCTCATATTAGTGGTGATAAATATTCAGAGTATCTGATAACCCCAACTAAAATCTCCATCTTCATAATCAACAGGACTCAATTTCTTGGTCTATTAAAAAATAATTCTATTAAACCCTGTGATGGCTGGCAATCCGTTAGGTGAAAATTGCAAATAGTGCAGGAAATTTCCAGCTAATTTGAAGGCATTAAATTTCCTGCAAGTACCAAATTATCGCAGCACTAAAGTCATAAAAATAAACTGTTTAGTTTATACAAACCAGATATTACCTAGCTCACATGCAATCCGCCATATGGACAGTAATTATTATCTCTTGTGCACATACAATACTAAGCATGTGGTATATGAATTTAACATGGACAGGTTTACTTAAACTTTTTGCAATTGCTCAATCACGCAGAGGTCCATTATTCTTCATTAGAGCCTTATTGCCCTGTAAATTTGCATGTATTGATAGGAAGCACAATGAAACTGAATGCTTGCCTGTCTCTGAGCAGCAACATATTTCCAACATATAATAGGAATATAGCCAGAATCAAGCACTTAATTCCCTCAGAAGATCTTCCTAAAGTCATTCATGTATTTGTATTATCGCGCTTTGACTGCTGCAATGCCCTCTACCTTGGTCTCTCCGCAAGAATTACACCACTAGCAGATAGTACCAAATACAGCTGCCAAGCTATTAACAAATCAGCCCCGTTCCAGCCACATAACACCCATTCTGTACTCCCTTTACTAGATGCCTATAAGATGGTGAATAATTTATTTAAGATTGGCTTACTGACTTTCAAACCTCTATATGACCAAGGCCTAAGGTACCTGAAGCAGCTTTTGATCCCTTATTGTCCCACTCGATTATTGTGATCGGTTGATGAAGGACTACTAACAGTACCCAGAATTTCTCTGAATTCATCTGGGGTCGAGCTTTCAGCGCTGTGGCTCCAACTCTATGGAACTCACTTCCCCCCCTCAGTTCGAGAAGCTTCCACTCTGAAAACATTCAAAAATAGATTAAAGACTTTCCTGTTCACCCAAGCATTTCACTAATGTCCCTTGTTAAGTTTGTTTTGTATTGTGTGCTGTAAACAACTAATGCAAGCACTTTGAGTTCTATTAGGAGAAAAGTGCTATATAAATAACATTATTATTATTATACCTGAGCATAACAACTGTGACAAAAGATTCAGAACAACCATTGATGATCTGATGGCAATAGTAAATAGGTTTATCATTAACATCAGTTGCAGAGTCCTAGTCAGAGGCAGATTTAGACCTCATGTGGCCCTAGGCAAGATACACATTTGGGTCCCTTCTCAAACAATCAATAGCACTATATCTTTGCTGCTGATTGCAGCCAGCGTTGATAGAGTACTACTACTGATAAATGCTCAGCTCCGTGAATATTTGCATTGCGTAGAAATCTGAATCAGGCTCTAGGTTTTTTGGTTTAAGGTAAACTGACTGCCCACATACAGTGGATGAAATTATTTAGTATGTCCAACTATTTTTTTATCCTATTAAAGAACATCAAAGGGACTTTGGGAGTGACGGCAGGGAGTGATGTCAATGATGTCAGTGATGTTTGGGAGTGACAGCAGGGAGTGATGTCAAAACACGCTGATGTCATAACAGTCCATAGCTGAATTGGATAATATTCTTGTTTCCTCTCAATATCTATTGAATTACTGATGTTTCAGCAACCTTGCCTGCCATTGGTTGGCCTAAACATTGTAGTGCTTTGCATTTGAAATCTTTCTTATATCACAGTGATACAAATCCTTGTACAGTAAAACCTTGAATTCACATTTCCCAGGGGACCGTAAAGGAAGGATATTGACTACAGGAGACAAATGAGTGAGAAAAAATTAGTCAAAACTTGGAGATAGATAAAGTGGAGACATTGCTTGCAGCATCCAATCATCTCCTAATTGTCATTCATCCAGCACAGAGCGAGATGTACTATGCATTGCTTCATGGATACAATACATCCTGACACTTATTGGGTACATACCGGATTAACCATGCCAATACGTACCTAGACAGCAAAGGACAGCACTCATAATAAGGGCTGTCCTTTACAATACAAGGAGTTCCGGGTTTATGATACGGGAGCCCTTTTGTGGATGCACAGAATGATGTTTGCATTGCAGGGGACACTGGGAAGGATCCAATCGGATCCTTTTCAGTTATGAAGGAGATAAGAAGCCTATAGGCAACACCATCTTTGGTGAATAAGGAATATGCAACCAAATATTTTTGCTACTTTTTCTTTTTAGTACATCTTGCCCCAGTCTATAAAATGTCAATTATTAGCTGATTGCTTGGCATTAGCAACTTCTTTTACTTTATCAAGTATTCATCAGAATATTTAAAATAACAAACATAACATTCATAACAATTTATATCTCAGTCAGTCCTAATAATTGACATTACAAACAAGCTCACCAGCGCTGGCCCTCCCAGTAAATTGGGATCATCACATAACTTTATTACAGGAAACTATAAATAATGTTGATGGCATTATATAAAAAATTAAATATACTTGTTTTTGTAACGCAACAAAACATAAAAACAGAATTTAGGTGGACGCACGCACACACATTTAAGATCCTGAGAAATACATTTGTATTGTTATAGAACATCTTCATAAATCACTTTTAAGGTGGTTCCTTTTGTGTGTGTAACTTTCACAATCCAGATTGCAACAGCAAAGAAGTTTGATCATTAACAACCTCCTGTTGGGTTTGCAGGAGATGAGAAAATATAAAGTTTCCAGGAGCAGACCTTTAGCTAAGCAGGAGTGCATGGATTTTTTAGGCAAAACTAGATTAAAAGAGGAGGAGAGGTGACTTTGCTATAACCCAGAGTCATTAATAATATAGAGCAATAAATCAAAGTTTCAGACAGAACAAAGACGAGAGCAGCAAATAAACAAGGGGATACACAGGGAATTGTGGCAAAGCAGGACAAAACTCTTGAAAGCAACAATGGGGATGGCACTGCCAATAAAGTGCAGTTGATTTATGAGTGCATTCATTTCCTAGAGTCACGGAAAGTGACACAGTTCACACATGATGTCCGAATGTGACTGTAATGGCAATTACTGAGAATAAAACATTCCGTCTTGCCTGACTACAACCGTATAGATTGCATAATTGTGATAAATAATATCATTTATATGGAACACCTCGACACAGGATTTGGCTTATACCCCACAATAAGTTTCTCTGGTTATCAGAATCCTCAGCACATGCATAAATTTGGCAGAAAATCTGTAGCATTGACTTTTAATGGTTCTGCATAAAATCGCTAAGCAAGTACAGGTGTTAAGCAGATTTCAGATTTTACCTCCACTAAAATATATTTACTGCAGCTCCCAAATGGTTGTCCATATACAAAATTCCCAATGAAGTGTTTCTAAACCAGCGCGTGACAGGTCTGGCTATAAATGTCAGCCGTAGTCTAAAGAGCCGTAATTCTAACCACATCATCTTTCATAACATATGAGCTTATAATATTCCTATTGTAATATTATCTGAGAAGTAATAAAAATATGTATATTCCCATGTAGATTTATGACCGTATAAAGAGGCAGGAATCGCTCCTTCCTATCAAAATTCAAAGCACCTCACATACCTGCCTGCACCGTCTGTAGCATTACTGAGCAGGGAATGGGATGAATGGGGAGCGTTACTTCTGATGTGATGATGTAATGACGTCGTTGGGAATGATCTATGCCCCACTGTTACGGTTCACAGGAGCTTACATTTGCCCATGGTCTCCCGCTTCACTATAACATAACTCCTTTGTTATTTAGATTTTATAATATTATAAACTGTTCACTTGCAGTAATCAGGTAGATTTACTCCACTGAGCAAGTCATAATTCTGCTTTATTACAGCTTTTGTTGGGAATTGTTTTATTGTGCCGAGTTCAGAGGATAATTCACAAAACATTCCAATACAGAAGCAATGAAACATTAATGTATCTGCTGTAAGCTGCCCGGCAAGGCATGCCTGACGCCTCAGCTCTTGTAGTGCCTATAGTGCGGCTGCAGAGCATCTATTGCTATCTCAGAAACATCATAAAAAGAAATATATTGTCTGCAAGCATACACACAACAGGCGTATCTCCAAATAAACAGCAAAATAAAGTAAAATTGGGATATAAACAGTGGTGTATGACTTTCATAGCGGAAACACAGTAATGCAATGGTCTGTCCTGATTCCCTATATTACACTATCCTACACATATCCTACAGTATTTACAGATGGAGCCATGCACCTAGTCACACGGCAGCGCAATGTCGCTTTTCAAAATCACCAATGTGCATGTGTCAGATGTCTAATGCAAAGCTATAGCGAAAGAATCCGGATTGCGTGTGCGTGAAGTTTCCACTGAAATGCACTGTAGCGCAAGAACTATTTTACCGTACATTACTGTACTGTTCAGTATGTTAGACACAGTTTTTCCCGAAAATACTACTGCATAGATGTGCGTCTCATTACACTATTTATAACGGGCTATGGGGATAAGTTAGCGAGTATACAGTACTTTCACCGAGAATGGGGCATGCGTGCGTGTGAGACACACGTACAGAAGTGCCCATATACAGTACATGCATAACCTATGCAATAGCATTTTGAAGAAAAAATGTCTATTAACCATACAGTACTGTACAGTAAAGTAGTGTGTATAACTGTATGAATGCTGAACTAAAAAAAAAAAAGAGAGTGAAAAAAAAACATTGTCACTTAGAGAATCAAACAAAAAGATTTGTGGAATAAAAATTAATTAAAAAGGTGCCGCCCACTGTAACATAAAAAGGAGGTATGGAATTTATGGTGTTAAGTGACTTTGTGCGCTGACGCCCTTCCACTGATACACCGTGGTAAGTGGCTAAATGAAACCACCTTAATGTTTTACACCCCTTAGTGAATTTAAATATAGAGAAATTATACTCTCCTTGTTACACTTTTCTTCACCTCATCAGAGGTTCTCCATGTCAGTTAAATGGGGACATGAAAGACAATAATAGTTCGAAGGGAAAATAGTGTGATATTGCAAATATAACAAATTTATTCAGAACAATATACACAAAATATGTTAATTACAGTAAAAATCTTCTAAAAAAGACCATGTGAGTGGGTCTCGGGTTTGGATGGAGGTTTACCAGATTTTGGAGTTAGAAAAGCCTGTAGAGGGATCTTTTCCTCAAATAAGGGCCACTGGTCTTCCGGATAAACCAGGCCTTCAAGCGTCTCTCCCGTCCGTTAATCTGGATTCCTTACAACCAAAGTGCCAGCTTGCTGCTACGCGTGTCGGAACTTCCTTGTTCCTTCCTCAGGCAGTATGAGGAAGGAACAAGGAAGTTCCGACACGCGTAGCAGCAAGCTGGCACTTTGGTTGTGGCCCTTATTTGAGGAAAAGATCCCTCTACAGGCTTTTCTAACTCCAAAATCTGGTAAACCTCCATCCAAACCCGAGACCCACTCACATGGTCTTTTTTAGAAGATTTTTACTGTAATTAACATATTTTGTGTATATTGTTCTGAATAAATTTGTTATATTTGCAATATCACACTATTTTCCCTTCGAACTATTATTGTCTTTCATGTCCCCATTTAACTGACATGGAGAACCTCTGATGAGGTGAAGAAAAGTGTAACAAGGAGAGTATAATTTCTCTATATTTAAATTCACTAAGGGGTGTAAAACATTAAGGTGGTTTCATTTAGCCACTTACCACGGTGTATCAGTGGAAGGGCGTCAGCGCACAAAGTCACTTAACACCATAAATTCCATATTGTCATTTCGGTTACTAGGGAAGTAACCATAGTGACCAGTGCTGCAGACACCTATAATTCAGCGCCCTCAACACAGACTCAAAACCACCATTATTATAAAAAGGAGGTACACCACCTCCTCCTATAGAATTCCAAATTGTACACAGCATGTTAAGTTTGACGCAACCTTCTTAAAAGAATGTTCTAAACACTTAGAGAATCAAATCCGGGTCTCCGAGCATGGAGAGCGGCACAATAATCTGCTAGTGTATGACACCTGGTGATAGCGACCCGTGCTAGTGAGTTAATGTAAAGAGTGACCCCATGCCATCAGTTATGCTTACTGTATACTGCATCATCTATGGGAACTGCAGGATGCTCTGTTTATGAAATTATTTGCCTAGGGGACTCAGACACTCCAGCTGACCATTGTACATTACACGACCCATTTGCCCAAGTTTGTATTGTACTTTACTGGTCTGGTTGAGCTGGGTGGCTTTAGTGCAGCATGCCCTTACATTCTATTAACACTTTTCACTCTCTTCTATTTTAATTACATTTAATTTATATTTTTTTAATCTCTCTCTTTATATATATATAGCTTGGGCTTCCTATCACTAATATTTATTAACACTATAGTATCTCACTGGCGTGCCGCACTGGGCTTTCTAGCTTATGATAGTTTTTCGGGTGCCACACCCTGCACCTAGATATAGCGCTAGGGACCCCCAATATACAGAGAAACCTTGACGTGGCTTGGGGGCATATCATACACCTGCGCAGGTATATGTAACCAATATCTCTGAATTCTATTATCACGTAGTGTTCAAGATTGGTTACTAATACTATTCAGTGAGCTGGGGGAAACATGTATTTTTTTACTTACTCAGTATTAACCCCTCCCTCATGCACCTGAGTAGTATTACTGAACTAATTGAGCATCTACCACTATCTGTATAACCCCTTGTGTTCCCTGGCAAAGAATGCTGGCAAGTTAGACTCTGCGCCCCTCTACCTGAGTATTTGCCAACTCTCTGTCCCAACTGCGCTCCTGCATGATTACTACGTTCCAATCAGTGCCTGTACAAGTCACCTAGTTTCCGGTTTCTTGCGCCCTCCACTGTCCCATCAGTCACTGACAGGAACACAACAAGACCAGATCCTGACAACTTAAACACAATGGGCCTTATTCTAGTTAACTCTTTCTGACAAAATCCTTCTTAGATGGACAAAACCATGTGCACTGCAGGGAGGCAGTTGTAAAATGCGCAGAGAGAATTAGATTTGGGTGAGTTACTTTGTTTCTGTGCAGGGAAAATACTGGCTTTTTTTTACACTGCAATATAGATCTCACTTTGAAGTAAAACCCCACCCAAATCTAATTCTCTCTGCACACGTAACATCTGCTCCACCTGCAGTGCACATGGTTTTGTCCATCTAAGAAGGATTTTGTCAGAAAGAGTGAACTAGAATAAGGCCCAATGTGACAACAGGTTCAATATTATGCAACTAAGCAAATCTTTGAAATCTAAAATAGATAGATAGATAGAAGCAAAATCTGTTCTTAGCGTTAAAACAGCACAAAGGCCTTGGGCACCGGTTCTCAAAATTAACATTAATCTTTAGGAACACAAACCGCTCTTTAACTTATACTTCAGTAAAGCAGCTCCTATAATTTTCTGCATGTAATGTCAAAGCAGCCATGCTTATCGATTTACAATATACTCTGCATTTGGAAACACTGAACATATAATCTAGAACAACCCCCCAAGGCTTATATGAAAATAGTGTCTATTTCAGATACAATAAAACCATTGAAGTGTATCACATCACCACCTTGTTTTTGCCGCAGCAATTTAGGTTATGAAAAGAGTTATAGAAGATGCATATTTTACCAGCATATCTCTCCCTCCCACTGTGCTCACTAGCCCTTTCACCGTCCAACTGAGTTTTAATGGCCTTGACTTGCATGTGATACACTTACTGCACTGGCACAGCAAAAACATCTTATTTCTACAGCTGTTTACACACAACAATTAGAAAAACCTTGTTCCAGCAGAATTTTATTATATATATATATATATATATATATATATATATATATATATATATATAATGTGTTAATATTTTCCATGAATGTTAGCAGCATACAATGTTTCATACTGAGAGATGCCTCGCCATGTTTCTGATCTCTTCTATGTATTCTGGAACTTGCTTGTTTGTTATGTAACAAAATGGGACCATAGTTCCCAGAGCATATTATATAAGTGTCATCATAATTGAAAATGACCAATTCCATTAGTTTGATGGTAACCATGACCTGTGAATTACTCCGGAGGGAGTGTCATTGGATCTTCAAACTCAACACCACAAACCCACATGGACTCAATGAAAATATCGACTATGATCCTTTCCTCAGCTAACATCACATCATTCAATTTGTAACTACACTACTTTCTTACTATTTCTTACCCACTTCAAATTAAAAAAAAACATTGTTTTGGGGAAAAAATAGCACATTCAATACTGTATAAAGTATATTAAAAGTAGTTCCTCACCAATGTCTAAACTGCTCTCATATAGCATATATATCTCTATTTACTTTTTTGTTCACTTCTGATTATAGGGACACTATATTCATGCACCCTTCTTTATTTTCTCTCCTCCATTCACTTAGCCCAATTTGTCCTTACGCAATATCAACCTTTACTTTATACTAAATGTATTATATTTTACACTAGTATTCCATTTATGTATTTGTCATAGATTTTTTCTATATAGTTGTTCTTCTTTCCCTTCAGTTTTTCCTAATCACCTAATCATTTGCCAGCTCTTAACTTCTCTTGTCACTATAATATCCTTATTTATTTATTATTTATTTATTAACAGTTTCTTATATAGCGCATACATATTCCGCAGCACTTTACAGAGTATAGTTGAACACTCACATCAGTCCCTGCCCCAGTGGAACTTACAATCTATATTCCCTACCACATATACTGTACACACACACACAGACATTCTAGGGTTATTTGTTGGGAGCCAATTAGCCTACCTGTATATTTTTGGATTGTGGGAGGAAACCGGAGTACACGGAGGAAACACAGTTAGAGCCATGGTGGGAATTGAACCCATGACCTCAGACTGTGAGGCAGTAATGCTAACCATTACACCATCCGTACTTCCCCCTTATACAATGTTGCCTTTAATGTCTACGTTGTTGCATGTACATATTTCCATTTACCAGTTTCATGTAATTTCTCACTCCCCTTCACAGTAATATATAATAAACCCTTTTATATTTATTACTATAACTATTCATATATATTATATTCCCCTTAAACAATCACCCCCCCCCCATTTTTGCAATTCATTAGCATGTATTTTTTGTGGCATTGATTAAATATATCTTCATTAATTATTCTTAATCCGATATATATCATCATTCGCGGCGGCACTCAGGTAAAAAGACACGGTAAACAGTTGCTGGATCTAAGCCAACGTTTCAAAGAGTTTATCTCTTTTTCATCAGGGCAAACGAGGTTTGCCCTGACGAAAAAGAGATAAACTCTTTGAAACGTTGGCTTAGATCCAGCAACTGTTTACCGTGTCTTTTTACCTGAGTGCCGCCGCGAATGATGATGTATCTTGGAGATCTGTCTCCTTAAAATCGGATGGCAACAGGGACCTTTGAACTATTTCTAGTGAGTGCCAAATCACCCTGCTACATAATCCGATATATATATATATATATATATATATATATATATATTTTATAATATTATAATTAGACACCCTATAATGGTCATCTCTCATACAAACCGGCTTCACCCACCATAATTTTATTATTATAATATCCCCCCCCCCCTTTTTTCAGTAAACCACAGATTAGTATTTATTAAATTATCAAGTTTGATCTATGGGTACCAATTTCCTAATTAATTATATTGCATTTTGTTCGCATTCCTCTTTTTAATTTGGCCATGTCAATCATGTCTTAAAATTACTATCTATTCAAATTAATGTATGCAACCATATTATATACATCCCTCTCCCCTAGTAGGACGCTTTAATATTTCCAGCACAAATTATTTCCCTGCTGGCACCCGTCCCGCCTAATGCAATAGGAGCAGTGTTTCACTCACTCTTTCCTTTTCTCACTGTCCTGCATACCAGCCACGGCCCCGTCATTCAACGTGACCTTCTAATTAAAATAAAACTGGTCACAATTACAATATACATGCAGGCCCCAGATTGGTGGACTTGTACGTATAGAACAGGCCATGGGAGAACCCCTACTCATCACTGATGAAGCATGTTTTGCGAAATGGTCGTTTGACCCCTGATCTCGCTGCTGTGGCAGCGCTCACAGTCCCGATGCACGTGGCATGATTCCAAAAAGAAGCACATCTCTCCTGCATACCCTCACCTTAATCCTGCCCTCAATTCACTGAGACCTAAGTGGGCCTGCTCACTTGTGAATAGTTTTGCCACAACACTTTAGGTCGCAAGCAGCAGCAGTCCCAGACTCTAGGGCAAATGTATTAAGCATTAACAAGAAATCAATGCAAGGGTGATAACGAGAGATAAACGTCCAGCCAATCAGCTCCTTACTGACTTTTTTAAACACAGCCTGTAACATGGCATTTGGGATGTGATTGGCTGGATGTTTATCTCTCTCTTTATCGCCCTTGCATTTATCTCTTGTTAAGGCTTAATACATCTGCCCATCTGTGTGGGTTTCTATAGCATGGCTTGTTCACCTTAATAAGCATCAGACTGATACTATGCTTTTTCTATCTATCATTAATTTAGAATGTATACTGGCATCGGGAAGCTCTGACTAATTTCCTAAGGTTAGCCAATTACTACAGTATCTGTTTGGTCCGGATAGGGTGATCCAAGAACTCTCTGTACTTAACTATATACTGCTATCCGCAATTACCATAACGGGCCATACAACTAGTACTTTTGGTCCGGATAGAGCGTTTTAACAATTCTATGTACTACAGTGTTTTGTAGTTTTGGTTCAAAGACGGCGCTGATATTACACCAGTGCAGCCCACCTCACACACAAGACCTTCACCACAGGCCTAAAATATGTTTGGATGTAGAAATGGGGTTTGTGTATATGGGCGCTTAGGTGATAAAACAATTAGAAAAAATTATATGTAAATTACATACACACTTTAGGAATCCACCTGTTTGACTCAGGGTCTAAATTTCAAGACCTTAACCTGATGAGACACAAGCCAGTGCAAAACATAGTGCAATTCTGTTAGGCAAAAATGACAATTTATTGGTCTCACAGGACACTTACAAACAAGCAGGTTAAAAAGGCATAGAGCCACCGACTGTGGTAAAAGTTCCTCAGATACCAGGATATTACCGTCCGCAGCAGGTCCCTGATTGGAATTAGGGAAAGTGAGGGAGAGGGTGCCGGCTCCACTATCCTCCACCGTTTCAATTACATAAGAAAAATGGATACAGATTGCCAGGTGGAGCGCAGGATGCGCTCCAAACCTCATTGCAAGTGCTGATTCCCGGAAGTAAGAAGGTCTCCGCCCCAAGGCCAAATTTAAACTCAAACTGGAGGGAAAATAATAAACCGAGTTGGAGAGAAAGACCAAGGTACAAAAATTGGAGAGATAACTCCAGACCGTATAAGCAAAGGGAGGACAGATATGTCCCTAGACGTTTGGATTTTGAAGATCCTAATCAAGATGATTATACGTGTTTTCAACATCAAAACAGGTATGAAACATTTAATAAATCCAGGTCGCCTTTTTTAGAGTGGGATCAAGGTCAAAGGTGGAAACCAAGAAAGTAAAAAATAATGTAAAAATCAATAAAAAGACCACAAGGGGCAAAAGAGGGGGGATTCCTAAAAAGGTTAAAAAAACTGAAAAGTATCCCCACCAATCAAGTTGTTCAGGAAGACTCCACAAAAATATTCAATCTTAGCGATAGAGTATTATCAAGTGATGAGGCGAGAATCCTCAAAAAAGGGTTCAAATTTGCCCCCACAAGCCAAATAGATCCTTTTGATCTCTTTCTGGATATCCAAAAGTTCACCAGAAAATTAACGGTCAAAAAGTTTTTCACAAAAAAAGATATCGAGAATGTTAGTGAAGAACCACAATTAGAACAGGATTTACCAACATCAACCTTTAAACAAAAATCCACTTTTTATCCAGGCCATATCAAAGGTAGTTTTATAGACAGTTTCAGCAAAGTGGTGAGCGAGGAAACGGAAAAAATAGTAAAATCCAAATACAAAAAAACGAAAAATCTCACCAACAAAGAATATGCAGCAATTAAATCTTTAAAAGAAGACAAAACAATAATATTGAAGCATGCCGATAAAGGCGGGGGTGTTGTAATTTTGAAAAAGGAGGTTTACTTCAAAGAAATAGATAATCAACTAAAAAGTGGAGAAACATATAAAAAATTAAAGCAGGATCCCACCAATACTATTTAAAAAGAATTGGGGGTACTAAGTACAAGAGCACTGGAAGATAAAGTTCTGACAAAAACAGAATTTGATTTTATAAATATTAAAAACCCCACAGTGCCTGCAATATTTGTTTTACACCAAAATCCACAAAAACCCACAAAAAACCCCAGGTAGGCCCATTATTTCTGGCTCAAATAGTATTACATCTAATTTATCTGCTTATATAGATCATTTTCTTCAACCCATGGTAAAATCAACAAAGGCGTATTTAAGAGACACTAAAGATGTCTTAAATAAAATGGAAAAGATCAAGTGGGATGACAGCTGCACATAAGTGAGTGCAGATGTGTCTACCCTGTACACAATCATTGATCATGAAATGGGTTTAAAAGCTGTAAAATATTTTTTTGAAAAATCTGATTACAATATACAGTTGAAAGAATTTATTTGAAAGGGTATTACATTTATTCTTTTAAATAATTATTTCTATTTTAACGGACCTTATTATCTGCAACTGATCGGAACCGCCATGGGCACCAGATTCGCCCCTAGCTATGCCAACCTATACATGGCGTATTGGGAAGATCAGGTGGTTTGGCAAGGCGAGAGCTTGGGGGCGAATCTGGTGTCATGGCAAAGGTTAATTGACGATATTTTATTTATCTGGTGTGGCACAGAAGAAGAACTAACAGTCTTTTGTGAAAATGTAAATACTAATAATTTTATTATAAAATTGGTATTCAATGTTAGCCGATCTGAAATAGTTTTTTTGGATTTAAATATTTATAACAAAGAAAACGCCATCCATACAAAAACCCACAGAAAACTAACAGACTCCAACAGCTACATAGAAAAGACCAGCCAACACCATAAACGTTGGCTGGAAGGCATCCTGTATGGTCAATTTATCCGTGTTAAACGGAATTGTACTGAAGATAAAATCTGTGAGGAACAAACCCTTGAAATGTCCTCACGCTTCAGACAAAAAGGGTATAGTAATGGTCTAATAAAGGAAGCTGAAAATAAAGCAAAAGCTGTGGAAAGATCAACCTTATTAAAAGAGAAAACAAGTATCCAAAAAAAAAAACAAATCAATAGAATCGGCTTTTATGTAAAATTTTAATGCACAGACCAGGGAAATTGAGACTATTTTTAAGAAAAATTGGCACATTTTAAAAAGTGATCCGATTTTAAAAACTGTTTTACCAGATGGCCCAAGTTTTATTTATCGTCGAGCACCATCCCTCAAAGAGAAACTTGTTCAAAGCAAACTCACAGAAGAAAAAAGGGTTAGTACGAGAAGTCAGGGATTCCACCGTTGTGGAATGTGCTTAATGTGCAGAAGTACAAAAGGTCCAAGCAAACAAAAAGATTTTAAGTGTAATGATTTTACTTATAAAATTAGAGATTTTATAACTTGCAATACAAAAAATGTTATTTATATTTTAGAATGTGACTGCGGTCTTTTTTACGTAGGTAAACAGCCAGACCATTAAAGACACGTATGGCCGAGCATATCTATAATATCAGAAAGGGCCTAGCCACACATACCGTATCGTCACATTTTAAAATTAAACATAATTCTAAAGAATGTCACCTAAAATCATTTTTAGGAATACAAACCATAGCACCAGACTGGAGAAATAGGAATATAGACCAGAGATTATCCCAAAATGAAATGAGGTGGATAAATAAGCTAAATACACTGGTGCCACACGGTTTAAATGGTGACTTCGAACTTAAATGTTTTTTGTGAACCACTGTTTATCTTTGTATTTTCATCACATTTTATCTCTTTTATATACCCCATCGATATTTTAAATAACCTGTTACAAATGAGGACGTTGTGGATCGATGACCCATAGAACAAGGTTATTAAATTGTTATTGTGAAGAACAGCTATTATAAGTGAGAACAGAAGATTCCGTTTCAATTACATAAGAAAAATAGATACAGATCGCCAGGTGGAGCGCAGGATGCGCTTCAAACCTCATTGCAAGTGCCTTTTCCCGGAAGTAAGAAGGTCTCCATCCCAGTGGAACGCAGCGTGCGTTCCACAAACTCATCTCCGCTTCCAAATCCCGGAAGTCATCTGTTAAGAAGATACGGAAAGCAGAATATGCTTCACAGAGGTCTCCCTGATTGGGGAGAATGAGGGAAACGGCGGCGGCACCTGTATCTAATTAGCTAAAGGGCAGAAGGGGTATAAAGAGAGGCCAATTACAGCTAGTCACCAAGCCTCTGACGAAGGACTGGAGGGTGCGAAATGCATCAGACTGGTGACATTGAAGCCTAGTACTAAGGAGTTATCCAGAAGCACATCATCGGTGGAGGATAGTGGAGCCGGCACCCTCTCACTCACTTTCCCTAATTCCAATCAGGGACCTGCTGCGGACGGTAATATCCTGGTATCTGAGGAACTTTTACCACAGTCGGTGGTTCTATGCCTTTTTAACCTGCTTGTTTGTAAGTGTCCTGTGAGACCAATAAATTGTCATAAGGTCTTGAAATTTAGACCCTGAGTCAAACAGGTGGATTCCTAAAGTGTGTATGTAATTTAAATATAATTTTTTCTAATTGTTTTATTACCTAAGCGCCCATATACACAAACCCCATTTCTACATCCAATTCTATGTACTAAACAATATACTGCTATCCAAAAATACCAAATTTGTCTATCAGAGGGTGCTCACTTAGCATAACCTTTTGGGTACAAATCCAGGGTTTATAATGTGAATGTACCTGATTTTCACTTTTGCTGGGTTTCGGCTTATTGGTTTCAATTATGAATGTTTATTTGTTTATCATTACATTGTATCTCTAAAAAAAATTTTTTGCAGACTTTTGAAACATTTAATACTTGGACACTGTTCCCCTGCTTAATGATATACATAATTTTCTCTCATTTACTTAATTAATTCAGTGTCTTAATTCCTTATACTATTGTCATATCCAATTAGGGACAATTATTGATATTTGTCATATCTATTTGGAGGCAACTATTGACATTTCTGAGAACTTTGCAGGCTAATCACATGCACCTGTTTATAATTGCATGATTTTTGTGTGATATTTCCCAGCGACATTATGGAGGTGATTCTTGTTGACACACATCACTGCATGTCTATTTAAGCCCACCCGCAGGTATGTCCGCCCACCCCTCACACGCCGTGATCCCCACATGGCTGTGAATGGATGTTTTGCATAAACATTCATTTGCAACCTATGGGGTGTCACCCACATGATTCGATGGTCGCCGACCATCGAATCATGTGGTGAGCACATGCAAAACTAAGATGCTCTCAGAAGTCTTAGTTTTACATGTGTCCTGTGGGAGGACAGGACAGGCAGCAGACATCCGGTGATGTCAGCTGGCCGCCCCTGGCACCCGCGTCATCGGGGCATTTGAAATGCTGGGCGTTCTCAAGAGCGAATCCCCAGGCCCGCCGCCCCATGCCTGCACTGTTGTGTGTGAGCACCCAGCAAACACTCTGTTCGCCGTGGCCGCTCATACACAGTGTATGCACATGCGCAGAGATGTGCATGTGCAGATTAAAAAAATTGTGCTCCCATGCAAGTTCGCATGGGAGCGCATGAACCAGAATCATCCCCTATATTTGTTTTATATTTGTGTGTGGTGTATTTGTATAATTTACACTTTTTATTAGCAATTACAGTATATTAAATATTAAGTTTTAATCATTTCTTAAAAGCTTTGCCCCCCCAAAAAAGAGAGTACTTCTTCTTCTCTAAGTACCAGTTAATCTTACTCTCCGGGGAACACCTTCACACAAGCAAAAATGTACCAAGGTACCCTACTCTAATCATTGTGGATAGACAGAAGATATCCTGTTACTTTCACCCATGAATTAATTATGACAGGCTTGTTTCCCATCTTCCTTTACTCCCTCCCTCATAACCATCACTACTGTGAGATTATCCATTTATATGTTGGCACTAGTAAATATTGTAATAGTGAACAAACACTTGTTTATAGGTAATGTGGCAACTTACTACATTAACTTTGATGAATCTCCATAAGGGAATGTTCCATCCTCTCCATTCATCAGATCTCATCTAATTATCTCTTACCACACTAAAGAATGCCCCTATCTACCCAATGAATTGTCAGATACACCGCAGACACTGTCATCTTAACACACTTATGTTCATCTGTTATTTATGGGAGCTCATTTTACAAACAGCCACAAGGCTTAAACAAGAGTATGAATAAACCATTCACACATATGGGCCATTCATTTCAATTGAGTCTTGTAATACAGGTAAATGAATAGCCCATTGACACGGGCATGAATATGCATGCATTATAAACATAACTGCAGATATGCTGTAATTATCCATTTAAGAATGTTACTATATAGTGTCAACATGCTTCATTTAGTACTACTAGTATGTTGTAATATGTTACTAGTATTTAACATGACTTTCCTGTCCAGAACAGTCTCACTCCTCCACAGCATCCTCTTCTGAGTTAAGCCCCATACACACTAGAGGATAGAGTGAAAGATTTCGCTCAGAAAGGGCAATGCACACAATATCGCAGGGCAATAGGGCAGTACAAACAATATCGTTACCAATGCATGCTCCTGCGCGTCGTTAACGATGACTGAAGTCTACTGAACTTGCAGATCAATTTGGCTTTATTCCCAAACGACCTGCATGTTCAGTGATATCGCTGAACTATATCGGCGGCAGATATCGCTCAGTGTGTACACACAATATCAGCCGCCGGTGGTTGATATTGTTGACAATATCGGCCGCTGCCAGGTTGGAGTACGGTTGGATAGTGTGTATGGGGTATTACTGACTGATTTCACAAAATATATCTTGGCCACATCCACCACAGACGGCAGAGGGGGTCACCAACGCGGGTGTTTGGATTGTTAACAATGTAGTGTTTGCACACCAGACAATATAGTTGGTACAAGCCTGACGATGTGCATAAAATATTAGTAACAATGGTCTTTATTGTGCAGATCGTTGTAAATATTGTCTAATGTTACCCTTATTCATAGTCTATTATGATACATTAGCTGATGTTTTGTTTCCTGCAATATCGATTCATAGAAATAAAACCAAACAAATCCTCCTCGCTGAACTGTAATTTATCACCCACCTTCATTCAAAGAGTTTCCAAAAAGCAAACATAAAAAATAGATCCCTAATGTAGAGTGCATATAATCACTATAATTCAAGAAAACAATAATTGTAGAACAATAAAAGTTACACAGCAGACATCTAGACAACAGTAACTAAAGCGCTGCTGACATAATAGAAAAAAACAAAAGGCAATTCCTAAGTAAGTGGTCATACAGTATGTAGTGTATTTATGTAAACCAGCCACAACAGATAATTGCGCAGTTTTTCAATAATAACTCAGGTTGCGAATTTGCAGCCCAGTGATCAGGATTGAATCAGGCCCAATGTGCAGGACTTGAAAGGCTACAAACACTAAAGGGAACACTCAGCTTTCCTTATGAAGGAAGATATACTGATGCTCAAGAAAAATCTGCCAGGCATGACAAATGGACATTCCAAAACTGATTGCACTATTGTAAAAATATATTATATCATGGAAACTGTGAGACATATTATTTATCACCTTTACATTGTGCAAGGAGCCATTGGGATGCACAGAAAATATGATTTTATTACACTGAGACGTAGCAGCAAGTATGTATCAGAGTCTGAAATAGAATGATTTTATATTTCACAGTATACAAAAAACTAAATGCAACCTTGTCTACAATAAAATATGATAGTGCTAAGCAAATAGCAATTTTACCATTATTTATATACATATTCCTCAGCGCTTTACGGAGAATATTTGACATTAGTCCCTGCCCCAGTGAAACTTACAATCTAAGGGGGTGATTCAGCTTGGATCAGAAGAGGCCAAATTGGCCCCATTCTGATGGTGGGGGGTCTGTCTGCGGATACACGTATTTGCACATATGCCCCTGTGCAAACGCATTCGGTACGTATTACATTCGCTGAAGCGTTCACACGGCAGGGGCTGCTGGAGGGGAACAGCCAGTGTTTTATGGGCATCCCCATGAAAACACCCGGCATTCCAACGTGAACGCAGGCTTGGCATTCCCCGCTCGTGTGGGTGGCTGATGTCACATGATGTCAGCACCCTCCCCGTCTTTGGCAGATAGCGGTTGTAATAAAAGTCAGTTTTCATAAGCAGAGAAAGAACGCTGCTAAGCAAGCGACTCTGAATCAGGCCCCCTTACCACATGTACATAAATGCTATCACGCTAGGGTTCATTTTGTTTGGAGCTAATTAATTTACCAGTATAAATTTGCATTGTAGGAGGAAACCGGAGTACCCAGAGGAAACCTGCACAAGCACGGGGAGAATATACAAGCTCAACAAAGTTGGGGCCATGGAGGGAATTGAACTCATGGCCTCAGTGCTGTGCTAGCCATTACTCAAAAATATACTGGGTTAAATGGCTCCCAACAAAATGTACCCTAAAAATGAATGTTTGTGCGTGTACATGTGGAGAAAGAAAGAAATCAATCAATCTGCTCGGGCTGCCCAACATTCATGTAATAAATTAAAAAAAGGAATGGTGTTAATACTTTTAAAACTGGCCAAAACTTTGTGGGTTGTTCATTGAATCTGCTTTCATTTAAGCAAACTAGACACACATCACAAATGTTGGTTCTAAACCATATGAGATTATTGGATCTCCAAAGTATAATAAATTGGCCTGGTGAAAGATAATTAATAACCTTTGTGAAACTATTTTGGATGAAAAAAAATCTCAACGCTTGCAAAATAAAACACAGAAAATTAGGGTGAGATTTAATGGGATGAGAGATTCAGAAAGTGAGAGATTTGGTGAGAAATCTCCAGTTTTTTTAAAGCGGCAATCCTTTACACTGCAAAATCCCATTAAATCTCACTCATAGAATTTGACGGAACAGAAACATATTTGTCTTATCTAGTCTCTTTTATCCTTTCGGTACTGTATAATGTCATCCCTATTTGGTCCTTAGTTTATTGTAAGTATATTCATATGCCTATCACAAGCATGTTTTAATTGCTCTACCACCTCTAATGGGAGGCTTTTCCACTTACCCAATTCTACTACCCTTGCTGTTACTTAAATGTTCCTTAAATTTCCCCTTTAACCTACCTCCCTCCAGTTTCAGGGCATAGCCTCATGTTCTAGTACTTTTTTTCCTTTGAAGAATGTCTCCCCCTCTGAACCTATATTTAATAGTTTCTATCATGTTCCCCATTTCCCTTCTCTGCACCACACATTTGAACATTTGAGGTTAGCCAATTGCATTAAACAATCTGCTATTATGAAATACACATACAGTAGACCAACTTTCATCCAACAATCAGCAATTTCCTCACAACCCCAGCAAAATGGACAAAAACATTCAGTTACATTTTTAAATCAAACAGATTAAACTGTGTGTCAGTTCCTTGTCTGACACACAGTCAGAGGCGGAACTACCGCCGGTGCACCCGGTGCAGTGCATCGGGGCCCAACAGGATCATGGGGCCGCTGCCGTCCACACCGCATACCGCCGCTGCCAATTCGTTTTTTTTTTTTTAACCTTAAAGCAGCGGCAGCGTGGGTGTGCGGGCCCGCGGCCAGGAGATACGCACCCGACAGGATGCCGCCGGGCAGGTGACGGACAGCTGACAGGCATGAATGCAGTCGCGGCATCTGCATCCATGCTGGGGGTGACGGACGGTCCTTCCGCCTCCTGTCAGTGTCAGCAGCTGCTGCATAGCAACAGGCAGCCAATCGTTAGGCTGCCTGTTGCTGAATGGGAGACCAGAATACACTGCACTCAGAGTCAGACAGGAAGTTGGGTTCCTGTCTGATCTGATCACTGCAGTGCGGAGCCTCAACATGTGGCCATACAATCTAAGGTATTATTTAAGTTATTATGGGGGGGGGGACATTTTAATTGCAGAGGACAGGGGGCCAGTTAAATTAAATATTAATGATACTACAGGGAGGGGACTGTGAAATTAATAAGTATACTACAGGGAGGGGGCCGTTAATTAATAATTATAATACAGGGAGGGGGGCGTTAATTAATAATTATATTACAGGGAAGGGGCTATTAATTAATAATTATACTACAGTGAGGGGGCCACTCACCACCGTCATGGCCCTGTGGGGTGTGCGCTCAGCTCCTTACCTGCAGAGGGGCTCACACCAGTGCTGACGGACATTTGAAATATGGCACTTGGCCACCAGCCTATCAGAGCTTGTGGATCGGCAGTCGCAGTTAGCGATTGGCTGTCGGGCCGCGAGTTCCGATTGGCTCACGAGCCTGTACCATATTTCAAATGTCCATCAGCCCTGGTATGAGCTGCTCAGCAGCATAGGAGCTGAATGCACACCACACGGGGCCGTGGCAGTGAGTGCTCTCCTCCACTCTTCTCTCCTCTCCTGCAATAATATGGGAATTCTGTAAGGGCACTAATGTGGGCAATGTGTAAGGGCCACTACTGGGGGAATTATGTGTAAGGGAAATTACTTGGGGCTTAATATGTAAGGGATATTACGTGTGTAGCATAATGTGAAATGGGTATTATGTGTGTGGCATAATGTGTAATGGGCATTACGTAGGTGGCATAATGGGTAATGTGCACTACATTGTGGCATAATTTGTAATGGGCACTGCAGTGTGTGACAATGTATAATTGGCATTACAGTGTGTGACAATGTATAATGGGCGTTATGTTGTGTGTAAATCTGGCACAGTGTGTCTAACGGGATCGTTCAGAACCCATGATTTCAGAGGGGTATGAGGGGCTCTACCTGATGCAATGTGTACAAGTGACACTATTATGTGGCCATGCCCCTTCCCCACGACGCCATGCCCTAAAGTTTTGTCGCCCGCCTTCGGCACACACTGGGGTACATTTATTAAGCTCGGTGAAGTGATAAACTGTCTGGTTTGTATCACCAGCCAATCATCTCCTACCTGTCAGTTTTCAAAACCAAGCCTGTAACTTAGTTAAGAGCTGATTGGCTGGTGATAAAGTACAGCCACATTATCACTTCACCGAGCTTAATAAATCTACCCTACTGATCCTATTGTGAGTAAGGTGTTGGGGGGTAAAGCCACTTCTTTATTAGCCTAGGGTGGCTGGAACCTTTAATCGTGCCCTGGAGGGGGTTGTCAAATAATAATAAAAATACAGGAAGGGGCTTAACAAAATAACTACAGTGATGGCGCATTAAGAGGGGGCACTGGAAAAGAGAAGCAGTTGGAAATGTTAGAGAAACACGGGGTAAAGGTGGCCATACACTACTGAGATGTATCACAGCAGTGTATGGCCAGCTGATCCCCCGCAAGCCGCCCGGGTCCTTTCACATGTGATGTATCTCATGTGACCCCTGTTCACCACCTCTGTGAGGGGGGTCCGAGGTCAGCGGTCTCAGGTACAATGTGCACAGGATCAATGGCATACGATTTGGGCCGATTTCTCGCCCCGATCTGTCAGGAACAGGTGAAATATGCCCAAACACTGTGTAATGTATGGGGGTCTTAATAATAATAACACTTTCTCTTTTTTTGAATTATGACACTGTGAAAATTTTACTTGTGACACGCGAGACGATGACTGATTGTTCCCTGGATGTATATTCTTCTAAAGTAAGAGACTTTTTTTTTTTAAGAGGAATGGTTGGCAGCACACTATATTTATTTATCATCTTCTTTAGCAGAGGCAGTTAAAACCTTGCATGTTAGCAAAACAAAAAAACACTGCTTTTTTTTGAGGGGGTGGGGGGCCCAAAACATATTTTTGCACCTGGGCCCACAACTCACTTGTTCCGTCACTGCACACAGTTTTTCCATTTCCAGATTTTGTGACCAAATGACTGAATCACAAATTACATCATCCAGTACCAGATTTTTATTCCATCCAACCAACTAGTTGGATGGTTGAATGAAAAGTTGGTCTGATGTATGGCATGCATAACAGTTTCAGGTTTAAAACGGAGTTGCGTACATATCTAGCCTCACTTTCCCCCTCTCTACGGTTTTCTACTATCAACTTTAATGTCATGTTACTTAAATTACAGCAGATGCTGGATGTCCTGTGGGTTGAAAATCCTGTGCCATAATCTCATGTGATCAATCTGAGACAATCAGGATCAATTCTGGATGTTTCTCAGTACAGTGAGCATGCGCCTGCCAGTATATGAGAAAACACTCTCATTAACATTCATGAATATTTAATATCACCCAAGAAGGTTAGCTAACTTTATGCAGACATGCACAATGTTGTCTGCACAGCTGCAACACACAGAATGTTTATTATATGTCGCTGGAAGATATATATATTTAATGTGCATATGTCCTTGATTCTGTGTTTTACATTACTGTATATGTAGATTCAAATGAATTATGTCCTTTTATTCCTCAAAGTATCTTGTATGATTTATCTGTTTTATTTTCAGAAACCAATGACTGCTTTCATTCAGATAAATACTTGCTAAGCAATAAACTTATATCTCAGTTTGTTTTAGTAAACAGTACAAAACTGCATGCATTTGCTGTACATTGGGGCCATTTTTCATTTATCTGAAGGCTATTTTAGACAGTGCTTCTTTTCACTACATCATGCTCCAAGCATCACAATTGAAATGAGAGCACCAAGATTGTAATAATAGATGAAATGTTTCATTCTGAGTTCAGAGGCAGAATAAACATATCTAGTTGGTACCTACACACTTGACGTATCTTTCTGCTGCACTGTCTTTGAACTTACTTATCACGGGCTAACAGAAAGTGGACTGCGTGCGGATAATACTATTTATTTGTCACATTCTGTAAAGGCTTTTAAAGTTCTGTGACCAAAATCCCCTGTGACCAAACCAGACTGTTGTTTGAAGGTGACAGCATGTTTTTCATTGACACAATATAAACAGCATCAAAATTGAAAAGCAACTGGATTGTAACAATCCCCCCTGAAGCTGTCAAAGTGGGGAATGTATTAGTTCTGAAACCTATTCCCTGGACTTTAAACAAACATATATAGCAGATACAAGCATAACCTACTGATGCATTTAAATCCTTTTAATGATAAAATGGCACCTGCCTACCTCCCAACATTTCAATCCAGCATCGTGGGACAGTGCATGTGCCAAATTTTTTGGGGCGTGGCCTGGTGGAAAGGGGCGTGGCCTGTACCTGTGGCAGTGCCGCGCGGCTATTTCCCATTTTCGCCACTGTGGGGGCATGCCCAGCAGCTCCGCATGGACGGGGGGGAGGGGGGAAGACAACGACTCCCAACTGCCCCCGCCATGGGGCACTGCTGGCCGCGGGAGGGACGTGGGATGTCCCAAAAAAACAGGACGTTCCCGCGATGAGCGGGACAGTTGGGAGGTATGCCCCTGTATAACCTAACCCTAATATACAAAATACCAGGTATATATTATACAGAATGGGTGCACTCAGTGGTGCAAGTAGACGTTTTCTTAGAGAAGTGTTTTATTTTTAGTGGGCGTGGTCACTTGTCATGAGGGACGGGTCATACAAAACTAGGGGAGTAACTATATGACGCAGGGGACGGATGTATCAAGCCAAGTGGGCATGATAGTAGGTCCTGTCCCAAGATCGGAAATCGGTTAATTGTGGAGGGTCATCAATCCCTGCCCCCTCAGAGAGAACATGGGATTCCCGACTTTATCTGCATATCCTGCATGCTTCCCTAGGAAGTGTCCACTCTTCGTGCAGGAGACTCCCCCGCTTTGGGATTACCCCAAAGAGGGAGAGTCTCCTACAGTATTTAGGAGGGTAGGTAAGTATGATACACCCTATGCACTAAGCCAGGGTTCCTCAAACTATTTTGCTCTGGGACCCCATTAGACAATAATAATTACTAAAGGACCCCAGCAAGTTACCAGAAGGTTACCATACACCTGTGGTCAGCAGATGGCAGATGCATGGCAGCATGCACTAAGCATAAAAAAAGGCAAATTATGTGATGGCGAATGGAGGTGCATCCAAAGCAGAATGTTTAGGTAGGAAAAAATAAGCTACAGTACCTGTTAGATATGTTTCACAATCTTAACAAATATGCAGCAATATCTTACATTCCATTCCAAATAAGGAAACCCAGTTTGACATAATCTATTACAATAATCACACAACATGCATGACACATTACAATTATTTGTTTTACTACAAGCAGGAAGCTGTTGATGAGAATGGCATTTATTTAAAAGTTTCACAGTCACAACAAATAGGCTTTCCTATATAGCCAAATGCACATTACACACTTAAACTTTAATTCAAGATTCATTAGGCTTTCATAACTATTGGCCATTTTCAGACACACAAGACTTACATACATATAAGACAAACACACCCCTTGATGGTGAACTGGTTATATAATTTCACGCAGTCAAGTTTCTTCTATTACCCGATTAATCGGTTAGTTGGATTAGTTTTTGTATAGCGACACAGTCCCCACTATATGTGCACATTGGTTAGTGGTATATTAGTTTGTAATCCAAGGAGGGCTAAAGACAGCTTACTATCACTTGTAGATTTCTCCGACCAGGTAATTTTCAGGTCTTATCCAAGATGTTCAAGTGGATTGCAGCTTGCCAGTGTCCCCCTGGTGTCTCCTCAACGCGTTTCTCCGCCTGGACAATCTATCAGCGGCTTCCTCAGGAAGCCGCTGATAGATTGTCCAGGCGGAGAAACGCGTTGAGGAGACACCAGGGGGACACTGGCAAGCTGCAATCCACTTGAACATCTTGGATAAGACCTTCCTCAGGAAGCCGCTGATAGATTGTCCAGGCGGAGAAACGCGTTGAGGAGACACCAGGGGGACACTGGCAAGCTGCAATCCACTTGAACATCTTGGATAAGACCTGAAAATTACCTGGTCGGAGAAATCTACAAGTGATAGTAAGCTGTCTTTAGCCCTCCTTGGATTACAAACTAATATACCACTAACCAATGTGCACATATAGTGGGGACTGTGTCGCTATACAAAAACTAATCCAACTAACCGATTAATCGGGTAATAGAAGAAACTTGACTGCGTGAAATTATATAACCAGTTCACCATCAAGGGGTGTGTTTGTCTTATATGTATGTAAGTCTTGTGTGTCTGAAAATGGCCAATTGTTATATTTGAAATACCTTTTATATATATTTTTTAATAAATTTATATTGTTATATTCAGTACAGCGCTTGTCCACTCTTTTTCTTTTCTGCATTATTGTTCCACAAAGGGGTTTGGTAATCCCCCTTATGGCCCAGCAGCAGTACTGAATATTAAATCAGCACCTAATATCAAATTGTATGGTTTGGCTTTCATAACTGTGTGTGACAATGCTTACACCCCCGGTGTTCAGCCTATACTGACATTTAATAAAACATAGAGAGGAAACTCCTGGCCTTGCCAAGCATACAAGCCCCTAATTCAGCTGGTCACTTGTACATGTGTTTTTCATCTGAAATGGGGGGCTGTCCTGAACAATATCACTAACACATACACTCAGAGAACCAAAAGATATATTGGATCCTGAATTAATAAAGTTAGAAATAATTACTTTTTCAAGAAAAAAATGAAGATAATAAATCCAGTTAAAAACATACTTTTTTTCAATATAAAAATGATTTTCATTGATTTTTTGCAGCAGGATTTAAATACTGTGGCAAGGATGTGCAGCACTCCGGCCGAATTCAAACAATAAAATGTAATAAAGTGTTCAACGTTTCAACACAAAAGTATTATTATCAGGCTAACCAGTGTATAAGTGATCTTACCATAAATAGAAACAAGTACCACGCGAAGTCAAGTAATGTTATCTGATCGGCATATGATTGTAGCACCGTTACTCAGTCACCATGGTAATGCATCTAAACAACACCAGCACCATATATACATAATAAATGAATCTAAATGCCTAATACATAAGGAGACATTAATATAAGGACATAATATAAAACAATAATAAAAGGGATACGTGATCAAATACTGTATATGAACATACGGAATAAAGCACTCGCCAGTTTATCAAAGAAGAATCGATTTGATAAAATCAAAAGAGATTTTTTATTTCCAACAGTGTCATCAGAGTATAATTAAAGTATCACATCGCTCCGACGTTTCGGTCCTTGAACAGTGGACCTGTATCACCTTCACTATGTTGGTCTGCACACTATCAAAGGTCCACCTTTGATAAAGCTGCACCTTTCCAAGCAGCGAAATGTGTTAGTGGTTATCCTGGACCAGAATAGCTGACTCTCACTTGATTTCAACCATCTGGACCTCTCAGTGCTCCTGGTTGCCCACTTTCCTCACGCAGAGGACACTTCATCAATTACTCCTACAACTGCTGGTTACCATTTCTGCCACCATGTTGGTTCACACTACATGCAGGAATCAAGGTTGGACATCCCCCTCTTGAATTACTGACCATTTGGTCTTACAAACCTAACCAACCCTGAGGACACCTGCTCCACACCATCCCTGTGATTGGAGCCTCTAGCGACGCAAGAAACCCGTGGCTCATTCAACATCTAGCCCCATAACATCATTGGGTTTTCGCCATTGTAGCCCTATTGTCATATCCATCTAAGGACATCTCTGCAACTCTGCATTCGGAATTGGACAAATCATAACCATCAGTGGTAACTATCAGCCCAGTGGGCACATTAACCTCACTAACCAGTTGCTAAAACAAACTTTTTATTGGTCCCTGTCTTTCAGCCTCCGGTCCAGATTTATTAATATATTATATAATCACCATTTTTAATCCATTGTTGTGTTATTTATGTCATGTTTTTTAATTGTTATTAAATATTGTATGATCTTTCATCAAACCAGCGCCACTTAATGTTTCTTCTTTTTTACTGTACTCACTGATTTGGGCGGAACACATTAATGAAAACCTCAACCGTAGAGTAGGTAGTGTAGATATAAGCAACCCTAGCTTATTATGGTAGGTAATACAATATAAAAACATCTCTCTATATTAATACAATTTAAAATTGTGCATGAAGCCATCTGCCGTATCAAACTGCCATTGCGTTATAAATCATTTAGTAGTTCAAGAGATGTACTAAAATTAGCTAATCTCTAATAAGTGTAAGCTTTGCCCTGTCAGGGCCTGACCCCATGTGGCAGTAATTTATGATGAATCTTCATGTAGTGTACAACATCTGTTTTACATACAGCAAATGCTAATCTGGTTTAGATAGTGTTCTTGTATTAAACACCAGGTGTAACACTTTCCAGGACTACAAACTGACTTAAATTATGGTGTGATTTGAGTATAACTATCGGGACACACTTCAAGTTTTTTTTTTTTACTTTTTCTGGCTAGCAAAGGCCACTTCATCCATCTGCCCTATGTTTGACTCCACTGTGGTACCCATTATAAGAAACAATAGTAAAATCTCCTTTGAAACTTTATTCACTCTGGCTGAAAAAAAGAGCCAGTGAAATTCTTTGTAACCACGCTTTAATCTTGCTGGAATGCAACAAATTATTTCCATATGTGCTCCCCAAAACCAGTCAATCACAGCTATTTATACTGACATTATACAATCCAAACAATCTGAGCTCAAATGCTTTGTCTTTCTTATAATATAGCTTTAAATGTCAGTATTGTTGAATTTGCAGAGGTGTTGAGACGGTCATGCCGGATTTGGCGAAACAGGGGTCTTATCTGATGATAAACTGGTGTATTTATTTTTAATACTGTGTATAATACATTATTAAAAATAAAGTCAAACGAGTCTCAAAGCTCATGGTGATGAGACATTTCCAACAGACACCATTTCATTGCAATAATCTGCTGTGATACAAGACATCATCACATAAATTACATCTGTACAGAATTCAGCTGGTTAGAAGTTGTTTATTTAGGTAATTTATAACGTTTCCAAAATGTGGGCCTGCAATATACAGTATATAAAATGCAGGATATGTGATGATCCAGGTTATCCAGAGATTTACACAAAGCTCCAATGTTTTATACATGGGCAGATCTGGGTCTGTGATACCGCTTGCAGCTCTACAAAAAATGCAGCATAAGTGCTATGCGGCTGAACTGGATGCGGTTAGCATCCTGGCAATCAGAATGCCAGCTTCAGTATACCAACGTCACCATCCTGACTGCCACAGGAACACCGGCACTGGAACTTTGAAGGACATCACGATGCTGATGTCGGAAATCTTCAGCTGGCATCCCGGATGTAAGTATACTATGGCGGGTTAGGTTCAGGCCAAGCAAGGGTGGGGGTTAGGTTTAGGCACTGGGAAGGGACATATGGATAGACTACAGGGGGAGAGGTTAGGGTTAGGTTGTGGAGCAGGGGGTTAAGTTTAGGTGGCAGGGCATGGGGGTTAGGATTAGGCACTAGTGGCAATGGTTAAGGTCAGGCTGTACAAGGGGAAGAGCTAGGCTGCAAGCAGGGAGACATGGTTTGGGGGAGAGGGTTATGAAACTTATGGAGCTCCTGTTGGAATTCTCTGTATCAGGATGCCAGGGTCAGTCTTTTGACCACTGGCATCTCCACCGCCAGGATATCAATTGTATCCCAGCTGGACCTTGGGGACAGCATTTCAGATAATGGGGGCTTGTGAACCCTATTTTATTGGTGTGCTGATGCCAATTGCTACATCCTTGGGTGCAGTTTCACTGGCTCCACTGGCGTAATTCCATCGGACATCCTGAGTAACCTCAGGGTTACTTCAATTTTCAATGTTCACGCAAATAAGCCAATTATGCATCTTTGGAAGCAGCAGCAGATTACAGGAGCCGGCACTGAGCCTCTTACAGCAAAATACGCTTTCTGCAGTGTTTTATAGAATTTTGTAGGCTACAGTACATGCTAAAGTGGCAATTATTTTCTCTGCACAGAAAAAAAATATAACCCACCCAAATCTAAAGAGCAATACAGATATGTCCCATTACAACTTTGCTGCATGTATAGTAGCAGCATGCGTCACAAAATACATGTTTTTGCCCGGTTGCCCATGTTTGAGTTCTAGTGGTTCACTGTACACAAACTTTTATTTAAATATTTTATTTTTAAGTTACCATCAGGCTATGTGTATAAGGTTTAACAACATCAAACATAAATGCATTCTGTGTTTAGACCTGTGTCCCATTCCATCATTACAGTATGCAAAAATAACAAAATATGTAAAAATCGAATATCAAAATACTTTTGATCCCAAGTATTTTTGATATGGTAGACTCAACCTTTATTAGTAACTATTTATATACATATTTTTTTTATAATAATAATTAATAATAATAATATAAATGATGATGATGATGATTGATTATTATTATTATTGTATTAAACCTTTGTACACATTGTTGGTTCCCAATCTGGGTGTCTTGGGGCACTTGCTTGGCCTGGGGGTCTAGAACCAATTAAAAAATGTATGGTGAATGTTTTTTTTTTGTAATAGGCAAAACCAGTGCTTGTGACAAACAGAGGTGAACACTGTCGACCACCACAATTCTGAACGTAAGGAAGATAAATTACCACAACTTCATTTTATATGTTTTCCAAATTTATCAAAAATAAACTTTTGAACTATGGGTAATGTGAAAAGAATTCTGATACTCTAGAGTGCAGAGATTCAAAAATACTTGGGAACCACATGATGATCTACTTTGAAATGGCTCCAAGTTTGGGAACTACATGATGTTCTACTTTGATATGGCTCAGAGTTTGAGAACCACATGATGTTCTACTTTGATATGACTCTGACTTCATTCTAGCTATATGAAAAAGGGCTACTTGTTTCCTAGCAAGGCGTCCGTCATTACAGGTCGTGTACCTTAAGTTAAGGTACACGACCAACGCGATGGACCCGATTTCCTTTGAAATCAGGTCCATTTTGCCTGCAAAGTCAAAATCGCATTGATCACGTCGGTCGCGTGCATTAACATGGCACACGACACGACCGACGCGATCAACGCGATTTTGCCATAGGGTTCAATGTTAAATTATTTTTACTGTTGTAATCGCGTTGATCGTGTCGGTCGTGTGCCAAGATGCGATGGACGCGATTAACCATATTTTACATAGGAAACAATGGGAAATGGGCCGATATGGCCCATTTGTAATTGTTTATGCCCCCGTCATGGGTATTAATTAATGCTCCCCCCATTGTGGACGCCACCCCACTATTGATGCCAACCCAAAGCGCGGCGAGCGTAGTGAGCCCGCGAGGGGCGGCGGTACGTGTCCTCCGACCTTTTCATACCCCCACTATCCACGTCGGCGTGGAGTTGATAATATATTAGTGTGGAGAGCGCAGCGAGCCACCGAGCCCGAAGCGTGGCAAGCAGACGCTTATACCTGTGAAGATATGCGCGTCCGCTCGCCACGCTTCGGGCTCGGTGGCTCGCTGCGCTCGCCACACTAATCTATTCTCAACTCCACGCCGACATGGGTAGTGGGGGTATGAAAAGGTCGGAGGACGCGTACCGCCACCCCTCGCGGGCTCGCTACGCTTCGGGTTGGCGTCAATCGTGGGGTGCCGTTCACAATGGGGGCATTTGACCCATCAGGGGGGTTCAAATTGGGATCTGGGGACAGTTTTACATTGAATCCAATGTAAAATAGGGTCCCAGGGACCATTTCCTAGAGGAGCCTGAAGAAGAGACCTAAGAGTCTCGAAACATGTTGTTCCTGACCTAGTGCTTTGGATACCAGAAATATCAGGTGAGTGTAAGACCAGAAGTCCGCACAGACACCAGGTCCGGACCCTTGGAAATCTGAGCGTAGACTCTGGAATTGACACCTCCTGTGTTCTGGCTTTTTATCTTACAACGTTTTAAGCTGTTATTGTTGAAATAAAAGAATTTTTCCCATCAATTGTTGGAGAAAGATACCTTTATACGTTTTGGACCATCAATCCCATCGTGAGTACGGGTACGCCCCCTTTACCCTCTGAAAAAGAAACCTTTATAAGTGTATCACATATCTTTCTGAGTGAGTCTGGGTACGCAGACCATCTGTGAAAATACATAGATCAGAAAGTGTTTTGGGAAATTTATTCAATTATTGATGCAGATTCACCCATTGTTATTCCTTTATATCCTTCCATATATGAACACTCGGTGGATCCAAGGGAACATATCTAAAGAGGAGAAGAGGATATCTGAACATCATCTCTAAGGGGAGTATATTACCATCCCCCCTTATTTACATATTTGAAATCCGTAAGGGAAGCGCCCATTTCTGATTTAAAAACCATTTTTTCTATGGGACGTATATGTGCCCAGAAGAGAGTCAATAAACTAAATAATAATATTCCTTGGACTGGGTAACAGAAACTGGAATTGCCTTCTTGGCAAATAAATAATAAATAATACCTGTTTATCAGGCAGGGTACTGTGACAAGATGGTGGCAGATCAGCGGAGACTTTGGGAGCTGAATAGCGGCTGGTTAACTGGAAACGACTGATTGCCACGGTCACTGGGAGCCGATCAGCAGATAAGTAGCCGTCTGCGGCAGGAAAGCTGGTTGTAACCTAGTCAGGGCTCACGGTAATGGATGTCCAGATCCGAAAGAGAGTGATGTGACAGCAGCCAATGAGTGGTTGGTGAGCTGAGAAGCATCCAGTGAGCAGTCGGGAAGCCGAGCAGGATCTAACTAGTGGGTTTGGCTAGGAAGCCAAACAGCTGCAGATTAGCACCTAAGAAGCAGCTGGGAAGCTAGGCAGGATCAGATCAGCAAATGCGGACAGAAAGCAGAACCAGGTTAGTGGATGCGGCTTAGGTGTTGGACAGTGTCAGATGATGGATAACAGCTGGAAACTAACAAAGGAACCAGGGACTAGATAAATAGGAGCATAAGGTAACAGTCATCTAGATTCGACATTGCTGAAAAGCAATGTCTGGTCTTGAATGCAGGATATTTATCTCTCCTGCCTTGCAAGGATTGATGGCAGGAATTAGGGTGATTAGCAATCCAAGGTATGGATTCAGATGATCTCAGGCTAGACTTGACAAGTAAATGACTAGGAACAGGGCACTGAAGGGTTACAGAAGATCTGTACTGCAGGCTGGATTCACTCAGGTGTTTAGTCAGTCAGCAATGCTCAGAACTACACTGACTGAGTGGCAGCATGGATGCATTTGAATTTAGCAGAGACTGAGGATCTCAAGTCAGGTAAGCTGTAATAAACAGATTCATGACAGATGGGCAACTTCAGTCGAATTTGGGTGTACGAATGAGTACACCGTCCATAGAATTTGGCTATATGTGGCCATGAGTTCTATGGTCGTCAGCTCATTTATTAACATTTGGCTAGGAATTTAGCAGAAAATACTAATGGAAAATACTCCACATTTTCCATGCATATTTAGCTGTAGCCTGCAAGAATCAGTGAGATCCGTGGATGCTTCTCTGTGTAAAAAATAGAAGATTTTATATAGTAAAAAAACTGTGTGGGGTCCTCCCCCATGAGCATAACCATTCCTTGGCCTTACCGTGTCCGTGAGAGACTGAGGACCCCCCAATAAAGGTGTCCCCCTTCAGGGCACCTCCTGCCCGGGCTGAAGCCTAAGGCTGTCCCCTGTGCCTGGCTGATGGTGTAAAAATAATGGTGATATTTGACTTTGTTGTAGAACTACAAGACCAAGGAAGCTTCCCCTACATGCAGGGACTTGGAGAACAACAAGTCCCTGCATGTGGGGCACTAATGGGTCCCTTGTACTTTTAGTCCCACTACAGAACCAATGCCTAAATAAGAGACCCAAACACATAGTAAAGTATAACTTTACATACTTCACTCATACATACTTACCTATCTTGATCCCGTTGGTTTGGTCCACTTGTCCATTAGGAACCAAAAAGGTACCTGTGGGAACAGAAAATTATAATTATCATCCATCTATTGTAGATCGGTCCTCTTCTGTCCAGGCAGGCATCCACAGGGTTAAAAAAAAATAAAAAAACAGTAAAATATGAATTGAGGGAAGCCCATGTGTACACATGGGCTTCCTTAACCTGAATGCCGGGTTTCCCCGTGACTTCTGTAACAGCAGGACTCGGCAGCCAATCAGAGAGCACAACATCAGAAGCACTCCCCTAATTGGCTGAGGTCTGCTAACTTGTCTGCCAAGAGGAGCTCTCTTAGGGACTCCCCTAGGGACCTGGCTTGGGCTGACCAGCCACAGAGGCAATGCTTTGGCCATGGAACCTAATATAATAAGTGTCCCCCAGCTTTACCGTGATGGCTGTTTGAGCTTAGTGCTGGTTTCCAAAAAATGGGGCACCCCTACTTCTTTTGTCCCAAGTATTTTGAGAACCAGGGCAAGGCCAAGAGCCCAGTGCTGGTTATAGAAATACAGGAGGACCCCAGGTCTTTTCCCCCCTGTATTTCAGCAACCAACACCAGTCTAAAGAGCCAGGTGCTGGGGGTGGACCTCATGCAGTTTTTTATTAATTATTTTACTTATTTTTTACACAGATAAGCCTGTACAGATTTGATTGATCAGTGCAGAGTTCATACTCGCTCGTATTTGGCTGCCAGGGAAACTCGGCAGCCAAATCTGAATCACTTCATCATCGGAAAATACAAATCTTGAGAATACAGCAGATTAGTAAATTAGCCGTATCCTCAGTTCGTATTTTCGGCCTGATTACGGACGATCCCAGTTGTACCCGTTTGTACATGGAATGGCCGTAATCAGGGATCTTAGTAAATTTCTCCCCAAGTCTCTTAATTCTGTGCCTGCATAGCAATTATTGATGACTGTTCATACCTTTGCTGTACAGCATACTGATCCGGCTTCTCACAGATTTCCAAGCCGCTGACATTATTACAGGTCGCAGGGAAACCTGACTGAATCATGCCAGATTTCCCTTCAAGCACCAAACATGGGCGCACCTGATTCACCACAGCCATTTCTGCAATACCAGCTTCTGTTACCTGTCCACTGCAGCCAATCAGCTCCCAGTGGCTACTAGAATTATGCTATGAAAACAACCCCAACTGGCCAGTGTAATGATGTGATCAGCATACTGTAGCTAAATCTTGCTTTCCAGCTCCTGCGGGAATCTATCTGCTTCACAGTCGCCAGGGCAAGTTGCCACCCTGCTGCAAAGCCTGGCTTCAACCAGTTATTACGGGATCGCAATCATTCAGTTCCAGCTGATTCCTAGCACTACCATTGTCTAACTGCTTCCAGCATTCAAGCTCATCTCCTGTTTACCAGTCACCTCAGAGAGTCATTAACGATACCAGTCACCAAAGTCAGCAACTATCATCGGTGAACTCCTGCCTGTGCCTGAGTTAGCAGTACTTCTCCAAAGCTGTCTACTCTTCTGCTGTGAACAGTATTGCTTTCTCCCTCTCCAGTGATACCATCGATGGTCAATATCAGTCAGACCTTGTAACCACTTTCCTCCAGTTCCAGTCTGGTCACAGTTCCTTTGGTTCCAGACAATTCCAGTAATCCCCAGGTTCCAGTCCAGCAACATTCTCCTCCAGTTCCAGTGTGGCCACAGTCTACATTGGTTCCAGACGATTCCAGTATTCCCCAGTTTCAGCCCAGCCATAGTCACCGTTGGTTCTAGATGATTCCAGTATTCTCTGATTCCAGTCCAGCCACAATCTCCAGATGAGTCTGATATTCTCTGGTTCAAGTCTGGATGCAGTCTTCTTCTATTCCAGCCGATTCCTAAATCTCCTCCAGTCCCAGCCTGGTCACTGCTTTTTCAGTTTCAGCCGAATGCTAGGAGTTCCCATGGGTATGCAGGCGGTTCGATGCCTGCCAGGGGTGGGCAGCTGACATCACAGGACATCAGCCGCCCGCCCCATTTTGTCCAGGCGCAGGCAAATAAAAGTCAGTTTTCACTTAATTCTATTTGCAGAGGCAGGAGGAATCATTCGATGGTCGACTACCATCAAATGATTTCTCGCACGGCGAAGGCATGCGAGGGGATGTGTCTGTTACACCTCCCAGTGCATGGTACCAAGGGGAATCAGCGGCAGGGGGTGGGTAATCAGCAGGGCAGCGTCTCAGGTGCTCGATATGCTGCAATGTTCACAGGTTAACGAGCAAACCTGAATCAGGCCCTTAATTAGAACTTCAGCTATTTTGATTTAAACACCTGTGCTGAAGCCTGGATATCACTAAAATGCTCACTGTTAATGTGCCTTTAAGGGCCGTGGTTGGGAATGCCAGCACTAATGTTTTGACACCCTTTATTCTCCACTCCAATTCAGCTGTGTTACAAAATGGAGGACTTCTTCTTGCACACATTTGGAACATGCAGATGAAATAAAGGGTCAGTGAAAATATTATGTACAGTACACCACCTATAATATGTTAAACATCTTGCACTCGGGTCCCTGTTCAAGCATACACTAATGGCAATGCACACAGAGGGATGGTTGTCGCCATAAGCAGGATCCCTAGGTTTAGGGAAAGATTAGAGTTTGAAAAAGCAGGCATACTCCACACAACATTGTAGCTAATGAATGCAGACAATATGTTCAGAATATATTTTGCATTCTAAATCACCAGTGCCCCTAGGATGCCATATGTTGAATACTGGAGATAATGCAGGCCCTTTTGTAGTGAGCCTAAGAGTGCTGATATGTGCCCAGTTGTGCTGATGTGAGCCCAGGAGGGCAGATGTGAGCCTAAGGGGTCTATTTATGACCCATTACATTTTGTCACTGGAAAAAATAATTTCTTATTGCAGCTAAAGGAATACAATTTTGTTAGAATTTGTCATTAAACTGCTGTGACAGTGGCTCAATAAGAGAGTCTATCAACATCATGTTATTTAAAGATTTTAAAACAGAATATTCATTTACCAAACCATTCAACAATCAAAACAAAATATAATCGTATGTAGACAGTGTTTTTTTAGGGATCCATAACCATATAAAGATATATATATATATATATATATATATATATATATATATAGATAGATATATAACCAGGAGGTGCGGCAGAGAGTTCAACGTTTCAATCATATATATATATATATATATATATATATATATATATATATATATAATAAATCTCTGAAGTCACTCTAAGGTTTTTTAAGCTGCACGGCGGCAGCAATCAAAATGAAGCAAAAGACACAAGTATAGTGCAAATCGACGTTTCGGGCTGGTAGCCCTTTATCAAGACATAACAAGTGAAGCAAAAGGTACTTACATATATAGCAGTCAAACAGTCAAATCACTCTGTGTCACCACCACCCGTGCTGGCCCCCGGCGGGGAGTTGATGACGTCACTGGCGCCCCTGCACCAACGTTACCTACATCACCTGGGGGCGTGTGTCAATCACCGTGTCCTAGGTTACCAAAAATGATACGTAAATAGTAGAAGGGTATGTGAAGTACAACCACTGTGAATCAACACCATCTATAAGTGTGTAATGTGTTGGAAAGGGCATGACCACGGGGTGAACAGTGGGAAACGGAGGGTGGTAGATGCGTGTTATCGAGCGGGTCAGTGGGTGTCAGCGATGTATGGAGTATGTTGCGAACCATGCTGTGTAGTACAGCAAGTTACTGCTGACAGCGGCGCTAAGCCGTAGTAAGTGTGCCGCTGGTCAGGGTGCTGAAAGAATGTGTTAAACTGTCTGGCGTCCCGGTCTCTGTGCGAATGATGATGTTGAAGTGTAGGTGTCTGTGTGTGTTGGCTACTGAGCGTGAGGGTGGTAGTGTGTGGCAGGCAACCTCTTGAGATGGTGCCTGCATGTGAGTGTGCTATCGTCTGAGATGTGCGTCTATCTAACGAGTGTGTCTGTGTAGTGAATGGTGCCTTGCGGGGGTGTGATTCGATCGCGGTGTGTGAATTATTATGTAACAGTGCGGCTGGTCAGCCAGATAGAATGATCTGGGCCCAGTGTTATTCCTGCCCTTTTTAGAGGTGTGTAACAGTGAAAGGTTCAGTAAGTAAGTTTATATATTTATATATATATATATATATATATATATATATATATATATATATGGTTCACATTGATAGCTTAATATTAAAGTAAAACATTTATCCATTTGTGACCAATTTATTGATACATTCTTAAAATGAGTCACATTTGCTTTGCACTGGCAATGATATTGATAAAATGACAACTAGTGTTAATTCAACCTACCACTAGGAAGATGGAAAGATGCTGTAATCACACACAGCAGGGCCAAAACTAGGAATTCTGGCGCCCAGGGCAAACAAGTAATCTGGTGGACCCCCCCCACACACACACACAAAATAATAATAACTGTGTTGTACCAAATGCAGGCAGAGTACCTAAGCAGGGGCTGGCAGCAGCAGAAGGGTCCTCGGCAGCAGCAGCAGCGGCCTGGTCCCATGTCTTTCGTCCTGTTTCTCATGCCAGGGTAGTCACTAGATTGTGACGTGATGCTGCTCCAGCCACTCTCCCTGCTCTCTCTCCCAGAAAAGCCCCTGCTGATACACAGGAGACGGAGCGGAGGTAAAGTGGGAGAAAGGGAGCGGCGGAGATGAGGGTAGATGAAAGAGTGGAGGAGCAAATGAGCGGCATTCCTGACCCCCTAACCGACCCCCCTAGTTACGGCCCTGCACACTGTGTATACAGGTACACCACCGATTTTCCGGCAACCTTTGGTCCGGAACCTCTTTTAATCCGGACAATTTTGATTTGTCCGGATTAAAGAAGTTTAGGGACCTCTTTTAATCCGGAAAAAGCAAAATTGGATTAAAAGAGGTTGATGAACTCTTTTAATCTGGAACAAGTGCAAGTGTCAGTGAGTACAGCTTCCGCATACACTGCAGGTGACACAGGAAGCATCATGGCGTCTGAGGTCAAAGCAAGTACCGCACATCGGTGGAACACACAGCATGAGCAAGTGCCACTGGGTACAGCTTCCAAGGATCCCGCAGGTGACACAGCAGGCAGCAGTGGGGCTGATATGGCGTCCAACGTCCCAGCAAGTACCGCACATGGGCGGAAGACACAGCATAAACAAGTGCCACTGGATAAAGCTTCCAAGGACACTGCAGTTGACACAGCAGGCAGCAGTGGGGCTGATATGGCATCCAAGGTCCCAGCAAGACTTTCATTCATACTGCACTTACTGTTAATGTAAATGTTAATGTAAATGTACCTGATACCTTTTTTGCTTATACAGCACGTACTACACTAATAAACAGTTTTGCATACACTACTGTGTTTATTCATTCATTAATATTATGCTGTGGCATATATTTGACTGTTTATTGCTTTAGAAATGTACTGAAGGTGCAAAATTAGTAAAAACTAGAAACCTTCGATAATCCGGCAAAATCGATAATCCGGCATGGCACTGGAACCGATGATGCCGGAAAATCGGTGGTGTACCTGTATTGTATATCAGAGAATCAGCTGAATGTAGATGCTGGTAAATATGGAATAGATTGCTGGTATATCAGGATTTGCTCTGGGACTCTTGTGGCACCTCTACTAATGAATAATGAAGAGGTTTAAAGACTAATTAAGCTATTTGAAAACTTCAATTACTCACCTACTTAAGGGGTTATCTTCATCCTCCTGATATTGACAGGCTAGTCTTCTGCCACAGCGGTGTGTAAGTATGTGTGAGACCCATGAGGGGTATGTGTTTGTGTGTGTGTGAGCCCCCCCCCCCCCCATATGTGTGTTCAGGGGCAGCAGCAGGGGAAATCAAATCTCCCAGCAGCCATCCCCCTCCCAGCATCCTCCTCCACAGTGGACAGATGAAGGGGGTGACTGGGAGTCACAGAGACCACCAGATCGGCTGGAAAACACAGGATGGTATCCACCTTTTTTTTGTCATCGGGGGAAATTTTGGCTGCAAAAATAATGCAACCACTTTAAAAAAAATTGTATACTGCAAATACAAGGGGCGTGCACACACAAGTAGAAATACAAAACAGTGTATGAGTTTTTTGTGGCCAAACCGTGCACCCAAATGGGTACACCCCTAGTATAGAAACCATTATCATTAACTTATTAGGCTTCAATTTTTATATATTATCAACCGCCGGGTTAAAATTGATATTACCAATACTGAAATCTATTACTTTTTTTAATCCTGACAGGGTACAGGGTGCATGGTGGTTGGAGCCTACATTCCCACAACACATTTGTTCCAACTAAAGAGACTTTGGTTATTTATGAACAGTTATTTAAATATCATCAGCAAATACAGTTGTTTGAACAGCTGGGACGTACTCCTGGATTTAATTTATTATTGGGACAACAAGTAATGGTAAGATGGACCCAGGGGAGTCTGTCCTTTAGCACCTTGGTCAATAAGTGTCCAATCTATTCACACACTTGTGGTCAAATCATTGAAGGCATGATTGAAACCAGTTAGATGATTACTGTGATCAATGTAAATTGAAACATTCTCAGCATCACTGTAATTTTCCCCTACACTCTGTGATAATGGCACAAATTGCAGTTTTATTAAGCGGTTTGTTTGCATTGTTCAAAAATGACATAAAAAGACACTCGGCGCAAACTGTGGCTTACTTGTGCCTGTGCCACATGGCGTATTATGGCTAGGTGTATGAGGACACATCTCTAAGCACCCAGGCTTAAGGGACTGATTCTGGTTCACTCGTAATATAGCAAGTTTGGCCCCATCCCCATGTTTTGGGGACTGCGCATGCTCTATTTTTATTTTAAAAAATATATAGTATATATATATATATTTCCCTACCTCAAGGATGTACGTTATTAGGCCTGAAATAATTAGGTCCACGTGATAACTAGAATGGGCATAGCAGAGGGGAAGATGTATGGAGCAGTGATAGTGCTTTAGGCCCTTCTATCAGCTCCAAACTGTTAAGTGTATGAAGGGTTTCTGAAGGGACAGTTAGGAGCTGATAGGATTGTCACTTTATGACTTCTCCCCCCCCCATCACTGCGTCATACATCTTCCTCCCTCTTGTGTTCTCTTTGCACTTATATTTTTTGCACTAATAAATGTTTACCAAGCCATTTTGTACCTGTATGTCAAGTTTTGAAAACATGCACGAAAGTTTTTTTGACATGTTTTATAATTATACTTCAAGTATACAAAAAATGAATAAACACAAACTGTTCAACCAGCAATATTTCTCTGTGTCCCCTACTGCAACATTGATGTAAGGTTTTGAGTTATTGTGGCTCTTATCCGCTCTGCGGCAACGCTATGCACCCCCTCATAGCCTGCTGCATCATGTACGTTTCCCAACAACTCCTGGTCCAGCACCTTCCACTCAGGAAGAAAGTTTTCCTTTTGCAGCTCACATATATTGTGCAGAATGCAGCAAGCTGCGACAATATCTGGCATGATTTTTAAGTCCACATCATTCCTCTTCATGAGGCAACACCAGCGTCCTTTTAATCGGCCAAAAGCATTTTCAACTGCCATACGGCAGAACTTAGGGCATGGGTATATGCAATCTGTTGTGGCGACAGTTGAACATGCTGGGTGTAGCCCTTCATCAGCCAGTGCTGCAAGGGGTAGGCTGCATCACCAATGAGGTGGACCGGAATTTCCACACCATCAACAGTCACCGATTTCTGTAAAAAGAATTATATATATTCCTGGTTCAAAACATAAATATTGGTTTATGGGTGAACATAAAGTGTAGGGTACAAATTTCTTACCTCTCTAGGGAACAGACATCCACCTAGCTGGTCCTCCGCAATACTGTACAGATCTGAATTGGCTAGCACCCTCGCATCATGTGACCTACCGGGCCAACCTATGAACACATCTGTGAAACTAAAAAGAATGGTATATTACATATTGTTCCTCCAAAGAAAATGCCCACCCTTTCAAAAAAAATAGTAAACTATTGTTTACCAGTATTTATGGTCCACTACAGCTTGCAGGACAATAGAATGCCACCCCTTGCGGTTATAGTAGTCTGCGGGATTATCACGGGGGGCAATGATGGGAATGTGGGTACCATCGATTGCTCCACCACACTGAGGATATCCATGCCTCTTGAATCCCTTGACAGTGTCCTCTAGCCGCTGTCCTTGTGGCAAGGATATAAAGCGCTGGTATAGGGTTTTCAGCAATGCCCGTGTGACTTGGTATACAATCTTGCACACTGTGCCAATTCCTACACCAAATAGACAAGAGAGTGTTCTATACTCTCCAGGGGTAGCGTACCACCAAATAGCAATTGCTAACCTCCTGCTGGGCTCAATAGGCTTCCTGAACTTGGTGGTCTGCTTCGTGATGGCAGGGGACAGTAGTTCCAAAATATAGAAAAATGTAGCACGGGACATTCTGAAATGTGCCATCCACTGCTCATCCTGGAAACTTAGAAATGTCTGCATGAAAGCCTCCCCATGTCTGCGATCTCTCATCCACATTCTTCTGGTTGGTGCAGTGCTCATTTTCAGGATGGTGGAAACACTCTCTGATAACAGCACTATCCTCCTCCTCAAATAATGGCGACGAGCACTCTCCCTCTCCGCAAAGAATTGGGTCCTCCTCCTCCAGCGCAGCAGTAGGTAGCAGAGTGTTATAAGCTGCATCAAGCTGTCCATGGCAGAATAGTACAGCAAAATACTGCAAAATGTCTGCAAGTCCAGCATAGACACAGCGGTACTTGTGGAGTATCACGGCTCCCACGACCTGCATCGTATGCAGATCGTATGCTAAAAATCGCATCGCATCGCATACGATCAAATCGCATGCGATGCGATCGCACCCGATTTTGCACTGAAATGCATCAGAATACATTGAAATGTGTATTAAACTTGTGAAATGCCCCCAAATGCCATTTTTCATAGTGCACCACCCCCACTATCAACGTCAACCCGAGGCGTGGCGAGCGCAGCGAGCCCGCGAGGGGCGGCGGTACGCGTCCTACGACCTTTTCATACCCCCACTATCCACGTCGGCGTGGAGTTGAGAATAGAAAGTGTGGCGAGCGCAGCGAGCCGCCAAGCCCGAAGCGTGGCGAGCGCACGCGGATACCTTCACAGCTATATGCGTCCCCTTGCGGGCTTCACAGGTATCCGCTGCGCTCGCCACGCTTCGGGTTCGGTGGCTCGCTGCGCTCGCCACACTTTCTATTCTCAACTCCACGCTGACGTGGATAGTGGGGGTATGAAAAGGTCGTAGGACGCGTACCACCGCCACTCGCAGGCTCGCTGCGCTCGCCACGCTTCGGGTTGACGTTGATAGTGGGGGTGGTGCACTATGAAAAATGGCATTTGGGGGCATTTCACAAGTTTAATACACATTTCAATGCATTTTGATGCATTTCAGTGCAAAATCGGGTACCATCGCATCGCATCGGATGCCATCGTATGGCATCCGATGCGATCGCATACGATTTTTGAGCAAAAATGCTCAAAAATCTGTAAAAATCGTATCGCATCTTATGCCACTACATATGGCATGCGATGCCATACGATGGGAGCCGTGATACTCCACAAGTACTGACACAGCTACTCTCTCAGACTCCACTGCTGCAATGCTGTAAGAAGTCCCCACCCACCACCCCTCCCCTTTGTCCCCTTTGTGACTTCAAACTGGTTTGGACTGGAAAAAAGCTATGTCTTGTGGGCATTCTTGGGATTTTTCAAAGTTTACCCGGGTTTAGTGTAAAAGGCTCCGACACGGGTATAACACGGGTCTATGTGCAGTGTGAACAGTGTTTTTACCCGTGTCTTACACGGGTATGATCCGTGTTCAAAAACCCGTGTTTAACACGGGTTTCAGATGGAAAAGGGGTATCAGGGGCAGAAAGAGGTCCTAACAGCAAACATCTCAGTTTTAGATGTGATTATTCCTAAACATCAATCTCAGTTAAAAGAGGCTTGGCAGTCTCACTAACAGAGGATTTTTGGTGCTGAAATGTCAGGACCTCACAATAAGCACTAGTAATAGAGGTTTCCCATGTATCCAGGTTTGACAACATGTATAAATGTTAAATACAGTATAACTCCAGAATCCAATGCAAAATTTATTGAATTTCATCTAATGATTATTTACAGGAGGTGGGGTATTTATTAAAGCTCGGAGAGAGATTAGAGGGATAACATTTGTGAGAGATTAAGTACTACCCAAACAGTTTATACCTTACATTTTATAGGCTATGTCTGGAAAATCTATAGAAGCCTATTGGTTGGTACGTTATCTCTCAAAATCTTTACCTCCCTCCAAGCTGGACACTCTTTTAGTCTACTTTGAAAGAGATCATTCTATGGCAAAAATAACCTCTTGGTACACCTTGTTCAAAATCACCAAAAGTACTGACAAACTGGTTGAGTTTATATATTCTGTGCTGATAACTCTACAGCACAGATTACAGAATGCCTATTTTTCTCATGCATCTGCTCTATCTAAAAATAAGTTTGAATAGTCTTTAGTAATTTTATAGAACAAGTATAATTTAGGATAAAGGAAATTCTCTGTTAATCCTGCTTATATTCTAAAGGTGCATACACATTATGTGATAATCATTAACTACTGTATATGTACAATACTAATAACATAAACAATATAATCATGCATATCGGCTAATGTGTACGCACTATATAGTGGAAGGCACCTGGCCAGTTGGTGAAGTATCTGAGTCTCGGTATTTGGAGAAAAATACACTGCCGTTCATAATTTTGGGCTCACTTGGAAAATTGTCTTATTTTTTAAAGAAAAAGGCGTTTTTTTCAATGAAGATAACATTAAATAAATCGGAAATACACTCTATACATTGTTAATGTGGTAAATGACTATACTACTGTAGCTGCAAACGTCTGTTTTTTAAAGGAATATCTAAACAGATGTATAGAGGCCCATTTTCAGCAACCTTCACTCCAGTGTTCTAATAGTACATTGCTAATTGCGTTAGAAGACTAATGGATGATTTGAAAACCCTTGAAAAACCATTTTGCAATTTCTGAAAACGGGTTTGCTTGTTAGAGATGCTATAAAACTTGCCTTCCTTTGAAGTAGTTGAGTATCTGTAGCATCACATTTGTGGGTTCATTTATACTCTTAAAATGGCCAGAAAAAAGAGAACTTTCATGTGAAATTCAACAATCAATTCTTATTCTTCAAAATGAAGGCTATTCCATGCGAGACATTGCTAAGAAATGTAACATTTCCTACAACAGTGTGTACTACTTCCTTCAGAGAACAGCACAAACAGGCTCTAACCAAAGTAGAAAGAGAAGTGGAAGTCACCAGTGCACAACTGATCAAGAAGAAAAGTACATTATAGAATCTAGTTTCAGAAATAGAGGTCTCACAGACCCTCAACTGGCAGCTTTATTAAATGGTACTCACAAAACGCCAATGTCAAAGTCTACAGTGAAGAGGAGACTCAGGGATTCTGGCCTTCTAAATAGAGTGACAAAGAAAAAGCCATATCTGAGACTGACCAATAAAAAGAAAAGATTAATATGGGCAAAAAAACACAGACATAAAAGAGAAAGATTGGAAAAAAGTGTTATGGACAGACAAATGGAAGTTTGAGGTGTCTGGATCACACAGAAAAACATTTGTGAGATGCAGAACAAGTGAAAAGATGCTGGAAGAGTGTCTGATGCCATCTGTCAAGCATGGTGGAGGTAATTTGATGGTCTGGGGCTGTTTTGGTGTTGGTAAAGTGGGAGATTTGTCCAAGGTAAAAGGGAAGAAATCACTCCATTTTGCAATGCCATGCCATACCCTGTTAACAGCACTTGATTGGAGACAATTTCCTCTTCCAATAGGACAATGACCCAGAATACACCTCCAAATTATGCAAGAACTATTTAGGGAAGAAGCGGGCAGCTGGTATTCTGTCTGTAAATGGAGTGACCAGCGCAGTCACCAGATCTCAACCGCATTGAGCTGTTGTGGGAGCAGCTTGACTTTATCGTTCGCAAGAAGTGCCCATCAAGCCAATACAACATGTGGGAGGTGATTCAAAAAGAGTGGGGAGAATTTCTTGAGATTACCTCGACAAATTGGCAAAGGTCTCCAATGCTGTAAATGCTGCAAAGGGAGCATTTTTTGACGAAAGCAAATTTGAAGGGACAAAATTATTATTTCATATAAAAGCATTATTCCTAACCTTGCCAATGTCTTGACTATAGCCCTTATTCTGGTTCACTTGCAAAGGCAAATTCCTTCTCAAATGGACAAACCATGTACACTGCAGGCATAGGCGTGCGCACAGGGGGTGCCAGGGGTGCACAGGCACCTCCTAATGATGGGCACCCCCCTCACAATTGCAGCCAGAGCCGACATCGGGGAGCAAGCTCGGGCCGGCTGCAGTGTGTGACAGACGTGGCCGAGGCTGCTGCAGCAGGATACTACAGTACTATCTGTATCTAGTGACGCCCCTGGCTGCCTCTAGGGGGAGCTGACGTGCACAGCTTCGCTGCCTGGGTGAGGAGGGACGGAGGAGTGAGGACTTCCTGCCTGCTGATTGAAATTTGCTGCAGGTGTGCTCAACTTATCGGGACTCGGGAGGTGCTGTAACAGGGGTATTTGTATATTATCTGGGCAGTCTATGGCTTTGTTTTATGGGGGGGGGGGTGTATAAAAAGTTTTTTTTATATTTGTCTTTAATCATGCTGCCTGCTTTTTATTATGTCAAAAAGGTGTGTGTGTATGTATCAGCTTTTTGTATGTATACTGCATGTGTGTCTGCATAGAGGGGCTGTGTATACTGTATGTATGTTGTGTGGGTGTGTGGGAGGGGGCTCTGTGTATACTACAATACATCTGTGTGTGTGTATGTGTGTGCATGCTGTGCCTGTATGTATAATGTGTGTGTGTGTGTGTGCATGCATAGAGGGGGTGTATGTGTGTATATGTGTGAGCATACTGTAGGGGGCTGTGTATATGTATACTATGTGTGTGGGGGCTCTGTATGTATATACCTGTGTGTGCATAGGGGGCATGTGTGATGGGCATTACAGTGTGTGGCATTATGCTTAATAATAGGCAATGATGAACATGCCCAGTAAGCGGTGATGGACACGCCCCTCCAATGGTGCACCCCCTAAGAAAATGGGCTGCGCACGCCTATGACTGCAGGTGGGGCAGATGTAACATGTGCAGGGAGAATAAGATTTGGGTAGGTTTTAGTTCAAAGTGAGATCTATATTGCAGTGTAAAAATGAAGCAGACAGTATTATCCCTGCACAGAAACAAAATAACTCACCCAAATCTAATTCTCTCTGCACAAGTTACATCTGCCCCCCTGCAGTGCATATGGTTTTGTCCATTTGAGAAGGAATTTGCCTTTGCGAGTGAACCAGAATAATGGCCTTTTATTAATTCTTGCACTGATTTGATACTTGATTGCACATCATCGGTATGTAGTTTTTGTCTTGACATTCAGAACAATGACAGTGAACATGTCAACATGAACATAATGCCAACATGGTCCTGAAAGAAAAAACATTAAGGAAGACATGGATTAAGGAATTGCAGGCCTTTTTGACTGATGGTCATTAGGTTATTATCGGGCTATCAATTAAAGCCCTTTTTATAAGGGAAAATAATTCCTTCTTTCGCTGATAGCACATGATATCCAGGATCTGCATCAATGGCACGTGTGTTATCACCACTTTTTAGGCCACTAATCTGGGATTACGCTTTGTGTGCCTAACCAATAAAGGCCAGCAATCAGGGCTATTTGGATAGCTTGGGACAATTCATTAGCCGCAGTAGTTCAACACGGCTAATTGGATATCACCCTACAGTATGTCAGTATTGACAATTCTGGTGTCAACATTACATACCAAACCCAACAGAATCATACTGTATCATATAATTTGCTGATTCATTTGAAGAATTGAATTCAAAGCACTGGATTTTAAGTTCTTAATGACATCAAACAGCAAAGAAATGTGATTATCAGAATGGGTAATGGCTGAATATCTCCACCAGGCAAAAAAATACTGTATAATGCATATGCTGTCCTAATCAAAATAAACAGAGACAATGGACACATCAATATATGTCTGTGCTGGTCTTCATGATGGAAAATTCATAATGTACAGTACAAACATGGTATAAATCTATGAGCAGAATTCATTATCTTCAAATAGCTGATCACTGACCCACATAACAGAAATTTTCCAATCGGATCCCTCCCAGCACCCCTCACAGCATGTACGTCATCAAACGCATGTGCAGATAGGACAAAGGTCATAAACAGGAAAGTGCTATCATTGCAAAGCACAGCTATTACTGCAAGAGTTGTCCTTTGTGATTTTATTCATCCATACAGCATTTATACATGCAGTGATTGTTGGGATGGATTGATACATTCCACCCAGTGTCAGCGGAGAAAATTTTTATTATTATAATTTTATTTATAAGGCGCCACAGGTGTTTCGCAGCGCCGTACAAAGGAACAATACAGGTCAAGAATCACAATGCTAACATTCCAAATGTCAACAGTTAAGATGTTCACTTTGTTAAATTGTTGTCAGCCAAATTGTCAACTTTGTTAGAATGCCGACATGTGAATCTTCAATAATGTCAGAATGTCGACATAAGGGTTATGATGCCGGTCGAGAGTAAGGGTAGGGAAAAGGAGTTAATAAAAAAAAAATGCTTACCAGAACACCAAGAGAACACAACTGTGACACAAAATGACAGTCACTTGACCACCAGGACCTGGAAGCCATGCTGGAGTAGGTAAGTCATACTGGGCCACCAGGACCAATATGTCCACATTCTAACATTATGATCATGCTGACATAATGACTGTCAACATATCAACCCACACCCGTAAACATACAGGAAAATAAAGAATTACCATAGTTATTAGAGAAATATGTAAATTGCTCAGATTACAGATTTACTATACAGAAGAGGTTTTCAGTCAGTCAATCAATGTTCTATACAGAGAAGCATGAAGAGACTGTGTCGATAATTTGATATTTGACACTTGTATATTGTGTTTGACTAAGGCCCTTATTCTGGTTCACTCGCAAAGGCAAATTCCTTCTCAAATGGACAAAGCCTTGTGCAATGCAGGGGAGGCAGATGTAACTTGTGCAGAGGGAATTAGATTTGGGTGGGGTTTTACTTCAAAGTGAGATCTATAGTGCAGTGTAAAAATAAATCAGCCAGTATTTACTCTGGATACAAACAAAATAACTCACCCAAATCTAACTCTCTCTGCACATGTTACATCTGCCCCCATGCAGTGCACATTTGAGAAGGAATTAGCCTTTGCGAGTGGACCAGAATAAGGGCCTAAGTCTGTATAAACAACTGAACACAATTTACACTGGAAACAAATCTGTTGTTGCAATACAGATTCAGAGACTCAGTCGCACATAGATATACAAGAGTCATCACTTAAATCCTCAGAGTCATCAACCTACAAAAGATGGTGTGGTCTCACAAGGGAGGAGCGTGGCCACACAATAGTACCCTCAATTCAAATTACGCAACAAATTACGCAACAAATTACGCAACACAGCAGCACAATCTTATTCCTGTAGTGCAGCTGATTCATATTACACCACACACAGTATTGCCCATTATTCAAATGATGTCCCATAAAGTAGTGCTCTTTAATCACATTACACTACACAGTAGTGCCCCTTATACACATTATGCTGCACAGTAGTACCCCTTATAAATAATGCCCACAGTAATGCCCCTCACACATAATGCCCAGAGTAGTGTGAAACATAATTCCCACAGTAACAGTGCCCCAAACATATAAAGCAAACAGTAGTAGTGCCACACATAATGCCCACAGTGTTAGCCACTGTCACTTCAGACTCCTTCTCGGACGTATGGCAGATTATGACACGCGACATCCGCCGCTGTAGCGTCTGGTTAGCTGGTCCACGCGACATCCACCGCTGTAGCGTCTGGTTAGCTGGTCGCTCTGCAACCAGAGATGCTGCTCAGTCACTTCTGCATCCGGAACTGGCAGGTGTCTAATTACCATGACACTTAGATGCATGCCAACCGCAGCTGGAGCCACTCAGGCCCAGAAGGTTGGGCTGGCAGGCGCTTCCCTGATTGCAAGCTTGTGTCGCTTGTGTGATTAGATTGCTTTCTTCGTTTTTGCGGTGGTCTGCCGCTCTCTTTGGTTTCCATTACTTCGTTTAAGGTTCCTTAAGACAGTTCTCCATTTGTACTTTCTGTAGGGATAATTGGCTCTTTGTCCCCTGTAAAACCTGGTGGCAACAGAGTTGGGGCGGACCTAATTCGCCCCTTAAAACATGGCTATTTTAGGTGAATCCTAGTATCGCAGGAGCAAGTAATTCCCAAAAAGGTCAACAGAGTCAGTCTAGGTCACGGCTTTGGTTAAAACCCACATCATAACACACAGTAGCAGTGCCCCTTAAACACAACAGCCACAGTAATAAAGACACAAATAAAGCACATAGTAGTAGTGAAAAAAATTCTGCAGTAGTAGTGCCATATATAATGCCCACAATAGTAATGCTACAAAAATGCACACAGTGTTAGTGACACACAAATGCCCACAGGGGTAGTACCAAATACAGTATAATGCCCACAGTAGTAGTGGCATAAATAATGCCCATGGTAGTAGTGAACAAAAATGCCCACAGCAGTAGAGCCACGCATAATACTCAAAATAGTGTTGTCCCTTATACATAATATGTCCACAAGAGGGGAGAGGGGGGGTTGCGTTACATACACTGCTGATTCAAGCTGGTGGCGCCACTGTCACAGGTGCAACTGGGAGGAGGGGGAGAAGAGAGGCTCCTCAGAAATGTTGATAAAATAGAGACATGCTTTGATGTGTGATTATTTATATATTTATATAGATATAGATATATATCTAAATATATAGATCTATCTTGATGTGTGATTATTTATATATTTATATATATATAAATATATATATATATATATATATATATATATATATATATATATATATATATATATATATATATATATATATACACACACACACACACACATACTGGTTTTCATGTTGTACGGGGACCAACTTTCTGATCATCACTTGTGGGGACCACCCTTTCTAAACATTCTAGAAGTATGAAAAAAATCAGTAACTGTATCCATAGCTTTACTAACTTATACACAACTTCAATTATCTAAATTTATGAAGTAATGTTCTGACCATGCTTAGTGGGGACCTGAAAAAACCCAAGTGAACATGGCTAATGGGGACCTCATTTCCATTTTATTTGCATAGTTCACACACATTCACCTTTGACTAGTGGGGACCTTGCAACAAGTACATTACTAATGACATATGACAGCATCTTTATCAAGTAAATGCTTAGATTATTTGTTACAAAAAGGATTTTAAAAGTGAATCTACATTTAAGAATTGAATGATTCATTACCTGGACATCAATAACAAAATCACATGTATAGAACCCTAATGCTTTGTACCCTGTAGTCATTTTCACAATATTTAAGAATTTACTAATACATGTAAGGTAATCCGCGTCCGCTCGCCACGCTTCGGGCTCGGTGGCTCGCTGTGCTTGCCACACTATATAACATCAACTCCACACCAACGTGGATAGTGGGGGTATGAAAGCGCACGCTACGCTTCGAGGTGACGTGGAGAGTGGTGGTGTTTTACCATATTAACTATTGAGATCGCATCTCACATTTCACATCTCATGCCACAAAAAAGGGCCATGAGATGCGTTGTGCGATGCCATTCCACTCAGGGTGCAGTGAATAAATTAACTACTGAGATCTCATCGCATCACACGGCACAAAAAGCAAAGCAATGCGATGTGCGATGCGATTTCACTACGCAGAATAGCCCACTAAGCAAATAGCTTAGTGGTCACCCCGCTAGGAAACAAGTACCATTAATACTTATATATATGCATACATTATTTCTGAAATCTGGTTTGCTTGATAAACATGAGGCACATATATGTATATATTAATATACAGAAATCTAGATTTCCAGCATTGTTTGCAAATACTTATCATTGAATGTGGGCATAACCATGGAGATATACAGACAGGCTATCACAAACAAAAGAAGTACTCTAATGTTGCAGTATACAGTATACTTTAAACCGCATTTATACTACTGTAAGCGCAACGGAATCTGCTGCGCTATATAAGTAACTGTAGATAGATCGCACTTGGCCAATGGTGAGGCCAGTGTTTATACGCCGGGTCCACACGTGTGTGTGTGTGTGTTTTCTGGTAATTATCACATTGTGGGGACCTGCATCTGTTTACACAGTCACATAGTGGGGACCTCGTGTGGTTTGGGGACCAAAAATGTGGTCCCTATAAGGGAAAGCTTCTCAAATAAATACTGAAGTATTCTGAAGGTATCAATGTGATTTTTAGCATTGGCCCATAATGCAGGTCTACTAGTCAGTTTGTGTGTGTGTTGCTTCATTGCACCCCGTTATAGTATGTGCAGGGTCCACTGTTAACATTAGTTAGAAAGATAAAGAAAAAAAATGTCAATATTTTCTTTTTCTTACTGCACACCATGGTGACTGTGGACTGGGAATGTAATTGAGGATAATAATAAATAAAATAAAAATGTATAATACAGAACTAAAACCAGAAACACATTCTCACAAGTGCACTATTGTAGGTGAGAGGTTGTGATTGAATCAACAAATAACATGTCTGGTCAGTGCTGGAGTAATGACAGTCTGCTGCTACTGTTTGTGTGTATATAGAAGCTGACCAGACACCCCCTGCAGTGAAGCTTCAGGAGTGGCTTCATCACAGAAGTGTGTATATAGTAGGCATGAGCGTATTCGGATCTCCGAGATCCGAACATACCTGAACTTCACGATCTGAGACGGGATCCGAGCGCAGCTGTTCCCAATAAACTCAGATCTAGTACAGTTCAGTGGTGCAGTGCTGTGCTGTATTAGTCTGGGGGTGACCTGAAGGTCGAGAGGGCTTAGATTGACACTTGAAATAGGTGACATGGTGACATGAGTTTTCCATGTTTTTTAACCCGAATGTCGACATCGTTGACATGGACACCATCTAAGTGTACCACTGCACTTGCCATGCTTCGGGCACAGTGCCACACTGCACTCAGCACACTATTATACTCCCACCGACCTGTAGTGGATGGTACGGTATGAAATACCAGCTGTGGGCACATGTCCACTCAAAATAATGTGAAAAAAACCCATGCTGACCTAATACTTGTGTTGACCATCCAACCCGTCGACCTAAGCCTGGTTGACTTTCAGTGGTCAACCCAATAAATGTCAACCTAATTAGGGTTGACTTAATGACCATATTCCGAATATCTCCTTTCATCTCTTATTTAAGCTGTGTACACATGGGGAGATGGGTGCCCCGTTCTGAACAAGGTGCTGAAGCACAGATCACATGTGATGCACCCGCGATGTGTGCTGAGCCATCTGTGCTGAGCAGGGTATTGCTTATGGTAATAGGCATAACCTTGCGTTCTAAGCAGGATAGACAATGCATGCACTGTCTATCCCTGCCGGTTATGGCAGCATGTTGGACCGTGCATCACCATCGCTATAGGGTGTACATAAGCATATGGAGCGTTCCATGCACATTTCTAAGCCATCTAGTGAGATGGCTTAGAAATGGGGCTTAAATTGCCCCTATCAAAGCGGCAGAGTCCGGCAGGTGGAAGCAGCACATGTAGGGGAGGCAGAGCAGAAAGATGCAGGGCTGCTGCACACAGGATTTGTGTAACCATCAGCATAATCACTGTGTGCTGGCCACACACCATTTACCCATGGCAATGCCCCCACCCCCAATTTGTACCAATTTCTGCCCTTTAGATGTTGGAGGGTATGGTAATGTATAAGTGTACTATATTAGGGGCTGTGTAATAGGGGTGATATGCATACTGTGATACACCATGTGTAATTATAATTGTGTTCTCTGTCCATTGGGGCTATGTATAGGGTCTTATATTACTGTTGCTGTGTGTATGTAGGTGTTCTTATTTATACCCCTTTCAAGGCGGCAAAATACCCTGGGTTATTGCCGGGTTTAGGTGACTCAACCCGGGTTGTGGAGAAGTCTAATGCTGTGTACACACGGGGGCGATAGGGGCTGAAATTGCTGGAAATATGGTCACTGAGCGACCATATTGCCAGTGATTGGAGTGTGCACCAGCGATAAATCGCCGGGTGCACGCTCCCATTTTCAGCCCCTGAATGGTCGCTGGTCGGAGGAACATGCTCCTCTGACCAGCGACATCCCCTGCCTCTTCACCCAGCAGTGTTTAAATTTTCATCTGCGACCATCTCTGGTTGCAGATGAAAACGGGACATGGGGCAATATGATTGCTGAGCAATATATTGCTAGCAATATATTGCCACTTTTAAATATCCCGGGTTGATCAATCTGGCATATCAACCCATGATCTGGGTGAGAGGGGAGAGAAGACTGTGCCACAGACCAATAATACTGGTAGACAGTGGCTGGGTGTGTGGGTACACTACAAATACCCAAAGTTGTGAGCAATAGGGAAACAAGGGGGAAGATGTACACCCTGCGCTATACTTCCAATATGAAAAATATTACGTACACAGTGGTTTAGTGAAAATAAAAGTGGATATTTATTATAAAAGCAATGCAAATAGTATTTATAATAATACGACAAAAATGATTATATAGGATAGTATGCTAGCAGTATGCTACAGTACTACACTATATAAATGTAACAGCTAATACCGGTATACATATACATAAGTACTGGGGGTCACAAGACAAACATAAAAGAGTCCAATGCAAATCAGGTGCAGCTTAATTAGCTGTTGGGAAGTCTTTTAGGATAGTTGGAGTGGTTTGAAGTAAACGAGTACCTGTTTCCAGGGTACAGGGGGTCTGCCGGCAGACTTACCCGTCAGTGCCGTATTGCGCAAACGGCATTGGCGGGATCTCCACAAACATCGACTAGTTTCGCCAGCAAGGCTTCCTCAGGATGGAAGACCCTGGAAACAGGTACTCGTTTATTTCAAATCACTCCAATTATCCTAAAATACTTTTTCTAACAGCTAATTAAGCTGCACCTGGTTTGCATTTGCATTGGACTCTTTTATGTTTGTCCTTATGTATATGTATACCGGTATTAGCTGTTAAGGCCCCCATACATTTGGCCGACTTGTCCTAAGGACAAGTCGGCCCTGACTTCCCCTGAGCTCTCCCGGAAGCTCCCCGGGAGAGCTTGATAAGATTTGGCACTTGATGTGCCATTTTTCACATGTGATAAATCGGCTCGATTTATCAGATGTAGACCCGGGGAGCAGCAGGAGAGCAGGGTCCGTGGCAGGGGGGGAACCGGAGAGCAAAGTCAGCAGTGGCGAACGGCGGGAGCATAGAAAAAAAATCTTATTCAAAAACTGGGCGGCCGCTGATTGACTGAGCTCTAAGCCAATCAGCTGATTTTTAATTGATACTGATTGTGCCCCCATTTCTTTTCCTTATTTAATTATTATATATTTATTAACAGTTTCTTATATAGCGCATACATATTCCGCAGCGCTTTACAGAGAAGATTTGAACATTCACATCAGTCCCTGCCCCAGTGGAGCTTACAATCTATATTCCATACAACATCCACATGTACACGCACAGACATTCTAGGGTTAATTTTGTTAGGAGCCAATTACCAAATATACCAGTATATTTTTGGATTGTGGGAGGTGAAGTACGGGGAGAATATACAAACTCTGCACAGTTAGAGCCATGGTGGGAATAGAACCCATGACCTCAGTGCTGTGAGGCACCATGTGTTATATATATATATATATATATATATATATATGGGGCAGTATGGAGGCTAACCATTACACTGTCCGTACTGCCCCGTATATATAACACATGGTGGGGATAGAACCCATGACCTCAGTGCTGTGAGGCAGTAATGCTAACCATTACACCGTCCTTACTGCCCCGTATATATAACACATGGTGGGGATAGAACCCATGACCTCAGCGCTGTGAGGCAGTAATGCTAACCATTACACCGTCCGTACTGCCCCATATATATAACACATGGTGGGGATAGAACCCTTGACCTCAGCGCTGTGAGGCAGTAATGTAACCATTACACCATCTGTACTGCCCCGTATATATAACACATGGTGGGAATAGAACCCATGACCTCAGCGCTGTGAGGTAGTAATGCTAACCATTACACCATCCGTACTGCCCCGTATATATAACACATGGTGGGATAGAGCCCATGACCTCAGTGCTGTGAGGCAGTAATGTAACCATTACACCATCCATACTGCCCCATATATATAACACATGGTGGGGATAGAACCCATGACCTCAGCGCTGTGAGGCAGTAATGCTAACCATTACACCGTCCGTACTGCCCCGTATATATAACACATGGTGGGGATAGAACCCATGACCTCAGCGCTGTGAGGCAGTAATGCTAACCATTACACCATCCGTACTGCCCTGTATATATAACACATGGTGGGGATAGAACCCATGACCTTATGCTATAACTCAGGGGTTCTCAAATTCGGTCCTAAGGACCCCACACAGTTCACGTTTTCCAGGTCACCCGGCAGGTGCACAGGTGTACTTATTACTCGGATACACATTTTAAAAGATCCACAGGTGGAGCTAATTATTTCACTAGTGATTCTGTGAGGAAACCTACAAAACATCCACTGTGTGGGGTCCTAAGGACCGAGTTTGAGAACCTGTGCTAGAACTTATTACACATTAATTTATATATGTACAGTATATATGTCTGTAAATTATCGTGATTCTTCACACTTTCTAGTGAGTCATTTCTAGTGCCCATCAGTATATGCAGGTATATTTATGCCTCAGTAGCAGTGGCTGCTCCTACCAGATAGTAGGAGGAGGGCTGCCACTGGCCACATTGCCGGCACCCCTCACTTGCCTCCATGGTCCCGGCACCTGTACAAGGCAGATGACAGGCACCAGCACATGCGTAGTACTGAGCATCCACCCAGATTCTATGGGCTGCTTCGGCTGTAGCCCATAGAAGTTAAATCATGGTTCTTGTGCCTGTACAATAGAGATGACAGGCACCAGGACTGGTGCATGTGCAGTATTGGCCTTGATACTTTGCAGGTGCTAACCCAGGTTCTATGGGCTGCAGCCCAGTCACAGGCATTCAGCTATCATGCTTAGCACAGTGGATGCCGCTGGTGGTGGCAGCCGAGCACAGCGCTGTCAGTATGACAGCTATTAGTGCTGGTTGTCACAGGGCTGCAGATTGTAGATGAATGTCTGATCTGTGGTGGGGGGGGGGCGTTCAGACAGGGTCTCCGCAGGGCCGGATTTGTGCCTAGGCCCGTGAGGCACGGGCCTCAGGGCGGCACCAATCGAGGGCGGCACGGCAGGCATGACAGCTATTTAAAGCATTGGCTGTCATGGCAGAGCGGGTGGACAGCGGCAAGTGACAAGCGGCGCCGCCGCCGACCTGATTCATCATATGTCAGCGGCAGCACTGCTCGTCACCCACCGCTGCCCACCCGCTCTGCAATGCACAGTAAATCATCAGCTCATCGGCTATCTCCTTAGTACTATGGTCCCCCTGCGCGTCCGGCTGATTCTCCGCTCGGTTCACTGGCTCAAAAGCCACTTCCGCCCTGCCCGGCGCCCATAGAAATACAGTATACAGCTGTTTGACTGGGTGTGCAGGGGGGCCAGGCAATGCGCTTCTGCACCCGAACCTCCATCCTCGGGATACAGTCTGACTCTTCCCCCCACTCCTCTCTTGCCTGCGGCTACAGTCGCCCCCCCTCCCCCGCTCAAGGCTGCAGTCTAATGTGGGTGAGAGCCACGTGGGCCCCCCCGTGTGTTTGTGGAAAGCTTCTGCCCGGCTGAATAGATAATGTGGCCTCCTACAGCATACCTCCCAGGTAACTGCTCCTTCTGCTGCTGTATATAATTTTATATATATATATATATATATATATATATATATATATATATATAATGAATATGTTAAAATAGGGGTGGGGGGTGAGGGCATTTTTGTGCCTAGGGGCGGCCTGACCCCTAAATTCGCCCCTGGGTCTCCGGTGGTACGTATCTCCTGTAACTCCCCATTCATCCGGATCTGGCAACAGGTAGTTAATTTTGGGCAGTACGGATGGTGTAATGGTTAGCAATACTGCCTCACAGTGCTGAGGTCATGGGTTCTATCCCCACCATGTGTTATATATACAGAGCAGTACGGATGGTGTAATGGTTAGCTTCACTGCTTCATAGCTCTGAGGTCATTGGTTCTATCCCCACCATGTGTTATATATACGGGGCAGTACGGATGGTGTAATGGTTAGCATTACTGCCTCACAGCACTGAGGTCATGGGTTCTATCCCCACCATGTGTTATATATACGGGGCAGTACAGATGGTGTAATGGTTAGCATTACTCCCTCACAGCACTGAGGTCATGGGTTCTATCCAGGGCCGGTGCTAGGGTGTCCGGCGCCCTCCTGCAAACCATACATTTTGCGCCCTTTCACATTGCCATTGCAACAAGCTGTAGCCCGATTGTGGGAGTATATGCAACATGCGATCCTATGGAGGATCTCGGGTGCATGTACATGTATGCATACACCATCTCAGTGCTGTGTCCGCAAAATGTTGCAGGCACTAAAGGTGCCCATACACGCTGCGAGAATCGCATACGTTATGGGCTAGATCGCATCGCATGGCATGCATGCAATGTGTGTGGGATGTGATCCGAAAGCAGTACAAAAAGTACAAATAGAAGAGAAAAGAAAAGACTGTCATGAGTGTGGCGCACTCAAAATAAGGAGGAAGAATGTTAGTCATAAAAATTAACCTTTAATGTTTATTCTTTAAAATGGCGACATATAAAAACACAACATACAGGGGTAGAAAATGGGGATAAGAGTAAAAAGGAAAAAAGATTTTTCCTGCTTAGTGAACCCCACTATCCCTTGATTTACTGGTGGGTCAATTATCAGTTGGATATTGTACACGTTACGAATCCTTTATTGTTCTCACTATGGAGTGATTGTATACGTGCACTGATATCACAATCTTTATTAGTTCACAAAATAAGTGAATCCCCTTGAAATTGGTTCACATCCAATTGGATGCGTTTTTTTCAAAAATCTCCTGGTGTGTATCAAATTATTCACAATAAATTGGTTATACCCATCATTGGCTGTGGTTTTTTCTAAAAAATAAGAGGTGTACAAGCAGTATTCCAACAATGCATATAATGCATGTGCTATAGGGCAGGATTCACTATTGTGCAATCGCCTGCTCCTATAGGAAGAGCACAACCAGCATTATTATTGGTGCTTTTAGGGCTGAAATTGCCTGATGTATGTTTAAAGCATGACATGCATATATTATATGAACAGGCTTGCTGTATGCGGTCGCCCGTTACTGAGGAAAAAGGCACTCAGCGCTAATAGGTGCTTTTCACGCTGGAATTGCCTGAAGTATGTTTGTTACTTCAATTCGATTGTTACAATTTGTTGGTTTGTAACACAATGATGATTTTAATAAATTGTTGCAAGATGTCTACAGAGGAAACACATTTGTGTCAGAAATGCTTGTACATTTTTGTATAATTACTCCTAGCAAGAAACCTGCTGTGGGCTGTACCCGGTGGGCTGTAACAATACAGCCCACAGCAGGTTTCTTGCTAGGAGTAATTATACAAAAATGTACAAGCATTTCTGACACAAATGTGTTTCCTCTGTAGACATCTTGCAACAATTTATTAAAATCATCATTGTGTTACAAACCAACAAATTGTAACAATCGAATTGAAGTAACAAACATACTTCAGGCAATTCCAGCGTGAAAAGCACCTATTAGCGCTGAGTGCCTTTTTCCTCAGTAACGGGCGACCGCATACAGCAAGCCTGTTCATATAATATATGCATGTCATGCTTTAAACATACATCAGGCAATTTCAGCCCTAAAAGCACCAATAATAATGCTGGTTGTGCTCTTCCTATAGGAGCAGGCGATTGCACAATAGTGAATCCTGCCCTATAGCACATGCATTATATGCATTGTTGGAATACTGCTTGTACACCTCTTATTTTTTAGAAAAAACCACAGCCAATGATGGGTATAACCAATTTATTGTGAATAATTTGATACACACCAGGAGATTTTTGAAAAAAACGCATCCAATTGGATGTGAACCAATTTCAAGGGGATTCACTTATTTTGTGAACTAATAAAGATTGTGATATCAGTGCACGTATACAATCACTCCATAGTGAGAACAATAAAGGATTCGTAACGTGTACAATATCCAACTGATAATTGACCCACCAGTAAATCAAGGGATAGTGGGGTTCACTAAGCAGGAAAAATCTTTTTTCCTTTTTACTCTTATCCCCATTTTCTACCCCTGTATGTTGTGTTTTTATATGTCGCCATTTTAAAGAATAAACATTAAAGGTTAATTTTTATGACTAACATTCTTCCTCCTTATTTTGAGTGCGCCACACTCATGACAGTCTTTTCTTTTCTCTTCTATTTGTGTTCAATCCCTGTCTCAGTGGCAGCACACCCCAGTATAAATACTCAGAGAGTATAAAATCCAATAAAGGGGTATACTACATATTTAATTATCTTGCTACCTGTGCGATTGGAAAAAAGTCCCCTTTTTTTTGTCCAGTACAAAAAGTATGTGCAGCACTGGTGACTGAGGGGGAAAGGAGGCATCATCTCATGCATCTTATGCCGCACAAACACATAAGATGCATGCAATGCTTGAGATATCAGCCCCACACATACAATCTAGATCGTGGGCACCGTGCTAGGAAAGCAGTACCGTTTCATTTCCAAGTTGTCTTTTCTCAATCCTGGTTCATATTAATTTTCAAGTATATTGGGGAGTGATCTGAGATTCCTTTTGGTAGATGTTCGACTTTAATTATTGCCGGGGCCAATATAGGGGATACCAGAAATAAATCTATTCTAGAGAAAGTATTGTGTGTAGCGGAATAGCAGGAGAACTGGAGGACTCCTTGATTTCTAATTCTCCAGATGTCTATCCAGCCTATTTCTGTTACCAATTTTGAAAAGGCAGTTGGTTAAGTTCTATCTAGTGTAGATGTGTGATCACTTTTTACTTTCCATCTATCAAATTACACATTATTTTATTAAAATACTACCGGGGTTTCTGGAGATCCTGATACAAATACCATTGCCTGACGCATTATATCATTATTGTATGGAGGAGGGACGTAGATTGCTAATATATACATAGGCTTATAGTTTATAATAGCCTTTAGAAAAATAAATCTACCACATGGATCGATCATGCTGGTTTCTATTTGAAATGTTATTGATTTTTTTTATCAGAACCGTAACGCCTCTAGCGTTATTGGTGAATGTTGAGTCAAACATATGGCCCACCCATGGCTTCTTCAGTGCTTTCGTCCTTTCTCCATAGAAGTGCGTTTCTACCAAACAGATAATTTCGGCATCGTATTTCCTGAGCTGGGACATCACTAGAGATATTTTTATTTTATTATTGAGTCCCCGAACATTCCAGCTCAGGAAGCCTACCCCCTTTAGTCGATCACTCATCCATATCTACTAATCTAATCCAACCAAGATATTCCCTATACATTCCATTGATCATTAAACATATTTTTAACTCTTTTTTTTTTTTTTTTGGTGACCTGTTACACATATTACTAACTTGTAGACATATACCAAACATATAACACCCATCCCACCCTTCCTCCCTAACCCTCCCTGTATATTCTTAACCCTTAAGGTATACCTATCTCCCAAAATTCTATCCATAGTTGCTATTTTCCCCATGGGCATGGAAACCTATCTACTTCCATGGCTCTAATAGCACATGGAGACTCCCACCTTTCCCACTTTTTTCCCAGTTCCCATGCATATTTAGTAGGGCGGGGAATAGAGAAGGAGGGAAGAGAGAAAAAAAAGGGAAGGGCATAACACTTAGCCCATAGCCAGGGCACCAGAGCCTTTTGTGATCTACATTCGTTTTAGGCCCCATCCTATTTCCATTTCCCCTCCAATCTTGAGTTTTACTCTACTACACAAACAGCAGCTTATCATTAGTAAATATTATATTTAAGATTTTTCCTCTTTTTCCCCCTTTTTTTTTATCCCTTTTTCCCTTTAGCACATTAATATATTGTGATCTTATAGAGGGAGAGGGGAAGAGGAGAAGAAGAGAGAGGAAAAAATAAAAAAAAAGGATTTTCTCTATTTCCCCTTTGCTTCCTCCATCAAATGGATAGAGGTTCAGGTAAATCCCCCCCAGCAGACATAGAGCCATAATATTGGCCACAATGTTTTATTTTCCTTTACTTTCCAGCCAGGTTTCCGCCTCCTTTGGGCTGGTGAAGAAATGGGTGACATTTTCATAGACTACACGTAATCTCGCAGGAAATATCATAGAATACTTTATGTCCAAAGTTCTTGTGGGGGCCCTGGACAGTGGTGGTCTTAGCGGTATTCTGTGTGCTCTTTCTACAGTGAATTGTTGCGTGAATACTTCTTTTGTGAATATATGCTTAAGCCACTGTTCCACAAATTGCTCATGATATGTCCCCTCTGCCCGTTCCAGGAGCCCCACTATTCGTATGTTATTTCGCCTGAGCCTCCCTTCCATATCTGATACTTTAAATTGAATATTCACTATCTTAAAAGTAAGAATCTCAACTTTCTTTAGTAGGGGGGTATTGGTATCCTCCAGTTTTGAAATACGGTGCTCTGTTTCTTGTACCCTCTCTCTGATGTTTTGTAGATCATGTCTTAATAAAGAGACATCTACTTGTACTTGACTAATCTTCTCTGTTACCCGCTGCTCAGATGCATTTATTGCCTGCAGAATCTGTTGTGTTGACTGCAGTGGCTCCGTTATTGATGTATCCATTTCCGAGTGAGAGGAGGGAGAACGCTTTGTGGGGCAGGTTTGTGGGTTGCGTGTGAATCTTCCTTATTTATCCGCAGCCACTGCTGCTGAAGTTTTTCCCATTTTTTCACCTTTCCACCTCCCCTCCCTTTCAAGAGGTATAGTGATGGACTTTATAGGATGAACAGCTTGTGCTTTAGGGCCCGATGTCCAAGATACTCCTACTCCACTGCAAAGAGTCAGTTCAACATCCGAAATGCTGTTTATTAATTATATTCCCCTTTCATGGGATGCAATCTGTTAATTAATGTCCATTAGCACATTATTCCGTGCTGTAGAGCCAGTCCTCTGCCTTAGCTGCCATTCTCTCCTCCACACGTGTACTCGGCCGGAAGTACTGCGTGGCCGGGGAAGTACCTCCCGGCTTCTTAATTGTACCCACTCGTCGGTTCCGTCCTCGGGGTTCTCCCGCACCAAGCCTGCAAGTAGGCAATCTATTTGTGCTCATTTGTCCGCCGGCTATGATCTGCTAGGGGGGGATAAAAAGTCATGTGAATCTGGACTACATGCACGGATATTTGGTGGGAGGTACAGCATGCAGCGTGCAGCTGTTACTCCATGCTCCTCCAAGCCTCTCTCCGACAGCCGTTGACCTGATCTTAGAGTAGCACTCCTGCTGGCACTACGCTGATAACGAATCTTGGCAGCAGCCATTGGTGTGCTGCCAAGATTCAAGCATAGCGTAGCATACAGCTGCCGCCGTGAAACTAAACAAGTATTAATTGATCTTAAGGGCAGCAGATAGACAATGTTTTTTGTTTTTTTATTTGGAGTAAAAACATATAAATTTTTCGGTGTGCCAACACGGGAGCAAGCCACATACAACTGGCCGTGTAAAAAACATGAATTTTCCAAATTTAAGCAAGCAATAGTCAACGATTGGCCTTGTGCTTTGTTGATGGTAATAGCAAAGGCAAGACGCAAAGGGAACTGGAGCCGCTTGAATTTGAATGGTAAATCATTGGAAATCATCGTTATGCGTGGAATCAGTACGTATTCACCTTTGAATTTGCCACAGATGATTGTTGCCTCGATTAAATTTGGTGACAATTTTTTGATGGTCAATCTGGTTCCGTTGCACAACTTTGGTAAAATTTGCCAAAAAATACCAAACTTCAAAGGAACACTCACTGGGCTAATCTGAAGATTGCCTGACAATTTAATCAAAATCGGTCACGCCATTTTGGATTCCATGAAAAAACAGCCATCATCGCTAGATGTGCTGGTAAAACCAGCTGACGGCCCGCCTCAGTGAAAATTGGTCAAAACGGCTGTTTTGAGTGATTTTCAGCTGAAATCGTCTAGTGTGTATGGGCCTTTAGTTCAGTAAACAATGCATTACGCTCTGTTCTTTAGGTGCAGTATTTTGTGGCAGTTTATTTTAAACATGAATTGGTCTGAAAAATAGTTTTGCTTACCCTATGCTGGGAACATGATTGGTCTACATTACAGCATATAATTATGCAAAAGATAAGCCAATATATTAACAGTTAAATAGGTTAAAGCGCATTATGCTGCAATAAACAATAGTATGTTTTTTTTAATTTATAGATTTCAAAAACATTACTAAATTCATATAAGGTTGCGAAAAATATAATCAGCTTAACTCCATATATGCTATTGTCCTGGTTTAATGAAGGTTGGTAGGACATTACTAGTGAAAAGGTAATGAGGCTTTTCTGTGAACTGTTGCATCAATGCCTTTTGGCCCTTATTCAGACCTGATCGCAGTACAAATTTGTACTCAAAATAGACAAAACCATGCTGTGCTGCAAGTGGGGCAGATGTAACTTGCAGGGAGAGTTAGATTTGGGTGAGTTATTTTGTTTCTGTGCAGGGTACAAACTGGCTGCATTATTTTTACACTGCAATTTAGATTTCAGTTTCAACACACCCCACATAAATTTTTTTGCTTTTGTTATGCTAGTGGTATTCTTAAGAAAGCTATAGTGCAAAAATACTGTATATATTTTACTGCAAATGTGAGGCAAATTTGTGGATAGTCTAGCAATACCCTTCCCCCTTCCACTGTAACAAACTGTACTTTGCAACACCATACCCCCTCCCCCGCAAGCCAGCCAAAGCCATCAAGGAATGCTGTATCAGTCCAGGGGGTCTTGAAGTCCTGTTCTGTCCTAATGAACATTTTCTAACACATTTCACAGTGTAAACTATATCCTGATTAAATAGAATATGCAGACCCTCTGTAGACCTCCCACCAAAAGCAAAAAGTGTGAACACAGATGTATATATATATATATATGTATTCTACCTTTTGACTGTCTGTAAATAAATACTCAGTTTGTTGTATCACGGTCTCATTTTGTAAAGAGCAATGGAATATGCTGCTCTATATAAGAAACTGTTAATATATAAATAAATAAAATATCCCAGATTTACTACGTAGATATATCTGAAGCTCCAAATCTCTTAAGATTTCTCTTAAACTCTCCCAGAAATCTGACCTGACCCTGGTCTAAAATTTTACTCTATTCACTTCAGATCATATCTATCGGATGCAGTATTCGGTCATTTAGGTTGACAGTATTAAGGTCGACTTGCATTGGGTCGACCACTGAAGGTCAACAGGTCTTAGGTTGGCATGGCTCTGAGGCACTTATGTATTATATAGCTTCCCTTCTGGACTTGTAACTTGGTGGGACTGCTATGCTATTACTGATGCCTGTCCTTGTGTTTCCCTCCTATATCCCTGTAGATTGTAAGGTTGCAGCAGGGCCCTCCTACCTCCAAGTCTGTCTGTTCTTACCCAGTTTGTTTTATCACTGTCTACCATTGTAACGCGCAACAGAATCTGCTGCGCTATATAAGACACTGTAACGGAATCTGCTGCGCTATATAAGACACTGTAACGGAATCTGTTGGGCTATTTAAGGCGCTGTAACGGAATCTGCTGTGCTATATTTCTTTCTTTATTTACAGTGTCTTATATAGCGCAGCAGATTCCGTTACAGTGTCTTATATAGCGCAGCAGATTCCGTTACAGCGTCTTATATAGCGCAGCAGATTCCGTTACAGTGTCTTATATAGCGCAGCAGATTCCGTTACAGTTTCTTATATAGCGCAGCAGATTCCGTTACAGTGTCTTATATAGCGCAGCAGATGCCGTTACAGTGTCTTATATAGCGCAGCAGATTCCGTTACAGTGTCTTATATAGCGCAGCAGATTCTGTTACAGTGTCTTATATAGCGCAGCAGATTCCGTTACAGTGTCTTATATAGCGCAGCAGATTCCGTTACAGTGTCTTGTATAGTGCAGCAGATTCCGTTACAGCGTCTTATATAGCGCAGCAGATTCCGTTACAGTGTCTTATATAGCGCAGCAGATTCCGCTGCGCTTTACAATAGTAGACAGTGAAAAAACAAACTGGGTAACAGACAGACTTGGAGGTAGAAAAGCCCTGCTGCAAGCTTACAATCTATAGGGATGCTATATAAGACACTGTAACGGAATCTGCTGCGCTATATAAGACACTGTAACGGAATCTGCTGCGCTATATAAGACACTGTAACAGAATCTGCTGCGCTATATAAGACACTGTAACAGAATCTGCTGCGCTATATAAGACACGGTAACGGAATCTGCTGCGCTATATAACACACTGTAACGGATTCTGCTGCGCTATATAACACACTATAACGGATTCTGCTGCGCTATATAAGACACTGTAACGGAATCTGCTGCGCTATGTAAGACACTGTAACGGAATCTGCTGCGCTATATAAGACACTGTAACGGAATCTGCTGCGCTATATAAGAAACCATAAAATAAATAAAATGGCTAAGATCGACAGGGTCACAAAAGTCAACACAAACAGTCAAAAGGTCAACATGTGTTTTTCAAATTTTTTTGTGCCGACATGTGGTATTTCATGCCCTACTATCCACTAGGATGTGGAGAGAGAACATTATGTGCCTCACATAGTGAGGCACCGACCTCAAAGCATTTTACACGCATGGGAATAAAAATGGCCGTTTATTGTCTAATTTAATAAGGGGCTCACGGCCTTCTGCTATAGTGACGGCCCTGAAAAAACACAGCAAGAGACTAGGTCACATGGGGGCATGGGTATTTTAGATATCTTCAGAGAGTTTTATAAGAAACTATGGCCCTTATTCAGATCTGATCGCAGCACAAATCTGTTCTCAAAATGGGCAAAACCATGTGCACTGCAGGTAGCGCAGATGTAGCACGTGCAGAGAGACTGAAGATTTGGGTGGGGTGTGTTGAAACTGAAATCTAAATTGCAGTGTAAAATGAATGCAGCCAGTATTTACCCTGCGCGGAAACAAAATAACTCACCCAAATCTAACTCTCTCTATACATGTTATATCTGCCCCACCTGCAGAGCACATGGTTTTGCCCATTTTGAGAACAAATGTGTACTGCGATCAGATCTGAATAAGGGCCTATATTCACAAGGGCCGATTGACACGGAAATAAAAAAAAAAAAACATTTGGGCCTCTATTGAAGTCCCACAGATTTCAGAATCAGCCCAGACTGGTTTGATCAGACCAATAGATGTTGAGGAGGTATCTCGGACGATTAAACAACTCAAACCTCTGAAGGCCCCGGGCCCGGATGTTTTTTTTGGGAAGTTTTATAAAATTCTGGTTGGTCGACAAAATGAGTAATCCCCTGGTTGAGGTGTTTAATGCTATATTGCAGGGTAAACCTCTGCCGTTCTATTTTAATTCTGCAGTGGTAAAGGTGCTACCTGCTGTGAGGATCAACCCCATTAGTATCTCTGATACTTACCCTACACTGCTACCGAAACCAGGCAGGGATAGGGAAGACCCAGGGTCCTATCATCCTATCTCCCTCCTCAACAGTGACTATAAGTTGTTGACAAAATTTTGTCCGAGAGGCTAAAATATATTTTACCCACAGTCATATCTAAGGACCAAACTGGGTTTATCCATGGGAGACATTCAGTTATTAATGTCCGTAAAGTTTTGGCAGTGGCTGGAGCGGATGGGTGGTTCAGGTGTTCATGTTATATTGTCGATGGATGCTGAAAAAGCATTCGACTTTGTCACCTGGGACCACTTGTTTGAATCTTTGGATCGATTCGGATTCTCCAGGGAGTTTGGGTCGCTGCTTCGGTTGCTGTACCATGAACCTCAAACCCAGGTGGCTTGTAATGGATATATTTCCTCCTATTTCCTGATACAAAAGGGGACTAGAAAGGAGTGCCCCCTGTCACCATTGTTATTTGCACTGGCCCTAGAGCCCCCTGCAATAGCCATACGTTCTCACCCTTGGTTTAAAGGAATCAGAGTGGGGTCTAACACTGTGGAACTTTGTCTGTTTGCGGATGATATGTTACTGTTCACATCAGATTTACCTACTTCCATTCCCGCGCTCCTTACCCTGATTGAAGAGTTTGGATCCTTTGCAGGATTCAGTGTCAACCTTAACAAATCGAGGCTCTTATAGTACCCCCGGATGCCTCTCGTAATTCAGAGATCCTGTCCCTCTTACACTTCAAAATTAACAAACACGTCATTAAATATCTTGGGATCAACATTCCCAGCAAATTAGTCCAGTTGTATAAATGTAACTTTGACCATATTATAACTAGCGTTATACGGCAGTTGGAGACATGGAAATCTCTCCCCCTCTCGCTGCTAGGAAGGGCGGCAGTTTTGCAGTCTACAGTATTCCCTAAGCTATCGTATTGCATACAAATGCTTCTTATTAAATTATCCAAATCTGACACCAAAAAGGTAATGTCTGCCTTTTTCAGGTTCCTTTGGCTTGATAAAAACCTCATATATCTAGATTTAAATTGTATGCTAGAAAGGCGGAGGGAGGATTGGGAATACCACATTTACGCAATCTGTCTTTATGCAATATATATTAGACTGGTTGCAAGGATGGTGTTCGTGATGATTTACGTTGGGAGCAAAGGGTAGAGGCTGATGCTTCTGTCCCGATACATTGAGGATTAAATCCTTGCCGTGAAACAGGCTTTGGACGTATCTGATGAAGACCGGGTTCAGGCGCATTGTGTTTTTAATAGAATGCGTAAAGAGTCTGTTACATTCCCTTCTAAAAAAGGTATTGTCTCCCTGTTGGGAGAAGCCTGGAAGTTTCCAGATAAGAAAGTGACTATGTCTAAAAGGTTTGCAAATATGTACCCCATGCCTGAGGAGCATGTAATGTTGTGGGAGAAAGTTCCCTTAGTGGACACTCCTGTGGCTAGATTGTCAAAAGCCACAGCCTTACCGGTCCAGGGTGGCGCGGCCTTCAGGGACCCGGTAGATAAAAAAGTGGAAGGATGCCTTAAGGCAGTCTTTGATGGAGTGGGCTATACACTCCTTCCCATTATTGCTTCAGCCTGGGTAACCAAAGCAATGATTAAGTGGGCTGAGGCTTTTGGAGATCAGTTGCAACCTGATTCTGAGGCTTTTCTCTTAATTGAGAAGCTCAGATGTGCTGCAGAGTACATCACTGAGGCTGGTGAAAAAGGCGCTAAGATGGCGTCTAAGGTTTCCACCACGTCGGTATCTGCAAGGCAAGCCCTCTGGCTTAAGGCCTGGGATGCAGATAGCGAATCCCTTGAGTCCTTGGCCTTTAAAGGGGAACTGCTTTTTGGTTCTGAACTAGAGTCCATCATAAAGCAGGCCACAGGGGGGGGAGAGTACCTTTCTTCCTACCACTACTAAAGCTTCAGGTTCAAAATTTGGAGTTTTCAAACCTGCTTTTCGCTCATCCTTTCGAGGGGGAGCGCCCAGCAAAGGACAGGCGGAAAAAGGTAGATTCCCGGCTGGTAAAGGAAAAGCTTCCAAATCCAGATTTGGAGCCTTTGGAAAGAAGCAGGTGTCTAAAGGAGAGGAAAGGGTGGAGGCTCCCTGTTCTACATTCAGAGTAGGGGGTCGCCTCCTGCAGTTTCGGGACAAATGGAATATTCCAACCTCAGACCCTTGGGTTCTTTCAATTGTCTCAAGAGGTTATCGGATAAATCTCAGGGGGAATCCTCCACAGAGATTTCTCCCAACCCCTTTGCCAAGAGAAGCCAGTTTGCGCACGGTCTTTTTGGGGGCGGCGTTGGCTCTCAGGGAAAAGGGGTTTTTGGTCCCGGCGGTTCCTCAGGAGAAACGCAAGAAAGGTTTTTACTCAATCCTTTTCTTGGTACCCAAACCAGACGGGTCAGTTAGACCTATACTAAATTTGAAGTCCTTAAACCAATACCTTTGGGTGGATCACTTCTGCATGGAGTCTCTGCGCTCAGTGCTTGGCAGTATAGAGCTTGGGGAATTTTTGGCATCAGTAAATATTCAGGATGCATATCTTCACATACCCATATGAACAGAGCATCAATCCTTACTTTGCTTTGCGATAGGGGAGACTCACTTGCAGTTCCAGGCTCTTCCCTTTGAGCTGGCTACAACACTGAGGGTATTCACAAAGCTGATGGCTGTCATGGCAGCGACACTCAGGGGAATAGTGATTATTCCCTACCTGGACAATCTGCTATTCAAAGTAGAGTCAGAGAGCAAGTTGCAGGAACACCTGTCGGTGGCAACACAGTTCTTGAGAGACATGGGTTGGGTACTCAATCTACCTAAATCCCATTTAATCCCTTCACAGAAACTGCTGTATCTGGGAGTAATATTGGACACCCACTTGCACAGGGTTTTTCTACCAGAGTCCAAACCGAGGGACATTTGTCAGCTGGTATTACTGTTACGACATTTGTCAGCCTCGTATTACTGTTACTGCAGGCGTCAAGGCCTACAGTTTGGTAAGAGGTGAAGCTCCTTGGCAAAATGGTGGCGACCTTCGAGACACTACAGTTTGCCAGGTTTCATTCCACAACTCTTCAGTGGAACATCCTCTCCTGTTAGTCAGGGAATGCGAAAACCATGAACAAGAAAGGTTACTTCTTTCTCAGGAGACAAAGGAGTCCTTACTATGGTGGACGGACATAGAAACCTCGCAGCTGGGATGGTCACTCCGTTCTTGGGACTGGGTGGTCATAACGACCAACGCTAGTCTCAGGGGTTGGGGGGCGGTTGCTCTTCACCTTCGGTTGCAGGGCCTGTGGTCCAAACAGTAATCCAGATTTCCAATAAATATTTGGAAATATTTTGGAACTTCGTGCAGTGTGGAAAACCCTCCAACATGCGGAGGATTGTTTGATAGGCCTTCCGATCATGGTTCAGTCAGACAACGCCATGGCAGTGGCTTACCGGAATCATCAGGGCGGGACTCGCAGCAGCATGGCAATGCAGGAAGTCTCGAAAATTTTCAGATGGGCAGAGATAAAAATTCCAGTTCTGTCTGCGGTCTTCATTCCGGGGATCCGGAATTTTGAGGCGGATTTTCTCAGCAGAGAGGACTTGATCAGGGACCCAACCACTTGGGCGGTGGATGCCATGATGGTTCCGTGGAAGTTTCACCTGGTATACATTTTTCCTCTGTTCCCAATGATACCGTGGGTATTGAGAAGGGTAAAGTCTCAACAAGTGCAGGCAATTCTGATTGCACCAGACTGGCCCAAGAGGTTGTGGTATTCGGACATTCTGAAGTTATCAGCGGAATCTTGGCCCCTTCCTCTTCGTCAGGACCTTCTAAGACAAGGGCCATTTCTGCACCTGGACCTAGCTCGGCTCAGTTTGGAGGCCTGGCTTATGTTACCAGGTAAAAAAAAACATATAGGCAGCCGGTGGCGCTTTGGGATTTATCGTTGGTTCTGTCAGTTCTGCAGAACCCTCCCTTTGAACCCTTAAGGTCGGCTGACCAAAAATATGTTTCTTGGAAATTGACTTTTCTGTTAGCCATTGCTTCGACTAAGTGTGTTTCAGAGTTAGGAGCTTTGTTCTGTAAATCTCCACATTTAATTTTTCATGAAGATAGGGCTGTGCTTCGAACAGTATCTACGTTTTTACCAAAAGTGGTTTCTTCTTTTCATTTAAACCAGGAAATTGTGCTCCTGGTGTTTTCCCCTCCAGAAGGGGCAAAAAATAGGGACAAATTAAGGAATTTGTTGCTTTTGTATGATGTGCATAAGAGAGGATGGCCTGCGTCTAAGCAGATGATTGCCAGGTGTTTAAGGTCAGTCATTGCCTTTGCTTACACCAAGGTCAGTAGACCTGTTCCCTCTCAGATTAATGCACACACCACTAGGTCAGTTGCTTCCTCATGGGCTGTGCGTCATGGAGCTACAGCAGAGCAGTTGTGCAGGGCTGCCACTTGGTCCTCTGTTCACACCTTTACAAAATGTTACAGATTCCATGAGTTTGCGAAGGAGGACGCTTCATTTGGACGGGCAGTGATGAGAACTGGCAGTCTGAGCGTACCCTCCCATAATACCGGCTCGTGAACGTCCCAAGGTTAAGCTGTGTCACCGGACTGGACGAAAGAGAAAAGGGGATTTGTATGAATGTAAGAACTTACCTTCCGAACCCCTTTCTCTGAGTCCAGTCCGGTGACACAGCGATCCCTCCCCTACGCTCAGTAAGTCATACCATTCATGTGTATCATGTTATGGTTATATGATTGTGCATATAAGATGTCGGGCATTGCACTGAGTTGTGTATCCTAGTGTGCTTTAGAAAGTGAACTGAGGCATAATGGGATGTGCAAGGGGAGGAGCCTGCAACCAGAGGAAAGATTTCAGCATAGGTGCCTGGCTCCTGCGGACCCTCCTACATCCCAAGGTGAAGCTGTGTCACCGGACTGGACTCAGAGAAAGGAGTTCGAACGGTAAGTTCTTACAAAAATCCCCTTTTCTATTTTTGCACTAAAGTGCCCATTATAGCCAAAAATGGCAGTTATTGGAAAGGAGGCATATATGAAAGATTTTGTTGATGTAATCTTACTTCATTTGGTGATATTGTTGATGAAGTGGAACTCATTCAACGTTGATTTCTAGTAAGTGCCACACCTTTGGGCCTCTAGTAATTGCCACACCACCTTTGGGCCTCTAGTAATTGCCACACCACCTTTTCAGCATATTTTCCTTTTACATATGAGATACAATACAGGTATATTTGTATATAATTTATGAGTGCCCCCACACATGAGTCTTCTTTTTCTCTAATTTAAACACACCTTTGGGTATTCAACGTACTGGTAGCGCTATCCTACTCTCTCCAATGCCCATCACCAGATATAGAGAAGCTATAAGCTTATATATATATATATATATATATATATATATATATATATATATACACACACACACACATATATACATACATACATACATACATACACACATATATATATATATATATATATATATATATATATATATTCCCATCATGGGCAAATGCGATCGGAATATCGGAGACACCATCATGATCCAAATGTTCTATATTTCCCAGCTACACTATTTCTCTGGGTATGCTCATTAATCAAAAGGTTTTGGACACCGGTGAGGGAGTATGAGCTATTGCTTCATAGTTTTCCCCTTTCACTCTCTTGGGTGCTTTTGGGGATCATTTATTCCTCCGCTCGCATTACTTCAGACACCTCTTGCATCAGTAAATATTCTCCCACCATAAATATTGTCAAAGAAAAGCTATTCTTCATTTTCAGAAAGGCTTGGATAGATACCTCTCTACACAAGTAAGGGGCAGTACGGATGGTGTAATGGTTAGCATTACTACGTAACAGTTCCATTCCCACCATGGCTCTTACTGTGTGGAGTTTGTATATTGTCCCCGTACTTGCGTGGGTTTCCTCCCACAATCCAAAAATATACTGGTAGGTTATTTGGCTCCAAATAAAGTTAACCTAACCCTAGAATTAATGTGTGTGCGTGTACATGTGGTAGGGAATATATTATATTTGTGCTCTATATAAATAACTGTTAATAATAAATAACATTTTTATACAGCATTTCCTACATACTTGGGGTGGATATATTCAATCTCAGATGTTGGACATTATACGTTAGATAAATACCTCAACTTAAATTTTGTAAGTCTCAGCATCCACCTGCTTACTTGCATAGATTCATACTTCTCAAACCTGGTGCAGAACACAAGGACATGCACTGAAACTAGGGGAAGGAAGATTCAGGGGAAATTTGAGGAAGTACAGGTATTACTTCACAGAAAGAGTAGTAGATAAGTGGAATAGCCTCCCACCAGAGGTGGTAGAGGCAAATACAGTAGTACAATTTAAACATGCTTGGGATAGGCATATTGATATCCTTACAAAAAAATAAGGATCAAATATGGTTTGAGGTAACATGTTTAAACGTGTTTAAACTTCGTTCTGGAAGTCGCTGATGCAGAGCTCTGTCTCGTGAAATGATGATGTCATCACATCATAAGTCTCTCTATGCAACCAGCTCTAGGAGGCCTCTGGGTGGGAACTCGGGAGGCAGGCTAAGTGGGTCATGAGATATGCTGAGTATGCCTGTAAGTCTTGTGGTGAAGCATAGTGGGAAACACCACTGAGGTTCCCCAGTCATACTGTATATTCCAAAATGTTTTCCTTTGATAGGGCCTGGGCCAATTATCATTACTGTGGGTGTTAGAGTCAGAGGAGAGTGCAAAATACCTATATGCCCTATATCTCCTGTCTCTGCAGATGGGGGCCCCTTCAAAACATTGCTATGGGGCCCGAAAAGTTTTAGTTACGGCCTTGGGATGCCCCTTACAAAAATGTCTGCTGGTCATAGAGGAAAGCTGCAGCGTATGCCCAGCCGCAGCAACTTCTACTCCCGTGTGCCTCTGCGGAGTCAGTCAGCCACCACCCTCCTATATCCAGTCTCCACCACAGAACACCAAGCCCAGACCACAGAGCTGGGCAACAAGCATGTAACACCCCCCCCCCCCCCCATGGCAAGGAGTATAAATCCCCTGACAACAATCATGTAATCCCCTGGGAATGAGGATGTATATCCTGGCAACAAGCATGCAACCCCTAACATTGCATATGTAGCCCCTAGTAACGAGCATGTAGGTAAGTGGCACTTATTTGGCATAATATGTGATGAGCATTACAGTGTACGGTATAATGTGTAATGGGCATTATAGCATGTTGTATCATATGTAAGGGGCATTTTTGTGTGTGGTATAATGTGTAATAGCATTACATTGTGCGGTATAATGGGCATCATTGTGTGTGAATGTGTAATGGGCATTACAGTGTGTGAATGTGTAATGGGCTTTAAATTTGAAGTAAACAAAACAAGCCACAATGTGTTTTTTTTTGTGTGTTTGGGGGCCAAACCATATTTTGAACCTGGGCCCACAACTCGCTTGTTCCGCCTCTGGAGGGGCCAGTGCAGTGGATAGCGCTGCTGCGTGCGGCGTGGACGACCGCTGGTCGGCAATAGCCAGGGACTCATTTTTATTTTATGTAACATACATGGCCTGGAGAGGAGGCAGGACAGTAGCTGCTTGGAGAGAGGCTGCATCCAGTAGCAGGCAGGGCACTGTTCGCCGGGGAGTGCACTGGAAGGAGGCGGGGCAGCGGACTCTGGAGTGACAGTCTCAGTCTGAGTCTGTGATTGTATGTGCGTTGGGACGGCATTAGACGTCACCGCGCACATTACAAGAGGTGCAAACTGTGCTGGGGCAGGGTGGGAGGAGAACAGGAGAAGCCTGTGTTGCGCAGAAGTTGGAGTCCTCATTCGTGGCTCCTGCTGTCCTGCTCCGAGTTCTCTCACAGCAGCAGAAGACTGCTCTCAGCAGTCCAGTGGCTGTGGCATCAACTAACTGCAAGCAACACTGCCAGCAGCCCAGCATCACTGAATATGCAAAATGATTGCCTCTCTCCCAGGGCTGCTTGTATGTTTTAATACAGGATTACGGTGCGTGCACTAGTGTAAGGGAGGGATGGGATGAATGGAACAGTGTATGCATGTAGTATGTATGAGAGTGGCGGTGTTATATGTAAGACAGTGGTGTATGTGTGAGATTGGTGTATGTATGAGAGTGGCGGTGTATGTATGTATAAGAGTGGCGGTGTATGTATGTATGTATGTATGAGAGTGGCGGTGTATGTATGTATGAGAGCGGTGGAGTATGTATGAGAGCGATGTATGTTTTAATACATGATTAAGGTTTGTGTATGTATGAGAGTGGCATTGTTGTATGTAAGACAGTGGTGTATGTATGTATGAGAGTGGTGGTGTTGTATGTAAGACAGCGGTGTATGTATGAGATTGGTGTATGTATGAGAGTGGCGGTGTATGTATGAGAGTGGCGGAGTATGTATGAGAGCGATGTATGTTTTAATACAGGATTACGGTTCAAAAAAAGTCTTCAGTAAGTTGCTTTGTGGGCTAGCATTAAAATCATAGGTAACACTAACAACGGTTCTTGTACGGCACTAGCCATAGTGCTGTGGTGTAGTTGTTAGTTGGGGGGCCGGCACCAGCAAGCCTGGCAGGCCATCGTTGCATGTGGTATACTATGTAATGGGTGTGTGACGTGTGATAGGCATTATGGTGTGAATTTTTGGCGCGCGCCTGCGGCACGAACTATCCCTGTTGTCCCTGTTTTACAAAAATTTGTAAAGCCGTGACATGATGTGTAATGTGCATTACAGTGTGTGGCATTAGTTTTGCCTGTCAATTATGTATCTAAGTATAGTGATGTAATAATCCAACCTAGTGTTATGTTGGCTCCACCCTTTATTGATTTGTTGCCGCCCACATGAGGCCACTTTCAGAAATTTTCCAGGGCCACTTTTAGTCCCCAATCCGCCCCAGCGCTCATCTATACTATATACATACTTCTGTGATGAAGCCACTCTGGAAGCTTCACTGCAGGGGGTGTCTGGTCAGCTTGTTTATACACACAAACAGTAGCAGCAGACTGTCATTACACCAGCACTGACCAGACATGTTATTTGTTGATTCAATCACAACCTCTCACCTACAATAGTGCACTTGAGAGAGTGTTTCTGGTTTTAGTTCTGCATTATAAAAAAAAATCTTAAAAATAGATACAAATCACTGAATTTACTATTATTATTATTATTATTATTATTATTATTATCTTCAATTACATCCACAATCCACAGTTACCATGGTGTGCAGTAAGAAAAAGAAAATAAAAATGTAATTTTTTCTTTTTTTAATTTTTAACTTGCATTAACAGTGGACCCTGCGCATGCACACTATGCAGGCAGAAGCTACTGTATAAGGGGGCACAATGAAGCAACACACTTACACAAACAAACTGACTAGTAGACCTGCTAAAAATCACAATGGCACATTAAGAATACCCCCTGTATTAATTTGAAAAGGTTTCCTTTAGGGGGCTCAGATTCTTGGTCCCCACAATGTGACTGTGTAAACAGATGCCGGTCCCCACAATGTGACTGTGTAACATACCTCCCAACTGTCACGATTCCGTCGGGACAGTCCCGATTTTCGGGTCCTGTCCCGACGTCCCACCCGCGGCAGGCATTGTCCCGCTGCGGGGGTGGCAGTTGGGAGACCCCCCAATGTAGTAGAATAGACGCTGTGCGCATGCGCACAGCGTCTATTCTCGTATGAAAATGAGGTCGCGGCTAATTAGCATAAGCCGCGCCCTCATTTGCATACGCCACGCCCCCTTTCCAGGCGCTCGCGCGGCTTCGCCGCGCGAGTGTCCCTATTTCTTCACATGAAAAGTTGGGAGGTATGGTGTAAACAGATGCCGGTCCCCACAATGTGACTGTGTAAACAGATGCCGGTCCCCACAATGTGACTGTGTAAACAGATGCCGGTCCCCACAACGTGACTGTGTAAACAGATGCCGGTCCCCACAATGTGATAATTACCAGAAAACACACACACACACTGGCCTCACCATTGGCCAAGTGCGATCGCACCTCTGGTACTATATTTATTTATTTACAGTTACTTATACCGTATAGTGTAGCAGATTCCGTTGCACTTACAGTAGTAGCCTCTAAATGTGGCTTAAAATATACTGCATACTGCAACATTAGAGTACTTTTTTTGTTTGTGCTTGCTTTTCTGTATATCTCCATGGTTATGCCCACTTACAATGATAACTATTTGCAAACAATGCTGAAATCTAGATTTCTGTATATTAAGGTATATATATATATATATATATTGACTGATATCATGTAACTTTGCCTTGTATTCTACATAAAAAACTGCTGAACAAAGTCCCCTGGAGTGACAAGACTATTTTTCCAGATATATATATATATATATGTGCCCCATGTTGTGAAGCACTTCAAATCTCAGAAAGGCGATACTGTGGTGGTGTCTTCAAAAAAGCCGCCTTGTGCGTGGTCGAAACGTCGACACATGACCAAAGGATGTCGCTGTGACTAACATGAGAGAATAAAAGTGCATTCTTCCCTACCTGCTGTTTATGTATTTGGCCTGACAAACCATTGGATGGACACCCCAGGCACTTATGGATTGCTGTAAGGAGTGTGCCAACTCCTCTAACTGGAATATATATTTAGTTCTGGTAAAATTAAAATCATACATTAAAGCAAAATATTAACACTCAATTTCACCACATATCTTCCAAAAGGAGTATGGGTTATAGGGTCGACAAGAAGATGGTCGACATGCATTGGGTTGACCACTGAAGGTTGCCATGCATTAAGGTTGACATGTCTGAATGTCGACATGGGGTTAGGTCCACGGGGTCATTAGGTCGACACGAGGATTTTCACCTTTTTTATCCCGAATGTCAACACAGTTGACTATTCTATTCTCCCACCACTCCCTAGTGGATGGTAGGGCATGAAATACCATCTGTCGGCACATGTCGGCTAAAAAAAACAACCATGTCGGCCTTTTGACTGTTGATTTAGCCCATGTCGACCTAATATCCCTGTTAATCTAACCTCATGTCGATCTTCAGACATGTCGACCCTATGCATATCAACCTTCCCCTTGTCGACCTAGTGATCATATCCCCTCCAAAAGTATACTCCTTTATCAATGAATTGCATGCACCTAGCTAGCTAATTAGCTATCCTGCTAAATAATTAAAGCTAATTAACTTAATTTAAAGGCTAAACGCTGATTATATTGGTTTGTTATACAAATGTACCTATCATGTCTTCCACTTTTGTTAAATTGTATACATTTTAGTTCTTTAGCAGGCAACTTCTGTAAAAAAAAAAAAAAAAACCTTTTGCAACCACCTTTAACACAGAAAACATATATTGCAGTTGAAGCGGGGACCAGGAAGTGGGTGGTACATGACCATATTTGGAATATGTGTGTGTGGGAGGCAGTGAGTGCATTACCAACCAGAAACTATAAGGGGGCGCAATGAAGCAACACACACACACACACACTCACTAATAAACATGCATTATGGGCCAATGCTAAAAATCACGTTAGCACCTTCCGAGTACCCCCTGTAATCATTTGTAAAGCTTTCCCTTCTGGGGACCGGGTTTTTGGTCCTCAAACCGCACAAGGTCCCCACAACGTGACTGTGTAAACAGATTCCGGTCCCCACAATGTGATAAATACCAGAACACACACACACACACACAACACACACACTAAAATTATAGGCCTGGTCTTGTAAGAGAACAAGATAAGCTTGTTGCATGTAAATGAGCAGTTCCCAGTTGAATTTATAGTTCTGGTTATAGGACTAGCAGGCCACAAGGGATAATTCAATTTGCAGAATAAAATACGGTATGCCAGATAATTTAAGCCAAGACATTAAGAGATGGAAAACATATACAAGATTAATACAGACTACTAAGTGCAGTGAATACTAACATGAGCACAGCTAGCGCTAAAAGGTTAAACGGAGGATTGTATGAAGGAATGCATGATGATGCCGCTCTCATGTTGTGAAAAGCATTCCGAGGTAATCACACCACTCAAAGACAATTTGCCAAAACAGCAATCCCTTATTTATTGTACTGAATTTCCACTAACCTGATAGGAAATTAGCATTGTAATTAAAAATTAAACCATGAGAGTAGTTCAGAGTCTTTACATAGAGGTCAGGTTTATTCATTACAAATCTGAAGACTCTAATGCATCTGAAGACTCTAATGCATTCTGTGTAAGGCATATTTTACCTGTTGGATAAAAATATGCAGGTTTGAGTTTAGGGACTTTTTATTTAACTTTCCTTCCTAACTTATACGTGATGACCTTTACAATGGTCTCCTATTTACATTTCATATATGCTGACAGCAAACTTTCTTCTTACATTCTCAAATTATATTCAATGTTAACACAAATGTTGACAACACTTTGATGTACATCTCAAAGCTGACACTTTGATGTTAACTTCACAGGCAAAAAAATGCTTTAATGTTGACATCGGTCCACCTGCTAAAGTTACAAATTAAATTATAATTCAATAAAATCCGTATCACATATGCACATTCTTAACATTACACTGAAATTATAAAACTATAAAGGAACAATGGAAGTAAAGTGAATAAAACAATTTTTTTTTTTAAACCTCACACCATGGTCTTAAAAATGGTGATAGTCTACATTTTTGCTAAATAGTAATATCAGTGGAAAAGTCCTTTAGAAGCCCTCTAACCTGAAAAAGTAGAGTCTTATTCCATCAAGGAAGTGTGTTTGTGTGTGTGTTGGGGGGGGGGGTGTATGGGGGGATTATACAGATGAAAATAATCTATCACTCTACTACCCCCAATCCCTCATTCAGTAATAAACAGGAAGTATTAAGGCAGATGCTTTATTACATTATTCAAACAGAAAAACAATAACAAAAACAACTAAAGATAACTAAATATATACAACATTAGGTCAATTCAATTATACATAAGGAGAGGAACTTGCCATTTTAATGACGTGGAAACAGCACTGATAAAACCACAACTCACCCTCAATCATGGGCCAATGTGACCCTGGGCTTATGGATTTATGTACGCAGCCCTATATGGCAACAAACAAAAAGCCATTTGTGAGTAATTTGTGTCTAGTCGAATTGACCCCATATGTTTCTACTGAGTTATGAAAACTGAACACAAAATGAAAGCCAAGCTAAGTATAATAACGAAAACACAATATCAATGGACAACTCCACCCTACAGTATTTCAACACATTTCACCCGCAGACAAATGACCAAACTGCTATGGTCACATGCCAGTGACCGAACTGTTCAGACAAACGCAATCTGTGATCACAAGCTACTACTGAACCCGCTGAGCTTTGACACAGCTTTATTTGTATTTAAGTGACACTCACTCCCTTTCTGATGCTAATTACTTACATAGCCCCCTGTGTAGGATGTCAGTAAGGAATAGAAGTGTTTATCATAATGAGAAGGTGAGTTCTTCCAAGTTGTAATATGACTATAAGTTTTTCCTGTTGGCGAAATGTAATTTTGTAAATTGGGGGGGGGGGGGGGGGGGGGGGGGGGATTCTTTTGCCAGCGGTAATTTATTGCACTGCAAATAAAAATGTATATTTAGCCATATACGACCAGTGGTGCCGCTGAATAGCTGCCTAGGCGCTGTGCAGCTCGGCGGGTATATGTTCCCGGTGTGATAACTGTACTGTCCCTGCTTATATTGCTACCTACCTGGCTGCCGCAACGACCAGTGGCGCCGCTGAAGGCTGCCTAGGCGCTGTGCAGCTCAGCGGGTATATGTTCCCAGTGTGATAACTGTACTGTCCCTGCTTATATTGCTACCTACCTGGCTGCCGCAATGATCAGTGGCGCCGCTGATGGCTGCCTAGGCGCTGTCCAGCTTGGCGGGCATGTGATCCCCGCAAGTTATGTCTAAATGCTCTCAATGTAATGTGTACAATGTCTCAATGGATGTACTGTATGTAATGTCTCTCCCCCCCCCCCCCCCCATTTCATCCCTGCTTGATGCTGCACTGTAATCCACAAAAAATTCCTAGTGTGCGAAAGCAATAAAGTTGATTCTATTCTATTCTATTAGAGACCATTTTTACTTTGTGGTTAATAATCAGTTTTGGGACGATAACACATGGGATCTGGAATAAGTTACTGGATCCTTTGTTATCATTGAATAACAGGTCTCTGAGGGCGGCTAATTGGGGATTCTGCTTCACGTGCTAAAGCGTTTTAATGCATAACACCAGTGAAGTCAACCACATAAATTTACCATAGGATATACCCCAACATTTTTATAGTTTTGTTATATTTATTAGAAATCTCACATTCATGTGTTGTGTTTCAAACAATCTGACAATCTTACATAAAAGAAAGGCACAGCTTTAAGAATATGTTATCATATCTTAACAATGCCATTTAATTAATGTACCTTACAATAACTAGCTTACAGTAGTATACTATTCTTACAAATGTAAATTATGAATATACAGTATCAATTTATAACTGGTTAGTATAGGCGAAGTTTCTCATATACAGTATGAAAATCACAAATATATCAGCAGTTTGAGTTAGACTGAGATACTGACCTTTGATATCTGATTGTTCAATGTACACAAACTTTGTTCCAAGCACATTATTTTAAATATTGTATAAATTACTTTCAGGCTATGAGTACTGTATACGAAACATAAAGGCATTTTGTATGTAAACTTGGGTTACATCCACAAGACCACTTATTAAGGTATGCAAATATTCCAAAATACAGTAAAACCCGAAATCCAAAATACTTCTGGTACCAAGCATTTCAGATATGGGAGACTCAACATCACCTTTTCCATTTTACTGGCTTTTATTAAATACAGTATTTTACATTGTAGCTTTTGCTCTTCCAATATGAAAGATTGTTGTCAAGGCCTCAATGCAATACCAATACTATGATACAGTACTCACATAGAATACAATAAAACAGTTTCACCTACCGTAAAAAAAAATGGCTTCGTTTCGGTACAGTAGATATGGATTCCTATCTTTGTCATAAACTTCTTTTGGTGACACTTACACATCCATATAACCTCAACTTGTACTCCAATCCTTCTCACTTGTACATCCCGTTGTTAACTCTGTGTCTATGGGTACCTGCAAAATGAAGACATCCCAAACAAATTATGTCAGTTCTGTCATAGTAACTTAAAAGTAATTAGATCATGTGCATGATTTAACCTGATCCAAAATGATTCGTCCTGTGATCATGTAGCACTCCCAATATTTCACTGAATACCATTGCTAATCAATGCACATTAGCATTAAAACATAATGGAGTGTGTTTATTATGTAGCGGTGCTCAAATGATATACAAAAAGAAAAACACTCAACAATAGTATAAAAATGTGTAATTTCATCAGTTTTCGAACACTTTATATAACTGTATAAAGAAGGCGTAGTTGATAATTATAATCAATTATATTTTAATACTGTAAGTTAAAATAAGCTAATGCTTGTTTTGTTGCTACCACAATTACACCTGCGATCATTTTGTTCCCCAACAATTTCATAACAGAAAAGCAAGTACATATCTGCTGACTGAAAACACAACCTCAATACAAAAAAGAAATACACCCAGTTATAACGGCTCAATGAAAACGCAAATAAAACAGATCGTAGTAATAAAAGTGCAAATATCACTTTGAATGCAATACAGTATTATTTTTATTGGGTAAAACTCCATTTGATTTATAATTTCACTTTTAAATATTGCAGTGAACAGCAGAGTTAAAAAAGCTGTCATAATATAATTTAATGATACGTAAACCTATTTAAAATGCAGAGGTTGCTCTTTGGTGGCCAATGTGGATAAATCATGGATAAAGTACACTAGAAATATGTGAACTGAGTGACTGTCATTTATCAGCTTTATCTCATTTCACCAAACCACTGCCATTAATCACAGATGCAGACAGAGTGAGTAATGAATGTCTCTCCCCACATAAGGATGGATATGTTATTGCAAACAGTGCAAGTTGTTTAGCTACACATTATCGAAGGGAACCATACAGTAAAAGGAATTTGCTAAGTGAATTTATTGAAAATGGATAGCGCTCATTGGGGTTATCTAAAACAACTAAAAACATATACATATATTGCCCACCCACTCTTACAGCTCTCGTCTCGCTCATCTGTGGGGTCATAAACACTTTTCCACGCAGGTGTGCCCAAAACAACCCTAAGGCCAATATGAACACCATGATAGGCACAAGCATGCTCTGTGGACAGGTGTGCGGGGTTTGGCATGGGCAGTTATTGTCTACTTTTCCTTTGACTGTAAGGGATTAAAATAATGTGCAGGTGAAAAGAGAGGGAAGAAGAAGGTAGCAATGAGACTTCACAGCTTAGAAGACTTTTTTTACGGGAGGAATTCAATTGTTCTCCAGTATAAAAACAAGGGAGTTTGCAAAGTGATATTCAATTGATCTTTTCTTATAATGCCAATCTGCTAACTGGTGTCAGCTTCAGCTGTATACAGCGCCTGAACCAAACTAAATTAACCGGTAAAAAAAAGTCCCATTTAAGCACCCCTCAAACAGGGCACAATTAGGAGAGCACCTGCTGATTTTACATGCCGATTTTACGTGGGTTTTTTGGCCAATTTGGATACTTTGTTCCTTGGAGTACAATTCTGGTTTACTGCTACTGTCTGTTGGACACTCATACCACCTGGTACCATCCACCTTTGGGGACACCACCACCTGCATATTAAGGATTGCAGGAGCGCATCTCGTCGAGGACACCCACGATCCCAGTGGGCAAATACCCATCCTCCAGCGTCTCTTATCCGGCAAGGTTTATGGACCCCACCTACTACCAACTACAGACCATACAATAATATCAACCACCTCCAAAAAGGACAATTCCTCAAGTATCCAGCCTATAAGTATAAACCCATTTTATTATTTCAATGTCATTGTATGTAACACTTTTAAATATTTGAATTGTAACTGTGTACACAGATATATACCTGTTTATGTGGATAATCCCCACACATTATAGCAATACATAGATTGTTGAATATTACCCTACCATATTGATCCAACCTTTTTAGCGCTCCACATTTTGCTTTTCTGCAGGGCATGTAATGTCAGAAGCAAGGTTTTTGTTAAGGCAAATATGCTGAGCAATTTTTAAATGAATATAGAATGGTTTGTGAGTTTGTTACAGACATACATTGCATCCCAGCGTCCATAAAAAAGGTGGTAGGAAGTGGAGAAATCTAATTATGTTTGGGGGACTACAAGTACAAGATTGATATAATGTGTTGGCATGGAATGAGGAATGTGAGTAGATAGTGGGGACTGGTCAGAGCACAGTGATGGTAAAAATGCTGCCAGTGGGAATGAAAAGGAGATGGGGTTTGCTGTTGCTTGTGTGTGTTATGCATGAGTGCAGACAAACCAGGAGGGAAGTAGTGAAAAGTAAAATATGATGTCAGAGAGAGAAATAGGATGCTGAAAATAGTAAAGTAGTCTGGGGAAAGGTCCGGTAAAAGCAAGCAAGTGAAATAAGGGAGGTAAATGAAGTGGTACATGCTAAAGGGAAAAGTTTTTCCAGAAAGTACACTATCCTGAGTAATAAAGTGTGCACTGTACAGTGTGGCCCATAGTTTAGGGCACTGAATAAAGATGCAATGACAGATGACTTCAGTGAATCAGCACACACGAGTATGGATCGTAGTCTGGAAAATCTAGCCATGTTTCTGGTGTAATGATACTCCTCAGATGATACCACATCACTTACCAACAACATTTTTTCACTGGTAAGCTTTAAATGATTCTCAAGAATAAGATATGTGGGAAAATGTGGGAGTTTTAAAGCTGGCCATACATCTACAGATTTATTGTCAGATCTGGCTGGTTAGAACAAAATCCTGGTAATATCTGAATGACAGTTTGTCAGTTTTTAGCATTATGAAGCAAATGGTCAACTGTCATGTGCTCTCATGCATTACCAGGTTTTTGTTCCAACCAGCCAGATCGGACAATAAATCTGTAGATGTATGGCCAGCTACTAGAAATCTGAACCTAAGTGCAGCTGTCTCTATCTGCTATTCACATGCCTCCAAGTATGCATATGCCCCTCGCTTTGAAACATTTTGCAGGGTGGCAGGGCTGCCATTAGAAACTATGGGGCATTGGACTGACAAAATAGGCAGGGCCTCCTTCCTTTCATGAACACCCAATGTGCCTGGTGAGTCTACCTATGTCCGCAGCACAGGCCACACTACTCTACCTCTACATTGGGGAAATGTGAACTAATCTACAGTATGACAAATTATACTTTCTGCCAGGTGCCTGGGACTGGAGTCCAGTATGTCCCCCCCTGTTGGCAGCCCTGCAGGGTGCCAACATGGCTCAACTATCCTATACACCAGCAGTTCTCAAACTGTGGGTCCTGACCCCAAAGTGGGTCCCGGCCTTCTCAACATGGGGTCGCGAATGTTGCTGACCATCAGGCTGATGACTTTTCTAATATCAGTCAGTGAATCAAGGAGTCTGTTGAATTGTCTTTTATTTTAGACTCCTCCAATCATGTTGTGCCTCCACAATACTGCCATGTATGTGCTGTCTGCTGAACTCACGTGTGGCGACCAATCTGTGGTAAATTGCTGGGGTCCTGTAATTATTTTTATTGTCTGATGGGGTCCCAGAGCTAAACAGTTTGAGGACCCATGCTATACATGGTACAAGGGAAAGAGACCAGGGCATTCGTAAATGCCCCAAATCTTCACCAATTTAAGTGCATATATTTAATTATTTATTACAAAAATCTAACATGCATTTGATTTATTATGACCCTTAATGATATCTTTACTAAAAAGCATTTATTTGACAGAGTATATTCCCTATAACCAGCTACTTAACTGGAAACAAAAGTAATTTAGAGCCATCTCCACTTGCCCCCAAGGAATGTCAAAAAAGCAATACTTCAATCCAATGGTACAAACATTATATAGTATATATATACATTATATAGTAGTGCTTATCATTATATCAGGGACAAACAAAAAAAATGACTTGTATGTATATTGACAGTGCTGGACAAATACTTGAAATGTTAACTCAATTTTGCCTTAAATTGTAACTCAACTGTGCAAATCATGCAATGGCCTGCAAACCAGTAGTTTGGGTGACCACAAAACAATTTAATTTCCCCCTAAGTCTTTAAGTGTAGATGCTATTTGGTATTCTACAAAACACCATTAGGCTGGGTTTCCAAAATTCAATTCTTAAGGCACTCTCACAGCCTAGGTTATATAGGATATCCAAGCTTGTGAACAAATTTTACAATATGGGGAGCTGAGAAGGAGGGTGGTGTCTACCAATTACAATTTCATCTTCTTGCCATGACGAAACTAAATACAATTTTTTTTTTTTTTTTTAAATACTCAAGTGGCAATGAACCCATTATTGTGAGAATTTGGTGGCATACAGTGAGATACTACAGGATGAATCTGAGGACATCAGATTATTTGTGGTGCCTTCATTTATCCAGAATGCACGGCCCCCTGCAATAAGGTTTTTCGGCACAAATCCATATATAATGTAACTGTTACTCCGCCAAGGATTGGTTCCTGGTAATATACAAAAGGGAACATGTTTTATTTGTACAATAAAGTAGCAACGTTGCTTATTTATGTGTATATTTACCTCTTTCTCTCATGTAACTTTAACAACAAAAAGGAAAAAAAAAAGTATGTTCGTTTAGGGATGTTCTACTCTACTTATTCAGACTTTTATGTACAGAAACGAGAGACAAGTTTAACTAATTAACACATCGTGTTACTGAGTATGATGCATCAATTTTCTCTGAGATGGCTCCCTTATGTATCCACAGAGGCAGCTAACAAACTACATTTCCACAGAATTACTAGGAAAAGTAAAGCAACATTTGAGTCTGTGCAAAGCATTAATTTTTAATAAGGCCATTTGTAAATGCTACAATAGTGTCTTAATAAACAGCGTATGCTTCCAGCAGTTTCTGATATTTTAGCTAGAAATGGTGGGGGGAGGACAGCATTAGATAGAAAGGCATCTGATTTCTATAGTTCATTGGTGGACAACAGTAACTAATATATAAGAGAAGTTATGAAAAAAAAATAACATTTTATAATGAGCTCAGTAATACAGCTGAAGCCGTAGTCTGTTATTTTCTGTTTTTCTTGTAATTGTTTTGCCATTTTGTTTATACATTTTTGGTATTTATTGCGTGTAGGATAAATTGTGACTGATCAGATAGAAGCACAGTCACAGACATTGTGCTTCTAACAAACAAACTAAATTGCAGCTGATTTAAAACTTTAACATTACATGTAATACACCTTTCAAAACCGGTCCTTGGTGAATATACTGTATTGTTCACCATTGATATCTATTACACTGGGCATATGTGAAGATCAAAACTATAACTATTTAGTGACTTAAGTTAAGATCAGACTTTGCCTGATTACTATTAGTGCCGATGGGTAAAGTTTTATGGCCCAGGTGCTAATCACCCAGGAGGGCACACTTTGGGACAATCCTTTTAATTGCATCTGGTGCAACGTGCCATTACCACAGTGTTTAAATGCCACCAACCACTCCGGATTTCAAAACCTTTGCAGACTGGTTTCAGCTCGAATTTGCTCAAAATTGCTCACTACTCTATGGGGCAGTGAATTTATCACAATTAATAAGATTTACACATTTATTTTTGAAGGATAACATTTTGGACAAACACAAAAACTGAAGTTTGGGTAGTATGGATGGTGTAATGGTTAGCATTAATGCCTCACAGCACTGAGGTCATGGGTTTCATTCCCACCATGGCCGTAACTGTGCAGAGTTTGTATATTCTCCCCATGCTTGCATGGGTTTCCTCCGGGGACTCCGGTTTCCTCCCAGATTCCAAATATATACTGGTAGGTAAAAATTGGCAGGTTAACCCTAGAATGAATGTGTGTACATGTGGTAGGAAATATAGATTGTAAGCTCCACTGGGGAAGGGACTGATGTGAATGTTCAAATATTCTCTTTAAAGCGCCGCAGAATATGTGTGCGCTATATAAGAAACTGTTAATAAATAATAAGTAATGTGTATTATTTAAGCTTGGTCTTTTATAGGATATAATAGTATAGCGCTTTACCAGAGCTGTTATGTGCTGTGTCACAGCCCTCCTAGTTACACATGACAGGGTCTTAGATTAATCCATGGTACAAGGGGATCAGAGATCATCGTCCGTAGAAACGCCCAAAAGTGCCATCGTCCGTAGAAACGCCCACGTGTCCTCCGCATTCGGACGGGCTCACTCTTTAAGAACAGGGCGTGTTTACGGATGACATACAAACCATGCGTGTGCGGGGGAAACACTCAGATTCTGCACGGTATTACAGAGTATGCACGGGAATACCGCATCCGAACGGATGGCAAGCGGTCCGTCCGCACGGAAGCGGTGTATTTATGCAAAACTACCCACTATTATGTCTATTCTGCAATACATCACATGACCCACTTATTCAATTACCTATCCTCATAAAAAAATGTTTATTTGGAATTGGAATCAATTATATGCCAATATATCCTTACAACCATGCCTAACACATGCATTGCACACATTAACCCTTACAGCAATTGAAGTGCAATGGTTTCAATTAAAGCACTGACAAGCGTCCTATTAGTGAGTAATGAGTAAAGGAGTCGATTGTATTGGGTTCAGGTGTTAATGCTTGTAGTCATTAGGCGCTCCGTTCGCCTACCGCAAGACCGAGTGGTTTCCGCAAAGCAATACTTGACTTATGGACACCGCACATTTCTATCGGTTTTGTTCGCGTGCATTCGGAGTGCTATCCGAATGCACGCCCCCCAACATAAGTGTACTCCCCCGTGTCCGCCCATGTTTCCTCCCAGTTTTGCCCACTTTGAAACTACGCCCATGTGTCATTCCGCATGACGCCCATAATACGCCCATATTTCCAGACTGATTGCGGTGCACAGTTTTGTACGGGATTTGGCCGAACAGGTACGGAGTCAATGCATGGCACATGCGCGTTGCGTTCTCCACGCATGCGCAGACGCCGTAAAGACGCTATCCGAAAGTATGCGGAAAAGTACGCATCAATCAGAATAAGGGCCTTAGTGATAATAAAAAAAGTGCACATGTGAAAAAGAATAAGAACAACTATACAAAGTATAGCAGACGGCTAAAAGCTGTGCAGACGCCGGGTGACATGCCAGGTAGTTATATAAAAGGATATAGGTTCTCAATAAGAATTCGAATAACCTCGCAACGTCTAAGACGGGCAGTGCACAGCATACAGATCAAACTATGGAGCTATTAGGGATAACATGCATGTCCCGTATGGATGTAAAGAAGTGACTACATAGGCCATGTCGACTAACGTTTGTTAGAGATGACTAAAAAGTTTCAAAGAAAACAGCTAAATCCCAGGTTTTCATTCAATCCCTTGGGTGCCAAAGTGTCCAGGGTGTAAATCCATCGACTTTCTTTTTGCAGCAGTAGTAAGGATCTATTGCCGCCTCTGGCCAAGGGTGGTACATGGTCGATGATTTTATATCGAAGTGTTGCGATGGAGTGTTTAGCTTCACTGAAGTGCCTTGCAACTGGCTGTTCACTTTTGCCCGTTGCTATAGCGGCCTTTATAGCTGATCTGTGAGCAGCAGCTCGTTCTTTAAAGGTGCGGTCCGTTTTGCCGACATGGCCTTTATAGCTGATCAGGTAGAAAACATATTTAGACATGCATCCCAACCTGTAATGGATTTTAAATTTTTTGCCTGTATATGGATGGTGGAAGCTGTCCCCCGGCACCAAGTGGCTACAGGTGACGCATCCACAGCATCGATAGCAGCCCAGTTTTGGAGTGCCCAAAAAGCTGGCTGCGGGGGCAAGGGGATATCGAATGTCATTATGTACTACCAGGTCTTTAAGATTTTTGCCTCTTTTGTAGGCACTCATGATGGTTTTAGATTTTAAAGAGGTGAGTGCCTGATCAGTATTGATGATAGGCCAGTGATTTTTGGCAATGCGATTAATCTTGGAGCTGTTATTGTGGAATTTGTTGACCCAGATCACTCGATCAAGTTGTGCCCGTTTAGGTCTAGCATCTAAGGTGGCTTGTCTTGTCATAGCTGCTATTTTCTTCTTAGTTGCTGACACTTGTAGTTCTGGGTAACCTCTCTGAATGAATTTTTCAGCCATGAGGTTGAGTGCTGGCTGTACATCACAATCTTCGCTGGTTATCCTACTAACACGTAGCATCTGTGAATGGGGTAATGCCCTAATGAGGGGGGCTGGATGACTGCTAGATGCTAGTAAGATGGTGTTACGGTCTGTAGGTTTAACGTACAGGGAAGTGGCAATTTTGCCTTGATTGATGGAGATGTTAACATCCAGGTAATGTATTGAGGTCGGATGCATACAATACGTAAACTTGATGGGTGACTCCGAGAGGTTGTGTGAGTCAATAAGGCTAGTAAATGACACTTCGCTACCTGACCAGATGACCAATAGGTCATCTATATAGCGTGTATAAAACGTCAGGTGTGGGCGCACTAGAGGATTGTTAATGAATAATGGGTATTCAATACTATACATATACGTGTTGGCGAATGATGGGGCCACTGAGGACCCATCGCACACCCACGCAACTGCAAGTAGAACCTGCCATTAAACATAAAGAAATTTCTTTTGAGCGTGAGCTCTAATAATTTCAGAAAAATGGTATCTCTGGCCCTTTGTACAGGTCATTGTTGGTCAACAAACTGCGTACAGCTTTAAGTCCATCACTATGCGGTATGCATGTGTACAAATTTACTACGTCGATGGTCCCCAGGATGCAGTCATCTGGAAGCTGTCCTAATTGGGTCAATTTGTGTAACAGCGTGGTGGTATCCTTAAGATAGGTTGCTTCATTCTGGACACATGGCTGCAAGAAGAAGTCCAAGTAAATGGAGATGGGTTGGTATAAAGAACCCCGGGCAGAGATTATTGGTCTGCCCGGGGGATTCTCCAAAGACTTATGTATTTTCTCCACTCCATCGCAACACTTCGATATAAAATCATCGACCATGTACCACCCTTGGCCAGAGGCGGCAATAGATCCTTACTACTGCTGCAAAAAGAAAGTCGATGGATTTACACCCTGGACACTTTGGCACCCAAGGGATTGAATGAAAACCTGGGACTTAGCTGTTTTCTTTGAAACGTTTTAGTCATCTCTAACAAACGTTAGTCGACATGGCCTATGTAGTCACTTCTTTACATCCATACGGGACATGCATGTTATCCCTAATAGCTCCATAGTTTGATCTGTATGCTGTGCACTGCCCGTCTTAGACGTTGCGAGGTTATTAGAATTCTTATTGAGAACCTATATCCTTTTATATAACTACCTGGCATGTCACCCGGCGTCTGCACAGCTTTTAGCCGTCTGCTATACTTTGTATAGTTGTTCTTATTCTTTTTCACATGTGCACTTTTTTTATTATCACTAAGTAACCTGCAGTATCTTAATTAATTATCACCATGTATGTATCTTGTTTTCGATACTCTTAATGTGCATTTTCACTCGTTTGTTATTGTTTTTTCTTACTGCAGTTCCTATTGGTTCACTGAAGTCGAGCCCCCCTCCGTGCTCCCTGCACGCGTATCCGGAAATGGTGACGTCACCCATCAGCGCGTCCCACTGACCGGCGCCGGCGGGAACCACGGACGGAGGCAGACACTATTTAGGTAAGATTCATTCTGTATTATGTTGTTCTCACCTTTAGCACCTTGATAAAAAAGCCTGCGGGCTTTGAAACGTCGGTCCACCAAAACCGTCTCATGTGTCATTTTTGCTGAGTGCCGCCATCCCCCATACCTCTACACTACGTGGGACCAACTTCCCTCCTTGGAAGGCACCAGAGTTTTGTACTTTATATCAAGTGAGTCCTGGAGTGCCGCCTACAGCACCTATATATATATATATATATATATATATATATATATATCTTTTACACCATCTTCATATTCTAGGTGCATTGCATGGGCCTACCCTTTACATGTGTTAAAGGGTGTTGCACTATTGTCTTCTTTGCTTTATGGTCTTATAGTTATCCCTGGGTAAATGGGAAAGTAGACCATTTTTGTTCAGGTGTTAACAATTAATCACTTCATGAAAGCAGGGAAGGATGGTTGCAATATCAACAAATCTCCACACAGGACCCTCGCTGTTGCATGCCACTGGGTCTTTTTAAAATGTTTTAGCAAAGGATCAACCTGCTTTGGCTCTTATGCTGTCTGTAGTAGCATAGTTTCAGATAGATGTTAGCCCCTCCATATGATGATCACTATTATAGCTTTTAGCATTGGACGAAGGGTGTCATTGCTGCCATAGGCAGCCACTTGGAAGCAGAGGATCCCAGCTCTCGGAATCTAGCATGCAAAGAACCAGGGGTTTAAGTGAGGGAGAACGGGGTGGAACTGAATTCCACCATCTCCAATGGTGAGGTGGAAAATTTCAACCTCCACATTGGCCGTGCACAGTAATTCTCAAAGAAAAGCATTCTAGTTTGCAGGAGGATGCCAAAGACTCTACCACTGGCCCGCCACTGCTTAATGGGGGGAGGGGGTGTAAATAGTTGGCATAGAGAAATGAGTTCCCCCTCCTCTGCATGACCACTTTAAGCCCTGCAAGGAACTATTTGTTATCTGGCACCTGAAGATCAGCAGCAAATGCCACAGTCAGAAGACCTTCCCTCAGTTAGCAAGGAGAGGGCATATAACTCGTTGTCACTGCAGGACAACTGTGGAGGGGGATGTAACATTCAGTACTCGGTCTTAAGGACCCCACACAGTTCTTATTTTCCAGGTCACAAGTAGATTTTAAAATGTGGCAGTGATGCAGTTCTCCTGCCGGGTGACCTTGAAAATGTAACCTGTGTGATGTTCTGAGGACAGAGTTTGAGAACCACTGACTTATGCCTTGATAGTTAGTGGACTGTCACCAGCCCTGCCTCCATCTGGCATGCAGGAATTATGGTTGACCACACGAAGAGAAAAGGTATGGATCAGGATGATTCACATCATGCACGTGAATATATCTGACAGTGACTGACTGCTTTTATGGCTCATTGAAAAAAGTGTACTCAAATTTAGCTTATAAAATAAGCATGGTATAGCGCCCTGCTCTAATAGCCTTGCATTCACCCTAATGTGGAGATGTACTAAGCTTTGGAGAGTTTTAAAGCAGGGAGAGAGTTAAAGAACCAGTCAATCGACTCCTAACTGTCATTTTCAAGACAACCTGAAACATGGCAGTCAGAAGCCGATTGGCTGGTACTTTATTTCTGTCTACTTTATCTCTTGACAAGGCTTAGTACATCTGCCCCGGGTTGTGATAAGAAAAGAGCCCAGTATGAAAGCCTGTTAAACTGTTACTATCTGCTCTGTCAGGCAAACATTCTCAGGCAAGCAGCGTATGTGATACATGCAGTTACGGAAAAGAGAGAGCTGGGGATAATAGAAAAATGGGAACATATGTTTCTAAACTATAAGGTTAGCAATTTCTTCCAGCAGACGATTACTGTAAAGATGCCATTGAAGTGTATACTTTAGCTTCCTATGCTCAGAATGTTGTATTTTACATTAGCTTGTAATATAATTAGTGCTAACATATGGCACAATCAATAGGACATTTGCAATCAGTTTATCGTGCCCTTGGGCCTAAAGGCAAAGCGTTTTATTGGTAAGAAAATAACAGAACTGCCCATCAAAGTGATATTTTTAACTACAGGACTAGGCAATTTTTCCCCAGCGGTCAAGCTTTAAAAGCTATCAAAAAGACTGGAAAATGGATTGCATCAAAGATTTAAAAAAAAAAAAACACCAAGTAATATTGCTTATAAGCATGGCTGTAGGATGATGGGTAATAAACAGCACAGTTCCTAAGTTTGCTCATAGCCTGTGAAATTTAAAATGCACCTGTCCCCTTTGGTGGTGGCCATTTTTCTTGGCTGAATGAGTATTAATTAGAGTGCAGTATATTAACTAGGAGCAAGTATCATCAGTTGAAAGCGAAATGAAAGCGACTCATAGATCCCCCTCTTCCTAGTGTATTGATAGGCTGCATTTCCATATTTGTTTCAGCTGAAAAAAATGGATACTACCACTGCATGAGTTTCCAGTGTTCATTATATCGCTCAACACATCCATAAAGTGAGATTTACCTTCATAAGATGCTATTTTTATATATGCAATACCCATTGTTATACATAGATTCTTATTATTAAGATTGACAGGATGAATCCTAAAATACAGGTATAAGTTTTAATTTTCCTTCTGTCTCACTTTTCCTTAACTAGGGACAATTTTTAATATTTAATCTTTCCCCACTTTCCACTACATGTTACATAGTAAATATAGTATGTATTCCAATGTAAATATAGTATGTATTCCAATGTTATGAACAAATGTTGTATCTCAAATGCGACAGCAGGGTGGTAGCCGGCACAGTTAGATAAAGCCATTCCACAGGCCACAAAAAGAGAGATCATTCGTAAATGTCAACAGCAGTGAGAACAGGGATTGCCTTGATCATCTTATCAAGGATACCTGTCACCACCTCCTAGGGCTCTTGGCCATTAAGAACCTATGGCTGCTGACAGATTCTAGAATTTAGCCTCTGCAGTGGACCTTATAATTTAGCACTGAATGCTAGAGGGTACTATATGGTTTATGGTGTGATTGTAGTATGGATTACACAGTAGCTAAACTGAAAAGTGGGTTAATTTGGTCACCAAGCAATCAATATGTAATTAGTGATGATGGTACAATTGTAAAAACAAGCATAGCATCTAAAATCTGTCATGCATGTGCCAGTGTTTGATTGGATTTATCCAATGCAGAAAAGTGAGATACATTAAAGGAAAAGTAGCTTAATATATTTTCTACAATTATTCATTTCCATACCAGTAAAACTAAAAAATCAATCCATGTATTTGTCTTTACATATGAACTAGCCATGAAGTGGCTTTCATTTCTTCAATATCATTTGCAATGCCAGGGATAAAATATACCTTACTATTGTAACAAGCTTTTTACAGATCCCAGTATGCAGGCTCCTATGGCTGAATTGATAGAGAGCATTCTCTGAGATCCTGGTTTAGCACACAGTCAGTAACTGGAAATGATACTGTTGTTTACAGTGAAAAAAATATAACTCAACCAAACCAGCCCAGGGATGTTTCACCTACAACAAGAGGTGCAAAGGTTCCTGGTCTCTAAAACAGTTGTAATACCAAAAGTAGGTCAAATGCTATAATGTGGGAGTAAATTATAAAAATATTGAGTCATCCGATCACAACCAACTCTGGAACTCTCTTCCTGGAAAGGTGGTGTTGGCTTCGAGAATAATTACATTCAAAACAAGGTTGGACAAACACTTATTGGACAAAAACATCCAGGGGTATTTATAAGAAGCATAGGTGCAATGTATTAATTTAATATAAGCACATCTAGGTTGATTTAGCATAACTAGGTTGAACTCGTTGGACGCAAGTCTTTATTCAGCCTTACCTACTACAGGTATGTAACTATGTATCCAATAGTTCCCAAAAGACAATTATTATTTTCTGCCTAAAACACCAAATACATATCTGTGTTTAATCTTTCATGGGTCTAATTAGCCGCAATTCATAAATTCTACGGACAATGCGCGGGATTATCTAAACAAAATATGCTGTAAAAACACAGTTATTGGGGTTTTTACAGCATTTTGCTATGCAGGATAACCCGCTCGACCTGCGTCCGGGCAGCACAGCGTTTTGCTGCCCGGACCTGTGACTTCCTCCTCCCTGCACTGTAAATCCTCTACCGGGTGCCGCAGCAGCAGCACCCAGCCGAGTAAGGGAGGGAGGGCGGAGCTGCCGGGACCCGCTGCACATCGATGTGCCAGATCGCAAAGGACTGCTCTTAAACGCAAGAGCTGTCCTTTGCCATAATTATCGCAACTGTTAGTGCATATGAGATAATTATGTCTGCGGTAGCCGGCGATGTTCGGCCGCAGATGTTAGAGAATCCCGCCCAATGAAAGTCACATCAAGAAGCACAGAAAAATGTAATCCATTTTTTGCATCAAATGTACATAAAATATAATACACCATTTATCCTGTAAGTTATTGATATAGAAGTAATTACAGTCACGGGGTATAATGGGGGTTATTCTGGTTGACTCGCAAGTCGACCAAACCCCGCCTGGCGAATGCCAGGCCACGCACCCCCCCTTGCATGCAGGGCCTGCTAATGGATGTTTAACATAACTACTTAACGTGTTTAAGACATGCTTAAAGCATTTACAATACATATGCAGAGTATTCAACAGTGCTCTGTATTCCTTCTGTAAGAGTCATAGCATCTAATAACCAGTCCATCCTGTGTACATACACACTGTTTAGCCCATCTCGCACTGCGCCATTGCCATGATTACAAAAATGAGGTAATTGACATGAATGAATATAATATTTAAACCTTTGAGTGCCACCATCTCTGTGAGAGATGCGCAAAATATCCGCTAAAAATACCAGCGTCGCTCAAATTTGTTATTTAAATTCAAAATAAAAATGTTGGGTAAAAAAAGATTATATTTCCTATATAAGGCAAACATTACAGGTCATTTTGATGAATAAAAATGTTTTCTGGGCAATTTTCACACCTATTTTGACAAATTCACTTGGCATCTCAAAGGGTTAAAAAGAAATGATGTGTCTTTTAATATAAGCTTAAGTTTAGTCTAGTTTCTCAGTGAATGATGCCATTTTAATAGCTAAAATATTTCGTTTCACTAGTTGTAAAACAGAAATAAATGAAGGAGGTGGTAACTTGATACAAAGCCATACATGCGTGAGACTAGTGCTTACGCTAGTCTTTGTCTCCAGCCCTTTCTATTAGCTCATTAACAGTGCTCGCTGATGTTCTGGCTGCTATTGTGCCTCATACTTAATGATGGAATATATGGGCTTTATAAACAAAGGCAGCAGTGTCCTTTGGTAGCGATCATCTAATGGGAAAATGTTGTCCTAAACACTGGAATGTGCACGCACATTGCCTTGTGACTAATATACATCACAAAGCTGAGTAAACACAGAGACACATAATATATAGGGGGAAATTATCAGTTGCTTTCTAGTCATTTCTTCTCTGGAAATATAATATTTCTCAATTTATCATAATAAAATGGTGTTAACTCCTTTGGTATTTACCATTCACTCCAACAATAGTGAAACCAAATCTCTAATGATACAATAAAATAAACCCCTATAGAAATCTAAGTCACATTATAAAAATATATTTACTAGGGCAGCAATGCGGAGAGAAGGCCAGATGTGTCTTTTGCTGGCATTACCTTCCACATTGGAGACATGGTGGTCGTGTTACATAAGGGAAATGCGGCAAGACTCTGTAATTACATTTTTTACAGCATTTTCCCAATAGTACATCCCACCCAATATCAGGGTAGGCATAAAAATACCTGATGTCACATATTTATTATAGTGTCTCATTCACAAACATGCGTATTGTAGAAAGTAGAAAGCATACATGAGACATAATATAAGGGCTACACCTGTTCTCCCACTGCGTTATAAAGCCAGTTTGATGTTTTACATTCCATGAAAATATTGAGATCTAGGCAAAATGTTTATATGTTTTAAATTGTACAGTCATATGTATACAGTCATCAATTGTAACCCTATTTCAGATCTCATTTAGGTAATTAGAATACTCAATAGGTAGCAAATGTCCCAGGTGAAGTGTAATACCATCAAAAGGAAAAGTAATCCAAGATGAATTGCAGAAAATACAATTAACATATAATAAATTGTATCAGTAATGTATAAAAGAGAAAAAAATAAAACAAAATAAATGGTGTTCTTAATTAAATTGCCACCTACCAATCCTCCAGCGGTGAGATACATACTTTGTCAGTTCAGACATTGTCACCACATTGCCAAAAACTGAGAACTAATAACGATAAATTGTGCCACCCCCCCATGTGCTATTCATTTCAGACTTCATATCCTATAGAATAACCATTTATTCTTGTCATATTTAATTGTTATTAATGTTTTAATAATAAAAATAATTAATGTGTAAACAGTCCCGCTTGTTTATACATTATAATTGTTAATGTGTTTAGCACTGCTTCCCTTTCCACCCTGTATGCAGTGTAAGAGCATATTGCTTTTCCAGATCACAATGAATATCTGCCATTAATATACATTATATTGGTTGGAAAGTGGAAACCAAGACGCTATTTTCATAACCCTTTGTTATACGTAGATGTATTTTTATCATTTGAAAAAGCCCTCAGATAGGGAAAAACACGTTAGATGGGTCACCCAGCCAACAGTACTCTGGAATACCAGTCCAGAAACCAGCTGCATTTGCCCCTGCATCTGTCTAAACAGGTGATTTCACCATCCATCATTTGGAAAAAATACCAAGGCAAATCTGACGTCACCGTGCACAGCCACATCCAGTGAAGGCCTAGAGAACTCCGGTGAGAGTGGGAGCACGCGGCAGTGCAGGTGAGAGAGAGGCGCTAGCCGCTCCGTTACAACATCGCCTCCGGCAGCGTGGGTGAGAGACACACTAGCCTTATCATCTACAAGGCTGCTTCCCACCTTCTCACACTGGAGGGACAATCTAACCCATACCATTTGCCAGGCCATTGGCGCACATCAGGCGCAAGTGAGAGACATGCTTAGCGTGCGCATATAACATCATTCATATGCAAAATTTGTCCAATTGGTGATACTGTATTATAACTATTGTAAAGCGCAACGGAATATGCTGCGCTATATAAGAAACTGTTAATAAATAAATAATAAATAAATAAATAACTAAAAGACTCTCCTCGGTGGGTATCGCAGTTTTCTTTTAAGGCTCATTTTTAACTATATTAAATGTTTATACTATATTGATTTATTTTATCACTGTACTGTTGTTGTATATCATTTATTTTTCAGGTGGCTGCCTAAATTATGTTTATAAAATTATTTTTATTGTTTATAAATAAATACAAATTATATTATTAATTATTATTAAAATTGTCTGTACGAGTGCATTCATCCGTGGTGTCCAAATCTTCAATTAACGAAGAAACTCAATTTCCTTTGGTTTTGCCGTTTTTCCTGACCATACCCTGTACCTGTAAATTATAGGTCCAGATGAAAGGCAGTTTTTTGTACACACACTTGTACATACTGTATAGAGTACTGCAGCTGAGCTATATTTATTATAGATTACTCTATCATCTTTATATACAAATATACTTTTGATTATTATTGTATATATATTTTTTGTGGTTTATTAGCGCCCAATATAACACTAGAATGTAGTGGTCTTCTAATTTTATAATTTAGATTGATAGGATACATCCTGAAATAATTTCCTTTCCGTCTCATTTTTCCTTAACTATGGGACACTGTATCATCTTTCCCCACCCTCCTCTACATGCAATATAGTAAATATAGTATGTATTCCAATGTAATAAATGTTGTATCTGGGTGGTAACCGGCAGTCAGATAAAGCAATTCCACAGCCACAAAAAAAGAGATCATCTGTACATGTCAACGGCAGTGAGAACAGAGATTGCCTTGACCATGATATACCTATCCCTAAACCCTTATATATTTAATGAAGCTTACCCCCACCCCTACCCCCATATTTAAAAATCTTAGCTCTCCCACTGCTGTTGCTTGGAGCGAGCCAAGTTAATAATCCTCTGAATCCCAGCATAGTCAGGTCTGTCTTCTGCTCCTGATCACCAAGCTCCTGTTTCAGATGTGCAGTTTCTAGATGTCACTCGTTTTGCTTGAGGAGTGATGCGGGCAAATAGATGCAGGTGCCAGGGACTACATTGCTTCCAGGCTCCGACACCATCGACAGCTCTCCCTGTTGCTCAGAGTGTTGCTGATGGTGGCGGAGCCGGTAGAGAAGTAATATAGTCCCTACACAACTCCACTAGGGGCCCCTAAGATAATAAGGCCCGGAGGTACTAACCCCCTGTGCCACCCTCTTAATCTAGCACTAGTTTATTAGTAAGCTTAAAAGTGTCAAAGCAGCATCCTATATATGGAATGGCCAGAACTCCATTGGATACATGCTTGGGAGCACGGGATACAGCGATGAGTGACAACATCTGTGAGACTGGACACAAGAGAGTGTTCATGAATGCAAACAAGCACATAAGTAATCACCAGTTGTTCTGTGATCACCGATACAATACTGTCTGTACAGAGGAATTCCCAGGTGCACAATCAGTCTGAGGCAAGTGTTTCAGTATTAACATAGGAGGTAACAGTTTGGTAGTTAAAGTCTGTATATACATAAGGACGGCTGAATGAACCCCTGGGAACACTGCAGGATAGGATATTCCTGACATACGGCATAGCACTAAGCACTGCTAATCAGAATAATTATAATAAACTATGCATTCTAACATTGAGCAACATTAAGGATCCACCAACTGCAACCAGATCAAACAAGAAACTCTAGTGGAGGTATAACTGCGCCAAACCTGACTGCGGCAGCGTGTCACACCTTGGGTTACCAACCCCAATTCCAATATACACAAAAAACACAAAAGAGGTGGACAATGATGCGCTGTCTCTATAATAAAGGTGTGTGGTTCACTTCTTTTTTGTTGAAGTGGTGTTCCTTCACTGGTAACAGCTTGTGTAAGCGGTAAAGGAATAAGAGATGAAAAATTGATGAGTCAATAATTCAATTTCAGAAATCATCAACTCAGGTGGAGTTCCTTCTTACTGACCTGTGTAACAAGCCCTATATGCCCATAAAGGTATATTTGCGCACATCAATTTCTTATCTGGATAGCCTTGTGAGACACCAATGGCTCTAAAAACCCCTCAACCAGATCACCTTATCTGGTGGGTCCCTGACACTAAAGTTCCAGTCAAGGGCACAGGACCCATCAAGTCGGCACAGGTCAACCACCCCAAGGCATTGCACTAGTGAGAGGCTTATGTGTTAGGCAGTATTAATAAATACGAAGCAGAAGCCATGTTTTAGGGGTATTAATTGTCACATTCTTAATCATTCCTCTCATCTATCTAGATTGTCAACTACAGTATGTGTTTTAAGCAGAAGCCATGTTTTAGGGGTATTAATTGTCACATTCTTAATCATTCCTCTGATCTATCTAGATTGTCAACTACAGTATGTGTTTTACCTCTCACTGTGTGTCTACCCTGTTGCTATAATAAGGCTGTGACAGCTGCAATGGATATTATAGCCCCTGTGCGTATACGTCCCCATACACCACGATGTTAAGCCCCTTGGTTTGACAACCGTGTTAGTGAACTCAAGAAAATAGGATTTTGGGTACCTACCGGTAAATCCTTTTCTCGTAGTCCATATGGGATACTGGGCTTCACTACTATGGGGATTGAGACCTCCGCAGGAGAGACAGGCACATAAAAGAACTTTCAGTGTGGGTGCACTGGCTCCTCCCCTCAATCTCCCTCCACTAGTCAGTTAATGCAAAAACTGTGCCGAAGGAGAGCATGTGAGGAGTATGTGATAAAATATTGTGGTGAGATTCATCCAGCACACCCAACCGAACAACAACATAAAAAAAGAGGTGAATCCTAACAACTTAAGAGGACACCTGTAACTAGAAAACAAATCTATAGGCATATCTATCCTATAGAAAACCAAGGCAATAAGCCTAACAATGAAATAGTATCTGACAGCAGAAAAGCCGCACCGAGGTGGGCTCCCAGTATCCCATATGGACTACGAGAAAAGGATTTACCGGTAGGTACCCAAAATCCTATTTTCTCTACCGTCCAATGGGATACTGGGCTTCACTACTATGGGGAGGTCCCAAAGCTACCAGAACGGGCGGGAACGTGCGGATTCTGCTGTAGAACCGCATTCCCGAACTGGGAATCCTCCCTGGCCAGGGTGTCAAACTTGTAGAACTTCACAAATGTGTGTTGCCCTGACCAAGTTGCGGCCCTGCAGAGCTGCATTGCCGACACCCCTCGAGCAGCCGCCCAAGAGGTACCTACAGACCTGGTTGAATGAGCCTTTACTGAGAAAGGAAGCGATAAAGCAGCTGATGCATAAGCCTGTTGGATAGTACATCTTATCCATCTGGCAATGGTACGCGTTGAAGCAGGTAAACCCTTCTTCTGCGCATCATAAAGCACAAACAGGCTGTCCGTCTTACGGATCCTAGCTGTGCGCTTGACATACCCCTTAAGGGTGAGGACCACATCCAAGGTATCTGGTATATCAGGGTGTGTTGCGCTAGAAGGAACCACAATAGGTTGGTTTAGGTGGAAACCTGACACCACCTTTGGAAGGAATTGTGGTCTAGTCCTGAGTTCCGCCCTATCGTTGTGGAACACAAGGTAAGGGCTCCTACAAGATAAGGCCCCTAGCTCGGACACCCTCCTGGCCGAAGCTAGAGCCAGCAGAACAACTGTCTTCCACGTGAGGTGTCGCAGCTCAGACTCCTCCAGTGGAACAAACCGGGCTGATTTCAAGAAAGTAAGAACCACTTCCAAATCCCATGGTGCAGTGGGAGGCACAAAGGGGGGCTGAATCCTGAGAACCCCCTGTAAGAAGGTCTGCACTTCCGGCAAGGCCGCAATCTTTTTCTGGAAAAACACAGACAGTGCGGAGATTTGGACCTTTAAGGAACCCAATCTGAGTCCCTTATCCAAACCAGCCTGAAGGAAACGTAGTAGGCTGTTTAATCGAAAACTGGCCGGAGGCAAGCCATTCTTCTCGCACCAGGCAATATATCTTCGCCATATTACATGATAATGAGAAGCCGTCACCGGCTTCCTGGCTTTGATCATTGTAGTGACGACCGAGGGATGGAGACCCTTATGGACTAAGATCTGCCGCTCAACCTCCAGGCCGTTAAACGTAGCCGCTGTAAGTCCTGGAAGACGAACGGGCCCTGGAGGAGCAGGTCTTTTCTTAGGGGCAGACGCCACGGGTCTTCCACTAGCATGGCCTGAATGTCCCCGTACCAGGCCCTTCTTGGCCAATCTGGTGCCACCAGTATTGCCTCCGTCCCCTGATGCCGGAGCCGCTTTAGCACCCGAGCCAACAATGGGAGAGGTGGGAACAAGTACACCAATTGGAAATCCCAAGTCCAGGTGAGAGCGTCCACCGCTATGGCCCCTGGGTCTCTGGTCCGTGCACAGTACTTTGCTACCTTGTGGTTCAAACGTGAAGCCATCAGGTCGATCTGAGGGAGCCCCCACAGATCCACTATGGCATTGAACACTTGCGTGTGAAGGCCCCACTCTCCCGGGTGAAGATCGTGGCGACTCAGGAAGTCTGCCTCCCAATTGTCGACCCCCGGGATAAAAATGGCAGACAGGGCCAGGACATTCTGTTCCGCCCAAGACAATATCTTTGACGCTTCCCTCCTGCAAGGCATGCTCTTTGTACCACCCTGCCGATTTATGTAGGCCACAGTGGTGGCATTGTCCGACTGGACCTGGATCGCCTTGCCCTGTAACAATGGAGCTGCCTGTAACAGGGCATAGTAAACCGCCCTCAACTCCAGCTTGTTGATATGAAGGCCCGACTCCAGTGGGGACCATCGACCCTGTAGGCGGACTCCCTGTGTCACAGCTCCCCAGCCCCTTAGGCTGGCGTCCGTGGTTACCAGAATCCAGTCCTGGATTTGGAACCGTCTGCCTGCCAACAGATTGGATGAATCTAGCCACCACTGTAGCGAGATCCTGGTTCTTGTTGCAAGGCCAATCCTTCTGCGCATCTGCAGGGGGGAGCCGGACCATTTTGTCAGAATGTCCAATTGAAAAGTCCTGGAATGGAAACGGCCAAATTGTATTGCTTCGAATGAAGCCACCATCTTGCCTAGAAGCCGGAGGCAAAGATGGATCTGTACCAGAGGTGACTGTAAGACCTCCCTGACCAGCTGTTGAATTGCAGTGACCTTTTCCATCGGCAGAAAGACCTTTTGTTCCGATGTATCCAGGATCATGCCCAAGAAAACCATCCTCTGGGCCGGAACCAGCGATGATTTGGGCATGTTCAGGATCCACCCGTGGTCTCTTAGAACCTGTATGGACAGATTGAGAGCACTGCTTAAAGCCTCCGCCGACCCTGCCTTTATTAGCAGGTCGTCCAGGTATGGCACTACATTGACCCTTCGGATCCTGAGTAGTGACATCATTTCCGCCATTACCTTTGTGAAAACCCGCGGGGCTGTCGACAGGCCGAAGGGCAACGCCCGGAATTGGTAATGGTATTTCCCCAAGGCAAACCTGAGATAGATTTGGTGTGGGGGCCAAATAGGAATGTGTAGATAGGCGTCTTTGACGTCTATAGAGGCCAAGAACTCCCCTTTCTCCAGACTGGCGATCACAGAGCGCAAGGACTCCATCCTGAACTTGAACACACGCAGGAAGGGGTTCAGTGACTTTAGATTCAGGATGGGCCTTACTGAGCCGTCTGGCTTCGGGACCAGGAATAAGTTGGAATAATATCCCTGGCCCTGCTCCGTGTCTGGCACCGGTACAATTACCTGAGACTGAAGCAGCCTGGTAATGGCCCCCTGAAGGAGCACCTGATCTTCCTGGGATGCTGGGAGTGCCGACCTGAAGTATCGTCTGGGAGGAGGTTTGTCGAATTCCAGCCTGTAACCTAGAGAAATGAGACCTCTGGCCCAGGAATCCAGACCCGATGCGTCCCACACCTGGCTGAAATGCAACAATCGCGCTCCCACCGCGAGAGAGTCTCGTGGCGGGAAAACCCCGTCATGCTGCAGGCTTAGAGGAAGCCGCGGCATTTGGACGGTCCTGGGTGTTGGAGGAGCTAGGCTTCCTAAACTTGCCTCTCGTGCCCCTGCTGGCATTGGAGGCGCCCCTGGCCTTGGGGCGAAACCTGTTCCCACGAAAGGACTGCTGGGAAGCACCTGTGAAGGTACGCTTTGCAGCCGTGGGAGCTGATGGAAGGAAGGTAGATTTTCCTGCCGTGGCTTTGGAAATCCAACCGTCTAATTCACTCCCAAACAGCCATTCTCCTGTAAAGGGAATACCCTCCACACTTTTCTTTGAGTCTACGTCTGCAGACCACTGACGTAGCCACAAGGCCCGTCTGGCTGAAACTGCCATGGCTGAATTGCGCGCGTTTATTGCGCCCAATTCCTTTTGCGCCTCGCACAGGATCTTAGCGGTATCCTGAATGTGACGCAGACTGTCACCTATCTGGGCCACAGTCATGTCACCCAACAACCCTTCCTGAATCTGGGTTGACCATGTATGAATTGCCTTAGCCATCCAGCAGCTGGCTAAAACTGGGCGCTGAGATGCCCCACTAGCCGTATATATGGACTTGAGGGTAGCTTCCAGCCTCCTATCCGCCCCATCCTTAAGGGTGGATACCCCTGGGACTGGTAGCAACACCTTTTTAGAAAGGCGGGAAACAGAGGAGTCCACTACCGGTGGCTCCTCCCATTTCTTTCTGCCCAAAGGTTCAAAAGGATATGCATTTGTGAACCTTTTTGAAAGAGTAAACCTCTTATCAGGGTTTTGCCATGCAGCCCTGAAAGCAGTTTCTAACTCTGCCTGCTCAGGGAAGTACACTGGTTGTTTCTTCTGAGTCATGAAGAAAGGATCTCCTTCTGTGGATGCCTCTACTGGGAGATCTAAAACATCCCTAATGGCCCTGATAAGGGGCTCGGGACCATGCACTGCCGCCTCAGGAGCTGGTTCCTGCAGACCCTGCTCCTCACCCTCCTCCAATATGTCCTCATCGTCCTCATCTGTGTCAGGATCCATAGCAGTAGCCTGCCTCTTTTGAGGCTGTGCGGGAGGAGGAGGTACATTTTGGGTATGAAGAATATCCACCCTGGCAGCTAACATGGACAATTCCCTCTGAACCCTCTGCGTTTGCTGAGTGTTAGTGGAAAGCTGTGAAGCCACAGAATCCAACAAGGTCTTTATGTTGGAGGCCCACGCAGGCTCCTGCTCGTCTGCCTGCGACTGCCCCACAAGCTGTGGGGGTACCCCACTGATCTGGGTGTCAGCACTACTGGGCTGTGGTGACATACAAGCCTCACAAGTAACCTGGGACTGTGACTTTGGCACAAACTTGGTGCTACACACCATACAAGTGAACTTTTTCACCATGATGAGATAGTACTACAATGTCTGCAATACAACACAACCCCCACGCAGTCACCCACGTGCACACACCACACTGCTGGATGTGAAAAAACAGACTACAGGTATGTGTTTGTTTTATGCTGTGCTGTAACTAATCAGTGGGGAATAAACAGAGCAATTGGGGAGCCAAGTGCACCCTTAACCTGAACTCACAGATCTGGGTGAGCTGGTAACGCTAAACACAGTGATATGAACAACACAGTGTCTGAATCAGCCAGATAGCGCAGCAGCGCTAAAAAGCTATAAAAAACCTGCTGTCTCTGCCGTGCTGCAAGTACCCGGATCCACCACGCCAGTGAGGAGCCCTCTGTAATGGAGTCTGGCAGCGTGTGAAGAAGCAGGAAGTGACAGCGCGCGCCCAGCAGAGCTTGGTCCCGCTCTGAGTGAAGCCCCGCCCCCTGTACACGGAGCTGGCGCTTCTATATATTTATACTGACATAAGGTGTAAATATATATATATATATATATATATATGTATCATACATTTTAACCTGAGGGGTGTCCCTGGTGGTCCAGCGGCAGCACCCCTATGCCAGTTACCAGACGCGGTGTTCACGCAGTCCCTGCTGGAGGGCCGCCATTACTAACCGTCGTCTTGCCGCACCAGAAATGGCTGCGGGGACCCCTTGTGGGACCCCCAGCCTGTACTCACCACTGAAGTCTTCTGACCTGTCAGGGGTGTGCGGCGGCTAGGGGACTTGCTCGCCACAGCGCAATGCTGTGCGGTGACAAGTCCCACGCAGGACCTGAAATGTCCTGTAGCAGGGTCAGCTCTGCACCTGAAGAGGTCGGGGACTGACCCTTCCCCTGACACCCACGAAGCAGGACAGCTGTGTGGTCACCACAGCGCCCCAAAATAACAAACTTGAAAATAAATGTAGAAAAACTCTGGAGCATCCAGAAGCACTGCCTCTCCTGAGGCACATTTTTCAAAACTGACTAGTGGAGGGAGATTGAGGGGAGGAGCCAGTGCACCCACACTGAAAGTTCTTTTATGTGCCTGTCTCTCCTGCGGAGGTCTCAATCCCCATAGTAGTGAAGCCCAGTATCCCATTGGACGGTAGAGAAAAGGGGTCGTAGACTTGAAAGACTGTGGAGGAAGTCAAACATGGTAGAGGATAAGTTAAAACTAATGAAACATTTTGAAGACTATCAATCAACAATCACACGTAAAGAGTTCCTATCAAATTAGATCAGAGCAGCAAACAATAGGCCTGCTCAGCTTTTCCGTACAGTGGAGAAGCTTTGCAAACCAGCATGACTGCAGCCTGATGAAGACCTCTCCCAGTCAAGTTGCAATGAGATTCTTTGCAGATAAAGTATCCTCCATCCAGGCTGGAATCCCCACAGTGTCATCAAAGGAGTTCCAAACTATCAAGCTTGCAAATGTAAGCCACCTGACTTTTTGGAACAGCTTTGACCCAATGGATGTAAAAGACATTGCAGAAATTATCCGAAGGCTGCGTCCCACCATCTGTGACTTGGATCCTGCCTCAACTAAGCTGCTAATAGGGTGCATGTATATAATCGGCCCTGTATTTGCAAAAATAGTTCTGCAAACAGGCATATTTCCTGAGCCACTAAAGGAAGCAATTGTTAGACCACATCTTAAAAAAAATAATTTAGACCCGAATGCATGAGCAACTACAGACCGGTATCAAGCCTTTCTTTTCTAGGAAAGGTTATTGAGAAAGTGGTAGCAACTTAACTAGAAACCCGCCTGTAAGCCTGTAAGCCCATGATATTTATGATCCATTCCAGTCAGGATTCAGGAGAAGACACAGCACTGAAACAGCCCTGGTATGTGTGCTTAATGATCTTCTGATGGCAAGAGACAGAGGTGACTGCTCAATCGTAATCCTACTGGATCTCTCAGCAGCTTTTGATACCATGGACCATGATATTCTAATTCAGCACCTGAAAAAATTCTGTGGGTTGGATGGCACGGTTCTTAGCTGGTTCAAATTATTTCTCACCGGTAGGTCACAGAGAGTTTAATCTGGAGTGTATTCATCATCACCAGTGCCACTTCCATGTGGTGTCCCGCAGAGTTCCATATTGTCTCCCATGGTTTTTGCTGTTTACATGCTACCACTGTGTGAAATAATCAGACGTCATGGCCTGCTATGCAGATGATACACAACTATACCTGTCCTTTGCTCCAGGTACTGAGAACCCAATACCAACCCTAAATGTTCAAAAAAGCAGATAAATATACACTTCGGCGCTACTCAACAGAATTTTTACAGAATTTTTTATACAGTATGTCTGGTCTTGCTGGACTCTATTCCTCCTGGTAACGTCTTAAGGGCACCTACTGACCTTAATGAAGGTCCCTATGTGCCCGTAGAGGTTTCTTTGGTCTTTATCAGGAAAACATTGGTACTCCCAGCAAATACAGTAACAGGATTACTGACCTTGTACAAAGGCCCTATATTCATATAAAGGTATCTTTGTCCTATTGTTCTTTCAACAACACCAAAATCGCATCAACTTCACTCCGCATGTAGTCATAGGAAACACACTCACCTCAAAATGAGGCCCTATGTTCATAGAAAGGTATCTTTAAGCATGTCCACGTCCAGTGATCCCCTTGTAATAAGGCTCAGATATAGCCGTAGCAAAAAGATATTTTATTCCAGGACGTATACAATAAAAAACATGCAAAACAATAGATTAAAATACACACAGTTTCAGGTGAGCCCAAAAGCAACTCACTCCCTGTATCCGGATACTAGGAGGAGTGCTACCAGATGGAAAAAAGTGGTAAAGGGTCTCACCTATGCTGTGGATCAGTCCTCACCAACGCGTTTCGGGCTCTAAGGTAAGCCCTTTTTCAAGGTGTGAGGAGTGTTGTAATATCAGGGTATTTATACCCACTAAACAATCAAACACAAAATAGACATCTATATGAATATAGGGCCTTTGTACAAGGTCAGTAATCCTGTTACTGTATTTGCTGGGAGTACCAATGTTTTCCTGATAAAGACCAAAGAAACCTCTACGGGCACATAGGGACCTTCATTAAGGTCAGTAGGTGCCCTTAAGACGTTACCAGGAGGAATAGAGTCCAGCAAGACCAGACATACTGTATAAAAAATTCTGTAAAAATTCTGTTGAGTAGCGCCGAAGTGTATATTTATCTGCTTTTTTGAACGTGTACCCGAGGGGAGCTAGTGCCCCACAAATATACCCACGGCTGCAACTCTTGGCGCCGCCAACCTCTCTATACCTTTCTATTACCAACCCTAAATGGCTGTATATCTGAGCTACAGGAGTGGATGAGTGCCAGTTGGCTGTGACTGAACCCTGATAAAACAGAGGTGCTTATGATAGGTCACAGGACAAGACTGCAGAAGAGCCAACCAAAAGGACTTACGCTTGGGGATGCAGAATTTCAAAATACGGAACATATGCGGAATCTTGGTGTTGTCCTGCATAGTGGCTTGACACTTAAACATCAGGTATCTGCCACAAATAAATCCTCATTCTATCATCTAAGGAATATAGCCAGAATTAAGCACTTAATTCCCTCAGAAGATCTGCCTAAAGTCATACATGCATTTGTATAATTGTGCCTTGACTACTGCAATGCTCTCTACCTCTCCCAGCAAAAGAATTACCGTACATAGCTTGCAGATGGTACAAAATACAGCTGCCAGTCTATTAACCAATCAGCCCTGTTCCAGCCACATAACACCCATTCTGTACTCCCTTCACTGGCTGCTTATAAGTTGGCGAATAATTTTCAAGATTGTCTTACTGACTTTTAAGCTCTACATGACCAGGGCCCAAGGTACCTGCAGCAGCATCTGATCCCTTGTTGTCCCACTCGATTACTGCGATCGGTTGATGAAGGACTACTAACAGTACCCAGAATTTCCCTGAATTCATCTGATGGTCGAGCTTTCAGCGCCGTGCCAACTCTATGGAACTCACTTCCCCCCTCAGTTCGAGAAGCTTCCACTTTGGAAACATTCAAAAATAGACTCAAGACTTTCCTGTTCACCCAAGCATTTCACTAATGTCCCTTGTTAAGTTGTTAAGTTTGTTTTGTATTTTGTGCTGTAAAAGGCTAATGCAAGCACTTTGAGTCCGATTAGGAGAAAAGTGCTATATAAGTAATATTATTATTATTATTATTATTATTATTATTACTAGCTAACCCGCCCGGCATTGCCAGGGAAAACCTTGGGGTTTTTTTTATTTCCAAAATTGCTGAAAAATTTAATCTTACAGTATGCTGTGCCAAAGACCGATTGTAATTTGTTATAGATTCCACCATAATGTTAGAATGTGTTTGCATTGCTACTTATTAAAGGCAATGAAATCAGATATGGTGTTGTTGTTTGAAACACAACACTCCTGAGTTGATAACTTGTATGTGTTGATGAATTCTACATCCACTCCTGAGATTTAGCACCTATGACATACCCTCCAGCATCTGAGGGTCAGAAATCGGTATAAAATCAGAAAGGGACGTGGTCACACCACCATTTCTGTACTTTCAATGGTACAGTTTCTAGTAATTGTAATTACAGGCGCTGAGTGCGTGGAGACCGGGGTGGGCGTTACTTACCGCGCCATAATTAATTAAAAATTAAATGCTCACTGCCGCTCCCCTCACCGATCCTGCCTGCTGCAGTCTCTGAGGTCTGAAGATCTGTAAAGCACATGCACTGGGCATCTCTACCAAACAGTGGGGCAGCCCCTGAGTGTGGGAGCAGGTCCGCGGGCCTGGCCACATGACATCATAACCCGACGCACGCTACCCGCACCACTGCAATGCACCACTGGGAATGGGTGCAATGGGCCAAGTTCTTCCCTATACCCGCCGGGCCAATCCACCGATCCAGCCATTGCAATCATCAGTGGGTGCATTGATAAGGTTTGGAGTGTCAGAAGTTGAAGAATAAGACTGAGATAAAGATTTACCATGTTAAAGTGTACAATTTACTCAATAAATCGTGAAATATAAGTGTACATAGAAGGACAATCAAGAAATTAAAGTAGGTTTAAAAAATAAGTTCTGATTCAAACTGATAATTGTTTGGATGGGGGTGGGTTACGAAACAAATCTATAGGTGGGGTGTATTGATATTGTGGGCATAATTGGTGTTTGGTACACCTACAGGGGGTCCTCAATTGATGGGATTTTCACTACAGTGTCACCATAGGGGGATTCCCAATTGAGGTCCAGGTGGTCTTTTAGGAACCCTTTACAATCCCGTAGGTCTCTTCTCCTTGAGCCTACGGTCTCCATTAACCCCTTCCCGACATTTGACGTATATACGTCATGGCCGGGATGTACTTCCCGACACATGACGTATATATACGTCATGACTTTAAAGTGCCACCGCGTCCAGAGACGCGGTGACAGAGGGATGATGTCTGCTGTCCCTGACAGCAGACATCCTCCCTCATTGCCCAGGGGGGGCAGCTATGCCCCCCGTCATGGGCGATCGCTGTGATTGGCTGTTCAAACATGAACAGCCAAAACCAGCGTTAAACTGCGTGTAGTGTAAAAATTAGACGCTGCTGCCCCCTAGTGTCCAAAAAAATTAAAGGAGGTTAAAATAATGATTTTTTAATAAAGTATAGATATGGTCTTTGTTAGTTATTAACTATTTTGAGTGGTATGATTATTTGTCTCACAAGCAGAAAATGTAACATTTTGCAAATAGAAAATGTTCCATTTTTTTTACGACATTTTGGTATTTTTCACAAAAAAAAAAAAATTGTATCGACCAAAATTGACCACTAATTTAAAGTACAATGTGTCACGGGAAAACAATCTCAAAATCACTGGGATAAGTAAAAGCAAAAAAAGTTATCCCCACTTAAGTGATACATGTCAGATTTGAAAAAAAGGCCTCTGTCAGGAAGGCAAAAACATGCTGCGGCGGGAAGGGGTTAATGATAGTCAATCACTGAGGGAGAAATGGGACACTGGGGGATGTCCCATTTGGACATCCCCCTATGGTGATACTGTAGTGAAAATTTCTAATCAACTGGGGACCCCCTGTAGGTCTACCAAACACCAATTATGCCCACAATATCCATACCCCCCTCCACCTATAGATTTGTTTCGCAACCCACCCCCATCCAAACAATTATTAATTTGATTCAGAATTTATTTTTTAATCCTACTTTCATTTCTTGATTGTACTTCTATGTACACATATTTTTTTCGCGATTTATTGAGTAAACTGTACACTTTAACGTGACAAATCTTCATCTCAGTCTTATTCTTCAACTTCTTACACTCATAACATTCAAAGAAATACATGCAGCGCTCATGCCCATCGATCAAACTTTATCTATGAACCAAAAGAGTCTGGGAAACCCATAAGGCAAAACAGTGCTTAACATTCAACTGACTAACGGGGTGAGTGCAGTGTACCCACTTTGTTTTGATCAATGGGTGCATTGGCCAGGACAAAGATTTCTCAGTGCAACTAGCCGGAGAGCACAGTGACAGGCTGGAGGACTGGAGAGACGGATATGGGGAAAAAAAGAAAAAATTGTACATTAGGTACAGTTTTTATTTGCCGGTACAGACTGTTAAATAAACGGCAAATTCTTTTTTTATGTGTTCTGTGTGTGTTGTAATGTTTTTGTCTTTTTGATGTGTGTGTGTGATGTAGTGTATGTGGTTGTGTGTGTTGTGTTGTGTTTTATGTATCTGTCCAATGCGTAAGTGTGTAAGGTGTGCTATGTATATACAGTATGTGTGTGTAGTGTCTTTGTGTATCTGTGCAATGTTTAAGTGTGTGTTTTGTGTATGTTGTACTGTTTTTTGGTGTGTATGGTGAATGTGGGTGTGTGTGGTGCTGTTGGAGGTATGTTATGAGTGTGTGTTGTGTATATCTGCCCTATGTGTGAGTGCGTAAGGTGTGCTATTTATAAATGTGTGGTGTGTGCTGTGTGTATCTGTGCAATGTTTAAGTGTGTGTGTTCTGTGTATTGTACTGTTTTTGGGTGTGTGTTGTAGTGAATGTGGGTGTGTGTTGTACTTTAAGTGGTGTGTTATGTGTGTGTGTTTTGTTGTGTGTATCTGTCCAATGTGTACGTGTGTGAGGTGCGCTACGTATATACGTGTGTCTTGTGTGCTATGTGTGCGTATGTGGTGTACTGTGTGTGTGTGCATGTACAATGTGTATGTGTGTGTGTGATGTGTGGTCTATGTATATCCTCAATTATTCCTAATTGTTTAAAGCCTTCACCATCATGTGCGAATGTGTCATTCATACTCAATGACCGCAATGAAATCAGGTGTGGAGTTATTCCTTCGTCAACGGTTTCCCAGATCGTCAATCTTCTTCCCAGATCATCAATCAAGGCAAATTAAAAAACTTTGCTAAGTGAAATTTCCCCAAAACGTCTTCGAGGTGCACACCACCGGGTCCAGAGGTATTTTGTTGCTGAATTTGGTGGCTCTGAGTGCCATGGTGTGTCCGCAATGCGACAGACATACACGCACACACACTCTCTTCAACTTATTATATAGATTATTATTATTATTATTATTATTACATACCTTTGTTTTATCCATAAAATACATAATCTTCTTTCCCTTGAACACCATTTTCAGTGTCACCAATAAAGATATTAAAAAGCACTGGGCTAGTAATTGTCACAGATAATACACCCATAAATAAATAAATAGCTAAGTAAATAAAAACATAAATAAGTAAATAAGTAAGTAAGGGTGTGTACACACTATCGATTTTGTCTTGCGATGCGATCATATCGGGATCGCATCGCACGGCGCATGTGATCTGCATACAATTTTGACTATATAGTGCAGATCTGCACTATATAGTCTATGCAGCCAAGACTTTCTGGCTGCGATACGGGAGTGCGCATCGGGATCGCAAGGGTTAAAACCCATGCGATCTGCATGCGATCCCGATGAGATTTTGACAATATACTCAAAATCACATGCACATTGTACAAGTGTGTACACACCATAAGTAGTAAAGCAATCTATTATCTTGAGATGAAGTTCCTGAATATATGCAGCTGGTAAGGTAAAATACTAGGATGCTGGAGGCTTTTACTCAGAAGGCAATTAATGTAAAGCTAATTATAAGTTTCCTTAAAGACTTAAGCTAATAATAATGACATAACATAACAAAAGTACACATACTGTATTGTCTTAAAAGCACATGATTCTGCAAACAGATGACATTAAACAGGAAGTATACTAAGACATGATGATACAATAACTCTACCATTAATCAGCCAACTCACTTATGCAAGTAATTCTGCCACTCCTGGAAGCCTGTGACACAGACTAAAAGCCTCATTTGAATTAAATTACCTTAATAAACTTCTAGATTAGAAAATGATGAATTATTGCACATTGCGCAAACTGCTGCTCTTTAGACCTTTAAGAGGAGAAAGTATTTTACTGGTCTGCAATAGTGGCAAAAAGCAACATTCAAAAACTTACAGTATGATGTTGATACTGTATGTGGATAGTAAATAAAATTCTCAAATTAAAGTTTTAAATAAAAAGAAACTGGATTTATATTTATGAGAAAATAACACTGCTTTCCAGATTTGCCAAATTTCAGGTGCATAGCAAAAACATTTACAACATACAGGTAAAATCAATATTGTACATTTTTGGCCAGTGCACTTCACCTTTGCTCATTAAAATGGAGTTACAACTTTTTAACACAAAGGGGGTATGCAATTACAGGAGAAAAAAGCGAAAACGTAAATTTTTCGTGATTTATCCCGATGTTCCTCCAATATTGTTTTTTGTGCAATCCTATTAGGTTGCATGTTCAGTGAAATCTGTGTGTTTCAAAACTGGTCAGTTTATTGGGGATTTGATTCCCTTCCCCGAGAAACATAGTGTAACCCACTAGACCTGATCGCTGCTCTGCAGAGACCTGCCATCAGATAGCCAGTAAGGCTGGGAAATCACGCCATTCGCAACTCACTCACCATTGAATGAGTTTCCCAGTGTGTGTAACCCAGAACACTTCTCTGCCTGTGTGACAGATAAAGGCTGATCAAGGCCGGAGCTGACAGCACACACCCTCCTCCCTGACAACGCCTGGTCACCCCATAATATAGTAAACATTGGTAAAACCATAGGATCTTCCATATATTAATTCACAAAGAAAAATGTCTATATTACAGAGACATCACTCAAATTGAACCAAGTTAAATGGAGTCATATTTTTGCTTATATTTCTAACCTGCATATGCGTTGCATTTAAGAACTAGGCAGTCAGGAAAAAATGCTTTATCAAACATGTGTCCCTTACCATTAATCTACAGTATTTCTGTAAATCGCAATTAATTTAAACTACACCTCTGGTGATCTGCATGGGTATTGACCTACATATTCGCTAATGGTGGGACAGCCCCGCCGGCGTAATTTTGGGGGTAGACAGAGGCCGACAGAGGTGCTGGTCTTCTCCCAAGCTCTCTGCTTAATGTGAATAGGTGGCAGCAGTGATGGCACAAGCAGGTTGTTTTAGTAGGGAACTGCTAAAGGGGCAGGCCACAATTTTCACTTTTTAAAATCGGGCAGCAAGAGGCACCCCCATTTAAAAAACCCTAATGCGAATACTGCATTAACTACCTGCATCCCATAAGTTTGCTGAACTTGTAAAATATAGGGCTGATTCAAAGGTGATTTTTTTTCACAGATGGTTAATGTTTAAAGGTCTACACATTGCAGTAGCTGCACTGCGCATGTGCAGATCCGAGTGAGCAAAGGGGAGGCGCTCTTAAGTGAAAATGCAGTAAAAACCCTGTTAAAGGGGTTTACTGCATTTACCTATGCTCTAAAGCCCACACACCGGGTCAGTGCTGCGGAGGGAATCGCAAGCTCAGTAAAAGCTTATGGGATTCTCTCCGCAGCACTGTGTGAGCGATCTGTCACCGATTCCTCACACAGCCTGCCCCCCGGCCAGTACCGTGACTCTGCACATGCGCAGAGGGACTCTGCATCGCAAACGACAGCTCTTAATGCATGAACTATCCTTTGCTTTACTAATCACATATGTTAGAGCATATGTGATTAGAATCGATGCAGTAGCCGGCAGAGGTGTGTGTGTGTGTGTGTGTGTGTGTGGGGGGGGGGGGGTTGTGAAAACTGGAGGCAGCTGTTAGAACATCCTGCCCAATGACACTAGTACTGCCCCAAATGCCGCAGCATGATTGACATGCTGCTGGTGTTTGAGGGCAGCAACTGGTTGGTGACAGGAAGTGTTTCAGAAAACAGGGGGAAATGTCTACCCCAATTTATGGACATGCCAAAGCCAGTGGCTGCATCCTTATAAGTAGCTTCAGTGACCTCGGACATGCTGAGTAATCTGAAGGATACTCATACAGTATGTCCAATGCTAATGCAGTTGATCTGATACTCCAGGGGCTGTGAGTATCAAAAAGTTAATGATTTTGCTATAGTGTTAACATTTTTGTAAGGCAGCGAACAATTACATGGCAAAATCAACCTGGTTTTCAGTGTAAATGATTTCCGCTTTAAAAGAATTAAAAAATGCTCCCAATACTTTATCTCTCTCTTTATGATTCTCACACCCTATTGCAGGGCTGGGCAACACCGGCCCTCCAGATGTTAATGAACTACACATCCCAGGATGCTTTGCATTAGTTTTGCTATGTGGCCATGCTGAAACTGATGCAAGGCATGCTGGGATGTGTAGTTCATCAACATCTGGAGGGCCGGTGTTGCCAAGCCCTGCCCTATTATATTTGACCCTGCATATTTGGATCACAGAAGATCAGTGGGCAATGGGTGTCTTTTTACTTATGTAGCTTCCATGCAGTTTTCACATGTAGAGTAGGACAAGATGCATTTATGCTTCCTTTATGCCCCTATGTCAGTGGTTCCCAACCTTTTTTCTCTACCGTACCCTTTGATTAGGCTTTTCATTGATAAGTACCCCCTCCTCTCATTTTGAAATATGGACAGTACTTAGCGGTATGCGGATCCTTATGCATGTCCTTATATTAAGGAGGAGCGGAGGAGTAGTATACAGCAAGGAATCATGCCCTTCTGTGTCTAGACAGGTTGTGTATTATCTCCAGGATTCCCACCAACACCGGTAGGATTAATGCCGCTACTTCCTCCACCTTTGTCAGTGCTGGGCAGATGACTGCTGATGTCTGACGGCAGCATGGGAAGCTCCCAGTGGATTGCTGGTCAGGCATATGACGCAACATGGTTTGTCTCCATGGCATTGGGTATTCTTCAACCATCAGAAGACCTTTTCATCGTCCGCCATTACCAATATTATTTTCAAGTACCCCCAACTGGTCTGCAGAGTACCCCCAGGGGTACTAGTACCCCAGGTTGGGAACCACTGTCCTATGTGATCTGCCCTCTACTCTTTTCAGGGTAAATTAAGCAAAGAACAACATGGACAAATTGTGCTTTACCAGTAACCCATTACCATTAATACAGTACTTATGATGGTATGCGTGTGGGTGTGGTATGAAAAGTCGCCATCCAGAACGTGGTCATGGACTGGATTCGACACTCAAGTTGTTGACCATGTGGTCTTCAAACTAACCTTAACCCTTTGAGTGCCAACATCTCTGTGAGAGATGTGCAAAATTATCCGGAAAAAATGGCAATATCTCGGTGAGAGATGCGCAAAATATAAGTGCCAACAGCTCTTTGAGAGATTTGCAAAATACTGGCTAAAAATCCCGCCATCGCTCACATTTGTTATATGAATTAAAAATGTTGTGTAAAAAAGATTATGGGTGAAATTTAATGGGATTCGATTTGTAGTAAGATTCTGAAATCGCACATTATCGCATTTTCTGAAAAAGTGAATTATAAAAAAAAATCTACTATTTAATGTTATGTAAATTTGCGGGTGAAAAGTGTGATATGGTGCGATTTTCAGTCATGAAAATGTGTGAATTTTAGTCATGTGCGAATTAGTGAACATTTGCGATTTTTTAGTAATAATAATGTTAAAATTTTTAAGACATGTGCGAATTTTTAAGACATGAAAGTACGGTATTTAGTAAAAACAAAAATGGCATTGGGTCCCCCCACCTGAGCATAACCAGCATTGAGCCACACCTAGTTGAAAGCCTCTCCATGGAGATTCCTACAGTCAATCAGGGCTGAGTGCTTCTATAGCAGGATGACAGAGGGGATAATGTCATTAGTGCGAAGGAAGCCGACTCACCCCGCAGTCAGTGTGAGGGGAGCCAGCTCACCCCACAGTCAGTGCGGGGTGAAGCTGCAGCAGAGAGTCACCACTGGAGACTGGAATGGTATGTATACTGGTGTAAAATTATTGTACGTATTAAAGTTATACTTTTCTGTGTGTGTGTGTGTGTTTTTATTTAAACATTCTTTTTACAGGTGAAATACAAGCCCAAGGGGGCCTATTAATGCCGCACATGCCTGGGGAGGGACCCCTTTATCGAGGGGGTCCCTACTCCCCCAGGTACCCCGACAAAGGCTGAGCAGTCACTGTGACAAAAAAGAATCCCCTGGCTGTGGCATGACACCGCGGGATGTTGGAGACCAGTGCTGGTTCCAAAATATGGGGGATCCCTATTTTTTTTGTCCCCCCATATTTTGGAGTCCGTGGCTGGTATCAGAAATACGGGGAATCCCTAAATGTCCCCTGTATATTTGGAACCAGGTCCGGCTCAATAAACCCGGGGATGGTTATATTCAGGAGGGGGGTTCCCACACCATATTTTATTTTTTTATTGTAACTTTTACACTTTAAGACAGAACCATACACAGATCACACTGGTCTGTGCATGGTTTGGTCAAAATCGTCGGTCAGAACCTCGTCTGTTTGTGTTGCGATTTTTGGTAAAGTTTTGACAAAATCGCATCCTATTAAATTTGCGAGTTGTATACTTTTTAATGGGAAAACATCTGGATGGGAATTGAAGTGTGTCGAAAAATCAACAGTTCAGAATGTGCGATTTCCGCAGTTTGCATCCTATTAAGTTGGTGATTTTGGAAAAACATGCCAATTTGACCTTTTTTTACTAAAAATCGAGATATCTCATCCCATTAAATGTCACCCAATATTTTCTATAAAAGGTAAACTTTACATGCCATTGTGATGAATAAAAATGTTTGCTTGTCAATTTCACAACAATTTTGCCAACTTCACTTGGCACTCAAAGGGTTAAACCAAACCCTATAAAATCAACAAAAATCAGGATGGGATTGAATCTGTTGACATTCACAATGTAGACATTTGAGGTATTCAAATAGCTGGAAAAAAAATCAGACTGTCCCTATTCAATTGCGGTCCTTTTCGGATGGTTTTTACACTGATGCAGTTTCGCTTAAGTAAAAATTTGAAAATGCATTGGTGGAAAATAGTCGAAAACAGACGCATTTTTTTCTAAAACATGTGGATCAGCAAGTAATACGACGATCTACATGTTTTCCAAAAGTGGAAAAATCTGATCTAATGGAGTACCCCACATTATGGCAAGTTGACATTCTGCTCTTATTGACATCTTGGATGTCGACCACCCATCCATGTAAACATTATGACCATATCAGCATTCTAATATCATTATTCTGACCGTATAACATGCATACTGAAAGTTCTTTTCCATCCTTTTAAATGGTCAATCAGTATATAAATTGGTTCACAATTTCATTCGTATCAGGATTTGGTACATCTTACAGAATAAGGCCCAGATATATCAAAGCCTGGAGAGAGATAAAACTCCGACCAATCTGCTCTTGTGAAATGGTTGGTACTTTGTCGCTCTCCATTTACTCTCTCTAAGGGCAGTATTCAATGAGAATTTTCTCTGTGCATGGCGAGAGGTTTTTTTCTCTCGCCATACACTCGCCGTGTTTTTACAGAGATTCTCCATGTTTGGAGATTCTCCGTCACGGTTCTTTAGACACTATTTAATGTCACAGGGGCTCGTTGCCCCTCGCGGCGAATCTTAACCCCTGCAGCGGACGAGCGTCCGCTGCAGGGAGCCGTGGGACGGTGGCAGGCAGGGAGATTGAAGTCTCCCTGCCTGCCCCAGAATGTATGTGGAGGGGAGGAGGGCTCCTCGGGTCCCAGGCAGCACAAGCTGCCCCCCCCCCTCCCCAGAGCCAGCAGGGGACCGGGTATATTCACTGCTCCCGATCATGCATATGTAATGATCGGGTGCAGTGAATATATGAATATCTAATGAGCGGCTCTCGGCTCCGGCCCCCTGCTGGCTGTTATGTGTAAAAAAATATATATATATATTTTTTTTTATTAAATATATATTCATGTGCTATAAGCACATGAATAAAAATAGCATGCATCTTCACAGAATAAAATTCCTGATTTTTTGACACAAAAAAAAAAAGGATTTTTTTTTACATTTTGAAGTTCACATTCCACTTCTCCATGAAAAGATGGAGAATTGCTACATGGAGAGACACGGCGAAAATCACTTAGAAAGACGGCGAAAATATCACATTGAATAGGGTGGTTCACTTTTTGAGATCAAAATTCTCCCTCCAACGAGAAAAAAGCACAAATTCGCCATGAATCACGGCAATTTTTTCTCATTGAATACTGCCCTAAGCTTTGATCAATCTGCTCCTAAGTATTTTATTATAAACCTATATCTAGAAAAATGTATGTTTTTGTACTAAGTAATTGGCCAGTGATGGTATAACTCTTATTTTTACCACTTATACTATTAATACTCTGTCAATATTCTGCATAGGGTTCTAGCCACAACAATATGTATGTAGGTTTCAGTTGCCTTAGTAAATATTTATTTAAAAGCTTAAATAAAATAAGATTGCAATGCATCTCCAAATTATCGTAATGTGTACTTCCACAAACTACTTAATATAAGACACATTATATAATATGCCAAAAATGGCTGCCATTACTGTTCAGGGTGAATTCACTTCATTTCTATAGGAAAAATAAATGAAAGCAGAGTATTGAATATTTTATAGGGCAATTTGCATGCATCTCATGCTCCAAAATGCAAAGTATTATCAGTTAAAACTCATGTGCTAAGGTCCCCTTTGGCAATTCATCAAAGGAAAGTGGTAGAGAACCACAGGATCCGAACTGCTTTCTAGCTTTGGCAGTGTAATTAATAGCAAGCTGCATTCATCATTCGCAATCAATACCTGGGAGGCATCCCAGGCAGGGATGAGAAATCCTGCATAAGCTATCAATGTGTAATAATTATGGGAATTCTGCAATATTTATTTCACGATTGCATCTTAAGGGTTGAAGATTTTACCTGAGGATTCAAGCTGCATCCTAGGTGAAACGTCTTTAACACTTAAAAAAATAAAAAAAATAAAACACATTTAGTTCAGGAGAGAAAGAGATCACCTCAGAAAATAATTTCCCTCCAGAGACAACATGATTACATCAAGTAGACTTAAATAGAATGTGAAGATAAATTTCAGGCTAAAATATGTAGTGTTGTCTCTCACTGTGTACAAAAAATGGAGAGCAAAGGACTAGAAAAATATTTTATCATAAATTGTTATTTAACAAACATGTATTTATTGATTGAATACGCAACATATTGTCTGCTTACTGTAAACCTAAAAATAGAGCAAAAAAAGTAAAGAAAATTATGTGTGCACACACACACACACCTAGATATACAAATGGAGCGCTTCTCAGCCAGCGCCGGGGCTCGCCAGATTGCCCCCCGATGGCGAGATGGCGAGCCCCATCTGACTGAAACGCGTGAGTGTCCCACATGCAGCGCATCCCAGTTATCGAGCGGCGGGGGGACGCAAACCCTGCCCATCTCCGCTGCAGGGAGATGGGCAGAGTTAGGGGGGGTTGCGGGGAGGTGGGGGCGAGCATCAGGTTCTGGCGGCAAAGAGCTCTGGTTGAAGGGGATGTGCGCGTGCCCCCTTTCTGACGGATGGCGATCCGACCACCCCCCGGATGGAAGAGACAATTGTGGAACCCTATGATTTACACAGGTTCTGCAGCTGTTTTTTATTACTCTTTGTGGGACTAACTACCCCACCTATGGCAGCAGCTTAGTATTTAAACCCATTTCAGCACAAGGAACCACCTCTACTTCTATGTGAAAACATCTGCATGCCATTTAGAATTTTGGTCACGGCAAAATGTGCGATTTTTACCTCAAATTGCACACTATTACATGTGCGATTTGTAGGAAACTTGCGATTTTGGCTGTTTTTGACCCCAAAAAAATCACACAGTTTAAAAAAAATCACACCCTATTACATCTCGCCCAATATGTCCTATACGTCTTTGGGCACAAAAGTAATTAAATCTAAGGGTCTGTTTAGTTTACATCAATATCTCTCATGATGTCTCTGTTAGCATTTTATAGAAAAAATACAAAGTTCTGGCCAGAGGGAGATTACTATGCACTGACTAATGTTTAAAGACAGCAAACACCATATACTGTAGTACAAATATCAATTTAATCTAAACATTAATACGATTGCAAACAAGCTAGGTGGTGCAAATACTAAACATGAGATGCAGCATTTAGACACATTTAATACTTGCACACTTGTCACCATGCTGTAAATAGGTTCTATTCCATTGTTATTATTAATGTGCTTCAAGATCCCTGTAGTAATCCAAACACTATGTATAAATAATTTAGTATTCTGGTGTGAGCAACACTATAACATCATCTGACACAATGCAATTAAAATGTCTTGCAATATTACAGCTTGGCTTCTTATGATATGAAACCCTATATGGCATAGTGTCACAATGCTTATCATTGAAACCATGGGTTCAAATGCAACCAGGGAATAAGGGGGTTATTCAGACCTGATCGCAGCCCTGTATTTTGTAAAGGCAGGCAATTATCGATCAATGAAAAATCATTAGATGGTGAGTGAGTTGAGAATGGATTTGCAGCTAAACGCAGACAACCGTTATTTTTGCATGCCATTCGCAGCATTGCACAGGATGGGTTTTTACTCTTCAACCAGGTCTGAATAACCCCCTTAACATGTACTGTTTGCAAGAGTTCTCTCTGGGCCTTTCAGTTTCCTTGTACACATACAGTAGACTTAAATAAACCACATTTACTTGGAAAGAATCCTCTTACAAGGCCTAATTCATGTTTGTATAGAGGAAGCAGATGTGCAATTCTGTGCAAATAAAATTCAAATGCAGCAGGAGGTGTCTGCAGGAGATAGATGCCTCCTGCATGCCTTAGCAAGATCCACAATTGGTCACAATTTGCAATGCTTGTACACCAGCCAGCTTGCATAAGCTGAATCTCCCTGTCGGACACATGTATCCAGTAAGTCTATGTCCATCGACGCAATCCTTGGACACATAGGGAGATATTCAATCTTCGGCGAGCACCTCCCATTGGGGAGATGCCCGCCGGGCCCTATTCAATGCTGTCTTCCCCGACAGCATTGAGCAGGGTATCACTAGCTGTCGGGCTCGATATGCCGAGAACAGCCGGGAAGTGACGAACTGCGGGCTGCAGCTCGCCTCTTCCCAGCCGCAACTCGCGGCCATGCCCCATCTCGTCCCACTGCAGGCGGGACATTGAATCCCGTCTGCATGTTCTCGGCCGAGCTGACCGAGAACGGTACTGGGTCACGGCAGTCGAGCAAGTGAATACCCCCCTAAGTCCCTAGCCCCAAACTGATGGCATCAAATAACATGGACACCACGTATGTGGTATCTGTTCTCTGTGCTTTGGATCTCCACATTAATCTTTACTTTCATCAAAAAAGTTATCAAAAATATTAAATAATAACAACATAATAATCATGCCATAGGGATTACTTACTAAAGGGAATATCATGTAATTGAATTCAATACAGTAATTACTTACAATTGAAAAAGAAAAATAACCACTTACTAGGACTTAAAAATAAACTCAGTACTTAAGAGAAGGGTGAAGGCCAGAAATGAGTCGGAGGCTACCATGTCCATGTGTGCATGTGTTGCTAATTACAAATACTGCTAAAAGCCCATCCTTGTTTTACAATGCTTCTTTTTGGAAAAAGAAACCCACCTTGAGCATCCACTACACCAGTGCCATGCTAGGTGCAGATTTTTTTCGTCAAAGTACAGTCTCCAATGGGAGTGAAAACCATGGGCAGAATGCAAGAAGCTTAAAAAATGCCATGTTTGGCCATGTACTGCATATGCATCAAGCCCTTAAATGTGATAGTTTGGATGTGGTTGCCCTATAGAAGCCTATACATTTCTATCACACTGCCCCCTGGGATCCCTCCCAACACACCCCTGTGCGTCACTCGACATATGCGCAGATGGAACTTGGGGTCATAAAAGTCCAATCACCTCAAAATACCATTCTTACCGCAAGAGTTGTGCTTTGTGATTTTTATTTATGCATACATATGATTTTATTTATGCATATGGTGTTATTAAGCATCGGAATAAATGTGGTTAGTGGCAGTATTGATGCATCCCGCTCTGAAAGTATTAATCTTCAGGGTATATCTTCACATTGTGACTAGATTAAAATACCTATTTAGCGATAAAACAGTTCAAATGTATAAGATCTTTAGTTTGCTTGTACAGGTTTAGATAGCGCAATAAAAAAAAAACAACTAACCTACACTACCTAATAAAATGAAAAGCTTTTAAATATAATGGGTTTAGTGTGAACTGGAGTCCTCAGCTTTTTAAGAAGAAGGGGTGGAGATGGAGTATTCACCCGGAACGCCTACGTATATGGACAATTACACAATAGAACTATAAAACACAATAATATTGTTTTATAGTGTTTTATTGGGGTTGGGATCATTTGGTCTATTGCATTATGGTAGAAAGTCATTAGGTCGAATCCATTAGGTCGACATGCTAAAAGGTTGACATGATTCTAGGTCGACATGGGAAAAGGTCGACATGATTCTAGGTCGAAAGGTCATTAGTTCGACAGGTCATTAGTTCGACAAGGTCATTAGTTCGACATTGTCTATGTCGACATTCACAAGGTCGACATGGGGTTTTTCACTGTTTTTTACCTGAATGTCAACACAGTCGACATGGACACAGTTTAAAGTGCACTGCATCCCCTCGCATCGCTCGCTGCGCTCGCTATGCGTCGGGCACGGTGCCTCGCTACGCTCGGCACACTATTTTATTCTCCCACCACGCCCTAGTGGATGGTAGGGCATGAAATACTGCCTGTCGGCACATGTTGGCTCAAAAAACAGTGAAAAACTCCATGTCGACCTTGTGAATGTCGACATAGACAATGTCGAACTAATGACCTTGTCGAACTAATGACCTGTCGAACTAATGACCTTTCGAACTAGAATCATGTCGACCTTTTCCCATGTCGACCTAGAGTCATGTCGACCTTTTAGCATGTCGACCTAATGGATTCGACCTAATGACTTTCTACCATAATGCAGTAGACCAAATGACCGCATCCCGTTTTATTGTGTTATTGTCCATATACTGTATGTAGGTGTTCGGGGTGAATACTCCATCTCCACCTCTTCGTCTATTCACTGTTAGTGACATCCTTTGGGAGGTGTTGTGCTACCCTAAACTGCAATTTTGCGCCCGTTTCAGGTATCTTCCAAAAATATCACTCTTGTTTTATGGAGAAGGCTCTGTATCCATGGTGCAGGTGAGGTTCAAAGAATCCTAATGGAGGGTTTGATATAGGCAATAATGTCCGTAGCAGTCCTTATTTAAATGATGTCTGATGCCTGAGCCAGCATGCCAAGTCATAGGTCCTGCATCAGGGTTGCTCATAAGAGCATCTTTGTGGCCGCACTGTATCTACTATCACTACAGAAAAAGAAAGTTGCATGACATTCTGTCATAGCTTCCACAGTGGGTGTTACGTCCCGCCTCCGGAGGATCAGAGTTTATGCAGCAGTCACTGCTGCATAAGCAATGTTCTGTTTGGAGTTTTGTGTGTTCACCGTATCAGCACTCCAGGTTTTGGTGATCCATCTTGACTTGTTTCCATGCTACCTTAGTCTTTGGGTGTGGCTGTTTCCTAAACCATTGGGTATTTAGGTATGCTTCCAGCACACAGAACCGCCGTTTATAGTCCTGTTCATGTCTCATTAAAGACTGTAACAGTTCTGTTGTAGTCCTGTTTATATCTGTTTAGTCATTTTATACATTGTGGTGGAAATGGCACCTTTCATTACTATCTGCAGTTGGTATTTAGTTTTGTTTTGTTTATTGTGACGGATTTGTATCATAGCGGTTAAGGCCAAAAATCCTATGTTCAGTCCTTGTCTGCAAGGTTGCTTATTTAGTCCATGTTTATGTGCAGAGCCTAATTTATCTTTGTCTTGTCTAGTTAATTTTTCCTCTTACTGGTACCCTGACTCGGTTGGGACTATGTGTCACCACGAAAGACCAGGTGGCATCTAAATACAGAGTGAAGCTAATCTGCCCTGGTAAGGTGGCTATTAGTGGTGAAGTCTAAGACCAGCATAGGTGCCAGACGACGCAGGGTATAGTGAGAGAGGCAGGTTCAGGCTCAGGTACTGCTGTGACTTCACCACCTCAGCCACAGGAATAAAAATCAGGCTGTAATCAAGATCTTGCAGTCCTGCCAGTCACAGCAAGCGTTAACCCCAAGTACAAGATGCATAAAATAAGAAAGATAAAAGGATACTGAAAGTACTGTAAATTGGATGACCTAAGCCATCCCTCGGAACACGAACCAATAGACTTTGGTCCTGGAAGAGTTAAAAGATTTGTGAACCATGTTGTTCACGTACTGTCCCAACGATTAACAAAACAAGATAACTGGGAGGTGCAATATGGCCAATGCTAGTTTTATCATCATGAACATGTTGGGTTGGGCCAGAGACTTGCTGATGTGAAACTACAAGGTCTCTAACCACAGATGAAAATAACGCAGTCGATGCCAAAACTAAAGCTCATAAAGATTAGTACTACAGGCACAGCCATAGGCCCCCCTTGGCATCTCTCATTCAAAAGCAGTCAAGGAGTTTTTAAACAAGTAGTAGAGTTAAAACATAAGCTTCCATCAACTTGTTGCATCTCAGCCAAGAAATTATTAACAGCCTAACCAAAGCCAAGGCCACAAACTAACTCTGCATACACATTCCAATGCTAATTTCATCATCTGAAATGTCTGCGCCTTTACATGTAAAACATCCAACCAAAAATCAATATTCTAAATGCTGGCCACACATTATAACCAACTTTCCTCCAACCATCCAACTAGTTGCTTGGATGGAATAAAAATATGGTACTAGATGGGAGCAAATTTAATATTTACTTCAGAAATTTGCTCCCAAAATCTGAAAAAAGACAAAAACGCTCAGACACGGTACTGTAGTTGAACCTGTATGATTTAAACAATTTGACTGAATATTTGTTGTCCATTTTCCTGTGTTTGTGAGCACATTTCTGATTGTCCTTTGCTCCCATCCAGTACCATATTTTTATTCCATCCAAGCAACTAGTTGGATGTTGGAGGAAAGTTGGTCTGATGTGTGGCCAGCATAAGTTTGGAACCCAATTGGAACAGGCTTCCAACATCTTAAGGCTACAGGCCAAAAGAGTTACTGGACACCATTATTCCTGGTTCGAATGGGGACGATAAAACGTGAGTTATTGTGAAAACAGAAATGTTTTAATTAGTTTTCAAACTTTTTGTAATAGAGCAATAAATCACATTCGCAGTAAAAATGGACAGCATACAAAATATAATAATACAAACACATGGAAGTCAACAATATAATTTTCTATGAGAAAATGTAAATTCTAGAAAATGGCAGTAAATATGTGACATTGCATAACAAAAAGGACTACAGCATAATAGCAGCAAAATAAACATAGGTAGATACATAAAAGCACGGTTATGTTTTTCTTTTCTTTTCAAACCATGCTGGGAACATCAATCCATAGCAGCTTTAACAAAACTGGAGATAACCCTCCATTTTAATTTTAACTTTTGAACACCATGCGGGCATTACCTAGCATACGCAAATCAATACAATTTCATTTGTATAGTCAACTGCTTCCCTTCAAAACTATTCTTTTTAATGTTTTTATAAAATAATAATAAAAGCATTATAGCTTTTAAAATTAATAGAAATGATCTGGTTAGTATATAATATGCTGGAGAATTTCTCAAGAAATGAACATTTCAATCCTGGGCCATACTCTTTTATGAAATGAAGTATCTTTGCGATTCAGAGGGCAGCATTTGGCCTTCAGAGGTTTCAGAGCTGGGTGCACAAACTGTGCTCCATTAAGTAAAGTAAATGAAGTTGATCGATTCCAGCAAGGCGCATTGTGACATGTATGCAGCTACAGTGGCTCTATTGCTTTATTATCTGTGCCCATGCTGTGCAATCATAGAGCTAACCAGAAGTTTAATAATCTAATGATCTGGGATTGATGCTGCATTTTTGTATGCAACAGCTGAAATTCACAAAGCTACCGGTGAGCGTCTCAATAAAAATGTAGGCGGTCGTGGCATTTGCTCTTCTTCCATACAGTCGCTGCATCCACATTCACAGCTGAGGCAGTATTAACATACTGTACATTGCTAAATACATTTCCTGTTCAACAGTTACACTGCAATGTAGAACACTTGCATCATAAACATGGACAGACAGATGGAACAGTCAAGCACGATTGCCATCTCTTGTATTCATACACGTAAAAAGGTTCAGCACAGCGTAATTGCACAGTGTGTGGTCACATGTGCTGCAAGCAATAAAGGATATCAAAGAAAAACATTAAACAGATACTATCACAAAAATATAGTAAGCAATTACAGTGCTTTAGGCCATATTAAACTAAACTTCCTAATAAAAACAGAGACACATTTGATGATACTAATTAGAAGACAAGCATGTTGAGCCATATGTTACCCTTCATTAATACTTGTTAAGCATTGGCAGAACACTAAAAAACTTTCCTATTTATGCCTTGATTTTAACACAAGAGTATTAATTTAATTACATGTACACAAACAATCAGAACCCATTTTTTCTTCCTACAGCATAAGTAAATAGCTGTACAAATATGAGAAATAACAGTAAATTGATAATGTCTGCACTCCTTTTATATTTAAAAGCCTATAAAACAGCTGTCTCCCAGAAGGTGACTACACCTGCAATGATCTAGTGTGTTATAACAATCTGCCATATGCTTGCTGTGTAAGATCTAATCTTCCCAACCGAACCTCACCGTGTAAGTCCCCTTTCCAAACATGGGAGCAAATGTACTTAGCCTTCGAGAGAGACAGTGAGGATAGATGAACTACCAACCAATCAGCCCACAAGTGTCCTTTTTCTAACACAGCCTATGGCATGGCAGTTGGGAGCTTATTGGCTGGCACTTTATCTCTCTCTGGGTTATCTCTCTCTAGAGCTTAGTACATCTGCCCCTATTTGCATAATATGTTCTATGGTGTTCTATTAGTATGGTAACTGTCAATTATACAGGCCTGTGAAGGTGCCCATACACTATGCAACTTCTTCCCACTGAGAATTTCCATACAATCCCGCTCCAGCCGCTCAGGACCTTCCCTGGGCAGCAGGATCACATGCAATACATCGAATGTGGCCCTTCCGCGCTCCCTGCTCCCGGGACAGGGTCCGACACATAGATTATACGTGCAGCACGTATGATCTCCGTGTCTGACTCTATGCATGTGGGACCACACATCGGATCAGATGTCAGACACATCCGATTTGGGCACAAACTCATTGGAATCGAGTGAAATCGTGCCCAAATTGGACAAGTATATGGGGCCTTAAGAGTCATTGCCTATAAATGAGGGAGATAAAGTACCAAAATATCAGCACCTAACTGTAGTTTTTCAAACAGAGCCTGTAAACTGGCAGGAGCTGACTGGTTGGCCTGATTCAGAGATGGATAGAATGCCGACAGCATTGAACTTTCATCCAATGTCTAGTAGGGGAATTCAGAAGACCTCTCAATAGAAGAGAAACTGCCTTAATGTAGCTGCGATCTCAACATTGCAACTTGTTTCCCGCTGATGTCTAGGTGAGTAATACCGCTTTCAGACCACACTCTAGACCTGGGTTATTGCCGTGTCCTTGCGGCGCCAACACGGGTCGAGGTGTGGTCTGAAAGGGCTACCTCGGGTGGAGCGACACAGGAGTTCAACCCTGGTCATGACCAGGGTTGAACACGCTCTGACCCGTGTCAACTGCTGTGTGAACAGGTATCCTGGGTCGAGCGACCCGGGTCCTGTTCACAGTATGGAGGAGGCAGCGCTGTCTGCTCCAAGCGCTGTCTCCTCCCCAGCCCCCGGATGACACGCCATCACTTAGCTTCGCCCCGGGTGATGTCACTGACCCGGCAATAAGCCAGGTCGGACGTGGAGCTTTCAAACCGCAAATGCCATGTCACTCCGGGGATGAGACCCATGTCCTAATCCCGGGTGAGACCCGGCATTTGTGGTCTGAAAGTGGTATTAGTCTCAGTTAGTGCAACTGGCCAATGGAAGCCTGGACTGCAAGGTCAGAAAGTGGTTACATGCAGACTTCTAACTCCCAGAAACATACATGACACATCCCATTTCTAAAAACACAACCCTCCCTCCACCTTCTCCCCACCCCCTCAATGCCACTGCCTGTCCATCTAGCAGTGGAAGAGGTGAATTTACCAGTGACCACACAAGTCTCAATCTGAGCAGATTTTCGAGAATCTGCGCGCCTCCCTTAAACAGCCCATAACTCTGATTAAGGCAGCTGTAAGGGACATCATGGCACAAAGTATTAGCAACTGTACATTCTGAAAGCCAAGACTGGAGCAGCTAGTGACACAGCTCATAAATTCAGGAAACCAAGGCAGCCAGACCAATAAACTATACATACCAGAAGCCTGAACACAGTAAACTAGATTTTATACAATAGATTTTTATTTTGAAGAAACCCTTGAACAGCATTTATTTTGTGCCTTCCTTAGTTAAAAATTCCGAAAGCTCCTCTTGTATCAAATAGCAATTAGAAAATATCAGACAAATACATAAAATGGGCCTATCATTTATGCAAACAGGTCAGATAGAATTTTTTTTACATTTATTTCTTCAGTTTTGTCAGCAGCGAAAGGAGCCATCTTTAGGAAAACTGAAATATTTCATATGTTTATGATCAAAGAATGTGTGCCTCAAATGTACCCACAGAATATTCAGGGGGCTTTTCAGAAACTATTTGTGACAGCAAACGGTAACAGTCTGAATGAATCAGAACGCTGGTTACTGGGACCTCGGTGACACGATGGGAAACACTATATATAAACAAGCAAGAACAACTATTAGAAAAGTCAATCAGCTTTCATTAGGAAAACCGTATTAAGAAACTGACTGTGGATGATATTCCAACAACAAGTGCTCTAAAGAATGTTATCTCATAATCCATGCTTTTCCAATATACGTAGATTCCTGAAGGGGAAATTTACTAAAATGGGAGATCTTTTGAAGACGGGATGTTGCCCATAGTAACCAATAAAATTCTACTTCCTTTTTATTTATCACCTTTTAGAAGATAATACATATACTCTGATTGGTTGCTATGGGCAACATCCCATCTTCAATAGAACTCCCACTTCAGTAAATTTACCCCTAAGGGGCTGTGTGTCTACAACATTAAATTACCTACATTACCTAGACTCCTTACCAGCTTGCACTGGAAATTCATCAAAGAGATTTATATAAGTTATCAAGTATGCATAATTGATGCAATAACAAATGAAGAATATAGCCATATACATATCTTGTATGTGTTATATAAAAAAGGCAACACATGCATTGTAAGTATACAGTAAAACCCCAAGTTTAAATCCCTATTAAAAATGTAAACATTTTCCATAATTGTCATATTTTTTTCACAATTGATCCAGAATACATTCCAATGGGCCGTTTAAACTTAGGACCTTATTCTGGTTGACTTGCAGGCCTGAAAGCCTTGCAAGTCCCCCAGACACCACCCGCCCACTTGCATGCCATGATACCGCGCACAGATGCAAATAGATGATTTGCATAATCATCCATTTGCAGCCTCGGGTGTGGGGGAGAAATCATTCAACGGTCGGTGACCATCGAATGATTTCTCCAGCACTCACATATCTGAGACACCTCTGTGGTGTCTCAGATCTCTGTGTGTTCTGTGCGGGTAGCAGGCAGGCAGCTGCCACCCCCCGCACCATCTGGGAATTTCCATGGGAGTGGCCAGCATTTTCATGGGAACACCCATGAAATGCTGGACATTCCCATGGACGAATCCCCTGGCCCGCCACCCCACGACCCCCGATTGGACATCTGTATGCAAGCTCTGTGGCCACTTGCACACAGCGGTTGCACATGTGCATAAATAATTATCGCCAAAAATCAGTCAAGAAAAAAAGGGGGGGGGGTAGCAGCACACACACAATGCTTACAACAAGGTTAATTAATCAATAGATCTTTTACCAGATTTTTAATGAAATATAATAAAAGACATAAATTAAAACTGCATTAAAATATAAGTGCAAAATAATAATAAGGACACCCACAAGGTAATTTAATCATCCAGAGAGTCAGTTCCTATAATACCCATGAGTTTTTAAATGGAATAAAGCTGTAGAAATAGTTATCACCCTTCGTAGGGTATGTATGACATCTGCCTGTGTACGTGTGGTTGGCCCAAAGTTGGCACAAATAACCGAGAATCTACCGGTGATAAAGTGGCGATAGATCTGTGGAAAGAGTGGTGAATCCGCCTTTTTCCCTGACTATGCGGAGTGTCCCAAGGTGGTAACTGATGCAAAGTCCTTAATAATACCCCTTTCCCACTGCAGCCCTTAAACAGTAATTTGCCGTTTTTTTTGGCTTTTTAAAACGGATACAGCTGCAGTGGGAATGCTCCAGGTTGCTGTACCCGTTTAAAAATACAGAGTTTTACCCGTTTAAAATCCGTTTTTTCTTGAAGTGGGAACCCTTTTACACGTTAAAATAAAAATGGCAATGAAAATCAGGAAACCCGACAAATAGGGCTTCGCTGATTTTTTAAAACCAGCCCCAGGCTCCAGGTCCGGGGCTGGTTCCCAAAATACGGGGGGACAAAATGACTAGGGGTCATCCGTATTTTAAGAACCAGCCCCAGGCCAAACCAGCCAGCAGGCTAATGCCACAGCCGGGGGGAGACTTTTTATACAAGTCCCCCCGGCCAAAGCATTCAGCCCAGGGGCCCTGGAGGAGTGGGGACCCCCCAATTAAGGACTTACCTGATCAGGCTGAAGCCTGGTGCTGTCCCCGTTGAACCAGTGCGGTGGTCACCGGGCTGATTGAAGTGTAAAAAAATTAGAATAAAATTTATTGTCTTTTACTGTGGAACTATGAGTCCCAGCAAGCCTCCCCCGCATGCTGGGACTTGGAAAACCACAAGTCCCAGCATGCAGGGCATTAAAGGGCCCGCTGGCACTTGTAGTTCCACAGTAATAAAAATAGTCAAATAAACACACTTACACACAATAAAAATAAAACTTTATTACATCCAAAGCCCATACATACTGATACTTACCTATCTTGAGCCAGTCGGTAGGTCCCTGGGTCCGGGTACGGTGCCTTGGTTCCAGTGCCTTGGTTCCGGGGCTCCAGGGCTGAAGAGTCCGGGGTCCTGGATCTGAAGAAATCCATGGGGGACCTGTGGAAGGAACTCTTCAGCCCTGGAACCCCGAACCAGCCCCGGAACCAAGGCTACCGGGGCCCCCATCTCTGCTGCTGGTCCCCTCCATAGCCGGAGCTGGTCTCTGCCGCTGGACCAGGGCATGCATAGTAGCATCTTCAGTACTGCACATGCGATGGCGGTACTTGTTTATTATCACGGTGCCCCCGATATTGATCGTGCAATGTTTTTTCGCATCGCATTCCATACACCCGATGGCATACGATGCGACTTTAGACCCCTATTTGATTAAAAATTGTATAAGAATCCTAATGGGTGCTTACAATGTTAAATTCACCCCCACGCCACCCCCCACTATAAACGTGAACCCGAAGCGTGGCGAGCGCAGCGAGCCCTCAAGGGGCGGCGGTACGCGTCCTACGACCTTTTCATACCTCCACTATCCACGTCGGCGTGGAGTTGATTGTATATAGCGTGGCGAGCGCAGCTAGCCACCGAGCCCGAAGCGTGGCGAGCGCAGCAAGCCCCGCGAGGGGACGCGTATACCTGTGAAGTTATGCGCGTGCGCTCGCCACGCTTCGGGTTCACTTTTATAGTGGGGGGTGGCGTGGGGGTGCATTTAACATTGTAAGCACCAATTAGGGTGCATTTAACATTTTAAGCATCCATTAGGGTGCTTATACAATTTGTAATCGCATCCCATCGCATTGTATGGCATTGTATGCCATATACAATATCATACAATTTTAAAATTGTATGACATTGTACAACATTGCGCGATATCGCATCGCATACCATCGTATGCCTTATGGTATGCGATGCGATGGGCGCCGTGATAATACACAAGTACCTCTATGAGCGGCTTCGGGAGCAGTCCACAGACACATATTCAGGGTCCAGCGCATGTGCAGTATCGTCCTCAGTACTGCGCATGCTCACTACACTTTTTTATGGGCTGCTGCACAGGCCAGGTCAGACTTCCAATAGGAAGTCATTGCCAGTCACAGTGAAGATAGTGCAGTCTCAGAGACATTTGGCTTCATATAGTGGTGGATTTTACCTGGGGGGCGGGCAGCCCCTCAGCAGGTGAAAACCACCACTGCTTGTGTTTATACCATTTTTACGTCATACACTCCTTCTTTTATACATTCATAAACTTCACGCACATTTTCCTTGAAAAAATTACAATGGGAGTTAGACTATATAAAAATGTTAAGTAAGTTTAATTTATATAGCGCACTTTCTCCAACAGGACTCAAGGCGCTTTACAGACATTATAACAATGCACACATTACAGAGGATGTAAGTAGTACAGTAACAGACAACAGACAAGTGACAGACAAAATAAACCGTTGAGCATACAGTAAGCATAATGCAGGAGTGGTGCAGCATTTTGGATAATAACTTCCTTGGGTTATGTACTCCACCCAGACAAGGTACCAGGTGCGGCAGCCATCTTAGGCGCTCTGCGTAGGATTACCTTGCGTGGAATAGATTAACCCTAAAAGAAATTACCCAAAATGGGTGATTTTAGTGTATATAAAAATGGTGAAATAATAAAATAAGCATTGTACTGTATATTACAGCTTCTTTGTTTTCTTCTAAACATGTATGCGGATATTACTTTTAATTAAATGAAAAGAAGCTGCCATATTTTAGAAGCGCCAAATTAAAAACAAGGTACTTGTTTCCTAGCACGGCCACACCGATAGCAATCTTGAGAGTCTTGAGCATCGCGTCGCATCGGTGGTTTTTTTGTATGGTAACGATGCTCCCGACCGATAAGATACCCCCGATATAGTTATGTACTCACGATGTTTTTTTTTCGCGTCGGTTTTCATATCGGCATCTTGTTGATTGAGTCGTGGCCCTTTTAATTGTATACCCCCGACCGACGCGATACTACCGATTTACTTCTTTTCTCACGATCTCTCTATTAAATCGCGTCGGTCGCGTCGCATGTTTAAGTTAAACCCCCCAATGCTCACGATGCACACGATTTTCATCTGTCCCATTGGCCCAACGATTTTCCCGCTGTTTAGGCCCATTTTAATAGGCCCAATTAATCTATATAGTCCGACCCCCTATAAAATCTACCTAGTAACATATGTTTTAATGTGTTGGAGTGTGTGTTTCTATGTCAATATGAAATCTTCCCTCTGTAATCTGCTCAGTTACAGCATCAATGTCAATATTTATTGTGATAGTCCGGCCCCTTACTTTGACAGCCCCTTCTGTTCTTTTTTCCCCTACTGCCTTTGTGGGTTTGTCTCGGTAGGAGTGAGACGTGTATTCAGTTGCTGGTGATTTCTTGGCTGATTGATCCTTTGCTGGTGATATCTCCCTGATTGATCTTGTGCTTTGAATACTATTTGCTGTTGTTCGTGAGCCTTGTGCTGCGGATTGCTGCTGTTCCAGTGGATTATTGCTGATCCTGATTATTCTGCGATTGATTTCTGCTGATCCTGACCCTGAGCCGTGCTGATCGTTAGTCCTGAGCTGTGGATTGGTCTGCTGTGGAGTGCTCTGTGGGTGATTTCAAGACCTCTGAGATGGCTGAGGTGAATATGTTCTCACTGCCTACAAGTGAGGAGGAGGCAGTGGCGTTTCTGCAGCGCCATCATCTGCTGCCATCAGAGGCTACATGCGACAATGGTCATCCGATGCGGCTGAATTTGAAGGAGACCATGTGGCGCTGTAACGTGAGGGACTGCCGTTTGAAGAGGAGTCTGAGAGCAGGACTGTTCTTTCCTGGCTGTCGTTTGCCTTTCGCTACGCTGGTCCGCTTCATATTTTCCTGGGTGCAGGAATATACCAGCATTGACTACTGCGAGAAGAATTTGTCCCTCTCTAAGAAGACGGCTGTCCTGTACAACAAGTATATGAGGGAGGCCTGCCTGCTGGACCTCATGGCGCAGCCGCAGCGCCGGATCGGAGGTCCCGGCATGATTGTCGAGGTGGATGAGACCCTCTTCGTCAAAAGGCAAGCCAATGTTGGCCGAGTACTGCCCCAGCAATGGGTATTTGGTGGCATATGCAGAGAAACTGGCCAATGTTTCGCCACCAAGGTTGCCACTCGGGACGCCAACACCCTCATGCAAGCTATCCTGCAGTTTGTGGAGCCGGGCTCTCATGTGTACACTGACTGCTGGAGAGCCTACAGTACAGCCCAGCTGAATGCTGCAGGATATGAACATGCCCAGGTCAATCACCGTTATAACTTTGTAGACCCTACAACAGGGGTACATACCCAGAATGTTGAACGGATGTGGGGGGCATGTAAGTGGCGGAATAAACGCCACAGGGGCACCGCCAGGCATATGCTCCAGAGCTATCTGGAGGAGTTCATGTGGCGGAAGAGCCTGGGACAAGAGAATCCTTTTGCCCGCATACTAATTGCCCTGACTTTATTGCCCAAGGACTCTTGAGATTTACCCCCATTTCTGTGTCCCCCATTAATGCTGATGTCATATGTTTTGTTTGCCATTGAAGTTTTTCTATTTTCAATTCCAAAGTAAATTTTCAAAAATGCTTTTAAAACACTTGTGTTTCTTGTCTCAGGTGAATGATTTGTGATGGATGAATGCTATGTAGTCACACCACCACTTTTCAAAATAATTTTTGGAGCGCGGTGAGTGTAGTGGAGTACTAAGTTAAAATCGTGGTAAGCGCAGCAAACCCCAAGAAGCCTGTGTGGGTTATTAACATTATAATTGTCATAGGCTTCTGGGGCTTGGGGCCCTCACCATGGTTTGGACACAGAGAACCACTTTTTTTAAGCATACTAAGCATGCTCAACTTTAAGTTGACATGTTTAGTCGACATGTCAACATGATACACATGTTGACATGTTTAAAAGCATATCGCGTCGGCCGCAATGTACTGTGAGCTTAACAGCTCAATGCTGCCGACCGACGTGACATGTACTTGATTAAGCACTATATAGTGCTTAATCAAGATCTTAACATGTCCGTCGCGTCGGGGCCGTTTTACAACGGCTCCGAGCGACAAGACCGATCAGTATAAGCACTATACAGTGCTTAATACTGTTCTTAACATGTCCGTCGCGTCGGGAACATTTTACAATGGCTCCGACCGACGCGACCGATCAGTATAAGCACTATACAGTGCTTAATACTGTTCTTAACATGTCCGTCGCGTCGGGAGCATTTTACAATGGCTCCGACCGACGCGACCGATCAATTTTGAAGTAACTCCCTGTATTACGCGCGGTATTACGCGCTACACCGTCAATGTACAAAGAAATATCGCGTCGGTCGGTCTTATGCATTGTCGTGAGCGTAACATCACCGCCCGACCGACGCGATTTTTCTGCCTGCCGGAAAAAACGCGCCAAAAGCACTCTGGGGAAGGACATCAGCAGCCATTTTGATGCTAATCAGTGAGAGCACTACGCAGCAGCTGTGTCTGTCTCCCTGCCCCTGCACAAAACAGTAAGTAGATTTACAGACTTACTGAGCATAGGTGGGCCTTTGGGTTTGTGAACAATATATACAGGGTTAGAAGGGTGGGGGTGGGGGGGGGGGATTTGGAGAGGTAGGGGTGCTTACTGTGGTTATACATGTGTCCTTCATATATCATTTGTTTGAGGATTAGGGGTTTATCATTGGCTGTATAGAGTGGATAATGCTTATGTTCAAGGGGTAGTGCTTATCTAAATAGCTATAAAGTGTTTATGTGCAGTAGTTAATGAAGTGTATGACTTTAGTGTCAAGGAAATAATGATAATATGGATAACACAGGTTTATGTGCAGAGAATATGTGCCTGGAAATGATGTACTGTGTGTTATAATACATACAAAATAGTCTGTTGTTTCTGATAGTAATGCATGGTGACATAGACTGTAATGATTTCTTGGTACATATTTGTTAAATAGAGCAGTTTGAGGTGTGTTGTGCTTGTTATTGAAATGGTGCAGCAGGCAGTATGCTGTGTCTACTTTATAGTAATTTGCATGTAAAGTGGTTGGTAATTGAAGTGTGAAATGGCCCCCACAATTGTTAACACCAGCCCCACTATCCACGTGAACCCGAAGCGTGGCGAGCGCAGCGAGCCCCGCGAGGGGCGGCGGTACGCGTCCTCCGACCTTTTCATGCCCTACTATCCACGTCGGCGTGGAGTTGAGAATATAATAGTGTGGCGAGCGCAGCGAGCCACCGAGCCCGAAGCGTGGCGAGCGCAGCGAGCCCCGCGAGGGGACGCGGATACCTTCACAGGTAAGCGCGTCCTCTCGCGGGCTTCACAGGTGTCCGTCGTGATGTGGACACCTGTGAAGCCCGCCAGGGGACGCGCTTACCTGTGAAGGTATCCGCGTCCCCTCGCGGGGCTCGCTGCGCTCGCCACGCTTCGGGCTCGGTGGCTCGCTGCGCTCGCCACACTATTCTATTCTCAACTCCACGCCGACGTGGATAGTAGGGCATGAAAAGGTCGGAGGACGCGTACCGCCGCCCCTCGCGGGGCTCGCTGCGCTCGCCACGCTTCGGGTTCACGTGGATAGTGGGGGTGGATTTGAATGTCATTCCATTTTGATTATTGATGTTTTTTTTATCTGTTTTGTGGAATTGCAGTTGCGGTTATCGGTGAATTTGACCGACAAGATATTTTGAATATTTTGGAAGGCAATTCTACCTTTGAACAGAATAATGTAAGTTGTGCTTAAATTGTGCTTCTAATAAATTTGTTAATGTACCTAAAATGACTTTTTTTCACAGTGTACCACCCCCACTATCCACGTGAACCCGAAGCGTGGCGAGCGCAGCGAGCCCCGCGAGGGGCGGCGGTACGCGTCCTCCGACCTTTTCATGCCCTACTATCCACGTCGGCGTGGAGTTGAGAATATAATAGTGTGGCGAGCGCAGCGAGCCACCGAGCCCGAAGCGTGGCGAGCGCAGCGAGCCCCGCGAGGGGACGCGGATACCTTCACAGGTAAGCGCGTCCTGTCGCGGCCTTCACAGGTGTCCGTGGTGATGTGGACACCTGTGAAGCCCGCCAGGGGACGCGCTTACCTGTGAAGGTATCCGCGTCCCCTCGCGGGGCTCGCTGCGCTCGCCACGCTTCGGGCTCGGTGGCTCGCTGCGCTCGCCACACTATTATATTCTCAACTCCACGCCGACGTGGATAGTAGGGCATGAAAAGGTCGGAGGACGCGTACCGCCGCCCCTCGCGGGGCTCGCTGCGCTCGCCACGCTTCGGGTTCACGTGGATAGTGGGGGTGGATTTGAATGTCATTCCATTTTGATTATTGATGTTTTTTTTATCTGTTTTGTGGAATTGCAGTTGCGGTTATCGGTGAATTTGACCGACAAGATATTTTGAATATTTTGGAAGGCAATTCTACCTTTGAACAGAATAATGTAAGTTGTGCTTAAATTGTGCTTCTAATAAATTTGTTAATGTACCTAAAATGACTTTTTTTCACAGTGTACCACCCCCACTATCCACGTGAACCCGAAGCGTGGCGAGCGCAGCGAGCCCCGCGAGGGGCGGCGGTACGCGTCCTCCGACCTTTTCATGCCCTACTATCCACGTCGGCGTGGAGTTGAGAATATAATAGTGTGGCGAGCGCAGCGAGCCACCGAGCCCGAAGCGTGGCGAGCGCAGCGAGCCCCGCGAGGGGACGCGGATACCTTCACAGGTAAGCGCGTCCTGTCGCGGCCTTCACAGGTGTCCGTGGTGATGTGGACACCTGTGAAGCCCGCCAGGGGACGCGCTTACCTGTGAAGGTATCCGCGTCCCCTCGCGGGGCTCGCTGCGCTCGCCACGCTTCGGGCTCGGTGGCTCGCTGCGCTCGCCACACTATTATATTCTCAACTCCACGCCGACGTGGATAGTAGGGCATGAAAAGGTCGGAGGACGCGTACCGCCGCCCCTCGCGGGGCTCGCTGCGCTCGCCACGCTTCGGGTTCACGTGGATAGTGGGGGTGGATTTGAATGTCATTCCATTTTGATTATTGATGTTTTTTTTATCTGTTTTGTGGAATTGCAGTTGCGGTTATCGGTGAATTTGACCGACAAGATATTTTGAATATTTTGGAAGGCAATTCTACCTTTGAACAGAATAATGTAAGTTGTGCTTAAATTGTGCTTCTAATAAATTTGTTAATGTACCTAAAATGACTTTTTTCACAGTGTACCACCCCCACTATCCACGTGAACCCGAAGCGTGGCGAGCGCAGCGAGCCCCGCGAGGGGCGGCGGTACGCGTCCTCCGACCTTTTCATGCCCTACTATCCACGTCGGCGTGGAGTTGAGAATATAATAGTGTGGCGAGCGCAGCGAGCCACCGAGCCCGAAGCGTGGCGAGCGCAGCGAGCCCCGCGAGGGGACGCGGATACCTTCACAGGTAAGCGCGTCCTGTCGCGGCCTTCACAGGTGTCCGTGGTGATGTGGACACCTGTGAAGCCCGCCAGGGGACGCGCTTACCTGTGAAGGTATCCGCGTCCCCTCGCGGGGCTCGCTGCGCTCGCCACGCTTCGGGCTCGGTGGCTCGCTGCGCTCGCCACACTATTATATTCTCAACTCCACGCCGACGTGGATAGTAGGGCATGAAAAGGTCGGAGGACGCGTACCGCCGCCCCTCGCGGGGCTCGCTGCGCTCGCCACGCTTCGGGTTCACGTGGATAGTGGGGGTGGATTTGAATGTCATTCCATTTTGATTATTGATGTTTTTTTTATCTGTTTTGTGGAATTGCAGTTGCGGTTATCGGTGAATTTGACCGACAAGATATTTTGAATATTTTGGAAGGCAATTCTACCTTTGAACAGAATAATGTAAGTTGTGCTTAAATTGTGCTTCTAATAAATTTGTTAATGTACCTAAAATGACTTTTTTTCACAGTGTACCACCCCCACTATCCACGTGAACCCGAAGCGTGGCGAGCGCAGCGAGCCCCGCGAGGGGCGGCGGTACGCGTCCTCCGACCTTTTCATGCCCTACTATCCACGTCGGCGTGGAGTTGAGAATATAATAGTGTGGCGAGCGCAGCGAGCCACCGAGCCCGAAGCGTGGCGAGCGCAGCGAGCCCCGCGAGGGGACGCGGATACCTTCACAGGTAAGCGCGTCCTGTCGCGGCCTTCACAGGTGTCCGTGGTGATGTGGACACCTGTGAAGCCCGCCAGGGGACGCGCTTACCTGTGAAGGTATCCGCGTCCCCTCGCGGGGCTCGCTGCGCTTGCAACGCTTTGGGTGCGTGTGTATAGTGGAGGGACACAAATATATAATTACTTCTGTTGTCAAATGTGGTGTAAATTGCATTTATTATATCATATGCTATCAATATCTCAGATAAAATTTTTTTTTTTTGCGGATTGTATTTCAGTTTGATTGTGTTTTTTTGGCCGTTTAAGGGAATTAGTTTAAAACTCTTTTTTTTTTTTACACCTGCTACTGACTGAGGTAAATGTTTTTTTTTTTTTTGTAGTGTGTTAATGAATAACAGTGCAGTGCGCTCATTTTAATAGTGTAAACCTAATTTTTTTTTTTTTTTTTACAGAATGGCCCGTGAGGTTGATAGAAACGTCATGAAGAAGTTGATCGATCTCTACAAAGAGAATAGATGTCTGTGGCGAAAAGATCACATGGATTTTCACAACCAGGCAAAGAGGAATGAGGCCTTTGGGAAGATCTCGGCCTACGCTTTGAGACGTGTCCCTAATGCAGACGTCACGTGGGTCCGAAAGAAGTTCACTAATATGCGGACAGTGCTGGTGAAGGAGCACAATCGGGTCCAGCAGTCGCGGTCTTCAGGAACTGACCCTGCAGATGTGTACCAGCCAAAGTTGTGGTACTACGACCGTATGCTCTTTATTGTGGAGGAGCAAGGAAGGAGGGAAGCAGAGGGAACTGCTACGGATGAAGACTCTTCATCCACTGCACAGGAGAGTGCTGACGTAGTAGTTCCCTCTGAGTCGTCGCAGCAGGGTGAGTCGTTGTCGGAGGTGGCGCCTCCTGCGGTGGCGAGCACCTCATCAGCTCCCCCCAGGAGGCGTAGAAGGAGACGTGCGACAAGACCTGCTGCTACCGGCCAGGAATATTGCTGCCCATACAAGGAGGAAGCAGTAAACAATCCCTCAGATGACTGCAAAATGTTCACGAATCATGTGTGCGCAGAAATGCGAAAGTGGAAGGGATCAACGCAACACCACTTTAAGCGTGTGCTGTATGGCCTGATGTTGCAGGCAGCAGAGGATGATATCTGTGCTGACTGCAACGGAACGTCATGCCGCAATGCGCACAGACAGCCACCACGCCCACACCCACATCACCCCCCCATGTTCAGTGCGCCGGTTGCTCCTCCGCCTGCCCCTTACTATGCGCCGGGACCCCCTATGCCACCTCCCACTGATCCCTCGACTTTGCCTGGTGCTGTGTACTCCGCATTGCGGAATGTGCAGCCCTCCACCCCAGGCGAAGAGCGTTATTCAAATTATTAATTCGGCTAATTCGGCTAATTTGACTTTTAATTTATAATTTGGCAGCAATGTTCTTGTTTCTCTTCCTTTCTGAGTACTCTACAATAATGAGTTTTTAGTCATGTACTACAATTTTGGTTGGTGAACGTTGCAGTGCGGTCTTCCTGAATTTTGCGATGGCTGTACTAGTTTTGCTCCTTCACTAACCACTGTTCTGCATATTTGTAACTTCTTTCGGATTCATGTGATTGTTTGCATTAGTGGGCACTGTTTTGGAGTGTGCCGTGATCTTCCCACGCCTCATTTCAATTTGCCTGGTTGTGATAGCCAGGCATCTATTCTCTTTGTACTGATCGATCAACTTCTTCTGATTTTGTATTTTGTGTGTCGACATGATATTTAAATTGTTAAAAAATTAAAAATTAAAAAAAGAAAAAAAAAAACAAAAAAAAAAAAGACAAAAAACATAATATTTGTATTTATTGAGATTTTGTATTTTGTGTGTCGACATTCGTATTGTTTAAAAATAAAAAAAAATGAACCTAAAGAAAAATGTCAAAAAATATTTTAAAAATGACATTTAAATTGTTAAAAAAAAAAAATTTAAAAAAAGAAAAAAAAATAAAAAAAATAAAAGACAAAAAACATAATATTTGTATTTATTGATTGTTTTCTATGTAATGTAATAAAATATGTTTCATTAAAAAAAAAAAAAAAGGAAAAAAATAATAAATTTTGAAATAGGTTTAAAAAAAAGAAAGGTAAAAAAAATAACTTTTCAATAAAAGTGTTGAAATATATTATCATGTGTCGTGTTATTTATTATTTCGGGTGTAAATGTGTGTTTAAATTTGCGTCGCTCGCATCAGGGCCATTGAATAATGACATTCAGTGCTCCCGATGGGAACGATAGTTCAGGTGTAGTTTGAAATAGTGTGTTGAAATAGTGTGTAAATTGTAAATGGGTGTTTGCAATAAAACACATTTAATCGCTCGCGTCAGGGGTATTGAATACAGACATTCAGTGCTCCCGATGGGAGCGATAGTTCAGGTTTAGTTATAAATTGGGTGTAAACTGTAATTGTGGGTGTAAATGTGGGGTTCAATTGGAAGCAGCCATGTAAAACCATAAAATGGCTGCTTTTGATAAAAAAAATGTCGTAGCTCATGTCAGGGGCATTGAATAGTGACATTCAGTGCTCCCGATGGGACCGATAGTTGAGGTGGAGTAATGCTGGGTACACACCAGGACGACTAGGGCCCGATCAGCACAATCTAGATCCAATTCCGATCAATTGGATGTAGATTGTGTGTTGATTGGGCCCTTTTCTGACCTGGTGTGGAACGATTCCGATCCGATGCGCGGTCCCGCGGGTCGGTCGGTCGTTATTGAGCGGATCGGACCCGCTCACGGTGCACATCGTGAGCGGGTCGTGCCCTCCCGCGTCATCGTGAGCGCGTTGGACCAGACACTGACGACCCTGGTGTGTACCCCGCATTAAAAATAGGGTGCAACTTGTACATGTGGGTGTAAATGTGGGGTTGTATTGGAAGCAGCCATGTACAACCATAAAATGGCTGCTTTTGATAAAAAAATCGCGTCGGTCGCGTCGGGGGCATTGAATACTGACATTTAGTGCTCCCGATGGGACCGATATATGTTAAAACCCCCGATATCGGTGAATGCTTCAATTATCGCGTCGGTCGCGTCGGGGACAATAAATCCTGTCATTTAGTGTTCCCGATGGGACCGATATCTGGTAATCCACCCGATTTCAGGAAAATCTTCAATTATCGCGTCGGTCGTGTCGCGGTAATTGAAGCATGGTACACGATACACAGGATTAGCAAAAATCAAGAGAATCGCGTCCGTCGGGGGTGATCGCGGCCCTTAAAGTGCACTAAATAAGAGCCGCGACCGATCCCGATTGTGGCCGTGCTAGGAAACAAGTACCAAAAACAATAATCACATTTACTACAGAGATCTTCATATTTTCACAATAGCAAATAAAATGAAACATAATGCCAAAATTCTAATTAAGTCTATTTAAACCTTCATAACATTGGTATTACATTGACTGATTCTATACTGAAAGATACAGGACACTGACTCTGCTAGCAAACTAACAAAAATAGTACTACTCAAATACATTAACATTTAAAAGTAAAAAATCTTTAAAAGAGAAAATGTTTTGACCTCAGCATTTTAGCAGCCATTTAGCAACATATCTATAAAACCAAGAACTCAGAATCTATTATCCCCAACTCTTTACGTCTTTAATGTTTTATCTTGTTTTTCATTACCTGCATTCACAGGTTCATTAACACATTTATGAACCAAGTGTTGACATGCCATATCTCTAAGTGGCTAATGAGGGGGCTGATTTTGATAAATAGGAGTTTGCCTGCCATTACATTAATTGTTCTGTCATCCTTTGCTCATTACCATGGGTATCTCTGTCAATGCTGTCAGGAGCTTTGCACCAACCTGACTCAGGATCTCTTCCTAAAGTCTCAATTGTGACTATATAATAAAAGAATAACCTTACTTTCCAAACTTGTAACAAAGACATTCTTCAGAAATGTGGTGATGTGGATCTTCCAGAGGGAAGCTTCAAACGCAACATTATTATATGCAGTACGCAGACGGAAGATATATTTTAATATATACAGTATTATTTTTGTCCTGTAAATTATTTAAAGGGTCATCATTCCTTTATTATTTAATTTGCCATGTATGCAGTGCTTTTGTGAATGTGACCTAGATTGTTTCTTATACATTGGAGTAATACGGATATAAATTTTGCAAAGCTTTGGAAAAACCACCCACGTTAAATGCCAATGGATCTGTCATCTCCACACATTAATTATGGCAACCAAATGCTAGCCAACAGCACTGCTGTCATCTTGGCAAGTGTGTTCCACCGTCGATAACATCCTCATTGTATTACATTTCTATTTTCCTGTGTCTCATTACTATTTGCAAACTGTCGTTGCACAGCAGAGAAAACCGGTAAGCATCATCAGATTATACCTTGCACAAATGGAACTCTTAATTGTCAGTAAAGTAATGCAATTGTACAAGGGAATGTTGTTTGCTATGGGAAACTAGAAAACACACTGACATATGGTCCTTAATGAGGCAAATAAGATATGGGGAAGAAACAAATGTCAATGAAAGTGAAAGCGATTGGCAGCTGATGAGAGAGAGAATTCATCAACATATTATTCCCATTTGGGATCAGAGCTTATGGCCCATTGTGTCTGTGTGCAAGAGGATGATTTAGTTTCCTTGACTATTAATGTCAGATGCTAGGCAAGATGACGACCAGTAAATGGCACTTTCGCAGTCACTTCTTAAGCTTTTGGGGCTTGTGGCTTGATTGAAAGATCCAATGTGCCATGTCATATTGCTTTGTCAGAGAAGTATAACAAAAGAGAAAATGTTTTATTGGCAGTTAAAGTATAAACTAAGTCAGAAGCCAAATAGTGCAACACTTTAAAATGTAACAATTCCGAATCTCTAATTCCTTTTGAAATCTCAGTATAAAAAAATGACAACCAATTTAAATTCATTAGAACTCTGATGCATGTCAGGCTCAATTACAACCGCTTCGCATGTACGGAATCATTGTACATCTTCTGTAAATAGCCAAACCTGCCCTATTCGAATGCTTAGAATTATAGACATGGTCATCATCAGTGCACACTTGCTATGTTTACAGGCAAAGCACTATGCCTATTGTTTACAGGCAAAGCACCGCCAAGCACTGTCTCTCCCTGCGGGTGAGGGCGTGGCCGTCACTATACACCTGAAGCAATCAGTGCTCCATTTCTAAGCCATCTAGTCAAACTTCGTAGAAATATAGTTAAAATTGCCCCATGTGTATGCCCCTTTAGTACTATTTCAAAAAATCTGTGGTGACCACAATTGTATCCAAAGGTGTCAAGTTGATTTTGTGACAAAGTTGCTGGCTGATGGTAAAAAAATATTGATGACAATACATTAATTAGACAAGATAAAAGCTAAGCTCGCCCTAGAAGTACACATGACTGCACCTTTCCTACTTTGGATACATTCAGCCAAATGCAATAACCTCCGAGTTCGGCCAGCATGGATTTGCCTAGTAAGTGGCATCCCACACGGCTGCTGAAATAGGGGGCTATTACATTTGGCCTTTGATGTGAACAAAGAGATCTCTAGAGAAATTCATGCTTGGAAAAGTCGAATGCCAATGAACAAGGAGAAGACTACTGTAGCAGTGAGATGGCTTGATACAATCAAATCAATGGATGCCACACTATTTACACTAAGCCCCTTGACTAAAGATTGAAGTTTGTTCAAGTCAGCTATCCATTGGGCTGCCATACGTTATCATCAACTTGAAGGCACTAATAACATCATTATATTAATACAGAAGGGCATTGAAAAAGCGTATGCACAAATGTAGTGAAAAAAATAAAATCAGATTGGGTCATCATACACAGCAGTGAAGTCAGAGCTGGAGGATACAACATGGACAGTCTGTGGACCCCTATTTATTATTCAACCTCTCCAGATCAAGCTGGCCTCCTCATCTCTTAAAATGCCCCTTGTTGAAGCAGTGTGCATACTATTACTAATTTTCTTAGAAACTGTTTTTGAAAGTTTGACATGTCTTAAAGCATGCAATCCTTAATAAGTCCCTCTATGTGTAACAAAAGAGATGGTAATCCTGCTCTCGCTTACTGTAGCTGCACTCATTCAATGTTCACTCCACCTACCTTACTTCCCACTGTGGATGAGACCACCTCCCAAAATATAATGAGAGGCACTGCTGGCACATTCATTCTTAATTCCTCTTTTTTTCCATATAAAACAAAGTTTGCTTGCTGTGTCCCATCTCGGTAGCACTACGTCTGTTTTTCCATTAAAATGCATCATATTTGCATTGCTATGCTAATAGAATGCACAAGCAGTTTTCTATGATTAAAATGATAGACAGCATTCTTATTCTGTGTGTGACTGCTTCTGTATTCATATACAAAATGATGTTACATTGTAGAAATGTGAATAATACTGTATGCATATTTGCTGAAAACATGGTGCCTGGGAACTGCTGGCTCACTCCTGTGATGCATCTTGCTGTGACTGATGAATTGAGGCTAGATGTATTAGGACGCACCCGTATCACACAGGTTGTTTTTTTGTGAATACTTGAGGTACCGGAAGTTTGGTAGATGATTATTGTAGTCTTGCAAATTGGATGAAGTCTTGAGCATAAAATAGAAAACATCAGATAATTCCAAAAGGAGTCAATGTTACCCAGTACATGGCAAGTTGTCTTCACAGAGAACCACCTCAAGGAGGTGTGGATTTTGGTGGCCTTATGGTGCAGGTTGCAGCCCCCTGTCTGGACCTCTTTATGGACTGATCAACGCTGGCAACTGATGAATAGATATTCAAAGACAGATGAAGTCGTAGTTGCAGACAGGTGTAAGAGAAGAGGAGTACTGATCCAGGTAATTACCAGAATGACTGGCTAGAGCTGAAGACAAATATGAAGTACTTGATCCAGAGATTTTACCAGGATTCCTGGACCAGAGCTGGAGAAATGAGGAAATCCTTGATCCAGAGTTTTACAAGAATTACTGGATCGGTACCAAAGAAACAATTAATTGTACATATACTTGCTCTGGAGATTTTACCAGGATTACTGGACTGGAGCTGAAGAAACGAAGAATACAGCAATGCTGATCTGAAGAATTTAGCTGGAGCTCCGGATGCGGAACCTTACAGCAGTTTGAAAGCATTGTATTGGCGTCTGTTTGAAGTCAGAGCCTCAGCTTTAAACTTCCTGTGTTCTGCTGATTGGTTGCAGTGTGGATGGGCGAATGTCCATCTGTCTATTTGTTGAACTCCAACAAGATGACAGCTCCCAGTGGACACTCATGTTGCTGCCATCCCTTACACCAGGGGTGGGGAACCTTTTTTGTGCCAAGGGCCGTTTGTATGGGGGAAAAAATCCTTCAGGGGCCATATTTAAAAATGTCTCTTACAAATTGTCCTGTTGCAGCTGTCCCACGCTTCGGTGGCTGCTGCTGAATAGGACTGTCAGTCTCCAGTTGCTGTTGATTAAGAGGAATCTTGTGTGGTGGGTGGGAGGGCCACTCAGATGGCTACGGGGGCCGCATACGGCCCCAGGGCCTGAGGTTCCCCATTCCTGCCTTACACCATGAGGAGACACTGGAGCTAGCTGCTGAAGCAGGAAGAAGCAAACACCAGGGGGCAAAAAGACTCATCACCAACCCGTCAGAGCAAAGAAGAGGATGGAGGAAGCACTCACCAGACAGTCCAAGTGGGTAAGCGGTGCTGAACTTGCTGAACTTCACTATCTGCTGCAAATTGATTCTGCCCAGGTGCTTTTTCAATGGCTCAAAGAGTTTGAAAACACTTGGTGTCAGGTCAGGGCTGTAGGAAGGATGGTCTAGTAACTCCCAATGGTAGCGCCATTACAACTTACTTTACATGTGCAGTTGGCAGAGTGTAGCCTATCATTATGGAGCTACAAGTAGGGCAAGGTCCGGACCATACTCTGCTTTACTCAACACTTTAATGGACAAAACCATGTGCATTGCAGGTGGGGCTGATGTAACATGTGCAGACACAGTTAGATTTGGGTTATTTTGTTTTTGTGCAGAGTAAATACTGGCTGCTTTATTCTTACACTGCAATTTAGTTTGAACACACCCCACCCAAATGTAACTCTCTTTGCACATGTTACATCAGCCTCCCCCTGCAGTGCACATGGTTTTGTCCATTAAAGGAGTTTGTTTTTGCAAACCAACCAGAATAACCCCCCCAAGTCTCTTTGCTCCAAAAAGTGACCATTGTAGTATTGTAATATTATTTATATATTGGACAGAGAAAGACAGGACATTTGTTAGGTATAGAGACAGTTTCACATTCCAAAATAGACTTGTGTTAGAACAGTTCATTAAGGGAATGAGAATATCCACTGTAAAATAGGAAAGGTTGAGTGAGGTCATATTTGAAAGAGATGAATATGGTAGACTCCATTATGTTGTACTCAGCCACTCTCTTTCATCCTACGAATTTAATAGTCTATACTAATATTCAGTCTAGAAAAGAGCATTTTCTGTACCTTATGGGGGAAGAAAATACATTTAAATTCTGCTTCAAACGCTTTGCATTCTCTGCATTATTTAACGCAAGCTGTATGGCAGTTGCTGGACTTTTTTTCTGCTTAATAAGAAAAACATCAAAATGCTTGTAATATTGCTTCCTTAGCAAACCACACTTAATAGATGGAACTTGGTCTGTGCATGACACAGAGAACATCAATCAGGCCTGGATTTTATTTCAATTTGTTATGGAAGCTGTCTAAGTGAAAAAATGCTTATGTTGTGAAATTGTCCCAGAATATACACACGCATATAATGTAACCACAAGGGGGTCTTATACGAGGAAAAACAAATCTGTCTCAATTGCACCTGCATTATTGCAGGATAAAATTAAACAGACATTGCCAAAATTTCCTCATGAATTCCTTAAAATTCTCCATAACACATTTATAACAATTCTATTCTTCATGCTGGTACGAGAAAATAAACAGGTGCTATGAAAAACAGTCTCCTTCACATGCAGTGGTGCAGTGTTGGGTCCGCCCCCCCCCCCCCCTCAACTACACTTACCTCCTCCAAAGACTCCTAAATCCACACACACTATATACAGTATATTGTGACACAGATCACAAACACGGGGACTCAGATTAAGCCTTTGATGTTTATTTTCAACAGCAGGTCACAGCATACCAGGTTGATTCCACACGCGATCATATTTACAGGCAGTAGCATACAGGCAATCTCAGGGGAAGACATATATATATATATATATATATATATATATATATATATATATATATATATATATATACATATATATACATATACCAACAAATAGAAGCGGCACTCATGAGGCTGTTCAATTTCAAAAAGTATGTCTTTATTCCGACATGTTTCGGGATATTTCACCCGTCGTCAGGGAACAAGGTACATATGAATCAAAGCAGGTTTTTATTCACCACAGAGTCCACATTCACCAATCAGGCTAGGGAGCAACAAAGGCCACCGCCAATCACACCTGTATCCACATTACCACCAATTGATCAACACTGACCAATCAGCGGCATGCTGAACGGGTGAAGGTGCAGGGAAACCTCAGTGCGCCCTATGCCCAGTGCAAAATTTAAAACCAAATATATTAAAATACTTTAGACTAAAGGAACAAAAGAAATGCAAATATGTACATAAACGGCTGTCATAATATTAGGAATAGTTGCATTATCATATGCTATAAAGAGGCAAGAATAGACACATCAATCAGTTACACAAGAAGTTATATTGTATATACAGTAAAGCTATCCAACAGTATGTTGGCAAACTAGCCAACACTAGAACAACTATGCTGATATCTGCATCAATAAAGACACATATATCTACAGAAAGCAATGCATACTTAATTTTTCATTCAATCTCTTTGGGGATAACATGTTTCGTCGTAACCTTATGACTTTATCAAAGGTATGATACCTTTGATAAAGTCGTAAGGTTACGACGAAACATGTTAGGCAGCACTTGCTACTTTTAACTTGGACTCTGAAATCATTCTGGACACTGCCGTTCATCACTCCCTGCCCACCCTTGGACCCCCTCATTGCCCAATACCCGGATTGCTACCTCCTTGCATGGGACTTAATCTCCCACCCACTGTGGATCCCCAATTCCGCATATATTGTGAGGACCTTTCCAACATCCAGGAATAAGACCATCCTCCAGCGTGAACAAACCCACTGTGGATTACAAATTTCACACCATTGTGAGGACCCCACAATAAATTGGGAACAAGATCATCCTACAGCGTTATTTTCGCAATCCAGCACTGTATTCCGTTTTTCATACCATCAAGGGGTATAAATCCAGTGGATCAAGGAGCCCAGTATTTATATGGGAGCAAGATAAAACCAGCAGTGTTCCAGATATATAAGTATAAACCTTGATTGTCTAAACCTTTATACATATACCATTTTAAATTATTGTCATTGATGACTTTTTTATGTTTCTTTTTAATAAATTAACCTTGTAATATCCAATTGATCCGTTTTTAGCGCTCCACAATATTTTTCCTTTGGAGATTCTCTAACACTCTCCGCCCCCCTTCGCCGCCCATCGCAATTATAATTATCGCATATGTTCTAACATATGCGATAATTATAGAAAAGGACAGCTCTTGCGTTAAGAGCTGTCCTTTGCGGTGAGAGTCGCCGGGTCCCAGCAGGTCCCGGTGGCTCCCCCCTCCCTCCCAAACCCGGCGCTGCTGCTGCTGCGCCTGGCTCTCCTCCTCCCTGCACCCGAAAGAGGATCAGTGCAGGGAGGAGGTCACAGGTCCGGGCAGCACAGCTCTGTGCTGCCCGGACACAGGTGAGAGGGGCGATGCGGGGCGGCGGGGGTCCATGCGGGGTGGCGGCGGAGGGTTGTGGTAGAAGCCCATTGGCTTCTATGGGGCATCCCCAGATTTTTCTGACGATGCCCCCCGCCGGTAACCCGGCGGGGGATGCTTACAGCATCCCAAAATGCGGTAAAAACCCTGATAACGGGGGGGGGGGGGGGGGGTTTACTGCATTTTTAGCTTAGAGAATCTCCCCCCTAGTCTGATAAAGTTAAAACAACAAGATTTAATGGAGGTATTATACGGAATACAGTCATGCTTCCCATTAATGTTAATTACCAGACTGGCTACATGGGGATAATATTTATTATAATACTACTACAGAGGCAGCTTTCTTAATTGGCAATAGTACAATTTCTTTCTTGCACATACAAGAGGAAGAAATTCCCATATCAGTTTGTGCAAACCCACTTTTGATGTCCACAGCACAGCGCTACACCATAAAAATACTATACATTTGTAAGTATCCTTATTTGACTGTCTGTAAATACCCAGTTTGTTGTATCACTGTCTCCTTTTGCAAAGTGCAACGGAATATGCTGCGCTAAATAAGACTGTTAATTAATATAAACTGTTAATAATAATATTCCTACCCTTCGTACATAATCTGTCCTTTCAAAACAGAAACACAAGTTACCCCTTTACAATATGGAACAAGAATGGCTTAAAAACTATATAACAACTCATGAACTGTGAAACAGGGAAACATTACAATTTGTGCAGGCAGTGGAACAGTTCCCAATAATAAGGCCTTTTCCCTTGGCATGCCTGCAGGCACAATACTATGTGGCTGGTCTCTCCGAGGTGCTTTCCCCAAAAGATTAAAACAACCTATAAGTCAACTTTCTAATGATGGAATATTCTTCTTTCAAAGCGATTTCTGTGCATTACTCATTCCTTCATAGCCCTCTAAATTATGAGACTCAAAAAACAGGATTAGCACAATGGAGGAATCAATTCCCATCACTCAGTCCCCCCCCAAAATACTAAAATCATTTGAATTATCCATTAAATTAGAATCAGCAACATCCTATGAAATTATTTTTAAATATACTTCATAAAACATATTTGTCGCAACATCACTAATATCTCATGGAAATGTTAACAAATCATTCATGTCCCAGGTGTGGATCTCAAAGAGCAGAATTGTTTCACTGATTATGGGAATTCCCGATATTTTGGATCCAGACTTCGAAATACGTTCCTCAACATTTGGGCGATATTTGGCATTACACCAGAAAGAACTCAAATAGCATATGGAGTTAGAAAATTCTCATAATAATATCTACGGTTGCTAAAAAAATTATGTGTGGATCCAACCTACAGCCCCCCATTATCACTTCTTTTGGCAAAATTGCTTTATATCTTTACAATGGAGTGGCTTGAGGCTTCATTATAAAAAGAGAGCTCACTGAAAAAAATGTCAAGGTATGGAAAAGTTACATAGAACCTTGTCAGAGTCTCTGAAAGAGCAGATATGAAAATGTTTTAAAAATACATTATGGTATGAAACAGAAATGTATTTACGAGATCCTCGAATATCGATTGCTGTTACATGATTTATAGATACACTGCTTCTGCTGATAGTGTACCCCTTTGCAAGGGAAGAATGGGCACGGATCCAGGCATACTTCCCCAAAATCCCTTTAATATATTGCGCTAGATAATTGTAACAAAAGATACTACTACACAATGTACAATGGTATATATTTCTTTGTATTGCATATCAAATTGTAATAATAATATATAGTTTTATGTACTGTACACAAAGATGACATTTTGATTGTAAGTTTATATTATGCTTCACTAAAAGAAAGTTTTGAAAAATGTTGACTGAAAAAATATCGACAAGGTGAAAAAACAACAAAAAGGTAATCAAAAACATAATATGTGGACAGTTAAAATGTTGACAAAGATGCACCTGATGGCTGGTGTCTCTCAATTACTGCTAAAAGTCCAGACTTTCCAAGAGATTTGAGCCTTAGGTTGACCAGTTTGGGTCTGGTTAGGAATTATTGCAAGGGGATCCCTAGCTTTGGTCATCTCCCTGCTTTAGCAGCCTGGTGCTTTTCATCGGAAAATATCCCTACAACAATGTTATGCTTATTTTCCAATGCCATCCAGGGCTGGTTATGAATTTGGATGGGGGAGAACCCGCACATTTTTATTTCTTAAACTTAACTATTTCTTATCATATAGTAAAAATAATTAAATACAATATCCTTTAGTTATCTCTTAAAAACTAAATAAGATTTGTTTTTCCTGCAGCAGTTGTTTGTAATCACCTTTTACACCAGCAAGCTGGGTCACACCCAGGATTTAGACCCAGCTCTAACCTGGGTGCGACCTGACTTGTGACCCTTTTGCCTCCCCACCCAGCATAATGCCAGGCTAATGACATCAATGGAGGCAGACCCTGAGCCGGCACTGTGAGATGAGAGCATCAGGCCCTGCGTTGCATCGACCCTGGCTACTCGTTTACAGTGTACAGTGAGCAGGGTTGAACCTATGTTGAACCCTGCTCATTACCCAGTTGGAATTCCTGGGGTATCGTGAACCGGGTCATTTCAAATTGGAGCGTTTACACTGCTTGCAAGCCTGGCTTTTTGCTCGCTCCAGTGCAAAAACCGGGTTATTTAGGCTGGTCTAAAGGGGTATAAATGGGGAAGTAATGTGAACAGGCAGGTGCTAATAAATTTAATTAAATATCAGAACATACACTAGCTATGAAGGACATAAATGAAGTTCTGTAAACTGTAGTTTAATCCACAAACAGCTAAAAAGCAGGAGCTAAGTCCTACTGATCTCATATAATTGCACCAGCCCTATTGATACTTCTCCATCCGCATGTAATTTAGTTGCACACCCATTCTGTACTTAGCCTAGGCTCTACTGCTTCTTCCCGTCCCTGTGGTGCAGCGTAAGTTGAATATATGAGAAAAAACATGGCACAGACATAGGCATGCCTGCTTTGTGCACATTCGCATTATAAAACTAAGTAAAAACTGTAGCATAATCTTCAGTTCTGCTTCTGGATACATAATTGCTATAAATTTTGAAACTTAAGTTACTGCCTCAATTATAGCAGGCAGTGCTGTGATATCACTGCAAGCACCCATTGACCCAATAGAAGGCCAAACAACTGCTACTGGGATTCATAAAACTGCATTAAAAATGTGATCCTGTGGTTGCACTAATAAAACATAAGCAGATATTTGTGGACCTGTTCTAGCTTTGTTACATATTTTATTTAAAGGAGGAATTCTTTAACCCTTAGTGCTCCAGAAAAGCTTAAAGATTTGGGGGGATAATAATGTCTCAGCCAAGAGAGATGGCTTTAATCACTAAGGAATCACACGCTAGGCTTCATCCATTTATATGGGGTCTATATATACAGTATTAGTTTTGCTATTGCTATGCTGCAAATGATAAAATGTTCAATAAAGCTAAACATTTACACATGGCACTAAATTAAATTTAAAACGTAATAAAAGCTCATGAATGTTAGTAATTACAATTAATGATAATAAAAGAGTGTTTACTGAATTATAACTTTACTTCACATAAATATAAAGGCACATGTGTGTCACATACCAATTCCAGTCACCATAACATCAATAGATACTGTCCCTATGGGACACTTCTGTTTTGCTCCTGTCCAATAACTGCCTTTTAATCATGTTAGCATCCTCCATGCCTCCAGTACTATTTTTATCTAAACGGCTGACACACACACACACAGTGGATGGCATTGCCGTGAGCTGGGCAAGACACCGTGGGGCTAATTCAATTAGGAGCGAGTTTGTATCATGAAACTCGCATACACTGAGTAAATGCAGGCCCCTCAGAAATCTGAGTATCAGTGAGAAGTGGCAGTGTGTGGGACTCGCAGCGAGGCTGTACAGCTTCTCTACAAACTGTGAGCTGGGAAATGTTTGTGAAAGAGTGAAGAAACCATCCTAGACCCCAAAAAGTAACATCTGAGACAGCAGTACCATATAGAAGATGTTAATGGCTGTAAGGAAGTACTGTACTAAAGGTTCGTCATATGTAACAAGTGGCTGATTTTTGCCCTGTTCGTTAATGGTGGATAAATTCTAACAAGTATGCATCTTTCAAAAAATGAAATTCTTCCTAGCATTTTTGGTTACAGAAAAAATGTATGTAAAGTGAGTTTTCAAAGTTTTGATACTATTTTGTCAAAAGTTGATAAATGCTTCTTAGCTTCCATTTGCAGGTTCTAAATCCCCTCTCCCATTAATACAACACTAGTGTACATGTCATACCTTGTGGCACTTGTTTATGGGAAGAAAGATACATGGACCTGACAGTTTTGTTGGGACCCTACTCTGAGCTGCAATCACCCCATTTTGTGGCATGGGGTGGACTATTCCAGCTGCCTCTCACGGTATCTTGTGAGAGTGGAATACACAACCTGTCTGATTAATGCTGTATTACTTAAATCTTTAGTATTGTGTTCATGTGAGGTCTGAGTCCTATTGGAAAAAACTCTATAAAAATAAAACTATTACTATCTATTTAACCCATTATTGAACTTTAACTGTCTTTGTTGTCAGATATATATACTGTAGTTCAAACTCCCACTGCGCCCCCCCCCCCCCCCCCCACGCACACACTACCCAAGTGCATGATTTATGTTCAAGAGATTCTGCACTGTATCCCGGCATTACTAGCTTAAAATAAAGATTATCCCCTAACTATTGACTGGCTCAGGTGGCTGCACAGGAAAAAGTGAGTTTCCTCAATATAACCAATGCAATGTTTCAATTGAATTGCAAATGCAATCATAGTGAATGTTCACTGTGAAACCGGCTCACAGAACCCAACTTGTAGCAAATTAATTTAACCATTAAGATTGAACGCCATACTGAACTTTTTTTAATTTAATTTATTTTATTGAAGCATAAAATAAAAAATCAATACAACCAATTGCTTGTATATAGTGCAAAACTTAAGATACAAAAGAGTAAAATAAACAAGATTATTTTCATATCATCAAGATTCTCTCAGTACCATGCTTAGCTAAAGACTTTCTGTACAGATATAAATTGAGAAAAGAAAAAAAAAGGAGAAAAAAGAGAAAGGAAGAAAAAAAATTGACAAACACTTCCAATTCTTGATTATTCATAAAGAAAGAAAACCAATGTAATTATCTCTGCGTGGTATGGTCGGTCCGGTTCTCCTCTCAATCAATATTCCCCCTTTCTAGGCCCCCAATTTAGAACTCCATATATGGACCTTTATATCATGGGTTTGTGTTTCAATTTAACTTTCCCATGTGTTGAAAAAATTTTCAGCAACTATATCTTTTCTCATGGATGCTTCCAACCATTCCATTTTAAATATATAATTTAATTCTCTAAGAAAAAAAGGAGAATGGTGGTGCCGTAGTATGCAACCAAAATAGCAATATACACTTTTTGGTAATCGCTGATATAATAATCAAGAGTTTGCGTACTCCTTGGTTGATAAGAGTACCCTCCAGCATAAGACCAAAGATTGCCCATTCTGCAGTTAATAATAATGCAGAAACTAAATACTGTGTAGTATATCTCCATACTTGAGCCCAACATCTCTCTATTTCTGGGCATTTCCACAGACAGTGAAATAGCTCGGCCCCTTGTGTACCACATCGCGGGCATAGATGGTCAGAGATTAATCCCATCAAGTATCTATGCTGTGGTGACAAATAAGTTCTATGTAACACATTAAGAAATATTTCTACATATGACGCAGCTGGTACCAGTTTAATAGAAACTTCTAGGGCTTTCAATAATTTTTTTATAGTCAACATAGGTAGGTGTTCTCTCCATTGTGTCATCCCAGTTCGTAAATTGTCATATTGAAGAGGAGTATGTAGAAATGCATGAGTCGAAATCGCATTACAAGAGACGTTTTCCTTTAACAACAACGTATCCAATGGGTTACTGTAGTCCTTTGGTGAGAGCACTCTGGAGAGACCAGCCACATAGTGCTGCGTCTGTAGAAATGCTAGTGGAAAATGTTGTAAAATTGGGAATGTGTCTATCCACGTCCCCCCCCCTTGTCGGGATTTCGGCGGTCGGGATTCCGGCGTCGGGATTTTGAACACCGGGATCCCGACCGCCGGGATTTCATACTGAATCCACCCATACTGAACTTACCAAATCTACAGAGCAACAGGAGATAGCATGAGATGCAGTGCAATTTAAATCCCCATATCCAAAGATCAACATTTTTATTTGTAAAAAATGTTCTATACTGTAGAGGATAGCATACAATTCGTTGGATCAAAGCTAATTATGTGGTCCTCCTTTTTTAAAAGCTGTGCTGCAGATCCCTAACTAAATCAGGAATTTACAGAAAAGATGGTGTTCCAGCTGTTTAAATGTCATCAGTTCGCAAATAGATCAGCTGTGCAAGATATATTGTACACAGGTGTCCTCGGTTAATTCACTCACCTGGTAACCTTCGCCTTGAGCTACATCGCCAAGAACGCATCTATTTCACAGTCAGAAATATTTAGTGCTCTGGAGTCTGAGTAGTGGTAAACAGAGCATGGATTCCCTGTCCCACAAGAAACACATTTAGCATTTTAACAGGAATTCACATTTCCCAGTCATTTTTACGTGTCATTACTTTGCTTTCAGAATCCCTTTTCTGACTGTAAACTGGTAGCATTTATGATTGCTGATGCTAATTTGCAAATGGCAAAAAATGAACTTAATAATTACTGATTGTCTTGGTTGATGTTAACAGCTATGCTGATGTACACAGAACTGTACGCAGCATGGGTGCATAGATGCATCCTCATACACCTTATATCTAAACAATATGTCAAGGCTGGGACATTCCAAGATGCAGCAATATTGGCTGCTGCATCCTAGCACTTGCTAAACAGATTCAGACTTAGAAGCACACAGATGTACAAATGTCGCACTTAAAATGAATAAATGTAAACTAGCTTACATTTTTTTACTTATGCAAATAAAATGCACATTTTAAGAGAGAAAGACGCTTGTTGAAGTCAAAACTCGTATGACCTGCGGCGCCAAGAGGGGCTATTTGCTGCATTTTCAGCGATTTTGTACAAGGTCACATTTTTTTGTATACATTAGAAATAAATGTAACACACCTACTATTTGATCAACAGTGTCTAGATAGACTGTCAGTAGGTCTGCACCAGATGGTTGATAGTCTATATATTATGACAGGGTCAAAAGGTCAATGGTAAATAGTCAACATGGATTTAGGTCGACAGGGTCAAACGTTACCATGCATATTGTCGATATAGTAAATGGTCAACTTTTTTGTGTTGTTTTAAACCTACAGTAATCCTAATCTATACATAGCAGCTAACTGTAACTGACCCTTTTCCACTACCTAAACCTCTGATAAGTACCTAACCCTAGCAGTCCTCTCTATCAGCCTTAAGGTGCCCATACACGTTACAATTATTGTATACAATATTGTATACAATATCGCATCTCATCGAATCTCGGTTTTGCGATGAGATGAGATCTAGTACAAAAAGTATGTGCTGCACAAAACCAAGATGCGATGAGATGCGATATTGTATACAATAATTGTAATGTGTATGGGCACCTTAACCCTAACCCTCCCCCCAAGTGCTTAACTCTAGAAATCATGAAAAACCATGTGTGGACACATGTGTGAACAGATAAAGCTGCATCCTGCAAAATAGCTTCTGTTCGCCTGCATCCTGCTAAAACATAATGGGTGAAATTTAATAGGATGAGAGATTCAGAAAGTGAGATATTTGGTAAGAAATCTCCAGGGTTTTTTTTAAAGCGGCAATCATTTACTTCAAAAATCAAACTAGTTTTGCAGTGTAAATGATTGCTGCTTTAAAAAAACGAGATTTCTTACCAAATATCTCACTTTCTGAATCTCTCATCCTATTAAATTTCACCCAATGGCCCTTATTCTGATTGAGTCTGGCTCAGTGTTAGGTATTTGCTCATGTGCAGAGGCGTATCTGCGCATGTGCGAACGCCTCGCACGTCCGAACACAGAGTGAGGTCCATGCAGAAAACGATCGTACGGAACCATCCGAGCAGGAGGTGGAGAGGGGCGTGAAGAGCTGTTTGGGCACATTGCCATATGCGTACACTCCGCGTTTCATGGGTGTTCCCATGAAAATGTGGGGCGTACCTATGGTAATGTGGCTGTGACGCACATGTGGGGGGCGGACAACTGACATAGCCGGATGCCAGCTGCCCGTCCATATCCCTGCTTTCATAGGGAAAAATGTCTGAGTGGTCTGGTGCACTCGGTGCTGCCTGACCGCTCGGTCCATCATTCGATGGTCGGCGACCATCGGAGGATGGGGGAGGTTCCCACAGATGGAGGAGGTGTTCACATGAAACATCCACTCTCGGTCCATACGCTCGGCGTCTTACCGCATTCGGACGGTGTGAGCGATCCGTATGGTAGGCGGAGCTAAGAACACTCGCTTCCTGTCCGAAATATGCATCCGTCCAAATCAAATAGAATAAGGGCCCCAGCATTACCCTGTCAACATGTTGACTGTCTTTTTATTGTGTACTTCCATCTGGATTCCACTGAGAATGCCCATTCCCAAGACACAGCAAACTGCTTCTTTGATTTCAAATATTAATATCTAGGTGGCCCATGTGAAATTTTCTCATGCAAATTACATACAATTAGGTTTATAGCGAGCTTATTAGTTTGTAGTAGGATGAAAGAAGAACCAGTTCATTTGTAGCCATTTCAAGTAGCCAAGCAAAACTGATCATCTTAAGGGGCTTACACACGGGGAGATGCTGCACATATCGATGTTGAGGGCACTGGCGACGTTGAGGACACTGGCCCTGTACGATTAATAATCACCGGCTGCACATCGCTATGGACTCTACACAAGTAGCGATGTAGGGGCTGCACATAGCCAATGTAGGGGTTAGTAAGATCGCTTCGACAATGCCCCTACATCGCTTTGTGTGCAGGCCCGATTAGCCATGCTGTATCGACGCATCCAAGGAAAGAACTCTAATATATATGTATATTATATTCAATTCCTGTCAGAAATACAGTCTTGTCGGATAGACCGCAGTTTCCGAATTGAATAGGTTAGAAGGGGTTCCGACCTATTCAATAAGGTCTGTTTTTTTCTGACAGGTCATAATGTTCCGACGTGTCTGAAACAAGGTGGATTGGTGGAATAGCTTTTGTTGGAAACGCAGCCAAATCTGAGGTTTTGGCACTGTGTACAGCAATCTCAATCAGACTTGAATGTCGGATTGAAGCAGGGAGGACGGCGCCTAGTGAGCAGCAGCTCACCCGGCACATTCCTCCCGACCGCCTCCCAGACCCTCCTCCTCACTCACAGGTCCCCACGCCGGGATGAGTGAGAGCTGCTCCCGCCTCCCGGCCGCCTCCTGCCATAGCGCACCTGGGTTCTAGCGCCAGCCAGGTGAGCAGCAGCAGCTGCCAAATCCATCATTCTGAAAGAATAGGCAGTGTCCAATCCACTCCGACAAATGAATGTCAGAATGGATCTGACACTAATTGAATATACCGCTGAGTTGGAATGGATAAAGTACATGTAATGGATAAGCTATAAATTCAAAGAGTAATTCAGAGAGCTATAGAGAGCAGTTCTTTAAATAAGTAGAAAAAATTTGTGAGGAATGATGGCAGAAATAAGAGATGATCACATTCTAAGACATCACTTGATAAAAATATTTCACAGAAGTACTGTACAGTATATAATGTCAATGCCTGCAGACATCTTGTGTTTCAGATCCCAACCAAAAGAAAGCACAGAAGTACAAAAGTTGAGGAAAAAGAAGAATGTATGAGGTAATTCATTGCTGGCTACCGAGAAGATAGAGGAGTGCACTTAAAGCCGTGTTAGGCTTCAACTACCAGCGTTTCAAGCATGGATGCATTATTCTGCTACCAGCAAAGTAACAGAAATCTGTGCCAGCTCAGCTTATTCCCTGTAGCTGCCAGGGCATTGTGCTATTTACCATGGCGGATAATTTGCTGCACTTTTTTTAATAAACAAATAACTTATAGGTCCAGTTATTCATGTTTTGTCTCACTTAGCATTTATGTACAAAATGCATTGTAAGCAAGTGAGGAAAGAGGCAGTGTTAAAAAAATCTACAGCTCAAAGCAACCAATCAAACTGTGCCCGCTATTTTCCTAGTATAGTTTAGAGAGAGAAAGAAAGTAAGAAAGGAAAAAAGCTTATTAGTTACTTAATGGGGCCTACGCACATACCGATGTGTGTAGGAGAGCGTTATCAACGATGCTAGATCGCTCAGAAAGTTCTGATTGCTCAGCACACAGCACTGCACAGCACTGTGTGCTGAGCAATGTGGCAGGGCCAGTGTTCTCCGATGAGAACACTGGCCCAGACTGACTAATAACAATCGTGCAGGTTACTAATCAAAGGGAGATACCGATGCACGGGGCCGCGCGTCTACATCGCTATGGCCTCTACACACACAGCAACGTTGGGGCATTTACTGAGAAATGTAGTTAAATGAACTACAATCGCTCCGAAAATGCCTACATATGTGAAGGCCCCATAAAGGTTTCAGCACTTTATCTACAGCTACTATACATTTGGTTTTCATAAATGACCACCAAAAGTTGTTACTATTCAATAAATCAGCAATCTGGAGAAAGCTAACCACAATGCCTCTTTGGAGATACAAGAAAATGTAATAGAGAAAATAAAAGATCATATGGGAAGAACAAAAGGTAAATTAGCTTACTCAATGTCTTAAAGACTGAGGGCGAGATGTTCTAACATCCGCTGCCCTGTATCACCGGGCATCGCATTATTAATAACGGCATATGCTCTAACATATGCAGTTATTAACGCAAGGGACAGCTCTTGCTATAAGAGCTGTCCCTTGCGATGCGGCGCCGGTGCTGGACTTCCGGGTCTGTGTGGAGCACGGCGCCGGCCGCAGTGCATGCTGACATGGATCCGTGACGGATCCCTCACACAGCGCTGCGGTAAGAAGCCCATAGGCTTCTGCAGGGAATCGCCAGCTTTTGCTGGCGAATTCCCTCCGCAGCGGTGACACTGCAGAGGGGGGACAAAACATACAGAAATGCAGTAAAAACCCAGATAACAGGGTTTTTACCGCATTTCTGTGTTAGAGACTCGCCCCCGAAGACTGAGTTCAATTTAAATAGAGATTCAGCCAAAAGTCATTAAAAGAAATATGTGAACACATATGTAATATAAATAGACGTGTAACTTGTAAACTGTGAAGTGGTCAGGAAAATATTAGCAATACAATAGCACATAAGAAAAATGTGCACCACTGAGCATCAAGGATTACCAATTTAACCCATGTCATGCAATCCAGACATAACTGCTGACATTATTACGGAGCTAGCCTGATCTGCAGTTTGAGACACCAGTGTCATGCTTTATGCATTTCATTAGCTGCTCACAGAGTGGGACATGGGCAGAGAAAACACACCATTTTCATTTTACTTGTACTCAAGGCACAACCTTCACAGTGTGTGTTCTTTTTCTATCATAACTACAATGGAATAATTATGCGAACACCACATACTACATATAACTGTACAAGTCAGCAATATTTGAACTTTTTTTTTGCTTAAAGTAGTAATATTTCTTACGGTACATAGTAGAACATTTTATTATCAGAGCTACTTGGGTTTTTATGCAGTTTTTGTAAATTGTTTAGAAAATAAAATGAAAATCATTTAATAAAATACCAAAAGAGCCAAAACAAACATCAAAGTAATGTAAGATACAGCTATTAATTTTCCCCTGTGACAAGCCGCAAGTTTTTGTGGCAAAGTTATTGAATGCACAAAGAATAAATAAAAGTTTGAATAATAATAATAAAATAAAAAATAATAATAAAAAATATGTTAAGATACTCTAAACAAATATACTGTAAGTAATCATATATAAACATACACAATAGAAAGTTGGTAAGAGCTGCTATGCACCATGAAAATGACATGCAATGTACGAGTGATGCCGGCATTCTGAACACTGGCAATGGCAGTCTAAATCATACATTGAGGTATATTCAAGGTATATTCAACTCAACCCCTTCACTCGCCATTTCCACCTCGCTGGTTCTTTTCTGCAAAGTGGAAATGGCGAGTGCACCCATTAAAACAGCGAGGCTCGCCACAAAATGCAGCAGGCTTTCATTTGAGGCGGACCTCACTGTTTAAGGGAATCCTCGTTGTCCTCTTTGCAGGGCTGCAATATTTTTGTAGCCTATTGGCAGGCATAAAAAGGGGGGGGGGGTTTCCCTTCTGGTGCGGTGTTGGCTACGTGATCACAGGGGTCTGCTTTTTAGCAGCCTTGCAATCAGGTCTGCATAACACCCATTGTCCGTATACCACACTGGGGCATACAATGTTCCACCACATATAATTGTACTACTAAACCTCTAATGTTTGCAAGTTTCTTTTATTGTCTTCTTTTGTAATCATTGTGCTATAAAAAGCTTTTTGTTTCCTGCAGAATACTTTTTATTTGTATTTTTGCATAGCCATGCTAGTACCTTAGTAGAGAGGGGAAAAAATACTTTGCGAAATACCGTCTATCCCCATTTCCATGTGCTTTAATAATACAGGCTAGGACCATGCTGGACAGTGCTGCAGGAAGCATATTACCCTCCTGAAGACTATATGGAACAAATCGCTTGCAAGCATACAACTGCAGGCATTTTATTCATGTTTTTGGACATGTCTATTTTCAATGCTGCAGCTTAATTTGAAATAGAAAATTGTTTGAGTGGTCTGAGGCTGTGCATGTTGGGTTTTTACTTTGTATGTGATATGTGACAGGTATCGTTTGCAAGTGATTAGTATTTATTGGTGAACAAGCATTGCCTGCTGACACGCATGTGACCCCAGATTCTAAGGTCACAACGGTAAGGAGTATCCTTCATTATCATGCATTTACTGGTTTCTCCCAAATGGAACCTCTGGAGCTTAATCCTTTGAGTGCCAAGTGAATATGTCAAAATTGCTGTGAAATTTGCAACAAACATTTGTATTCATCCTAATGACCTGTGATGTTTACCTTATACAAGAAATATAATATTTTTCTATTTGAGTTTATATAACATATGTGAGTAACGCTGGCATTTTTAAACCAATATTTTGCACATCTCTGACAGAGATTTTGGCACTCAAAGGGTTAAATACATACTACAGGAATATTTATCAGAAAGACATTGCATCCAGAGGATCACAGAGCCTATATATTCACAAATGCAGAAGCCACATAGTGGTGTGAACAAAGGATATCTGGGCTTTCAGTATTAATTACATAATGAAAAATTCTAAAGGTACAGAATATGAGATGTCGTCTGCGGCTTAAGCAAAATTACCTGAGCATTTAACAGACATTTTACTAAAGGTTTTATTTTGTTTATTTTTTTTGGAGCCTTGCTATTAAAACTGAATGCAATATAGCTTCATGAAGCTCTCGAGGAACCCCCTGCTGAACTGCTTAATTTGCCTCAGAAGTTTTATTATGACCAATATATTTGACTGCTGCACTAAACATGACCAGCTAAATTTCTCAATTGGGGTCTATCAAGTAGTATCAAATAATCAGCGTTTCAAAGATGTTATCTAAAAACATTCTGCAGCCGTACGAAGATACACAGCGGTGTCGCACTGCTATAGATTTCACCGTGCCTACATGTATAAATACTGCAGTGGACTAGTCACACAGAGGGAGGAGGCATTATGTAAATGTGATCAAATATTCAACCTATATGGGAAATTCAATTAGCTGCAGGGTTCCGTTTGAACATTATGCACTAATAGTACACAGCATATCTGGTCAGGAGAAAACTCTCTTCTTTATGCCTCATGCCTCAGTGATATCACTAAATTTAAGTACTGCAATTTCATGAATATTCCTGTAGATCAGTTCACAAAATGGCTCCATCCATTGTATGTACTGTAGATAACTGGTTTCCTTGTATCACTGGCAAAAATGATGATATGGGTCCAATAAAATTCTCTACATATTTCTAAATATAACTTCTGCAGGGATCATTTATATTTTTTTCATCACTCAGAGTCTATAAGTACTCTCGGCTGCCAAAACTGTTTAGCAAATATTCTGTATTAGATGACTGGAATTCAATGCTTACTTAATTATTTTTTCCCAGTAGAATCTAATTATTCACAATTGATTTGAGCACTGAAAGGTGTATCATTAACACAAGTCTTATTCAGACACATTTTAGATTAATTATTGAATTTTGAAAACAAAATTAACTTATGCAACGTCATTACCTGCAGAGCAATGCTCAATGTGATAACCGACAGTTGAATATTTATGTTTCTGGAGGAAAACAGCAATTAAACACGTGGGGCTAATCAGCCAGTTGCAGATTCTGAGAGTAAACAAAGCGTAGCAATCAAAAATGATCAACAGTGATCAACAGTACATAACATATAAGGGAAACAATACTTATAAAACATATACCCAGAGACGTCCAATCATGTTAGCATAAAGTATGTTGTGTGCAGGGAATCACTTCCGTAAATTTACAGACACACTGATAGGAGCTCACAGGTAGATAAAAGTGCTGCTTGCAAGCAGACCTCAGTCCAAGCTCCATGTGAGTATGTCGATGGTGATGGCAATTACAATGAAAAGCCATTGATATGGAAGCACCATTGTCATTATATACTGCCATAAAATCAAATCGCACATGAAACAGACATCTGCAAACAGGCTGAAATTTAATAGACTGCAGGAAAATGGTAGCTAAACTTTCCAAGTGAAATAAAAAAAATTATAAAGTACAGTATGAACTACTACAAAATGGAGTCATAATACAATCATCTTAATATACTAAATAGAGAGGGGTTTTAAATAATAAGTCAAAGTTGAAAGAGTGCAATGTTGATAATTACATTTTAAAAATACGAAAGTCTTTATTTATACTGTATAAACAGATAACAAATTTAGTTTTCTTCTCAATAAATGCAAGTTGGCCCAACTTTATTGTCACTTACATAGGATAAATCCATTATAAGGGACATTGATATACAATCAAAAATATAATTGTGTGCAAGGCTTTATAGAAGGAAAAACAATAAATCTATTAGATTGAGAAAGTATTAGTTTGAGTTACAATATATTTTGAATTCTAGAATGAATGCCTGTAGTAGGGGCCTAATTCAGACCCGATTGCAGAGAAAACATGTTCTTAAAATAAACAAAACCAGGTGGACAAAAGTAATGTGGAGAGAGAGTTGGGGGGCATATACTCGCTACCTGGCGGGGTGCCGGCGTCAGAAAGTGCATAGACACTTGCTGATGCCAGTAGTAATCTGCTCTGTAGTAAAAATAGACTGTGCCTACACAGCCTATTTTCACTTGAAATAACGACCTCACGGGGCCATGCATCAGTATCGCAAGCCCATTAACACTGTGCAATTTTGGCCCTTGTATGCCACTTTAGATATGAGTTGGGTGTAGTCAAACTGAAATCTAAATTGCAGTGTAAAAAAACAGCCAGTAATTACCCTGCACAGAAACAAAATAACTCGCCCAAATCTAACTCTCTGTGCACATGTTACATCTGCCCTACCTGCAGTGGGCATGGTTTTGCCCATTTTGAGAACACATCTGTTCTGCAATCAGGTCTGAATTAGGCCCTACAGTATGTGAAAACAAGTATGGCATTCATATGTATGTTTTGTCAAAGACAGTGAAGTAAATATCTAGAAACTATTGTTTGTAAAATATTTTAAAAAAGTAGGGTGGTATATATCAAAGCTAAAGGTGCCCATACACGGTACAATCTTAATGGAGCAGCTCCTGGCGACAGTATCACCAATAGCCGCTGTGCGTCATCCACATGAGACGCTTGCATACCTCGTTCTGTCGGAGCCCGCTGCCTCCCACCGCTGGCTCTTCGCAAACCCCCCCCCCCACAACCCCCACTCGCCCTGCCCATCTCCCTGAAGTTGAGATGGGCAGGAAATCCCTTCCCCTCCGCTGTGTTGAGACTGGGACAAACGAACGTGTGAGACACTTACGCATTCCAGTCAGATGGAGCTCCTGTCTTCCAGCCTGCGCAAGATAGACGTCAGACTCAGACCATTGTATAAAAAAATCTCAACCCCAGCTCAAGAGGGAAGAGAATACATGATGGGATACAGAAATCCTAATTGTTCCTTCTCATTATTCTTTGCTTCAGAATGAGCATCCAGGGATTAAGATGCAAGTACAGAATGGACACATTCAGCATGTTTATGTCTGCATAAAGTTACTATTTAGTATGACTATGTTTGCATCTGTTCACTTTTTCCACTCGGTATTCGCACCACTCCCACTTCCATTCAGACACAGGACACACTTTCTGTTGGCAATATCAAGATTCATATATATCTCATCCATTGAAAAGAACTGATAAAATAGCACAATCTCAGAAACCATTATATTGTATTACAATCCTTGAATGCAAAAGGTAAAAGGCTTGGCCACATTTGAAATAAGTCACAAGGTATCAACTATCTTCCCATTGACAGTACTAATGTAATCCTTATGCTGATGTGGGGTAATGCCATAAGAATGCTTCACAAATCATGCAGCTCCAGCTTTATGAATGAACACTATCCCACATTTTTTAAAGCCAACCCTGAGTCAAAATCCAAAGGAGTAGCCATTCTATCCTTGAACATGATTCCTTTATCATACCACACTATGGGCCTGCTTTTGGTTCACTTGCAAAAGCAAATTCTCTCTGGAATGGACAAAACCATGTGTACTGCAGGTGGGGCAGATGTAACATGTGCAGAGAGATTCTGGTTCATTTGCATTTGCAAGTGAACCAGAATCAATTCCTATGATGGATGTTTCTGTTGGTAACGCTAAATATCTTTACTAGTTCCCAACCAGGACAAGCCCAAGTTTTGCACCAAATGTACTTTAGTATGAACAAGCTCTCCAAAGAAGTATCCTGATTTCAGTACATTTGTGAGAACTAAATTAATAGCTTGCTCAAACCCATTGAATGGTGATTATGTAGGGTTAGTTCCATGAGAGACAAAGGGCAATGCCATAGAACTATTGATAAGTCTTTCAATAGACACAGAATAAGGTTTTGAAAAAATGAATTTGGCAATTCACATATGCTCTACGAAACTAGGCAAAAATTATCCCCCCAAATTCATGATCATTTAGAATAAGGATTTATAGTTCTTTATCAAACAAACACTCTTCCAATTGCAAAAGACGAAAGACAAGGGTATAAATTCCAGTCACTAACCACTATTAGTTTGGAGCAAAACAACATTTTCCAGTTCAGTATTGTACAGTATGGTTACCTTATTTGCTGATAACTTATAGATTGCACCAAATCCCATAATGCCCCATTCAAACCATATCAAAGAATCTGAAAAATATGTTTTTAAATTTTTTTTACCGCAACCTTGGCTTATAGGGACTCAAGTCAGTTGCCAAGGGGGACATTGTCCCCCTTTGCAGCACTTCTGAGTGGGGACTTTGCAGTTTGTGGTGCAGCATGCACAGGTCAGTTGCGGAGTAGCACTGCTGAGCGGAACAATGCTGATGCGCTATGCGCTCTGGCAGGGGTCGCCCGAACGTGGCAGATGAGCTATGGCAGGGATCGAGGAAGGGGGGAGTGCTTTGGTGCCTAAGATGCCAATACATCTTGGTGGTACTGATACCTACTTGCCCTCTGTATGAAGGCAAACCAAGAAGAGCTATAGCGGCACGATCCGTGCTGCTACAGTATTTTTACCCTCAGTAACTTCTATACCAGACCGATAATTCAGCACACAGAGACTCTACAGCTCGCTCTTCCTCATAATTCAGCATCCAATTTAGTAAGAATCCAAATTCCATGGCATCTCTTTCAATTAAGATATTTAGAAATAACTCTAAGAACAATCCATTCCACATTCAATTACCTTTTGCTTCCTTAAAGCTGTAAGGTGAAAAGGATTTAACTACATGGGGTCAAATGATTTATCCTGTATTGCAGGGGTGGGGAACCTTTTTTGTGCCAAGGGCCATTTGTATGGGGAAAAAAGCCTTCAGGGGCCATATGTAAAAATTTCTCTTAAAAATTGTCCTGCTGCAGCCGTCCTACGCTCCGGCGGCTGCCGCTGAATAGGACTGACGGTCTCCGGCTGATGTTCATTAAGAGGAATCTCGCGAGAACTACTGACCTCTCGCGAGAATTCCCCTGTACTTGACTCCCGGCAAAGCTGCCATTCGGGTGGGAGGGCCAGACCGGCTACGGGGGCCGCACACGGCCCCCGGGCCTGAGGTTCCCCACCCCTGCTATATTGTTATAGCAAGCATAATTAAGATGAATGTTCTCCCAAAGACTATTTACTGCAGACTCTGAAATTATCTGCGTTTGGGAAGAGAAAGAATATGATACACAGTTCTGAAATAAACTGCCCTTAATACTGAATTATTATAAAACAGCCCTACTCAAAATGGCTAGGAAGATAACCAAGTCTAGAATCTGAAAGCTCTTGATCATCCTAATGTCACATTAATTGGATAGGCAAACTTTACTGTGGTTTCATGGAGGAGCCTATGGCAGGAGAGCTATACAATGTACAGTAGGATTAGACTACAGGTATGCAAAAGCAGCACAGCCAAACATGTACTGCCACTGAGTATATCTCTAATATAGCATATATCTAACAGTTTCTTTGCACAAGGGCTGTCGAACCACTGTTCAGTATCTCGTACACTTGTAGGAAACATGGGTTGAGCCCTTACTCAAAAAAAGTAAAAAAAAGCTAGAAAAAATTATTATCTGTGGGGTATACTCAATTGATGTCGAAACTGCAGTCTTGCTGAAAAGATGGCAATTTTCAACATGAATAGGTTGGAAGGGGTTCTGATCTATTCAAGCTGGGTTTGTTTGGCAGGTCGGAGTGTTCCGACCTGCCGAATCCAGGTGAATTGACAGAATAGCCGCTAAACCACCTACTTTTGACGGAAACACAGCCAAAATTGAAAGCTTATGGCCTTGTTTCCGGCAATCTTAATCCAAGATGAAAAGATGTCGTAATGGGGCAGGGAGGTTGGCGCCAGGTGAGCAGCAGCAGCTTACACGGCGCAGTCCTCCTGTCAGCCGCCTCCCATACCCTCCCGCCGCACTCACCTGTACAGCCGCCGGGCCAGGTGAGAGTAGCTCACCCGGCCCCATCCTAGCTCTGGCCCGGCTCCCGCTGCCTGCCACGCTCAACCAGTCCCCACGCTGGCCGGGTGAGCATCAATTCAGCGGGCAAATCCAAATCCAAATTTGCCCGCTGCATTGAATAATGGATGACGGATCATTCCGTCAAAAGAAATTCAGAATAGATCCGGCATCCATTTAATTTACCCCTGTGTCTCCAGCCACTACAATAAGGGAATACTCAGACTAGCTATTCCATTAGAATTGTGGCAATTCTTCAGAACAGTCACAAAAAGACTTTACTTTTTTCAAGTCAGTTTCTTAGCTCATGTATCTTCTCCCAAACTGTATCTGTTGCAAGGGATGCAGTCACTAGGTCTACAAGCATTAAGTCAAGTCATTAGGTCAACTGCTATAGGTCGAGTCACTAGGTCGACATGGTCATTAGGTCGACCTGGAAAACATGAGTTTTTCATATTTGTTTGTTTTTAAAAAAGGTGGATTTTTTTATACTTTCCTATCCAAGTGGGCATAAAGAGAGAGAGAATCTAATTGTGTGCTGAGCATAGCGAGGCACTGTGCCCGAAGCATGGCAAGTGAAATGAGCGGTACCACTTATAAGGATCATCTCGACCTTTTCCATGTCTATCTAACACTTGTGTCGACCTAATGACCTTGTCAATCTAATGCATGGCAACCTATTTCATGTGCCGACCGAGTGACTGTCCACCTACAGTATAGTGGTCAACCAAATGACTGTCGACCTAAGTTCTGGTGACCCTATGACCCATACTCGTTGCAAGATAAACCTTATTGGGTATACACATGCTACGATTTTGAAATGTTTTCAATTCGATTTTGCTTCTAGAATCGAATGGTTTTTAGATGCATTAGATCCGCATTCCATGATATGGGCACTCCCGTTTTGTCTAAACTGAATAGAAAAATTGACTGTGCAGGCAAGACTATATCGAATACAATCTAGTAAATCGAATGGGTACACTGTGTGCACTGTGAAATCAATATAGAATAAAATACAAATGTACAGATCTAATACCAAATTGAATGGAAAAATCAAATCGAACATTGAATCTAAAGCAAAACGAAGTGTGTGTGTGTGTGTGTGTGTGTACACCTTAAAACATATAAAGATTGACTATCAGAAAGGACATTTGCGTCTATTGGTATTTAGAAGAGACAATGATCAGTGATGTCATTAGGACATTTTGAATTTATAGGCTTAATATATGCCTGGTTCTCACACTTCTTCAGTGTAGAGAGATACTGGGTACTTATATGTTAGTTGGGCGACCACTATAGTAATTACGCTCATACCCCCACTATCCATGTCGGCATGTAGTTGATTTTATATAGTGTGGCGAGCACATCCAGCCACCGAGCCCGAAGCATGGCGAACGGACGCGTAAAACTAAGCAAATAGCTTAGTGGGCGCCCAACTAACAAATAAGTACCAGATACTGTACTCACTTCATGTGCATCAGAATATAATAATGGGAGTCATATTGGAGTGTGATCACTTGTCACTCCGTACATGCATGTCAGTGCAACAAGTGTGTGTGTGTGTTTGTGTGTGTGAGTGTGTGTGTGTGTTTGTGTGTGTGAACTAAAGTGATAAATTAGATAAATGTCCTTGCATGTCAAATTTATAGCAACACATTACAGCTTCAAGCTGCTTTAGGGCACAGAATACTGAATGACTTATATTTCTATTCACATTTCTAGTTTGTTATTTTATGGCTCTTTGTGTTTTGTGTGATCATTATTATTATGCATTAAAATCAACCAAAATGAAAACCTGTCTTTTAATTTTATAAATTTGTCTCGGAGCTCCAGGCATCTAGGAAGGCTTGGGGCTTTTTGTAGAAACCACAAATGTTACAGTAATCTATATTTTATAAACATTTAGGTGGCTCACAAATGGCACAAATCAGGATCGCCGTATACTGTGTAATTACATTTCAAATTAGATCCAGAGAATAAAATATTTATGAAAACTAATGCTAATACTATAATACCAATGCTACATTCACCGCAATCTTTGACAAGACTATTAATTCACTTACAAAAGCCATCATAATGAGTAATATATAGGCCGTCCTACAATGGCCTGACATGTTTTCATATTATTTGTAATAGAATGCTGAATGCTAAGAGCCTGGTGTTTCCTCCTGCTTCATGTGTACATTGTCTACTGGAACAGCTATTAAGAAACATACAAAAACCACTGAGCTACTATTTATTTACAGCCATGTATTCCGATATGGTTGGATTCAACACATGACTTCAGCACTATGAGGTATCAATGCTAACCACTACGCTACTCTGTTTCTCATTACACTATGATACTGAATGACAGCTGGACACACTAAATGCTCCAAAGACCATCACAACAACTGAATGAGGTTTTTACATTTTAAAGAAATTTAGATTCCACATCACTATCCCAATTTAATATACTGTATAGCAGGGGTGGGGAAGCTTTTTTGTGCCAAGGGCCGTTTGTATGGGGAAAAAATCCTTCGGGGGCCATATGTAAAAAAATATCTTACAAATTGTCCTGCTGCAGCCGTCCTACGCTCCGGCGGCTGCCACTGAATAGGACTGACAGTCTCCGGCTGCTGTTGATAAAGAGGAATCTTGCGAGAACTACCGATGTCTCACGATAATTCCCCTGTACTTGACTCCCGGCAAAGGTGCCGGGCGGGTGGGTGGGCCACTCAGACCGGCTACGGGGGCCATATGGCCTGAGGTTCCCCAACTCTGCTGTATAGGAACAGCATTAAGTGAACAGGTATCCATGATAAACGTCAGACCTTAGTTCTAAGGGGTCATGGTCACTGGGCGTGGTATGTTAGGTCCACATGTATTACTTCTTTGTGCTTCAGTGCAAAATGAGCCTGTTGTCTTGCAGCATATTGACAGTGACCATGTTGACAGGATAGAATGTTGACCAAACATTCCCTGGTGGCACAGCAGTCCCAGTGGCTGTAGGGGCTTCAGCGTCTACTTGTGAGTCGGCAGTAATTTGGCAAGCAGTTTGGGTAGAATGATCTAATGTGCTTAGTAAGTATTCTGTCCCTACTGGAGATTTGGGACTAATTTGACCCGATCTGCAGGATCGAGCCGATAAATCTGTGACATTGCCCCAAATAGCATGTGTCTGACATCCGATGCGCGAACCCCTATGCATCGGATCGGACCCGGAGAGCATATGTGCTGCATGTAAGATCTTCAGCACGGCCCCTATCCCAGCGGTATGAATACAGGCAGAAGAGCCACATGCTAAGGGGAATTAGATGCGACTTCTCCTGTAGAAGAAGATGCACAGTATATGGGGTCCTTTACCACCTATACCCTTCCCCCATAACCAAATCCCTCGTCACTGTATTATTATTATCCTTTATTTCTTTGGCACCACAAGGGATCCACAGCACCAAATTACAGAGTACATAAACGAATAAGCAAAACAGTGACTTACAGTTGAGGGCCCTGCTCATGACAGCTTACATTCTAAACTGGAGGGGCAGTGTAACACTCAAAGGAAAAAATTCACATGAATTTCAAGATATATCACACAGACATTAAATTACCAGTTTCCTTTTGAATTTTTATTACACTGGAACACTTTGTAAAATTGTTTGCCTACAAGAGTAACATGAGGTTACCACAAGCAGTAGCAATTTATAACAAATTAAATGTACTTGCTTGCATACACTTTTAATGTAAGAAATACACGGTGTAAGTCAGAGGTGGGCAACAGGCGGCCCGCGGGCTGGATGCGGCCTGCGAGACGCTCAGGTCTGGCCAGCCACACTGACCTCTGTCACTATGACAAGCGGCCCGACTAGCTGAGCCGCTTGTCATTTAACCGGCAGCGGCAGGGCTAAAAGAAGTGTAGTACCGCAGCCGCTGCAAGACTGTGCTCGCCGCGCACAGCATTACTGGGAGTGTGGGAGGGGACGCGGGGACACGGCAGCCGCTTCCCTGCCGTGACCGCGTCCCCTACCACACTGCAAGTAATGCTTTCGAGTTTTGCCGGGTTGTGTATGAGGCGGCTAATGGTCGGCTACGCACGCAGGCAAGTCCAGTAATGCTCCTGGCTTCCCCTCTGTCAGCACCACGGCCCTGACAAATAATAATAAAAGTAAGGAAGTGATAGCAAATTATTTTCTGTGCACATGTAAATATATATATATATATATATATATATATATATATATATATATGTAGCGAATAGACAAAGAGAGGGGCGCTCCATAGTGCATAAAAACAGTTTTATTCAAATAAACAGCAAACAGCAGCAGCAAATGGTCACAAGTTGCTCGTACCAAGTATTTCAACAGTTGTGGGCTGGATACCACATGGTCTAAACAAATAGATGTTACCAGGCCAAAGCAGGTCCAACGGGAGTCCGGGGCACCGTCAGGAGCACAGCCCACGCCGCTTTCCCCAAAGGGATGCACAGCGTGCCGGGAACCTAAGCAGGAACAGACCGCCGGAGGACGCCTGGAGGCAGGACAGCGAGCGTCACCGTAGCCACGCCCTAACGCGTTTCGTGGAACACTTCGTCAGAGGGCGTGGCTATCGGGCGCTCGCTGACGTCTCAAAAGGGTGTATGTAGCCAATAGGCTCTCACCCTTTACGATAGGTAAAGCATCTTAACCTATCACATATAGCACCTGTTCTTAACCAATCGGACAATGACTTAGCCCAGATTGACAGGGTAAACAGCAAATCCTATTGCACATGCCTGGTTTCAATACAGCATTTTGCGAGCAGCACTTATAGTTTTAAAAGTGACTCAGTATGATTAAAAAACATATACATTTCATTACACAAATATTTACACTGTTTAAAACATGATTAAATATAGAACAAATCGGCACTTGGTATATACAATAATACATGTTGCACATCCTAGCCGTAATGCGTTTGCTGTCATTAAAAAATCACATTAAAAACAGATACATAAATTTAACAACTACATGAATTAACCTAGAAAAACATTTCATAGGGTATAGTGCTATCACAAAATTCATGTTTCATGTCCATAAAAGGAGTATATGAAAAAATATATAAAAAAATACAATTCATAAAGAGAATAAAAAAGGCATTAGAAATAATATTATCATTTTAAAAAGGGTGTGATTTCATATCCCTCATTCAATCCTTCAGGCGTCAGGGTATTTAGATTCAGGATCCAGAATGACTCTCTCTTTATCAGATCCTGATCCCTATCCCCACCTCTCCTGTTGGCATATACAATTTCTATACCTTTACATTTCAAACTGCTGGGATCGCTGTTATGAAAATTTTTAAAATGTCTTGGGACACTATGATTTAGCACCCCATTCTTTATATTCCGTATATGCTCCAGCATCCGGATTTTCAGGTTACGTTTAGTTTTTCCCACATATACTTTACCACACCCACATGTAAGCATGTATACAACAAAAACAGAATTACAGTTAATAAACTGTTTGATTAGCATGTTATCTTTGATTTTGTTCCCCTTTTCAATATAAGAGCAGACCTTACATCTTCCACAGGGGAAGCAACCTTTAATGTCTAACATGTTTCTGGGGACATCACTGCTAACGGGTAGCTGTAATTGACTTTTCGCCACCATCGACTTGACAGTGGTAGATCTTTTATAGACAATTTTAGGTCTGTCTTCAATATAATCTTTTAAGACAGGGTCCAATTTGAGCACATGCCAATTTGTTTCCATAATATTCTTAATTTCCCTCTGTTTATCGTTGTATTTAGTGATAAACAGACAGTTAAGTTTGTCATTAGCCTCTTTTGATGTTTTATCCTTATACTTAAGAGTTTCTTCCCTCTCTTGGGATCTAGCTCTTATAAAGGCTGTTTGTACAATGCTACTCGGGTACCCCCGTTCCCGAAACCTGGTTTTATAGATCTCAGCCTGGTCGTCAAACACTTCCAGGCTGGTACAGTTTCGCCTAAGACGCAAAAACTGTGAAAATGGAATGTTATTTTTCCAGGAATTCAGGTGACAGCTGGAGTACTCGAGGTAGCTATTACTATCGACCTCTTTAAAGTAGGTAGATGTTTCGATAGTATTAATCACTGGGAAATTTTCCACACTTAACATGAGGTCTAGAAACTCAATTTTAGTGGTTTGTATATTTGAAGTGAATTGGAGACTAAAAGAATTTACATTTATTTGCTCCATGAATTTCTCAAATTCGTTCACCTCACCACTCCAAATAATCAATATATCGTCGATATATCGTTTGAACAATTTTATGTTTTCATTTTGGGAAATAGTGGGCGTGGTGGTCTCCCACTCACCCATGTAGAGGTTCGCCAGGCTTGGGGCACAGATCGTCCCCATCGCCGTGCCCCAAACCTGCAAGAACCACTCATCCAGAAACTCAAAATAATTGTGCTGCAGGACAAAGGCCCCAAGCCTGGCGAACCTCTACATGGGTGAGTGGGAGACCACCACGCCCACTATTTCCCAAAATGAAAACATAAAATTGTTCAAACGATATATCGACGATATATTGATTATTTGGAGTGGTGAGGTGAACGAATTTGAGAAATTCATGGAGCAAATAAATGTAAATTCTTTTAGTCTCCAATTCACTTCAAATATACAAACCACTAAAATTGAGTTTCTAGACCTCATGTTAAGTGTGGAAAATTTCCCAGTGATTAATACTATCGAAACATCTACCTACTTTAAAGAGGTCGATAGTAATAGCTACCTCGAGTACTCCAGCTGTCACCTGAATTCCTGGAAAAATAACATTCCATTTTCACAGTTTTTGCGTCTTAGGCGAAACTGTACCAGCCTGGAAGTGTTTGACGACCAGGCTGAGATCTATAAAACCAGGTTTCGGGAACGGGGGTACCCGAGTAGCATTGTACAAACAGCCTTTATAAGAGCTAGATCCCAAGAGAGGGAAGAAACTCTTAAGTATAAGGATAAAACATCAAAAGAGGCTAATGACAAACTTAACTGTCTGTTTATCACTAAATACAACGATAAACAGAGGGAAATTAAGAATATTATGGAAAAAAATTGGCATGTGCTCAAATTGGACCCTGTCTTAAAAGATTATATTGAAGACAGACCTAAAATTGTCTATAAAAGATCTACCACTGTCAAGTCGATGGTGGCGAAAAGTCAATTACAGCTACCCGTTAGCAGTGATGTCCCCAGAAACATGTTAGACATTAAAGGTTGCTTCCCCTGTGGAAGATGTAAGGTCTGCTCTTATATTGAAAAGGGGAACAAAATCAAAGATAACATGCTAATCAAACAGTTTATTAACTGTAATTCTGTTTTTGTTGTATACATGCTTACATGTGGGTGTGGTAAAGTATATGTGGGAAAAACTAAACGTAACCTGAAAATCCGGATGCTGGAGCATATACGGAATATAAAGAATGGGGTGCTAAATCATAGTGTCCCAAGACATTTTAAAAATTTTCATAACAGCGATCCCAGCAGTTTGAAATGTAAAGGTATAGAAATTGTATATGCCAACAGGAGAGGTGGGGATAGGGATCAGGATCTGATAAAGAGAGAGTCATTCTGGATCCTGAATCTAAATACCCTGACGCCTGAAGGATTGAATGAGGGATATGAAATCACACCCTTTTTAAAATGATAATATTATTTCTAATGCCTTTTTTATTCTCTTTATGAATTGTATTTTTTTATATATTTTTTCATATACTCCTTTTATGGACATGAAACATGAATTTTGTGATAGCACTATACCCTATGAAATATTTTTCTAGGTTAATTCATGTAGTTGTTAAATTTATGTATCTGTTTTTAATGTGATTTTTTAATGACAGCAAACGCATTACGGCTAGGATGTGCAACATGTATTATTGTATATACCAAGTGCCGATTTGTTCTATATTTAATCATGTTTTAAACAGTGTAAATATTTGTGTAATGAAATGTATATGTTTTTTAATCATACTGAGTCACTTTTAAAACTATAAGTGCTGCTCGCAAAATGCTGTATTGAAACCAGGCATGTGCAATAGGATTTGCTGTTTACCCTGTCAATCTGGGCTAAGTCATTGTCCGATTGGTTAAGAACAGGTGCTATATGTGATAGGTTAAGATGCTTTACCTATCGTAAAGGGTGAGAGCCTATTGGCTACATACACCCTTTTGAGACGTCAGCGAGCGCCCGATAGCCACGCCCTCTGACGAAGTGTTCCACGAAACGCGTTAGGGCGTGGCTACGGTGACGCTCGCTGTCCTGCCTCCAGGCGTCCTCCGGCGGTCTGTTCCTGCTTAGGTTCCCGGCACGCTGTGCATCCCTTTGGGGAAAGCGGCGTGGGCTGTGCTCCTGACGGTGCCCCGGACTCCCGTTGGACCTGCTTTGGCCTGGTAACATCTATTTGTTTAGACCATGTGGTATCCAGCCCACAACTGTTGAAATACTTGGTACGAGCAACTTGTGACCATTTGCTGCTGCTGTTTGCTGTTTATTTGAATAAAACTGTTTTTATGCACTATGGAGCGCCCCTCTCTTTGTCTATTCGCTACAGATCACCTTTACTCCTGAGGATCCAGGGAGTCTTCTTTTGAGGGAGCTGCAGTCTTACTGGGACTTGGTGCTTTTATAGCTCTGTGAATCAGAGGCTCTTTTATGCTGGACTGAGGACTTAATAGCGCTATATATCCACTCTCCGTGTATATATATATATATATATATACAATCCTGTGGCGGCACTCCAAAGTGTAGTAGAAGGTAAAATAAATTCCAATAAGCTGGTGCCCTCCGTTCTCTATGACACCTTGATAAAGGAGCCAAGGCTCCGAAACCGTTGGTAAACCTCTGCCTACGCGTCTTATTTCTATTCTGAGTGCCGCCGCACCCCCAGGACTCTATATATATATATATATATATATATATATATATATATATATATATAGGTCTTGAGACTAGGCTGCACACTTACAAATTCAGTTGGGGAGTGCCAGGCTCATATATGGTATAATACATGCAGTATTAGAAAGCCAGCAACATCCAATTGTCAGAAGGTGTCAAAAAATGTATTAATGGCATAATAAAGTGCATAAAACAGACACAAAAAGTCATGAAAAAAGCAGGAGAGAGGGTGTACTAAGCATCATGGTAAGTAAGAGTATTCCACCCATTCCCACCATGGGGACTGCATGCGGGACCTGATGGGTGGAATACTCTTACTTACCATGATGCTTAGTACACCCTCTCTCCTGCTTTTTTCATGACTTTTTGTGTCTGTTTTATGCAATTTATTATGCCATTAATACATTTTTTGACACTTTCTGACAATTGGATGTTGCTGGCTTTCTAATACTGCATATATATATATATATATATATATATATATATATATATATATATATATAGGACAGAAGGTTGTGGTCCCAATAATGTGCTTCAAAGAGCAGCACCTCTATCGTACCTTGCTGGCAATAAAGGTACAGGTTGGATAGGACGGAAAGAGAGAAAGGATAGGGGTGCGCTAAGTGTACCACTCTGTGGCTTTACATACATTAAATCAAATAAAATGAATAAAAACAAATCAACATTTATTGGAAGGTTAAATCCAGCACATTCAGTTTTCATTTCACAGGTTTTTTGATTTGTGCCACATATAGTTCAGATCCGCTGCACAACGCGTTTCGTCCCTTGGGACTTCATCAGGGGCGATGAACCAATCAATTTAAGGTGAGCTCGGTCTCTCGGACCCGGTTTTTGCGAATTCAAATAAAAAGGTGTTCTACACGCAGTCTCTCCTATCGCAGTGGGAAGTATGCAGCTTCAGGTTTAGAAAAGGATCTCTCCAACTGGGGAGAAGACTGATCTTCAGCAGACAAAAATACATCCAATGAAATATCAGACTGTTCGCAATCTCTACAGCCTCTGAGTGCTATCAAAACCAAGGATCACAGGATCTCTAGGAGCCAGTGTCACTGGATGTCATTTTTGGAGTACTGTAGAATACTTCAGGCTAATAACTCCTATTAGCTTTCCTGAGACGTTGGGCAATAACTATAACTCCTGTCTACATTAATAGTAAGTCCCATGTTAGGCAGTCTTTGCAAGTGTGCACCTAATTCTGAGAATGTAGAGTCACTGTGCAGAGGTGAACTGCGACCTTTCTGATAATGGCGCTAACATTGCCTGTGACAGTTCTGTGTTCTCCTGCACAGCCTGTGTAACATCTGAGGTGAAATACATGTCTCCTCTCCAGGAGAAGATGTCATCAATCCCTGGCCCCAGCACAGAAAATGCCACTATTTGTGGCTCTTTACGAATGGGAGGGGCTTAAATGATGCAATTTGCGTAACTTTGGCCCCATCCCCTCCCAAAGAGCTGCGAATACAGGTATTTCACCAATAGAGCAGGGTACTGCAGGGGGAGCCAGCTGAATTTGGGAGGCTTACCCACCCTTCTCCAAGAGGGGGACCATATTTTTGGATTGGAAGTTCCAGTCTCATAACACCCAAGGACCCTGGTATCAGCTCTTAGCTTTAAGCTCTCTAAGCCCATGCAGCACTCCTCTCTCTCCTCCATTATCTCAGAGAGCTCTCCTCATTAGACTCCTCACACCAGACTAAATCACTCCGCCCCTATCCCCCTATCCTCAGAGACAGATCACACAATTTTGTGTATCACTCCACTCCTTGTTAGTATACGTGTGCACATTCATAAATCTTTATTTACTTAAACACAGTAGTGCCACATATATAAAAGGCAGTTACATTAATGTGGTATAACAGCAGACAAGTAGAGGTGACACAGATGTGGTAGGCAATAAGTATGAGAGACAGTTATGGTGAGTTTTGGCTGGGTTTCGTCCAGAAGTGAGTCTTGAGAGCCCATTAAAGTTTTGTAGAGAGGTGCCCATACACAATGCGATTGCACCATTCGATGCGATGCACGCTCCCGTGGGCATCGCACAGTGCAAAATGTATGTGCTGCGCATACTTTGGATGCCTTCGGATCGCATTGCATGCATGCGATTTAGTACAAACCACACAGGAAAAATCTCACCTTAGGACTCACAGAGGTCACCAGTAGGTCTTCATGATAATAATATCCATGTTCCCATAAGGCTTTGTATGCCTACAGGTACTTGGATGCTAACAGGACTTATGCTACTGGTGCCAGTGTAGGCACCCCACACTTTTGAGATTTTGTCAGATTTGACATAATTCAGATGGATTGGGCCAATTTATCTGATCTGATGTGCTTGTCAAAATCTGATGTGCCTGATGCTGTAGGACTCAATGCACGTTCCCGTGCGCATTGGGTCTAACCAAGAGATTGATCCTCCTGCACAGGATAAATCTCAAGTCAATCAGGTCCAACTTGTCCCTCAGATAAGTTGGAAAAGTGCACGGGGGCCCTAAGTATGTGTAGACACGGTGAGATTCCCTTGCTATTCGATATAAGATTTGAGTTCTATGCAATCTTTGCTATCTCTGTACTATTTACATACAATTCATACAATCTGCATTAGATTTGCACTATATAGTCATTGCAGCACTGTCTATCTGGGTTTCGACTTGTGCTGCCACGGGACCGCACATCGGGATCGCAAGGTAAAAAACATGTGCGATCTGCATGCGATCCCGATGCGATTTTGACTATATAGTCAAAATCTCATACTGATTGTAACCTTGTGTACACATTACTAGTAAAGAAATACGCAAAACAAACATTAATGTGAATCAGAAATTAATACACCTGATAAAGACAGGCTATAGCACACAGGACTGAGTCTCACAGGGCAGAGAGTACAGCACACAGGACTGGAGGCTTTCTGAACAAGAAGATTATCATCAGCAAAGTCTCTGTGCGCAGGAAGTACCTTTAACAGGGAGAGCCACCACTCACAAGTGCACCTGCCTAAAAACAAAAAAGTATGCAACTGCTTCAATGTACACCCAAAAGTGAACACCTGTTTAATCAGCTGCCAGGCAATGGAGAACACCTGTCCGACATCACAATCCCCATTGCCATGCAACCAGCTGCTCCCAGCGCTGCAGACCCTCAACTGTCAGACACCGAACGCACACCACCAGCCGCTACAGCCGAAAGAGATGCATCATCCCAGATGCCAGGCAACCACCGGAAGCTGCGTTCCAGGGGCATCACAGGGCAATTTCTAACAACCAAGGGTGGGTACACACCAAGATGGCGGCAATCGAGCCAATGGTCAGGTCGAATTCACACCAGGTAGATTTATTGAATGACAGAATGATAATTGTTCAATCCTTTACTACTACTATGCACTGTGACGCATGAGATAGCATATTTGAGCGTGCACATCATATAATAAGTGATTTGCTGTTCTGATATGGCAAATCGTGCAGATATCAATCTGATATGTATTCATAAACAAAAGTTAAGGTTAATGAAAGTATGATGATATTTGTCTATTAGCATTTGCATCCTATTCTAAACAAGGCTACCTGGTGTCCAATGGACGTTATTGAAAAAACTCTCCTTAATTCTTCTAGTGAATTTGACAGCTTAATCAATACAATATTTAAAAAAAAAATCTTTGCTCTTTCAGAGGGAAACACAAAATGCTGACATGTTATTATTGTCTTTCAAAACGACAAAAAAAAATCCTATTTTGTAAAGTAAAAATAAATCAGGGAACAATAATGCCCTGGCACAAATTAATAACAAAAAGGCCAAAACAAGTGAAAGTCAAGAATGTAGAATCTCTAGATGGCCATCAGTGGCAGAATATGTTCTCACCATTCTCCCATTCTTAACATCTTTTTCCAAGACACCTCAAGTCCTTCACCTAATACAAGCTGATCTCTGGCACTGACAACTACATTTTAAACAAAAGAACATCAGAGAAATAAGCACCTCAAAAAATCCTAATGAAATCACATTCTGTCACAGATGATACCATCTTAATATACTGATTATAATGTTGTAATAATAATTGTAATAATGTAGGACCCACACTATTTTGCATTTAAAAAAACACAAAATACTAAATAAACTTCATAGGAAAGAAATATTTGGGTTGTATGACTTTTAAGCTGTTAACACACGGAGCAATACGATTGCTGGCAATATATTGCTCAGCAATCATATTGCTTAGGTGTCTCCTTTTCATCAGCGATGGAAAATAGACACTGCCGGGGAAAGCTGAAGGGGGACACAGCCAGAGCCGGTGCGGGCGCTGCTCACCACCAGGGATGGGGGGGGGGGGTTTGGAAGGTGCCTCCACTGCCAACATGCTTCTCCACCCTGTGCGGGTGCCGCTCACCTGCTCCACCTGGGGGGACGCCACACTGGGGGGTGGGTGTCCGAAACTGACCGCCTGCTCCAGGGGACATGCTGCGCCGGGGTATGGGTATCCGCCGCTGACCTCCTGCTCCGGGTGACATGCTGCACCAGGGAGGCCGCTGGTTGCAGGAGCACACCCACGTGTGTACACAGCTTTAGTCACTCAGATTTTCGGCACCCCAGGCAAAACTTCAGCTTACTGCTCCCACCACCACCCACACACAAATACTGAACACTCCAGAACCTCAGGTGAAAGTGTGGAGGTGGCTACTTAGAAGTTCAACAACTGCCATTTGCATTACATTCAACACGGACGCCTCTTTCACAGTCATCCTTAATTTTGTGGATTCTGAAGCTCCTAATGTTAGAGCCTGAATCTGAAGGTGCATACACACAGAGTGGTTTTGACTATGTAAGATTTTGGCTATGTACAATTTTGACTACTTTACACAGCTGTGGTCTCTGGAAAAGACTCCATGCCTTTATCTTGGGTATCCACCAACTCCCTGATACTCAGTAGACTCAGCAGAACCATAGACATATTCCACATCTCAGTCCTGTGCAGAAGCTCCCTCAGACCACCCAGCTTTCACAGTTCTGCGACCACCAATGGCCCACTACATTCACTACCGGAACAGAAAAACCCATAGATCTGACAGCACAGTTTTCATAGCTCATTGATGCACAGATAGTAAGAGTGATAATTGCAGTGATAATGGAAGTCACAGTTGTACCAATGTGAGTAGTTGCGTCTGCCAACTCCACCTTGTATAACTCCCAGAGCCACCCCGCCCAAAGCATGCTAAGCCATTGGAAACAAATGAAGGTGAGTAAAATTGTGGACTAACATTTAGTTTTTTTCAAAAGAGTGAAATGTATTGCTGTTACAATATGGTCTCCTTCCTCTGTGCATACATGTGTCCTCCTATATCCTTGCTGCAGTCACGATAAACAGCCCTTCTAGTCACACCATGCTGTGGGGCGAGTCCGAGTCCATGACTGTATTTATGTGCATATTTGTCCATTTAAATGCGTCTTACTTGCACTACTATATGAATAACCTGACAAAAATTACATGCAGCATACCTATATTCAAGTGATGGGGAACCTTGGCACTCCAGCTGTTGTTGAACTACACATCCAAGCATGGCCTGCAACAGTTTCAGTATGGCCAAATATCAAAACTGTAGCATGGTATGCTGGGATGTGTAGTTCAACAACAGCTCCTCATCACTGCTATATTCTGTGTCTGTATTTTTTTTAATTAAGTGTTTATTTAATTTCACATTTTCAAAACGCCGTAAAACATACATAATATAAAACGGCTTTTTTACGGCTTCTGTGTCTGTATTTGCATAATGTTTCTGTATCTGTATATGAAATGCTAAGTTAAAGTGTGTTCCTGGATATAACTGTAATGTAGCATTTGGTATGCAGTTACAGCCACAGGAATAAGGATTATCATACTGTATACAAATGTATATCATAGGGATGTGAATAAGACACATATACGACACAAAATGAGTCCAACATTATCAGACCTACCCAAAACCTGCTGGCTCACTCACACCAGGCATCTCACGATAAATGGCATACTGAGGCATGATGTATGAGAACACATCTGTATATATGTCACAGATTTGGAAAGGTTGGGGATATTGCGCCAATTTGTTTTAAGGCACCAAGGGTGTATCCACCTGTACAAATGCACAAATACAGTTAAAATATATAACAATTATTTATTGTAAGATTTTAGGTGGCCACCTAGAAAAATATATTCACACAAAGGTACAATATAGAATTAATATTAATATAATAGAAATAAGCTACAGCAATAAAAACATTTAAATTATTGCAGATGAACAAGATCTGCTCTGAATATAGGGGGGATGTTCTATCTTCCGCACCCCAGCTCCGCCCCCCCACCGCTGCCCATTTCACTCATAATTATCGCATATGCACTAACATATGCGATAATTATGGCAGAGGACAGCTCTTGCGTTAAGAGCTGTCCTTTGCGGTGAGAGTCAGCGGGTCCCATGGGGACCCGGCGGCTCTCCCCTCCCTCCCTTACGCGCCGGGCTCTCCTCCTCCATGCACCTGGAAGAGGATCATAGTGCAGGGAGGAGGAGGTCACAGGTCCGGGCAGCACAGCACTGTGCTGCCCGGACACAGGTGAGGGGGGTCGATGCGGGGCGGCGGGGGTCGATGCGGGGCGGTGGTGGGTCAGTGCGGGGCCGCGGTGGGTTGTGGTAGAAGCCCACCCATAGGCTTGATTTTTCACGCGATAAGCCCCCCCCCCCCCCCAGTCGCGATAACCCGGCGGGGGATACTCAGAGCACCGTTATTGGGGTTTTTACCGCATTTTTAGTTTAGAGAATCTCCCCATAGTCCGCACTCCAGCTTACTAGTGAGATCCAGTAATAAAATAAGGAGCTGCATTGCTATAGTTAGTTGTATATTTAGAAATGCTCAGTTTCTCAACCTGTGGCAAAACCATATGAGGCACACACGGCAGGAAATCCCGTGGGAACAGATAGGAATCAAGTGGGGATGGAATATATAACTCACAGCCGATGCGTCTCTCACCTGCAAGTCACAGTGCTTCTGCTCCAATTAAGTCGGCTTAGCTGGGGACTGCGACCCGTGTTGTAGTATTTGCAGCGGGGAGTATGATGCTGTTTAGTATCAATCCGGGGAGCTGGTGATGTGACGTCAGTATGTCGGCTCAACCCGTGTTGTATGCTTGTAACGGGGAGCCAGACACTGGCGGACTGGGTTTTCCAGACAGGTAGTGTGTCTCTCACCCACGCTGATAGATACACCTGGAGTCAGTCTGTTCTATAGTGGTAATAAGACCAAATGGTCTGGAGCAGATTGTGCCGGAGTGGGTTAACGCACTTAATGAGCGTTGGACATGATGGTACAGGAAGCTGGTAAAAGACTGATATTCAGAGTATAGAAATCTGATCCTCTGGCGACTGGGTAGTCACTAACGCATTTCGCTCTCCTTAGGACTTTTTCAAAGAGTATATATTTAATTATCTGTTTATATATTTTTTTCATTAGTGCCCATTATTTTATAGTGGTTATCCTTCGCTCCTATTTGTCACAGATAGTGTGAGGGGCAGGGCTCGACAAACCCCGTTCGCCAGGTCGCCACGGCGACCAAATTCTGCGACCTGGTCTTTGCCGGGTGGGCTTGTGGTGTAGTGCCAGTCATCAACCCCTCCTCCGCTCCCACCGGCTGTATAGGAGCCAGAGAGAGGCAAGAGCAGGTCCGTCATGGTCAGCAGTTCGGAAGCCAATCAGGAGCGGCAGTGGTAGCTTGGCTCCTGATTGGCTCTGATCTGGCGCAAGTTTTAAGATAGCCTGATACGGATGACGGGGGTTTTCGCCTTCCCTGGCCTCCAGCAGCAGCTCGGATCTTACACTCATGTGCCCGTTATCCCTGCTCTCCCGCTCCCTTCACAGGGTTTTGCCACACTATTAGCCACTACGCGGAGCGCTGCGGTCGCTGTGTAGGAGCCGGCTGTCATCTCGCACCCCCAGGCCTTTGCGGCCACCCCCATCTGGCAGTCCGGCTGCCGCAGAAGCATGAGCACCCTGCTCAGCCCGTTAGACCCCATAGTGGCAGAGCATGTTAACCCCCATAGTGGCAGAGCATGTTAACCCCTGGCAGACCATGGTAACCCCATAGAGGCAGAGCATGTTAACCCCTGGTAGACCATGGTAACCCCATAGCAACAAGCATTTACCCCTGGCAGACCATGGTAACCCCATAGCAACAAGCATTTACCCCTGGCAAACCATGGTAACCCCATAGCAACAAGCATTTACCCCTGGCAGACCATGGTAACCCCGTAGCAACAAGCATTTACCCTTGGCAGACCATGGTAACCCCATAGCAACAGCATATTAACCCCTGGAAGAGCATGTTAAGCCCTAGCATAAAGCACAAAACCCATAGCAACGAGCATGTAGGTAAGCAGAACTTATGTGGCATAATATGTAATTACGGCCTGTGGTATTATATGTAATGAACATTACGATGATTGATATAATGTGTAATGGACATTACGGTGTGTGGTATATGTAAATGGGCATTATGGCGTGTGTACATTTTTGGGGCACCCCTTCAGTGCGCACTCTCCCTTATTAGTTTATCTGGCTCCTACATTTTCATCCTGGCTCCAAATTTTTAAGAAATTTGTCGAGCCCTGGTGAGGGGCATTATGAAGAAGCACTACAGAGGGCATTAAGTATAATATAATATAGTAATTTAAGTATAGTTACTTAAATATAGTTGTTGGTAGGGGACTGGGAAGGGGAGGAGTCAAGACTAGGAAGGGGATATTATAATACAGTTGATGCGCACAAAGACACAGCAGCTACGCTACTGCTTCCATCTCCTAATCAGACCAATAGTATACAATGCCATACTTAACACACAGTCTCGATCAGTCCTTTAATATGAATATATAAACATTTTGTGACAAACCAGAAAAACAGAACAGAGAACACTAATGTTTGTAATAACATATATAATAACAATGTATATCTATATACAGTGCAAAGCATACAGGTACAAAGCAAACACTATGGGGGCAATTTAATAGGATGAAAGATTCAGAGAGATTTGGTAAGAAATCTCCAATTTTTGTTAAAGCGGCAATCATTTACACTGCAAAATCAAACTGCAGTGTAATTGATTGCTGCTTTAAAAAAACTGGAATTTTTTTTTACAAAATCTCTCACTTTCTGAATCTCTCATCCTATTATATGTCACCCTTTAGATGCTATTTGACAAATATGATCATTAATAATACTATTATTATGCCTTCTTATCAAATCAGAATTTCACTCAGTTTAGAACTCAAGCCCTTGCAGAATGGACATATTCATGCAGTGCTTTCCAAGTGATGCTACTTTCCTCAAAGTTAATTTTAGCGTAACCTACATCACAGCTTCAAATTGATTTGGATTATGCAAAGTAATAAACAACGCTCCTATAAATACATTTATCTAAAATAATATGCAATGCCTTTAATGCGCAATGTTGGTGAATGACATAAAAGTACATTACTTCCTCTACATGCACATTAAAGAAATGAGACAAAGCAATTAGGAAACTACAGTAGATACATATACAAATTCTGCAACTTGATTTAATGTACGGCTAAAAAAGATGATTTTGTAACAGCTGTACAGTCTGGGAAATAAATCTCTGGGTTTTAGTTTCACTGTAAAATGCTTGTAACTTGATTAGATTTGTCCCCTGCATCCACTTCACATCAAAGACCTTGCCCAATCTCAGCTATAAAATACTGAGTGCTCTGCAAAAGACTTATAGCAATATTTTATTCTGTCAGGCAAACAGACACAACAGAACACAACATTTCCATCAGTGGTTAGAACTCCAAAAGAGTTCAACTGAACCTGAGACATTTGTACGCAATTACGACACCGGGATTCTCTTGCCATGGCTTGGTGGACATCTTCTTTAACCATTTACAAAACAGGTTAGATAATAGTTTCAGGAGTGCCTCTAGTATTTGCATGGCTACTGATAATCTGCTTTTTGGGTTGCAGAATTTGGAATAGCAAACACACCTGGTTTTCACTAATAGTACAGGTTGAGTATCCCGTATTCAAATTATTCCAAAAACCATAGTCATAGGCGAAAAAAACCTTGAAATGTATTCGTCATCTGGTCTTTGAATAGGGTGATTCACAGTTTTAGTCAGAAATTCGCCTTATAGCACAAAATCGCCATAAAAACCTGGCGAATCAGCCTCATTGAATACCGCCCAGAACAGCAAAATGCTACCATATAATACCAAAACGCAGCCATTTAGGCCAATTGTGGCATAAACAACCGTTAGACAAGAAATGAATTCCTGTTTCAGTCATTTTACGATCAATTCAATTCAAAGCAATATGAATAGTATTTCTATATCTTCTGGCACTCCTCGTGAGATGCAGGCAGAAATCCGACACTACAAAGCAGTGCTGTGCCTGTAGTGCAGCGCAAACAGCATCGTGGCAGACACTTGAGCCAAGGAATGCCAGTTCTTGTGACTAAAGACCTAAATTAATCAACGGAAAACGCCCAGTTGGGTCGGAGTAGAAGGTCTGACATGCTGCACATAACATAAATCGTATGAGCAGCAATCAATTGCACATTGTGGGTGCTTTTTAGCACCTTCAATGTATCGCAACCAATGTATCGCAACCTACCGGCAGCTCCCCGGAAGTCCTTTTACATGCAATAAATCACATGCGATATATCACATGTAAAAATAGCGCATCATGTGCCAAATTGGATGAAGTACTCCCGGGGAGCTGCCGATTTGTGCTTCGGACAAGTCAGACCAGTGTATGGGGGCATTTACTTATACTGCAGCTACAAACCAGTGCAAACCAGAAGAGATTTGCCATCGACAGTATGTAGTACATACTTTTTACCTGCAGATGTCACAATTGCAATGGCTGACTATGGATAGCTTTAAAGTACAAATAATATCTCCTAGATTCTGATATTGAAGGCAAGTGGATTTCTTATAAATCTGTTGTACATTAGTCCTTGGAATATTAAAAATGTCATAATCTAAAAATAATGTCTTATGAAACAACCTAAATATTAGCAACACACCACAGGTAAACTATCTGTATAGAACCACATGAAATAGAGCTGCACAGTACAGATTATACAGTAAAGGACTTAGGGGTATAGCCCACATCACACGCTCCCATGGTGGCGTGAGGGGAGCGGAGAAGGGCGGGGGCGCGGGGCTGCCCCATCACCATATGGGAACACCCAGCGTTCCATGGGCGTTCCAGCGTGCTCATGGTAATGAGACGGTGACGTTGGTGGGGGGGGGGGGGCGGGCAGCTGACCTCACCGGATGTCAGCTGCCCGCCCATATCCGTGCCAACATGCACGCATATGTAAGTGACTTAAAAGTCACTTTTATATGCGTGCACGCACCACATCTTTCGATGGTCGCGAACCATCGAAAGATGTGGGCGCTTTCCCGAGGCATATGAATAGATGTTTATGCAAAAAAGCTATTCGCAACCCGTGCGGGTAAAACCGCACTTCGAGGGGGTGGGGGCGTTTATTCGCCGGGCGAGGTTTGGTGGACTGTGAATTCGACCAGAATAACCCCCTATATCTGTAACCATAACTGATTAATGTTGTCATATATGCAGAGCAACCTGGTCACATTTGCCCAGACCCAAGAGCTATCAGAACTAAATAGAAAGCAAGGGATTACCAACAGATTCACCCCTACAATATACTGTACATACTGTAAAACAGGGCACTGTGTGAAATATCGCTGATGCTCCTATTGTACTCAGCCTGTCTGGGGGTCTCCTATAAACCACAACAATAAGTCTAAAAAATTCCATTTCCAAGGACTGCATAGTTTCAAGCTAAAAAGACATTCTCAGAGGAACCTGGGCAGTTTCATTAACTAAAACATATCATCTCCACTGTCTGAAACCCTGCAGCTTCATAATTAAATCAAAGGGGGTAGGGTAATTTTCTAAAATGAAAATTGAGCCATGGGAGGCTGGAAAAGTAAATATAACTGAAAGTAAATGAGATAGGAGAGGATATTGTACATTGAAAAATAAGCTACAAATAAAATGTGGCTGAGGGAATGGAAAGTGTATAGACAGATAAAGATTTAGTGAAGAATGAATTAAAAACTAATTGAAGCAAAAGGATGCATATTTTAGCAGATACAAAGGAAGCAATACCAACATGCAGTATAACATTTACTTTTAAAACTATGATCAGTGTGGTGATGTTTTTAAACATAAAACACATTTTATTCATCTGTATACGGTTTAAGGCAAACAACATGCAAAACACTGTTTGAACATGATTTAATACTTTGAAATTCATCCAAATATTAATTACATTCATCTTTACCATACCATTGAAAGTAGTAAATTTGTATTCCACATTTATGTTCTGTATTCAATTGCAAGCTACATTTACAGACATACACATTATAGGTGTTATTCAATAGTTTTTCTTTAACATTTCCACTTGCTACACCTGGGGGTGGTGATCTGAAATGCACAAATGCGTGGCTAACCCTTACCATAATGAGTGTGATATGCACCAAAAAATAGATTGATTTTATATCGCTGCACGATATCCCGTCACTTTAGACATGAGATTGTGCACATATAACAACTCAATATCACTCTAACTAAATACCACCAACGAGTTTCAGCTATCTCAGAGCCTTCCTCAAGGTACACTGAGATAGCCAAAATGCGCTGGTGGTATAGGAGTTTGCTCTTATGACCATGTGGGATCACGGATATTTGATGTGCTTGCTGGCCAGTATTTGGATGGTGTTACCCGGTATTAACATCGACCGCCTATAAACGATCACAAAGGCCTTAAAATATAAGGCCCCTTACAGTATTAAGATTTTTTTCTATTTTATTGTATTGTCTTGTTGTTTTAAATAAAGTGCACTATGAGATTTGCACCCTCCCATTTGTTTCAGAGGTAATCAAGGAATAAGGACAGAGTTTTTGCCTGTTTCTTCTCTAAAAAGGACATGATTGCGCCAGGCCTAGGAGATGCCCCCTTCCGGTACGCAGTTACACTTATTTGGGTTGTTTCCTTGTACAAAATATTATACATTGGTAATGCATTATGAGTGTTATTTAATCTTATTTTTGGGGAGAAACAAACCATTGAATATATAGGAATAAGGAGACACTCTGAAGAAAAGTCATCGGAATATAAAAACATCTTACCGACGAGGGATTGGGCCAGGCCTAGGAGAGGTCCATCTCTGGACCAGGGTGAATCTTGAAAATTTTAAAAGATTGAAAATCACTGACAAACATGATGTGAATACAGATGATGAACAGGTATGAAAAAATAGATATGGTGGCCATTTTAGGATATACCTCATGCATTGGATTTTTTGACATTGATAAAATCCAACTGCTCAAACACTGATTTTTACAATACTTATAGGATTATTTGCTTTAATTGTTTTTTCCTAAAGCAAATTTACCTAACCCATAAATGGAATGCAGTCAAAATGTTGATACTGATAATATCAAACAGGTTTGATGTCAACATTGTTAAAATGTCAACATTTAATATGTTGGTATATGCAGAATGTCCACATGTGAAATGACAATATTCTGCATGGACCAGTAGCAAAGAGTTATACCTGGTACACACCAGGACGACTAGGGCCCGATCCCCTCAATCTAAATCCAATTCCGACCAATTGGATGTAGATTGTAGGTAGATTGGGCCCTTTTTTTCCCTTTTCTGGTCCGATCCCGATCTGATGCGCGGCCCCGCGGGTCGGTCGTTCGTTATTCAGATCCTACCTGCTGCAGGTAGGATCTGAAGAACGACCATACAGCCGGGTGCAGGTCGCCATCGGATTGGACCCGCTCACGGTGCACATCGTGAGCGGGTCGTGCCCCCCCCCGCGTCACCGTGAGCGGGTCGGACGAGACACTGACGACCCACTCACGATGTGCATCGTGAACGGGTCATCGTGGTGTGTACCCTACATTAGACTATGAAAGATAGGTGTTTGGCATACTCATAATCAGAAGCACCAGTGGATCCGCCAGAGGGGAAACTCATTGATTCTGTAGTTTAAGTGGAATCCATGAGTTTCCGTTTGTAAATTCCCAATGTTCGGAACCCAGAAAAATAGCTAGCCAACAATTAACCCTGGAGTTCACCCTGCAGCTGACTGAATATACCCCAATATATGCCACACAAAGGGGGAGTATCACACTGGCATTTCATACATTGAGGGACAACAAAGTACTGTACAGTATGTTGGGTGACTACACACAATTTACATAGAACAAAATCAACATACTGAAGATACATGATTATAATGAGGTGAGCCAGAATGTCAAGCAGCATGTGTAAATAGTGCTATAAAATTCAGCAGAAATTCTGAATATTTTTAAAGCAGTTGAGAACTAAGAATGATATGGTTACATACACCCAAAGATTGCTTACTTTCAAATAAATAAATGCACTGAAGACACTCTGCATCTTAATTTGTTCATACTGCATTCACTAACATGAAGAGCAGCTGTACCACTTGGTTGAGATAAGGAAATGTCAATGGAACTGTAATAATCATTTACCAAGATAAATGGTGGAGTTCTGGCTTCCCTTCCAAACAAAGCATTTTTGTGACACAGATCGCCTCTTTCCCAAGGTTTATTCTATTACAGTTCTAGTAAACTGTCCCTTTACGAAAATGTATGTTCATAAATGTTCATTCAGCAAGTGCCATAAGCCCAAACAATAACCAAATGAACCATTTCTCTGTGAGGTGATCATTCACCAGTCTTCAAGCTTAATATTTAATTCTTGTCAAAGCAGAAGTCCGTTTTTGAGGTTATACTGATTTTATGTAAGTTCGGGAAGCAGAAATATCCATAACACCTGTACAGGTGTCAAACGCGCCTATAATCCAACAGGCACACTGTTAAAAGGGTCTCATTCATATTTTATTGCTCAATACACTGCATAATACAAATCCAGGTACAGGATCCCTATGACTACTGTGCACAGGTAGGAAGCACCTACTGCCCCTGTGGAATAATGATGACCTGCACAGCAAGGTGTGGGACAAGCAGGCTTGGCAGGTAAGGTGGAGTGGACAGTAAGGGGGAAATGTTCTAATATGAGAGTTATATTTCGCATGGGATGTTGCTATGCTTTCGGCTTTTAAGTCTATAATATTGTTGTTTTATATTTTTCTTGCATGAAACAAATTCATATAGAATGCTATTGATAGAAATGGATTGTCATTAATCACAAGTCATGAATGTAAATTAAAACTGTCTTCAAAAAGGCCACACTAGCAATATCATACAGCTCTCACTGTTAGGGGGACATTTAATAAGATGGGAGTTCGATTTCACATGGGATGTTGCTATGGGCAATAGTCCACACAGAAAAAGGCCAACATCAGTTGTTCACTTTTACGGGTATCAATGTCTACACCTGAGCACATGAACCCCCAATTACTGTAATACGTTCCCTATCTTCACTCAAACTGCTTCGAGCCAAGTTCCTCGCTTTGCTTGACACAGTTTACTGTTTCCATTCAGTGCACACATGGAGGGAAAAGTATGAAGTCTAAACAAAATGGAAAAATGTTTGTGTCGACCATTTAAATATGTTGACTATATGTTTGTCGACCTATACATTGTCTGTCAGCCATCCGGATGCCAATGTTGAAGTATCCATGTACAGTGAACTAGTCATTATCATTTAGTTAATAAAAAAAAGTACATTAACAGTTACATGTAATTTCATCATAGAACATACATGTAACTGTTAATGTACTTTTTTGTATAATCTGTTTTTATTGAGATTTAAAAGGAATAACAGAAGTAACAGACTGAGGTAATTTCACTCAGAGAAGACATACATATAGCAAACATATCTCGACGCAGCAAGACAGACCAATGGGTAACAAAATGGCCACTGCAAAAAGGGGGTCCTCAAGAGTCTGTAAACTGATACGCCTTTTCCACCAGCCTAAATATCCTGGGTTTTTGCACGTGAGCGCGCAAAACCCGGGATTTTAGGCAGGTGGAAACGCTCCCTGTAGAAATAACCCAGGTCGTGAGACCCTGCATTTCTATCCAGGTAGCGACCAGGGTTGAACACGGGTTCAACCTGGGTCACTGTGTAGTGTAAACCAGTCGATGAGACCCGGGTCCCATTCACTACAATGCAAAGCGCCTCCCCGACCCCGCCTCCCAATGACGTCACCCGCCCGGCATTATGCCGGGTGGGGACTCTAGTGTAAAAGGGTTCACAAGCCGGGTCGCACCCAAGTTGTAGCCGGGTACAAAATCCCGGGTGCGACCCGGCTTGTAGATGGAAAAGGGGTATAATTAGTAAAGTGTGTTGTAGGTAATCGCAATAATACAAACAAACTGAGGTGAAGGGGGTCAGGTGAGAAAGAGAGAGGAGAAAAAAGAAGAGGAGGGGGAGTTGACCTTTCCCAAAGTAGGGGAGACAGATAGAGGTGATTTAAAGCTATGATAGACTAGTGCTGTATTCAGCTAGTCTAGTTAAGAAATAGAGTCTTGTACTCCTGTAGGTTCTTGTATTCTACCCAGGGAAGCCAGGTGGTTGCAAAGTCTGAGTGTTTGTCGACTGAGCATAGTAATACATCCTCCATGTTTATGTAATAGTCGATTTTGGCAAACTAGGATTTACGTATGGGAGGGGTTGTGGATTTCCATAGAAGTGGTATTGATGCTCTTGCAGCATTACCTAAATGTCTAAACAATCAGGTTTTATATAAGGAGAGCGAGAATAATGTACTTTTATATTCACCGGGACGAAGACAGGGCAAACGGCTAAGGTCATGTGACGTCAGCCGCCCGCCCCCGGCAGACTTCATCCCGCCCGCATTCCCATGGCCCAGTGCCGCCACCACCCCATCTCTCCCCCCAGATGCGAACAGCCCAGCAACATTGTAAATCGCTGAGGTTGTTCACGGTCTGGGTTTGCGCATGCGCAGAAATGCACATGCACACACCCCGACCATTGGGGCAGGGGCCGAATTTGGTTCACTAAGAGTGAACCAGAATCGTCCCCATAGTGCAATGTGAAAGAACCCAGTTGGAATAACCTGGGCCCAGCGATCTAGATAACGGGCAGGATTAAAAAACAGGGTAATCCAGCTCGTGGGGCAGTTAGAACATGTAGCCTGGGTCAATGCCATTCAAGACCCATTAACAGCATGGGAAGAGCCAGACGCTTGGAATTGATCTTATCTCCAAGTACGAGCTCAGCATGGGGCTCCGGTTGTGTCATTGGCCTGGCAATGAGCCAGGTCAGGCCAGCAGTATAATAAGGTATCTCAGTGAGGTCACACCCAAGATGGACCCTTTTAAAAAATATAGTGTGTGAAAGCAGTATAAGTGAAGGTCATGCAATCCTCCAAGCATTCTCTGCGGTTTTGATGCTTCGAAATTCAATACTATTCTCCCATTTAAAAACACACAATACTATTAATTCTCAAGTTTGGGGGGTTTAACCTGAACTTTGTAAATCCTTTATAAAAGGTCATGGTACTGGAAAACATATACAGCACACTGCCAATTATGTATTTTATTGCTGAGTAATGACTTATTTACACTTGCATTTTTCTTGCTTTTCACTACAGTATTAATAAAGCACATGTATTTTTCATGGATTTTCATTTTATGTCAAATGCTGGCCTGTCATCATGGAAATCAAGGCACATCTTCCAGTTTTCATACATCAAAAACACATGAAATGTGCAAAGGCCTGAAGCAGTTATACCACATCTGAGTGAGGATTTGTTGACAAGCTCTTGAATTTTTTTAAAAGTGTATTTTTATGTAAACTGTCCCAGCATTCTCAGCTAGGAACACAACATCTAATCATGATAAGAAAAGCAGAGACCAGGGGGCTCTGGGCTGGGAAGGCCAAACACTTTTTCAGTCCTGGAATTAAAAAAAACCTGTCAATTCCAGGATTCCTGGGAGTGACCTCCTGATGCTGCGCCATGCTGGGAACTGCTTAGCAGTCCCTCAGCAGGTGGGGGGGGGGGGAGGGTAGGTACGTGGCTGTGCTTCAGGGCCTTTAACATCATAATACGCCGTTAAACAACATGTTTGCCAGGCAGTCCATGAGCTGTGCGCTTCTGCTGCTCAGGACTGCCTGGCAGAAAGGGATAAATTGCACATGTGGATATCGATCCTGAAATCCTGGGATTGGAGGCTCCAATCTAGGAATCAAAACCGGGTCAAAAATACCCTAAATCCTGGGAGCCCACCAATCCTCTTCCTGCGTTTGGCATCTCTACTCTGGGCAGAGTAACCATTAAGAACATTAAGTGGCCAGGTGCATTTCTAGGGGAGGAGAACATTAGTTTATCAGAAAACATAAGCACAGCAGACATATCAAGATGTAAGACTGTTTTAATGCTTTCACTAAATAGTAAGAGGAAGCAGATCATGTTAGGTTTGCATCACAAGAAAATGACTGGAATATTTCATTCCTTCCCTAATTCCTTTTGTAGTTCACTCACAAGATACAATCGAGGACCATCTAAACCAGGCATTCCCAACCACGGTCCTCAAGGCACACCAACAGTGCAGGTTTTAGTGATATCCAGGCTTCAGCACAGATGGTTTAATCAGAATCCCTCAGATACTAATTAAGTCACCTGTGCTCAAGCCTGGATATCTACAAAACCTGCACTGTTGGTGTGCCTTGAGGACCGCGGTTGGGAATGCCTGATCTAAACACTGTACTGCTACTAGCCAGCACATCAATTAAGTGACAATCTTCCCTGGCAGGTATCTTTCTCTGTGGAGCCATGAGCAGAGATATCAGGAGAACTTTACTTCTCACTCGAACCAGCATTAAGATGTCAGGAGATTTGTGCACTACCACCCTTACCAGAGGCCACTGTATAAGTCTAGAAAGTGATAACCTCATCAGCTGCAGGTGAAACTCAACATCATCGGGTATAACAGATGAAGATTATCATTAGTCAGCAGTAGAGTCATGCTGGGAGAATATACAGTACAGTGCTACAGTCTACAGGGACCAGACAGATGCCACGCATTAAATAAGACCTATTGAAAGTTAAATATATTCAAGATGGATGTATAATGACTCCTGGAGTGTAGCCTGACAAAATGGCTTTCTGTTGTGGCCCCACAATATTCACACACACCAATGGCATCACTAGGGGGGTTGCCCACAACCGTGTGTCACTTGCCAAGGGGGGGCATCAGGTCCTGCACTGCAACATTACAAGCAGTGCTTGGCTACCGAGTACTGAAGGAGCCAGTATTCCATACTGACTAGCCTTTGGGGGGCACTCAGCAGCTCCATGACCCCCAGAGTGACGAAAAATGGGGGTCTGGCCACGCCCATTCCTGTGAGGTCATGTCCCATACCCGCAAGGCCATGCCCTTTCCAACATTCAGTGTGACATTAACTCACAAAGAACAAGCACTCCCACATCGGGTGTCATCCCAGGTAAGGACAACACTGACATACACCAACATTATTGGGTAGCAAAGGCAATGTGATCAAAGTACTAAACACAGTGAAGATGGTATTGTCAGGGTGATAGTTTTCTGGTGAACTTGTTTGTAAGGGGAGATGTATCCAACCTTAGCCGGAGATAAAATAGCCATAGCAACCAACCGGCTTGTAACCGCAGTTTATGTAGCACACTTTATAAAATGAAAGAGAAAAAAAAGAAGAGAGAAACTGAGGGGGTTATTCAGGTTGATTTGCAAGGCTGCGAATTCGCAGCCTTGCGAGTCCACCAAACCCCGCCCGGCGAACGACCGCCCCTCCCCCAAAGTGCGGCTTCGCCCGAACAGCTGCAAATGGATGTTTTGCATAAACATCCATTCACATGGCTCGGGTAACCGCCCACATCCATCGAATGATGTTTAGCGTACACGCATATACAAGTGACTTTTCAGTTGCGGATATATGCGTTCACGCTGGCGTGGATATGGCCGGGCAGCTGACATCCGGTGATGTCAGCTACCCGCCCCCCACACCCGCGTCACTGCCTCATTACCATGAGAACGCCCAGCGTTCTCATGGGAACGCCCATGGAACACTGGGCGTTCCCATATGGTAATGGGGCAGCCCGACGCCCCCCGCCCATCTCCACCCCCCACGCCGGCATGGGTGCGTGCACCCGGTGACCCGAAAGGTCGCCGTGGGTGCACGCACCATACGCCTGCACATGCGCAGATACCCGCCTGCGCATGCGCAGACGCACAACATCTGTACTGCGTGTGAATGCGCGCAGTACCGATTGGATCTGAATCAGGCCCTGAGTGCGCTATTTAGTAACAACCTCTGCAGCACACCCTATGAAAAAATATCCCCATCTATAAAAGGTTACGGTGGTAAAATCTGGTGGTGCTGGAGCATGGCTAATACAAAGGCTTGGTGTTTGGACGGATATACCACCTCAATGAGATATTCAAAATGACTAAAACCATGTTGCACTGCAGGTGGGGCAAATGTAACACGGGTAGAGAAAGTAAGATATAAAAGCATGGCCTAGAACAGGGGTCCTCAAACTATTTTGCTCTGGTATCCCATCCAACAATAAAAATAATGACAGGACCCCAGCAAGTTACTGCCAAAGGTCATCACATCACATGTGTAGTCAGCTGACAGCACATACATGGCAGCATTGTGAAAGCACAAAATAATATGAGGAGTTTAAAATAACAGACAACTCAACAGATTTTTCAGACTCTTTAGATCACTTCCTGAAATTAGAAATCATCAGCCTGATGGTCAGGAACATGGAGTCGCGACCTCAAGCTGAGAAGTTTGGGACCCACTTTGGGGTCAGGACCCACAGTTTGAGAACCACTGGCCTAGAACAACTTCTCCTGTCAGTTGTGCTGCCAGCCACGATCCCTGGATTGCCTAATGATAAATAAGGTAATCATTTTATATCTATCAGTACATAGATATTTTTATCTTTCTTTAATTTGAGCACTTTCATCCACAGTCTAATTTCAACATTAACAAAACCATCAACATGAATAACAATTAGCCAGTCGGAAGTTACCATTGCCAACATTATCATGTATTTGCGCCAGCCCTCAGGCATATGAAACAGGTTACAGACGGGCATAAAGGTGTCTTCAGGTAGGTCTGCATTTATTTGGAGTTAAGCACTTACTGTACATGGCCTTTATTAGAATGCCCCTTCTCACCCAAATCTCACCAAGTGCAAGATGCAATTTTATGTCCTGACAGGCAGAGGGTACTCCAGGGTGGACCGTCAGCGTTTCATGGGCGTGTCCATAAAAATGGTTGTCAGACCCCAGCGAATGCAGGCATTCCTCTGCCTGCTCTGGGCGGGCGCATGACCTCAGTGTCCGCCCCGATTTTGTGTCACTACATGCAAGTAACCATCAAAGGATTTCTCCTCAGTGTGGGCACCAACAAACGGATGTGTACATCCATTCGCAGCCCTTGGTCCCGTGGATGCGCAAAGTACCAAAAAATTGAACTTTGGCAATTATGGGCACAGATACGATCAGACCTGAATTAGGCCCATATTGAACTACATATTTAGGATTCAGGGTTATTTTGTCACAAATGTTTAGCATTAAATCCCAGTTTAAACATAACGATGAAGGTGTGATCACTTATATCAGACCTGCCTTTTTACATGGACTGCATACAATTTGCTCAATTTTTTCCTCAATTTTGTGTCTTATGCCTCTTTCACACAGAAATCGAAATTCCAGGGTGAAGCAGTTCCACCCAGGAATTTCACGAAATACACAAGTCCTTTTTCTGTGTGAAAGGGTCAACCCGGATCATAACCTCCGAGTCTCTGTCCCTGCAAATGACCATGGTCGGAGACCATGGAGAGTTTAGGAGAGTTTCGGATACAGGTTGACCCTTTCACACACGTGCAATCCCCATGTAATTGAGCAAATTCCCGGTTCTAAATGTTAGAACTGGAGATTTGCCAAATAACCTGGCGCTTCAAATGCAGGGAAATTGCCAGGTTATTCTGTCGCAGCTGTCTGAAAGTGGTATTACTATGCCTATGGTGTATTTAGGAATAGTATTTTTTAGCAAGATACTGTAATTGATATAACATTTTTCAATGATGAGAGTCACTTGTATTTGACCTGTCTTTAGCCTACCTTTTTCCTCAATGTTGCTACTTTACGCAGGTCTCGGATATTTTTGGATCTTCATGAGCAAAAGACGCACTGAGCAAGTGCAGATCTGTGGCTGTGATTTTAGTCACAGTGCCCCAAACACAGCACAGGTTGACAATACGCATCTGTTTGAAGGTGTGGCATCAAAGCAGGGAACAAAGGGACAGGACATTGATATTGTTCACCTTGATCTGAGTCCACACCTTAGAAGATGGAGGAATATTCGACTTTACATACTGGGAAAGCTGCAGGCTAAACGCAGAAGTATCTAAAACTTTGTTCTGAGGCTGCATATAGAAAGAGAAGTAACGTGATGGAAAAATGAAAAGAGGACTTGCAATGGAAAGGGCTTGAAATAAAGAATGCAAAATCTGTAAAAAAAATCCAATCAGATTTCATTTTTGCTGGAAACGAAGAGATGTTAATTAGCAGAGACTGGTGGTTTGTCACAGCAGCAAATATTTTTATGTTTTATTTGATTTGTGTTCTAAATACATTTTTTATAGGCAATGGGATACAGAAATCTAATAACATTATTTTGTAATATTTCAATACAAACTATCAATGCTTCTCAATGGGGTAATTCAGTAAGGATCTCACATGCAAAATATTTCTCTAACGAGAAAAACCATGTTGCACTGCAGTTGGGGCCGATGTAACATGTGCAGAGAGTTAGATTTGGGTGAGCTAGATTTGGGTATCTTTTTCTGTGCAGTGTAAATACTGGCTGTCAGTTTGAACACACCTCACCCATATACCACTCTTTCTGCACGTTATATCAGCCCAACCTGCATTGTAGCAGAGAAAGTTTTTGCTTTGCAATTACTGAATTAGTCCCTATGGGCCTGATTCAGACCTGATTGCACAGCTGCAATTTCGCAGCATGGGCTATTATCGAACGACTGCTCATGTACATGGTACGGAGAGCGCAAATGCAAGCCGTCCTTGTGATCACAGCCAGCAATGGCTAGCCAACGCTGGCCGTACAAAAGTTTATTGACAGGCACCGGGCGATTGGGGGCGTAACATCAGCGTTTTCTGGGATTGTAAAAGAAAACGCAAGCATTCCCCAGGCGTTGGGAGGGAGGGCCGCTAACATCAGCAGCAGCCTCCTTCTCCCCATGGCCATCACAGCACTTAGTAAGTCCTGGCTGCGACAAGAGGGGGAAACCATTCAGTGGTGAGTTTTATAGTTTTCCCATTATGTGAACAGCTGCGATCGAATTCTATATTTTAATTGTCATCGATAAACTGTTAAACCATTAATGCATTATTTCAATTGTTTCAATCTAAGGGATAAATTGGAAAGCACCAGATTATAGCAGAGAATATGGACCAGAGCATGAACAGAGCTTAAAACATAATGGAGTGGTGCAGACAGGGTCTGACTGCTTATACATTTTAATATTTGGCCTTCTTAGATAATAGTGAATTTCCCTTTCACTGCATTTGTGGCGGGAGAGCCTTAATGATGTAAATTGTATAACTGATCCTACATCCCAGAATATATTATTATTCGCACAAGCTTGTAAAAGTCTTCCAATAATACACATTGGCATACTTTTAATTGCAACAATTGCAACAGAGAAAATGGTTGTCAGATTTCCCAAACTCACAAAATTTCTTGCTTAAAAATGTTATAAAGTCTTGTCGACAACATCTAGCAGGTACGTCTTCATTTATTTATTTACAGTTCGTTATACAGTGCAGCAGATTCCATTGCTCTTTACAATTGTAGACAGTGATAAAACAAACTGGGTAGCAACAGGCAGACTTGGAGGTAAGAGGGCCCTGCTGCAAGCTTACAATCTATAGGGATATAGGAGGGAAACACAAGGACAGGCACCAGTAATAGCATAGCAGTCCCACCAAGTTACAAGTCCGGAAGGGAAGCTATATAATACATAAGTGCCTCAGAGGAATATGTGTGTGGAACTTAAATATGGAAAGTCTTATTGTGCGTGGAAGGGCATTCCATAGGGTGGGAGCAGCACGTAAAAAGTCCTGTAATAGTGAATGGGAGCTAGCGATCCGTGCAGAAGAGAGACGCAGATCTTGCGTCAGGTGAATGCCTTATTTGCCACACCCTGGAGGCAGATTTATAGCACTATCTCTGGACAAGTCTTTTGCTATGTCACTTTAGGTTGCAGATGCAGTCCATAGGATATTTAATAAATCATGTGCCATTGAATTCAAAATGAGTTATCCATGGAATTATCACCATAGGCCAGAGAGTTGCCAAAGGTTGCTTAAAGAAAAAATGGATCAAAAAATTATTTGAATGCTGGTAGAGCTATATCGATACTCTCCCAGTGGACTCTCCACAGAAAAGGATTAGAGACACCCTTAAATATAGGCTGTGGTATGAGAAAAGGCAGTGGGAGATCTCCCTATTGTTCTTGTATTATTATATTAGTTCTACTGGGTCCTGCAGCCTCTTTCGGGTCTGGACTCTTACTACTTTCTTGGTAAAGAATAACTTACACTTGTACGTTTTGAATTATATACTTGATTTGTGCATTGATTTAAGCTGTACCTTGTTTTGGGCCTTGTATCTGTATGCAATTTGGACTGCGACTCAGCTTATTTGTAATAATAATCATTGTAGACGTGTCATTTAATTCCCCTCAGTTAAATTGGTTTAACTATTTGGACTCACACATAGATATGGACTGAATTGGCAGCATTTGTGAAATTCTGATGTAGCTTTTATGTAAATATACAATCCTTTGTTAAATGCAATAGAAAAATGTATTATTTAAGAGTCTGAAAAAAAACCTCTAATTAAAATATTAGAAGTTTAGAAATGTTATTGTTCAATTGTTAATTAGATGTATTTGTTATTATATAACATGAACATTTCTGTTTTATAATTACCGATAAATTTAAATAAAAAGAGTCTTGAGGGAAATTTAGTAAAGAATGTAAAAAGTATACCTGGTAATGTGGCCCATAGTAACCAACCAGATTTTGTCTATCATTTCCTTATTGTTCCCTCGAAAATGTTAGACAGAATATGATTGGTTGCCTGCTGAAACTCTAGTAAAGCTATCCATTAGAGCAGTGATTTTCAACCTTTTTACCTTGCGGCACACTAAATAAGATTTTAAAATTGCCAAGGCACAGGATGAGGGCAAAGCACATTGGCCCCACAGAAAAAAAAAAAAACCTATTGGCCCCCATATAAAAAAACAATCACACTGGTCCCCACAGGTAACAAAAATAGGAATTTAATACCTACCGGTAATTCCTTTTCACGTAGTCCTTATGGGATACTGGGAATGGTCTTAAGACATTGGGTATTAGAGGGTATCCGCAGGAGACAGGCACATCTATAACTTTGAAGCTGGGTGTACTGGCTCCTCCCCTCTGATTCCCCTCCCATGAACCAGTTAATGGAAAAACTGTGCCCGAAGGAGAATGTACATATGAGAGGAATACTTTATATGTCACCTATGTAAACATAAGTGTGAATAGTGTGGTGAGATTCATGCCAGCACACCCGCATTCATCAAAAACAAAAAACAACTATAATACCACCAACTGGGTGGATTTTCTTTAACAAAGGTCACTAAACTAGACCTTAGAACCAGAAGACAATTAGATAGCTTCTGAACTCTTTCAGCAGTAAAAAGCTGCAGCCAGACCCCCGCACAGGGCGGGCGCCCAGTATCCCAGTATAAGGACTACGTGAAAAGGAATTACCGGTAGGTATTAAATTCCTATTTTCACTAACGTCCTTGATGGGATACTGGGAATGGTCTTAAGACATTGGGGATGTCCCAAAGCTTCCAGAAAGGGAGGGTACGTGCGGAGACTGCTGCAGTACTGCCTGCCCAAACTGGGTATCCTCTTTGGCCAAGGCATCAAACTTGTAAAATTTTACAAAGGTGTGTTGCCCCGACCATGTAGCAGCTCTACAGAGTTGCAGAGCTGACACACCCCGAGCAGCCGCCCAGGATGCGCCCACCGATCTGGTGGAATGAGCCTTTAAAACCGGAGGGGTCGGCATGCCTGCCGTCACATAGGCTTGTTGGATTGTAGTCCTAATCCATCTAGCAATGGATTGCTTTGATGCAGGGTGTCCTTTCTTTTGTGCGTCATACAGAATAAATAGACAATCTGTCTTCCTGATTCTTAACGTCCTCTGGACATACACACGCAAGACACGCACCACATCCAGGGATACCGGAATATCCGGCGAACTAGATGCAGACGGGACTACAATTGGCTGATTTAGGTGAAAGGAAGAAATCACCTTAGGGAGAAAACGCGGGTTTGTTCTCAACTCCGCTCTGTCTGAGTGGAAAATTAGATAGGGACTCTTACAGGAAAGGGCTCCCAATTCAGACACTCTCCTAGCCGAGGCTAGAGCTAAAAGGACCACTGCCTTCCAGGTGATATACCTCAATTCAATCGACTCCAATGGTTCGAACCAGGAGGATTGAAGGAAGTTTAGAACAACGTCCAAACTCCAAGGAGGTGTAGGAGGTACAAAGGGAGGCTGGATGTGAAGCACTCCCTGAAGGAAGGTCTGTACTTCCGGGATGATAGCCAATTTTCTTTGGAAGAATATGGACAGGGCCGAAATCTGTACTTTTAGTGAGCCCAGACGGAGACCCAAATCCAATCCCGCTTGTACGAAGCACAATAACCTATTCAGGTTGAATTTCGCAGGGGGGACCTTCTGTTCCTCACACCAACCCACGTACTTTCTCCAGATCTTGTAGTAGTGGGTGTTTGTCACCGGCTTTCTGGCCTGAATCATCGTGGTGATAACTGATGAATGCAGACCCTTCTGAGCTAAGATTTTCCGCTCAGCCTCCACGCCGACAAACGTAGCCGCCCTAAATCTTGGAAGACGCAAGGGCCCTGTGTGAGAAGATCTCTCCTTAGAGGCAGAGGCCAAGGATCCTCGATCAGCAGGCTCTGTAGGTCCGAGAACCAAGCCCTTCTTGGCCAGTCCGGAGCCACAAGAATGGCTTCCACTCCCTGACTTCGAACCCTTTTTAGAACTCTTGTCAGCAGTGGTATGGGTGGAAACAGGTACACCAAGGGAAACACCCATGGAATTGTCAGGGCGTCTATTGCCACTGCGCAGGGATCCCTGGTCCTTGTGCAATACATGGGGACCTTGTGGTTTAACCGGGATGCCATCAGATCTATCGATGGCTGGCCCCAACGGTCCACAATTGCTGCAAACACCTGTGAATTTAGGCTCCATTCCCCGGGGTGGAGGGCGTGACGGCTCAGAAAGTCCGCCTCCCAATTGTCCACACCCGGGATAAAGATGGCCGACAGAGCCACCACGTACATTTCCGCCCAAGCCAGGATCTTGGAGGCTTCCTTCATGCAAGTCCTGCTTTTCGTGCCTCCCTGGCGATTTATGTAGGCCACAGTTGTGGCATTGTCGGACTGTATCTGGAGCGCCCGACCTTGGAGGAGATCCTGGGCTTGTAACACTGCATAGTATACAGCTCTCAGCTCCAGGATATTGATGTGGAGTCTCGCTTCCCACCGAGTCCACTGACCTTGAAAGGTTCTGTCCATGGTCACAGCACCCCATCCTTGCAGACTCGCATCTGTTGTGAGTCGCACCCAATCCTGGATGCCAAATCTCCGACCTGCAAGCAGGTTCGACTCCTGGGTCCGCCATAGAAGGGACTGCCGGGACTGATGCGACAGAGAAATCCTCTTGTACATCTGGAGATGGGAGCCCGACCATTTTGCCAACAGATCCAGTTGGAACACCCTGGTGTGAAAGCGTCCGAACTGAATGGCCTCGAAGGTGGCCACCATCCTGCCCAATAGCTGGATGCATTGGTGAACCGACACCTGAGGCTTTGCCAAAATCACCATCACCAGGGATTGTATGGCTTCCATCTTCTCCCGAGGGAGGAAAATCCGTTTCAACTCTGTGTCTAGGAACATTCCTAGAAAGAGGATACGACGCGACGGCGTCAGGGAGGACTTGGGGATATTTAGGATCCACCCATGCTCGGATAAAACCTGCCTGGTTTTTGCTATATCCTGCAACAGGACCTGCTCCGACCTTGCTTTGATCAGCAAGTCGTCCAGGTAGGGGATGATGTTGACACCCGACCTCCTGAGCAGTACCATCATCTCTGCCATAACCTTCGTGAACACACGCGGCGCTGATGACAGGCCGAATGGCAGCGCTCTGAATTGGAAGTGCAGATCTTTTAGTGCAAACCTCAGGAAAGCCTGGTGTGGACCCCAAATTGGTATGTGGAGGTAGGCGTCCTTCACATCCAGCGATGCTAAGAACTCTCCCTCCTCCAGGGTTGCTATTACTGCCCGGAGGGACTCCATCTTGAATTTGTAAACCCTTAAGAAAGGGTTTAATGACTTTAAATTTAAAATGGGGCGTACCGAGCCGTCCGGCTTCGGCACGAGGAACAGATTGGAGTAGTAACCCTTTCCTTGTTCCTCCAATGGGACAGGTGTGATGACCTGTGACGTTAGCAGGCGTTGTATTGCCTGTTGTAAGTTCACTCGATCCGCCTGTAGGGCCGGCAGACCTGATTTGAAGAACCTGTGAGGAGGAAGTCTTTCGAATTCCAACCTGTAGCCGTTGGTAATAAGATCTCTCACCCAGGAATCCAGGAGAGAGACTGACCACACGTGGCTGAAAGCTGACAGGCGACCCCCCACCTCGCAAGTGACTCCAGGGCCGGAACCCGAGTCATGCCGCAGGCTTAGAGGCGGTGGCATTAGCGGCACGATCCTGAGATCCTGTGCTGGCGGGCTTTCTGAACCTACCGCGGCCCCCTCTGGCGGCCGAGCTGGAGCCTCTCGCCCTCTGCCTGGGCCTGGAAGGCCAAAAGGACTGAGACGCCTGAAAGGACTGGGAAGCATGCCCCTGAAAGGGACGTTTTGCGTGCGTGGAAGCTGTCGGCAGAAAAGTCGACTTGCCGGCTGTAGCCTTGGATATCAGGTCGTCAAGTTCGCTACCAAACAACTTTTCTCCCTTAAAAGGCAAACTCTCCACACTACGCTTTGACTCTGGATCAGCTACCCATTGCCTTAACCAGAGTGCCCTGCGGCCCGAAACCGCCATTGCGGAAGAGCGAGCATTTATAGCTCCAAGCTCCTTTTGAGTGTCACACAGGATCTTTGCAGTATCCTGGATATGGCGAAGTCTCTCTCCGACTTGCGCCATTGACATATCGGCCAGCATGCCTTCCTGGATTTGGGAAGCCCATGTATAAATGGACTTAGCCATCCAACAACTGGCGAGGACAGGTCTCTGAGACGCCCCACTCGCTGTGTACATGGACTTAAGGGTAGTATCCAGTTTTTTGTCTGTACTATCCTTTAGTGTTGCTGCCCCTGGAACGGGGAGAACCACCTTCTTGGACAGTCTGGACACTGATGCATCCACAACCGGAGGCTCTTCCCACACTGCTCTAGTGGCGGGATCAAAGGTAAAGTTGGACTTAAACCTTTTAGAAAGTTGGAAACGCTTTTCAGGTTGTTTCCAAGCCTCCTTAAACGTCTCATCAAGGTCAACTTGTTCAGGATAAACAATTTGCTGTTTCCTTTGGGACCCAAAAAACGGGTCACCTTCCTGCATGTCTGCTAAGGGAAGGTCTAACACTTCTCTTATTGCTGTAATAAGAGGTTCTGGGCCTCTAAGAGATGACTGTGAATCAGGGATCAGAGCCCCGTCATCCACATTATCATCTGTGTCGTCACCCGCCTGCAGATCATCATCTGAATCAGGCAACATGGCGGCCGCAGCACGCTTCCGTGACTGGCCCGTGGTGGCGTTTATATTATCCACCCGTGCGGCTAGAACTGTTAAGTCCTGCTGCACCTGTTTGGTCTGCACTGTATTTGCAGCCAATTGAGTTGACACTGCCTGCAGCATGGTTTTAATGCCTGCCGCCCACTCAGGCTCTTGTGAGTCTGATTGAGGAGTACCACTGATCTGGGGTGAAACCCCTGCCCCACTCGTTTGAGTGGACATACATTCCTCACAGGTAATCTGTGAGGTGGACTTAGGCACAAACTTGCTGCTGCAAATGAGACAGGTTAACTTCCTCACCATGTTGGAGGAATAAGTAACCCTTCTTCCACAAACACACCACAATCACAATGAAATAAAATATATATATATATGGGACTGGACGGACGCATCTTGGCCGAGCTCCGGGGCTAAAACCCCTAAAAGCTGGGGGAGAGCCCACTCACCGGAGCAGCGGCATCCAGTCCCATAGGAGGAGGCACCGGAGAGACGGCGGGAGCCCCCTGCCGAGTCCGAGAGGCCCGGGCGCGGAGATCCGTGCTGCGGCCTACCCGGAAGCTGAGACCGCGGCCTCGATTTTGGAGTCCCGGGACCCGCGACTAACAGCGGTATCGCGGGTGGACGGGGGAGACGACGCACACACTACAGCGCAGCCTGGGGAGTGCTGGAGCGCACAGAGACACAGGTACCAGGCGGCTACTGGCTAGGCCAGCTGAGGGGGACTGAGACAGACGCCATTACTCTGTGCCCCCAGCCATTCCTGCCCTCTCCCCTAACTTCACCAGTGGACAGATCTCCTACCTTGCCTCACTGCACTGAAGATCACTGGGCAGTTGCTGGCTACACCCCCACAACCCAAATCAATTTAATATAATACACAAAACTGCATTATTGTGTTGGACTCTGCTCCCCACACTGCAGGGACACCCCCTGTTCATTGGCCACACTACATCGGTGGCTGGTTTACTTACACAGGCACACTGCTGCTGACCAAGGGAGCTGTGCACCTTACTGGTGTGCCTCTGCAGTATAATACACAAAACTGCTTTACTGTGCTGGACATTGCCCCTTACACTACTGGGATACCTGCTGTTTATTGGTCGCATTACATTGGTGGCTGGTCTAATTGCACAAGCTCACCGCTGCTGGTCAGGGGAGCTGTGCACCCCGCTGGTGTGCCTTTGTAAAATCTGCTACTGACGCCTGAGTGACATCTGACGGACCAATTTCCAGATCCCTGTATGCTGCACCCAGTCATTATGGATAAATTTATGGCTCGCCCACAGAGGGCCCAAAAGAGCAGTCAACAGGGCAAGGGCCGTGGGAAAGCTACTACTTCTCAATCCTCACCCAACTCTCCTATGTCGGGACAGGAGGGAGACCTGGATACTCCCTCCTCTCCGACCGCCAATGCTGTGTCGACACAAGAGATCACGGCCATACTGGCGACATTATTGGATCAAAAACTGGCGCCCATAAAAGATTCAATTGAATCGACCCTCACACAGTTGACACAGCACACGCAAAGGCTGTCCGAAGCGGAACAGAGAATCTCTGATTTGGAGGACGAACTAGAAGCGTCCAAAGCCACAATTGCGGCGCAAGAGAAGTTGGTGACCACCATACACGATAAGCTTGAAGATCTGGAGAACCGGAATCGACGGAACAATATCCGCATCGTTGGCCTGCCGGAATCCGTTAAAAACTCAGAGCTTATGCCCCTGGTCGCGGACTGGCTACCTCGGGAACTGGGCTGTGTGTCACCGGAGGGTTCCCTGGTGGTAGAGCGAGTACATCGGGTGGGACCGGATAGGCAGACTTCACGCGACCGACCAAGACCGGTTATTCTGAGAATTCTTAACTATGCGGACAAGGTCCGCCTCTTGGAGGCTTACAGAAAATGCAAGGACTTACAATACCAAGGAAACAAATTGCTGTTGTTTCAAGACTTTTCTTTCTTGGTGGCGGCACAACGGAGAGAATTCGCACCGGCGTGTAAGAAATTATTTGAAATGGGCCGTAAATTCGCCTTACTATATCCGGCCAAACTACGAGTTTTCCACGAGGGACGCCCCTACTTCCTAGACACTCCACAAGCCGCAAGCAACTTCATTGACTCCCTCAAAGATGGCTCGACCTCACACATGTCTGACGCAGATTGACATTTCCTGCTATACAATGCTTCTGCCAACATATCCTTTACATGGTTTTTCATTCCAGCTCGTTTCATGTGTAGCTTATTATATGTGTAAATTTCTCATCTACTCTTATAATGTCCTGCTACTTACAATACTCTTCATAATAATGTCATGTGCAGCTTCCAACACCGGTGCGCCTATTGCATCCAGGATACCCCCTATCCCCCTCCTGCCAGAGAATGCTACGTTAAGCCATGACTCGAAAACATTCCCCACAGTTGATTATTCTCATTACATTGTTCAGATGTTTTCCCCTGCGGATGTCCACCCGCGGTATACAATATTCTATTGTGTCATGTTGCAGCAATGCCAGCTGCACCCTTGGTTCTTGAAACTACTTAAAAATGTTTGGTTTACATTTCAAGTTATTGCATATGAAAAATTTTACGTTCTTACAGGTACAGTGGTTCACTATGATTTACATCGTATGTTCTACGACCCGCTCACTGGGACGGGGAGGAGAACTCTAGAAATTGGTTACCTAAAGTTTGATTGGCCCAGGGCGGGCATCGGGTAGCTATGTCCACTACATTTACCAGCTCCACTAGGGTGCAATCTTCTTTAAAATTTGTTTCATGGAACGTGGAAGGGTTAAACTCCCCCATTAAACGCCGTAAGATACTGACTCATCTCAAACGGCTAAAACCAGACATATCATTTCTCCAGGAGACTCACTGGGATATAGGCGATAATAATGTTTTGAGAGATACCTGGGTGGGTGAATTTAAGGCGGCCTCCTTTACCTCAAAACGCAGGGGCGTATTAATACTTTTTCGCAAACACCTTCCTTATACTATTCAGGACGTATGGTCGGATCAAGAGGGCCACTTCATATTTCTAAAACTCCTATTGTTCGGCTCAGTTTACACATTAGCCGCTATTTATGCACCGGTAAGCCACCATAAAATGTTTTTTACTAACATATACACTAAACTTTTGGCATGGGCAGAGGGGGAAATAATAATGGGTGGAGATTTCAATTGTGTTCAATCCAATGGGCTTGATAGGTCTACAGACATGGGGAGGGGCATCGGGGGAAGAGATGTAACCCCTATAAGTTTACTAACTAATGGCCTGGGCTTATGCGATCCCTGGAGGTGCCGCTACCCAGTATCCAGAGAGTATACCTTTTACTCACACCCCCACCACTCCTCATCCAGGATAGATTACTGGTTACTGTCAAACTCTCTATACCATAAGGTCTTAGACTCAGGGATCAACCTTATCACTATATCAGACCATGCCCCGATGTGGTTTACGTTAGCCCTAAATGACCCAATCCTCACATCCTATAATTGGAAATTCCCCTCCTATCTGGCTAATTCCACAGACTTCCAGGCCCACCTGAGACAGACAGTTCTTACATACATGAAAGATAATGCAGAACATGAGCAGGATATCAATCTGTTCTGGATGGCGGCCAAGCCGGTGATCAGAGGACAGATCATGGAGTATGTGGCCAGGAAACGCAAAAAACTAGCAAATGCCATAGCGGAGTGCAGTTCTAGGGTAGCTAAGACCTATGATACCTTACTCTTACAAGACTCCGAGGAGGCAATGAATTCATACCGTGCTGCCAAACAAACCTATGATGCCTTGTGCACAGAGAGGGCCCAATTTACACATAATATCCAACGCAATAGGTATTTTCGTGGCAGTAATAAGGCTGGGAAACTGCTAGCTAATCTGGTCCGCTCCCAATCCGCCCCCTCCCAAATTTTACAAATTGAAACACCCCAGGGCCCACTAGCTGAGAACCCTCGGGAGATCCTCCAGACATTCCAAAAATACTATGAACAACTCTATTCAGCCCAACCTGACACCCCTGAGGCGAGCTCTGATTTTCTTAGACTAGCAGACCTACCCGAGCTTACTTCGGAGGAAAGAGAAGCGCTGACTTCCCCTGTCACTGACTTAGAATTATCCCCCATCATCAAGTCTTTGGCAAATGGCAAGTCCCCGGGCCCCGATGGCTTTAGCGCCGAATTTTATCGCATGGCACATGAACAGGTCTTACCTCACCTCACCTCCCTTTTCAACGCTATGCTTGTGGGAGGCCCTGCCCCACATGGCTTCACCGAAGCTAGAATTGTGGTTTTTCCCAAACCTGGGAAGGACCCTATGAAGGTGCAGTCATACAGACCTATTTCTTTGCTAAACCAGGATTTAAAACTTTTTACCAAATTACTAGCTCAGAGGCTTCAAACCATTCTACCCAGGATTCTGCATCCTGCTCAAAATGGCTTCGTGAGGGGACGTACCTCTGTACACAATATACGAATGTTAGTTGCTGCCCTACATAAATTTCAACAGCTCTCCAATAAGGAAGCTATTATAGTTAGCTGTGATGCCGAAAAGGCGTTTGACAGAGTTTCCTGGGCGCATATTCTTAGGGTACTCCAGGCCCAGCGGTTTGGAGACGGGTTTATGAAAATATTTAGTATGTTATACTCCTGTCCTACAGCGCACCTGAAGGTTAATGGTTTAAACTCCACGGCCTTTTCATTGCATAGAGGGACCCGACAAGGCTGCCCACTTTCGCCACTTCTTTTCAACTTGGCCCTAGACCCACTGATTAGGACATTCTTAAAAGATAATACCTGGAGAGGCATATCCCTAGGTGAATCTGAAATAAAGGTGTCGGCTTTTGCAGACGATCTACTATTATATATTAGTAACCCCAAGGTGGCCATACCTGGCTTACAGCGAACCCTGTCAGATTTTCATGAGATATCTGGATTTTTGATTATTTTGATAAGACAGAAGCATTGGCAATATTCCCTGAGGCCATGCAGGGATGGCCCTTCCCGTTCCCATTCCGTTGGGCACGAGATTATTTGATCTATCTAGGCTTACGGTTCCCTAGACAGTTATCTGATCTATATTCAATTAACTATACGTATTTTATCTCCCGAATGAAGGCAGATTTTGATAAATGGCAACATCTCCCACTATCTTACATGGGGAGATGCCAATTATTTAGAATGATATCCTTTCCACGCCTCCTCTACCCGGTCCAGATGCTGCCATACCTTGTGAGTAAACAAGATGTTCTGTCAATTAACAGGGCTCTCACCAAATTTATATGGGCTGGAAAGCGCCCCCGAATTGCATTATTTAAACTGCAACAACCCCTAACGCTAGGAGGCATTAACCTCCCGAACATACAAGATTATGCTCTGGCCTCAAATGTGCGGTATGCTCTGGACTGGGTGGGAGGGACAAACCACTATGTTAACTTAACTTTAGACCAGGCATTCCTCCCGAACTCCTCCCTGGCGGCACTTTTACACTTGCCATTGTCAGCGATAGAACAAGATGTGAAAATTAACCCCCTACTTTTTACTCCCTATCTAGCCTGGCGTTCTACACGCCGGCGCTCCAAACTGCCTACCACTAGCTCCCTGTTTATGCCACTAACCCATAACCGTGCCTTCCAGGGTGGTAACCCAGATGTAATTTTTGGGAGATGGCACCTCCAGGGGCTACGACTTGTACACCAATTTCTAGACGCGGAGTACACCACAGTACTCACACTATCTAGTTTACAGGAAAGATTCCCAAATATAACCTTCCCAATCTTTGCATACTTCCAGGCCAGAAGTTATATTTCAAAATTAATAACTACTCTTCCAAAAGCTGAGTTCACCAACACATTAAATAATTTAATAATCACGTCCAAAGGCAGGTCACTATCCACTTCTATACTATATGACCTGACACGGAAGAAAATAGATCTAACAATGAACTCCACAGGACTATCCAAATGGCATGACACGTCCCCGGGAATTAGCACAATGGATGTAATCAGACTCACAGTCCGACTTAACAAGCAATTGGTCTCTGCATCATATGCCGAAATGCAATACAAAATCCTGCACAGAGCCTACTACACCCCAAAGTTGAGATATCTCACAGGGATGTCTGATAACTCTAATTGTTTCAAATGTGCTTCGGCCGATGCAGAGATCACCCACTGTCTTTGGTCCTGTACGATTGTACAGCTCTTTTGGGACGCAGTGCAGTCGTATATCGCCAACACTTTACATATATCGTTTAAAATTACTATGCCCTGGGCCCTATGGAACTACTACCCTTCTTCCCTCACCCCCAAACCTACTTCGGGAGCCCGCCTTCTCTTAGCAAGGATTGCTGCGGCAGCAAAAAAAAACATACTGTCAAAATGGATACACGCAGACCACATACCACTATCCCTCTTTATGCCTAGACTGATCTACATGTACCAGATGGACTGGGTAGAATGTGTGCTCGATGTGGAATCCCGGGCTTCTAAATTTTTTGATATCTGGCTGCCCTATATACTAACACTGACCCCCACAGAACGAGATAATATTAGAAAAGCCGTACAATTGTCCACTTGGTACAACATGACGGTCTTGGAGAAAGGGACCCCACCCTTTTAATTCACCACGGGAAAACCTGGAATGCTACTCCATACTTCCTAATACCAACTAAGTGCACCCTAGTACTGCAACCCTTGCTTGCCCTTCTATCGATGTATATATATATATGTCTAAGTATACATGTACCCTATACTACCTGTACCTGTGATGCGAACTTTATTGACTTGTTATGTGATGTTAACTGCTTATATTTCAATAAAAATTATATATAAAAAAAAAAATATATATATATATATTCAATGTGCAGTGTATAGTAGCTATATATGTGTGAGCTCTATCACTGGAAGTGTGTAGCTTAACAAGCACGTGGGGGAGCGCTCAGATTACACTGAGGAGACCAGCACACCCTGTACAACCTGAACTCCTATTTAGGAGTTGGTAACACGCATAAACACAGAACAGTGTGATCAATTAAGCGATTTTAGCGCTAAATACACTTGCTGTTTTCTGCAGATTTCCTCTGTCCAACACCTCACCGCTGAGGAGTGATCTGGAGGCAGTAATGGCGCCCAGGGAGAAGCAGGAAGTAGTGTATGCGCGCTCAGAGCTCTGGCCTCGCTCCGCTGAAGCCCCGCCCCCCTGTGATGGCGCAGGGGCTTCACTGATCTTTATACTGGCGCTGGCTGTCAGTTTTAATGGCGCCCTTTACACTGAACAGCGTTTTAAGGTGGGATCTGCCCTGGTAGCCCAGGGACTGTCACCCTCAGCCAGTCTGTGACGGGGGGTCTGCGCAGCCCCTGTGCAGGGTACCGCGTCTGCCGCCGCCGCCATCTTGCCGCACGATGAGCCGGGGTACCCCACTGTGGGGACCCGGTTTCTACTCACCACAGACGTCTTCGGACTGTGTCAGGAGTGTGCGGCATGCTGGGGGTGAGTATCACTGCAGCGCAATGCCCGTGAGTACAAACACCCTCTCAGGACAGTGGTCCTGCAGCAGGGACAGCTCGGTACCTTAAGAGGCCTGCAGCTGAACCCTCCTCAACTGACTCCCTCGAAGCAGGGATACTGTGAAGTCCAACACAGTAACCCCAAAATAATAAAAGAAATAAAACTGAAGACAAACTCTCTGGAGCTCCAGCAGTGTGCATCCTCTCCTGAGGGCACATTTTTCTAAACTGGTTCATGGGAGGGGAATCAGAGGGGAGGAGCCAGTACACCCAGCTTCAAAGTTATAGATGTGCCTGTCTCCTGCGGATACCCTCTAATACCCAATGTCTTAAGACCATTCCCAGTATCCCATCAAGGACGTTAGTGAAAAATAAAATACATTGACCCTTTACTTGAAAAGAAGAGTACAGTAAAAAACAGTTGAACTGGTGGTGGCTGTAAACTGGTTTGGGCATCTCTAGATCTGCGGGCACACATGAGAACAGCTCAGGGAACACTAGTGTGCCATGGCACAGTGGTTGAAATACACTGCATTAAAGGTAGTCCAGAAGTATATGGAATTTGAAACAATTTTTCCTGCAAGTAGGATTTTTCTTTTCGAGTGCTTTAGCGTCTTTTTACATCTGCAAATCTGGTTTAAAAGAATACGACAATGGGGCTGGAGCGGGTGTATATAAGCAGGGGCGTAACTAGAACTTAATGGGCCCCATAGCAAAATACTGAAAGGGGCCCCCCCCAGGGACAATGGCAGGTATTCAATGCGGCCGGCGAGGGGGTTAAACAGCGAGGATTGCAGAAAACCAGCGATCCTCGCTGTTTAACCCCCGCACCGGCCACTCGCTCTAATTAACATTCTGGGGAAATCCTCGCCGTCACAGGACAGCGACAATTCCCCAAAACAGCGAGACCCGCGGCTAATGCAGAAAACTTGCTGTATTTAGCCACGAGTCTTGCTGCTTCTGGAGCCGCATACGCCAATTCCCCCTCGCTCAAAAAATGGAGCGAGGGGGAATTGGCGTATGGGGGGGGGGGGGGCTGCATTGAATACTGACAGGGTGAGTGGTGACAGCGAGCAGGAAGCCCTGCTCCCTGTCGCGGCTCGCCCACAGCATTGAATACCTGCCAATGTCGTGAGAGATAGGGAGCGACAGCGATAGGAGAGAGGGAAGGAGCAACAGTGATGGCGAGAGAGGGAGGGAGAGAAAGTGATGGGAGAGGGAGAAGGAGTGATAGCGATGGGGAGAGAGGAAAGGAGCGATAGCGATGGGGAGAGAGAGAAAGAGAGAAGGAAGTATAGTGACAGGGAGAGAAAGAAAGGAGAATGATGGGAAGAGAGATACATTGAGGGGTAGAGATCTAAAATATAATTGTGCAATAATGCAATAAAATAAATAAGATGTCGCATTTATTGCCTAAGAAAACCCCACCGCCCCCCATGCCACTTTGGGCATGAAAAAGGATTTGCCGCAATATCAGGGCAGCGGCAGCAGCACGGACGGGACACCAGCGCTCAGCAAGTCCACTCCTGCAGTCAGTGGACGCCAGGGGCCTCAAACTTGTCGTGAGTGCTGGAGTCCCGTCCGTGCTGCTGCACTGCCCTGATTTCAAATCACTTACTCTCCTCCTTTCCTGTTGTAGTCTCACTCTCCTCCCGCGCTCCGCTCTGCTCAGTCCAGCACCCCCGGTCCTCCTTCACTGCAGACGCCATATCCTCCTCCTCCCCCCCCAGTGGTTACCTCACCTTCCTGCTGGTGCCGATCACTCACTATGCGGTGCGCGCTACACGGGGAGAGCAGCGTCAGGTGCCTCTTGAGTGTCACTGACACTTTGTTGCTCTGGTATAACTACTGAGTGCAGGGGGAGCTGCGGGCCCCTGAGACTGCCCGGGCCCCATAGCAGCTGCAACCCCTGCACCCTCGGTAATTACGCCACTGTATATAAGGAATTTAGAGGAGGCTATTGGGGAAGCAGGGACTGCATAGTTTTGCCTAGGGCACATAGAATTCTTGCACCAGTCCTGAATACCAATATCAATTTAGCAAAATTGTTTAAAAGTAAAATACCTCAAAAACATCCTGATATTGACTGGGCAGTCATGCGGGCCTTGTCCTGTGGTTGGTAGTTGATGGGCGGTTGGGAAAGCCTCTTCTCACCCACTATTCTGCTTAACAGAGCCAATGGTGAATAGATGCCATGCATATGCATGTAGCATCTATGCAGTGGAAAAAGGGCCAGGATCATGGCATCAGCTCATGGAGAGCTGAGAATTCCTCCAGGGTGTTGAAAACAGCGGGTCATGGCTTGTGGGTACGACATTCCCATTAAGCCATGCCCCCTTTTTATGCGCAGTTGCAAAAGGTCCAATTGCATTTTTATAAAAGTCGGAAGGTACGGTGAAATGCAGCAAGAAGAACATACAGAACAATGTCAGCTAATCTTCTGTAGAACCAGTATTGTCTTACAGATGTATTGCGTATTCTAGGCCCATACAAGGGATGTCACTATATTTACTCTTTGTACTCTATGAGTATGACGGTAATCTATTCTGTCAGCACAGTAGAAGCAAGCTGTTAATTATTACCCGCGCGCACACTATGCAGTCTTCACCACAGCAAATACAATGCTTAAATAATGTCAGAGATTAACCAAACATGAATTTTTTTCATAATTGAAGTCTGCAGTCATTTTAATCTCAAGAGTCTGGGTCTGTATTAAGATTCCTAATCCTGTGCACTCATCCAACCTGAAGGAAAGCATTTATTTCAGAGGGTAAAAAAAACAACGTAATATTTATGCAGCGCAGGTCGCACGTCACTTCTTGACTGTTCTGAAGTGCCACGTGACACAATCGGATTAGGATAAAACAAGAAATGTAGATAAATTACCATTTTTGATCTGGGTTGATTTGATCCTCTTTTCCCTGCGCAGTTCATCTGCTCTGCCTTTCATTGCATAACAAACATATTCTCAACTCCCAAATGTGCAAAAAAGGATAGAAAGGATTCGCTTGTATTCAGAGAGGGATGTATGCCTCACAGACAAAAAACTCTTCAAAGGACTTAGGCAGGGGCTGCCTGAAGCTGATCTCATTTGCTCTGTGTCTATTTAAAGATATTATTAAAGGGATATATTAGATCTCCTTAGTTTATCTATGAATATGTATGCTGTTTCTACCCCCCTTTTTTTTTGTTTTTTTGTTCAGAAATGTTTAACATCACAACGGTACATTAAGTTAGGAAGAACGCTGCAGACATTTTATCTACTCATTAATTCCAACGATGGTAAACAGAATTATAAAGGTAGATAATAAACAGAAAATGAGGTTATTCTGCGGCACTGTGCTTGTCAGAGTTCTGAGCATAGTTTAGTGTTTCTATTCATGACTTTATATTACCAAATTACTCCCTGATGATGTCTCAGATGTGCTTTTGTCTGCAAATGAGAAGGCATAAAATACCAAGACATTAACGTTAAATTACAATCGTTAATGATGTAAATACGAAAATAATTACTCTATCATAGCATCAATTGCTTTATGTTCATTACAGACGATCCTTTAAGGCCTTAATTTTCTTGTTATAACACTTTTCTCTATTTTTAGCTGATTATTTTATAGCCGCAAAACAGTACTTTAGCATTGTTCAGCAGTTACACAATTCATTTAATTCTGTTTAAAGCTTCATTGAAACTTCATTTGAGCGATGTATAGACAGCAATGCATTAACGGTGAGTGTTCTACTTCATCGCTAACAAGCAGGACACAGCTGAAGGGGAGAGAGCAGAGGAAACATACATACGCCACAATATTGCTGATGAGATTTTTCCAAATGTAAAATATCATATAAAGAAAAAATATTAAATTAGAACTCTGGAGATAGCCAATCAACGTTCATTTTTTAAGTGGAATCCTCAATTACAGTGGAAAAAACAATTGTGTCATCTTAAAAAATATTTGTAAGACTTTATAATTGTTTTATGTAAATGACTAAAAACTATTTTTAAAACGTGTGCATTGTTTAAAGCTTATCATTCACATAGACATATTTCCATGTGAACTGTCTTTATAGGAAACATGAAGCCGAGAACACTATAGTAACACCAATCCCTGTGTCAGCTAGTACAGTACATTTACTTGGGGGTATAGTGGAAAGGAGCCACATGTAAACACCTAGCATCATGTCACCATTAGTGGTGCATGGTCTGTATTTGTATTAGCCTGTCTGAATTGTTAAGGTGTGTGCACACGCTTCAATTTGCTTTAGATATGATGTCCGATTCGAATTTTCATTAGATTTGTCATTAGAGCTTTGCATTCAATTTGGCATTAGATCTGTACTTTTGCATTAGATATTGATTTCGATATTGAATTTGATTTACATTTAAGGTGCAGTGTATGGTACACATCCGATTTACTGGATTGAATTGCCTGTACAATATATTTTTCTTCTCGATATAGAGAAAACGGGAGCGTGCATCGAATCAAATGCAGATCGAAAGCATCTTAAAAACCATTTGATTTTGCTTCGATTTTGCTTCTATAAGCAAAATCTAATCAAAAACCTGTTAAAATCGAAGCGTGTGTACACCCCTATAGTTCAAACTTATCTAGGGATCAGATTGTATTTCTAAATTAGATTCTTTTTAATAAGAAAATAATTTACATTTTGACCTTACTTACAGGTTTATTTTGATGTCCAAATGTTTAGTATACTGATGTAACTCAAGTACTTAAGAACAATAAACATACTAAATAAATATATAACTCCTTATGACATAGGGCAGTATTCAATGCCGCTGATTTGCTGCTTTTTTTCGGCAAATTGGGCTGTTTTCTGGCTCTCCGGTGAATATTTTCACTGAAAAAGTGATTCACCCTATTCAACAATCACTGCTCACCAAAAGCGAACAGTGAATGCCGGACAGGTCTCTGTTTCATGCTCACTGCAAGACGCTGGTGTATTTCAATGGGGTTTTCACTGGGATTCGCAGAGAGTGTATTCAATGCTAGGAAGGAAAACTGCTTTCACCGTCATTTTCGCAGAGTTTTTCCGTATTGCATTCGCCATCTTTTTTTGGTCAACTAGAATGTGTTCTTTTAAAATAAAGGTTTTCTTTTTTTTTTGGGGTTCCCAAAAAGAAGTTATTTAATTATTTGAAGGGTCTTGCTATTGTTTTTACTTGACAAGCATCACATAAATATATACATATATATATTTTTTTTTAACATACCATATGCAGAGGGGGGGGGGCACTGCTGATCACACTACATATGCTGCGCTGCTGATTACATTACATATTGCAGGGGAGGGGCCGCTGATCTCACATAAGGGCTGCACGGACCCCCTGCCAGCTGGTGGGTGGCATGCAGTGGGGTCTGGCAGCGCAGGATCCGGTCGGTTTGCACTGGCGGGCAGGGGCTTGTAGTTCCCATCCACCACAGGGACCCCGCTGCTGATCTCACATATGCCGCAGGGACCCCCTGCACGCCAGCGCTACCCGACCTGACTGCGCTGCCAGACCCCACTGCATGCCACCCACCAGCGGGCAGGGGGCACCTGCAGCCCTTATGTGAGATCAGTGGCGCCCCCCCCCCTGCAATATGTAATGTAATCAGCAGCGCATCATTCCGTCCTTCCGCAGCGACCGCCCTTTCTCCCTCCTGCCTGCCTGTCGCCTCCGTGTCGCCGTTCTGGGTGATTTCGCCGTCAGGGGCTGCGAGCCCCTGAAGCGTTGAATAGGGTGCATGGCGGGGCAGGTGGTAAATCAAAATGCCAGTGAAGCCCGGCGAGCGCAGGTGAAAGCGTTACAGCATATGCTGCCTCTGCGCTTGCCAGAGCCTTGAATAAGTGAAAAAGAAATCAGGGTCCCTTCATTGACCTATAGAATGTATTAAAGCTAGCACCTCTACTTGGCTATGTCAGGGTACTAGCGAATGCAAGGTGTTGATATTATATATACACACAGTTCTAGTGCTGGGTAAAAACGAGACGATTTTTGCGGCCACCAATATAGTTAACTATATCAGCGGTGCTGCCGGAGAACGATGCCCATATCCATATCCTTGATGAAATATTGCCCAGTGTGTATCCAGCTTTAGAGCTAGAGAAATCCTGGTACTTGTTTCCTAGCACGGCCACAATCGCGGGCATCGGGTGTTATTTTTAGTGGTATACGACGCGACCGACGCGATGCCCCCGATTTTCCCATTGAAATGCATTGAAAACAGTCAAAATCGGGTCGGTCGCGTCGTATGCGGCTAAAAAAGGCTTAAATGGTCCAGACGCGATGTCCGCGATTTCCCCATAGGGAACAATGTTAAATGCCTCAATTTAGCCGCGATGCCCCCGATTTCCCATAGGAAACAATGTTAAATGGGTCAATTTACCCAAATCATCATAGGGAACAATGGTAAATGGCCCAGAAACCCCCCCAAACACCCCTGAACAGTGAAATGTCCCCCCAAAAGTATTTTACGCCACCCCACGATCAACGTGAACCCGAAGCGTAGCGAGCGCAGCGAGCCCGCGAGGGTCGGCGGTACGCGTCCTCCGACCTTTTCATACCCCCACTATCCACGTCGGCGTGGAGTTGAGAATAGAATAGTGTGGCGAGCGCAGCGAGCCACCGAGCCCGAAGCGTGGCGAGCGCAGCGAGCCCCGCGAGGGGACGCGGATACCTTCACAGGTAAACGCTTCCCTTCGCGGGCTTCACAGGTATCCGCGTCCCCTCGCGGGGCTCGCCACGCTTCGGGCTCGGTGGCTCGCTGCGCTCGCCACACTATTCTATTCTCAACTCCACGCCGACGTGGATAGTGGGGGTATGAAAAGGTCGGAGGACGCGTACCGCCGCCCCTCGCGGGCTCGCTGCGCTCACCACGCTTCGGGTTCACGTTGATCGTGGGGTGGCGTAAAATACTTTTGGGGGACATTTCACTGTTCAGGGGTGTTTTGGGGGGTTTCTGGGCCATTTACCATTGTTCCCCATGATGATTTGGGTAAATTGACCCATTTAAGATTGTTTCCTATGGGAAATCGGGGGCATTGCGGCTAAATTGAGGCATTTAATATTGTTCCCTATGGGGAAATCGCGGGCATCGCGGCGCGGCCATCGCACCCGATTTTTTAGTGCATGCGATGGCCGCGATGCCCCCGATTTTTCCTCACGATGCCCACGATCATGATCTTTGCGGCCGTGCTAGGAAACAAGTACCGAAATCCTCTCTCCCTGTTTATTTTGGAATACTAGACTATCCCCATTAACTTTATTTATTAGGCACATGCAATAAACAAAATAAAAACAAATGTTGATCCTTTTTTCCTCTTTAATGAGCCACACACAAGCTACAGGGTGATTCAATAAAAAATAGGCATTTGATATATTCATCAATACTGAAAATAACAAACCATGACAGGAGGCACTTGGAAGCAAAAATAGCCTGTTAGCTACCAAACTACAAGACATTCAGGGTTATGTTCCAACATTTCTCAAAAGTTCACATTTTCCCTAAAACCACAGTAACCTGTTAGACCTTTACTTTCAGTGTCTAACGGCATATTCAGAGAACGGGCTCATCCGCACAAGTGCACTATTAGCATTATAAATGCAGTTGGGAAAGATTAATTAGCCCTATTCCAAGCCATCAAAGACTATAGGCCAGGAACCTATTAGCTGCGTTAATTTACCGCAGCTAATGATTTTGGCCAAGGCTATCCAATTAGCCCCAGTACATGGTATTTATTGGGGATTATGATTCAGGTGCCATAAGTATCCAAAGTATGATGTGAAATAAACAGCCATCAGCATGGCAATAACACTGGATACCAGCCTACAGATTAGATTTACCATACCAGTTGTTGCCCATAGAAAGCATTCAGATTTTAGCTGTGATTAATTTACTAAGGTCTAGAAAATCATATCTACTACCTGATTTAATATTGTTAACAATCTCTACTTTCCTTTTTATAAGTTTGATAGTTCTCCCCCTCAGTGTTGGTTCCGCAAAAAGTAACATTGACAGTTAAGCAGAACTACTACTAATAGTTAGTATTTAAGATAGAGCTGCTATTCTAAAGTAGGGGGTAGTCCTTCTCCAATATACAGGCAATAAATACAAATAAATGCAATAACAGCGCTTACCAAGGAAACATTAATAAGACTTCATATATTAAATGTAAAAGAGAAGTATTTATTTCCTAACTGTGCTTCTCTTTGGGTCAGTGATAAACCACCAGCCAATTAGCTGGGTTTGAAAAATGACAGTTACGAGCTAACTGGCTGGTGGTTTATCACTCTCCATTTTCTTGTTATAACACTTTTCTCTATTTTTAGCTGATTATTTTATAGCCGCAAAACAGTACTTTAGCATTGTTCAGCAGTTACACAATTCATTTAATTCTGTTTAAAGCTTCATTGAAACTTCATTTGAGCGATGTATAGACAGCAATGCATTAACGGTGAGTGTTCTACTTCATCGCTAACAAGCAGGACACAGCTGAAGGGGAGAGAGCAGAGGAAACATACATACGCCACAATATTGCTGATGAGATTTTTCCAAATGTAAAATATCATATAAAGAAAAAATATTAAATTAGAACTCTGGAGATAGCCAATCAACGTTCATTTTTTAAGTGGAATCCTCAATTACAGTGGAAAAAACAATTGTGTCATCTTAAAAAATATTTGTAAGACTTTATAATTGTTTTATGTAAATGACTAAAAACTATTTTTAAAACGTGTGCATTGTTTAAAGCTTATCATTCACATAGACATATTTCCATGTGAACTGTCTTTATAGGAAACATGAAGCCGAGAACACTATAGTAACACCAATCCCTGTGTCAGCTAGTACAGTACATTTACTTGGGGGTATAGTGGAAAGGAGCCACATGTAAACACCTAGCATCATGTCACCATTAGTGGTGCATGGTCTGTATTTGTATTAGCCTGTCTGAATTGTTAAGGTGTGTGCACACGCTTCAATTTGCTTTAGATATGATGTCCGATTCGAATTTTCATTAGATTTGTCATTAGAGCTTTGCATTCAATTTGGCATTAGATCTGTACTTTTGCATTAGATATTGATTTCGATATTGAATTTGATTTACATTTAAGGTGCAGTGTATGGTACACATCCGATTTACTGGATTGAATTGCCTGTACAATATATTTTTCTTCTCGATATAGAGAAAACGGGAGCGTGCATCGAATCAAATGCAGATCGAAAGCATCTTAAAAACCATTTGATTTTGCTTCGATTTTGCTTCTATAAGCAAAATCTAATCAAAAACCTGTTAAAATCGAAGCGTGTGTACACCCCTATAGTTCAAACTTATCTAGGGATCAGATTGTATTTCTAAATTAGATTCTTTTTAATAAGAAAATAATTTACATTTTGACCTTACTTACAGGTTTATTTTGATGTCCAAATGTTTAGTATACTGATGTAACTCAAGTACTTAAGAACAATAAACATACTAAATAAATATATAACTCCTTATGACATAGGGCAGTATTCAATGCCGCTGATTTGCTGCTTTTTTTCGGCAAATTGGGCTGTTTTCTGGCTCTCCGGTGAATATTTTCACTGAAAAAGTGATTCACCCTATTCAACAATCACTGCTCACCAAAAGCGAACAGTGAATGCCGGACAGGTCTCTGTTTCATGCTCACTGCAAGACGCTGGTGTATTTCAATGGGGTTTTCACTGGGATTCGCAGAGAGTGTATTCAATGCTAGGAAGGAAAACTGCTTTCACCGTCATTTTCGCAGAGTTTTTCCGTATTGCATTCGCCATCTTTTTTTGGTCAACTAGAATGTGTTCTTTTAAAATAAAGGTTTTCTTTTTTTTTGGGGGTTCCCAAAAAGAAGTTATTTAATTATTTGAAGGGTCTTGCTATTGTTTTTACTTGACAAGCATCACATAAATATATACATATATATATTTTTTTTTAACATACCATATGCAGAGGGGGGGGGGCACTGCTGATCACACTACATATGCTGCGCTGCTGATTACATTACATATTGCAGGGGAGGGGCCGCTGATCTCACATAAGGGCTGCACGGACCCCCTGCCAGCTGGTGGGTGGCATGCAGTGGGGTCTGGCAGCGCAGGATCCGGTCGGTTTGCACTGGCGGGCAGGGGCTTGTAGTTCCCATCCACCACAGGGACCCCGCTGCTGATCTCACATATGCCGCAGGGACCCCCTGCACGCCAGCGCTACCCGACCTGACTGCGCTGCCAGACCCCACTGCATGCCACCCACCAGCGGGCAGGGGGCACCTGCAGCCCTTATGTGAGATCAGTGGCGCCCCCCCCCCCCTGCAATATGTAATGTAATCAGCAGCGCATCATTCCGTCCTTCCGCAGCGACCGCCCTTTCTCCCTCCTGCCTGCCTGTCGCCTCCGTGTCGCCGTTCTGGGTGATTTCGCCGTCAGGGGCTGCGAGCCCCTGAAGCGTTGAATAGGGTGCATGGCGGGGCAGGTGGTAAATCAAAATGCCAGTGAAGCCCGGCGAGCGCAGGTGAAAGCGTTACAGCATATGCTGCCTCTGCGCTTGCCAGAGCCTTGAATAAGTGAAAAAGAAATCAGGGTCCCTTCATTGACCTATAGAATGTATTAAAGCTAGCACCTCTACTTGGCTATGTCAGGGTACTAGCGAATGCAAGGTGTTGATATTATATATACACACAGTTCTAGTGCTGGGTAAAAACGAGACGATTTTTGCGGCCACCAATATAGTTAACTATATCAGCGGTGCTGCCGGAGAACGATGCCCATATCCATATCCTTGATGAAATATTGCCCAGTGTGTATCCAGCTTTAGAGCTAGAGAAATCCTGGTACTTGTTTCCTAGCACGGCCACAATCGCGGGCATCGGGTGTTATTTTTAGTGGTATACGACGCGACCGACGCGATGCCCCCGATTTTCCCATTGAAATGCATTGAAAACAGTCAAAATCGGGTCGGTCGCGTCGTATGCGGCTAAAAAAGGCTTAAATGGTCCAGACGCGATGTCCGCGATTTCCCCATAGGGAACAATGTTAAATGCCTCAATTTAGCCGCGATGCCCCCGATTTCCCATAGGAAACAATGTTAAATGGGTCAATTTACCCAAATCATCATAGGGAACAATGGTAAATGGCCCAGAAACCCCCCCAAACACCCCTGAACAGTGAAATGTCCCCCCAAAAGTATTTTACGCCACCCCACGATCAACGTGAACCCGAAGCGTAGCGAGCGCAGCGAGCCCGCGAGGGTCGGCGGTACGCGTCCTCCGACCTTTTCATACCCCCACTATCCACGTCGGCGTGGAGTTGAGAATAGAATAGTGTGGCGAGCGCAGCGAGCCACCGAGCCCGAAGCGTGGCGAGCGCAGCGAGCCCCGCGAGGGGACGCGGATACCTTCACAGGTAAACGCTTCCCTTCGCGGGCTTCACAGGTATCCGCGTCCCCTCGCGGGGCTCGCCACGCTTCGGGCTCGGTGGCTCGCTGCGCTCGCCACACTATTCTATTCTCAACTCCACGCCGACGTGGATAGTGGGGGTATGAAAAGGTCGGAGGACGCGTACCGCCGCCCCTCGCGGGCTCGCTGCGCTCACCACGCTTCGGGTTCACGTTGATCGTGGGGTGGCGTAAAATACTTTTGGGGGACATTTCACTGTTCAGGGGTGTTTTGGGGGGTTTCTGGGCCATTTACCATTGTTCCCCATGATGATTTGGGTAAATTGACCCATTTAAGATTGTTTCCTATGGGAAATCGGGGGCATTGCGGCTAAATTGAGGCATTTAATATTGTTCCCTATGGGGAAATCGCGGGCATCGCGGCGCGGCCATCGCACCCGATTTTTTAGTGCATGCGATGGCCGCGATGCCCCCGATTTTTCCTCACGATGCCCACGATCATGATCTTTGCGGCCGTGCTAGGAAACAAGTACCGAAATCCTCTCTCCCTGTTTATTTTGGAATACTAGACTATCCCCATTAACTTTATTTATTAGGCACATGCAATAAACAAAATAAAAACAAATGTTGATCCTTTTTTCCTCTTTAATGAGCCACACACAAGCTACAGGGTGATTCAATAAAAATAGGCATTTGATATATTCATCAATACTGAAAATAACAAACCATGACAGGAGGCACTTGGAAGCAAAAATAGCCTGTTAGCTACCAAACTACAAGACATTCAGGGTTATGTTCCAACATTTCTCAAAAGTTCACATTTTCCCTAAAACCACAGTAACCTGTTAGACCTTTACTTTCAGTGTCTAACGGCATATTCAGAGAACGGGCTCATCCGCACAAGTGCACTATTAGCATTATAAATGCAGTTGGGAAAGATTAATTAGCCCTATTCCAAGCCATCAAAGACTATAGGCCAGGAACCTATTAGCTGCGTTAATTTACCGCAGCTAATGATTTTGGCCAAGGCTATCCAATTAGCCCCAGTACATGGTATTTATTGGGGATTATGATTCAGGTGCCATAAGTATCCAAAGTATGATGTGAAATAAACAGCCATCAGCATGGCAATAACACTGGATACCAGCCTACAGATTAGATTTACCATACCAGTTGTTGCCCATAGAAAGCATTCAGATTTTAGCTGTGATTAATTTACTAAGGTCTAGAAAATCATATCTACTACCTGATTTAATATTGTTAACAATCTCTACTTTCCTTTTTATAAGTTTGATAGTTCTCCCCCTCAGTGTTGGTTCCGCAAAAAGTAACATTGACAGTTAAGCAGAACTACTACTAATAGTTAGTATTTAAGATAGAGCTGCTATTCTAAAGTAGGGGGTAGTCCTTCTCCAATATACAGGCAATAAATACAAATAAATGCAATAACAGCGCTTACCAAGGAAACATTAATAAGACTTCATATATTAAATGTAAAAGAGAAGTATTTATTTCCTAACTGTGCTTCTCTTTGGGTCAGTGATAAACCACCAGCCAATTAGCTGGGTTTGAAAAATGACAGTTACGAGCTAACTGGCTGGTGGTTTATCACTCTCCATTTTATCACTTTTCAATGCTTAGTACATATCCCCCTTTATGGTAATATACCACACTAAGGGCCTTATTCTGATCGGAGCGGCCAAACGTGCGTACGTTCGCCATTACCGCACGCTAGCCGTACGCGGCCGTTGGGGTTAAGTCCACCCACAAATCAGCCGCTTACGTACGGGCAGAAATACCGTAGAAGGGGAGTGGTGTACAAATGAGCGTACGGCAACGTACGCGGCCGGCCCAGCCCTTACACTCCGACAACTGGCGTACAACTGAGCGTACGGCGCCGTCTACGGCCGTCTCTCCTCCGTCTCCCCACCGACTTCTTGCGGAGATCTGAGCGTACGCCAGTTTGCACGGACGGGTCCCTATTGTTTTCAATGGAAAACTCAGCTTATGTCACCGCTCGTGAGAGTGAGCGTACGTCCGTGCATGCTGGCATACCCTTCACATATATGGACCTGCAAATCTTGCCTCTCAACTACTAATCTGACAATTGATTAATTAATCTATTTGTTATTCAATTATTGTTTTCTATTAACTCAATAGAAGATTGTGTGCAAAATAGTGGTCATGGGCTTAAAACATTGCTGAAACATCCTTTGTAGGTGTTAGATGTGGTTTATGTTATTGTATCCTAAATACAAAACCTATGTTAGTATTAGAGTGAACACGTTGACACATGTCGACTTGTGTAGATTGAGTGTGCTACTGCGTAAAGTCTATGAAAGCAGGTAGTGAATGTGTCTGTTTAGCAAATACCTACCTTAGCGTATAAAAAGATTCTTACCTTAAATTAAACAAACCTTTAAATGTGGAGAAGTATAGAAACATAAGCTTCCAATGTGTTTGCGTGCTGCATGTGTGGCTTGCAGGCAGTGAAATCATGGTTTGTAGTTAATAGACTGCAGCATTGCTTATTACATTCAGGTGTATGTGTTTGAGTAGTAATCAGCGTTAATTAGCCAACTCAGGCGCACGCTGGCATGCGGTATCTGTAGGGGTGGTTTTAGCTGGCGGTTGGCGGCCGCCTGTTTGGTGTCCGAAACGAACGGTGCCTTAGTCGATCGTGCGGTAGTAGCACCGCTCATTTCTGGTGCACACCCCCGTGTACGCCCATATTTACGCCCATTTTCCCTCATTATTTCGGCCGCTCCCATCAACACGCCCCTATGCCGCCCCATTACCCGTACGCTCGCGTACAGGTTTTTTCGCACGTTGAGACCCCGGCCGTAAGCGTTGTGGAGTGTTCGCGCCGGTGCATTAGCGTATCTGCACATGCGCAGATCGTAAAAAACCCCGGGACGTACGCGTACGGCCCGGACGCTCCAAGCAGAATAAGGCCCTAACTGGATATCTCTCACTTTTCCATCCTTGGGATGATCAGCATTTGTAACTGTGCAACAGAGGAGACAATCAATCAACATGGATTCTTTTCTGTTAAAAAAAAACAGGATTCACCAACATGGTTTGCTAATATAACATAATAACTGGTTATTTCTCCTTTAATTTATGGCAGCTGCCAGTTTTAATATGATCAACTGCAGGGAGGTTCATTTTGAAACAGTACTGAAATACAGTACCAACAAAACTTGGTCTGACCATAGTACCAATATAAAAGGGTAAATGGTATCAGTTTATGTATGTCATTTGTGCAATTTAAGGATTAAATAGACCTTTTTTACTTTTTATATATGAAGCTTTATTAATTTCTCTTAACAAAGCGCTGATGATATTTGTACAGGTTGAGTATCCCTTATCCAAATATTTGTTATCTAAATTATTCCGAAAACCATACATTCCAGAAAGTGAAAAACCTACTTGGGACATCTGTAACAGCAGTACTGAGGACATGATATGTAACTGGAAATACTGACAACATGATTTGTAACTGCCACTAAATATGTGCAAGAAAATGATTGCCTGCCATTCAAATTCAGTTTCTGAGATTGTACACAAACTTTGTTTCATGTTTTAAAACCTTGTTTTATGCACAAATAAAATATATTTGTGTGTATTTCATGTGTTTGATGTGTTTATACATACATAAAATGCAAGATACCTTAAGATTCATCATTGAAAAATAAAAATATTCTGAAATACGGAATATCCATGATCCAAAATTCTTCTGGTCCCGAGCATTTTGGATAAGGGATACTCAACCTGTATATGATTATAGCTTGACTAAACATCCTGGGTGTCCTTAGACTCATAGCATATAATTGTATATTACGTTTCTATGGTATATAATTGATAAAATACACATAAAGAAGTGTAGATTTCAATATCCACTCATCCCTTTATTGCCAGCATGGGGGTCTTAAATAATGATCTTGGTGTTATTAACTGCAGCCTGCTAATATCACCATACATAGGCAAAATTGCATATTTATCAAACACTGAAGAATATTGTTTTTTAGTAAATTAATAAAGAAAAAACATTATTGATCTTAAAACAGTCATATGACCCCTGGAATTTCACTGTTTTGTTCCTTGGCCAAGTAACGTTAGCTTGTCTTTATTTACAATACAACTAGAGAAAGCCAATACAAAATAATCATGCAGTGGCACAGATATCCATCTATCTTACACATCATTAACCCTAATATCTCGGCAAATTGCTGGAGATGCAAGAAAGCCACCGGAACTCTCCTACACATATGGTGGGAATGCCCACTCATTGCACCCTTCTGGACAGACGTTGTTAAGATTTCACAAGACATACTCCGTATCTCCCTCCCAACAGACCCACAAATGGTACATATCAATATAGACTTGCTGTAAGCAAATAAGTAATTATATAACTGTATATTGTATGAAATAACTTGGCTGTAATTTTCTGCTAAAATATATGTTAACAATGTACCATAAAGAATTTACATTATTGTCAAATGAACAAACCCTTGAAAATAGGGCTCAACTGTACACATATATATATATATATATATATATATATATATAAACAACAGCCCAAAATAATACCAAAATATAAGTAAATCATAACACTTAAATACGTATGTGTCGATATTTCCGACTGTCTGAAATATTGTGCCATTAATACTATAGTATATATAGCCTTGGGATTTTTGAAACCTAAAGAAATTATTTTTAATTTTTTTGCATTAAATTATAATTGCCATGCTCTTGACCATCCATCTAGTCTACCTAGATCATCAATCATTTGTTTTACCACTCCTAGTGTGTCTACCATGTTGCAGACCTTTGTGTCATTTGCGAAAAGGCATATGCCATGGGTCTTCAAACTATGGCCCTCCAGATGTTGTGGAACTAGATGTTCCCGCAATTCCCTGACAGTTTTGGCATGCTCTTATAGGAAAAAATGTGGCAATGCATGTTGGAACATGTAGTTTCACAACATCTGGAGGGCCACAGTTTGAAGACCCATGGCATATGCTTTCTCTTCAATACCATTTGCATGTCAGCAATGAAAACTCGTTGAAGAAGGCTCTAAAGAGCTGAAACGCGTTGGAGCAGACACATAAAGACTTAACCCACGCCAGAGTATCCTGCACCCATACCCGCAAATGGGGACAGCCTGGAAGAACTTACAGCTGAACGGGAGCCAGAACTGGAAGTCGTCAATGGAATATACATATCATGGGGAAGGGTAAGTAGAAGGCCGTGAGTACGAGGAGAGGCAGGAGGGATCCCAGACAGAGAGGTCGACATGGCGCACACGCTACCAGTGGCGGCCGGAGCGACATGCTTCACCCTTCTGTAACTCGCAGCCACCGGAGTGAGCCGTGGTCACAGAATGCTGTGTCTCCACACGCGTGCGGTACCCAGATGGCCCGGAGGCAAGAGTGCACTCCATCACCAGCTTTAAAAAGACGTACCTGAAGGCCACCATATGTATATCTGATTAGCGGGAGGCCGCACTCAGATACATCTTTTAGACTGTGCAAAATACTTATTTATTTTTCCCTTTGGGAACCATTGGACTTCTTCAATCATCCACTTAAACAGATCAGAGACCGCTATCCCTTATTTAGCAAGACAGGCTGAGAGCCCAGTGTGCAAATTTGGGGGCACGGTGCTATATGATCTGCAGATACTAGGGATGTTCACCGCTGTGTATAGTACACACCAATGTATGTAACAACTCCCATTTATTTGAGTAAAGTTGTTGAAACCCACATTTGTGTCATAATTATTAGTGTTCACTCTAGGAGTGACACCGGGCAGGGCGCTGGGGGGTGGACCGGGCACACCGACGTCACAGCTGGGGGCGTGCCCGGGCCGCCGACGTCATGATAGGGGCGTGCCCGGGCACCGACGTCATTAAGGGGGCGTGCCCGGGCCGCCGCCGTAATGAAAAAGCCATGCTTGGGCCGCCATTGTCATCAAAGGGGGCAGGCCCGGCCGCCACAGTCATCAAAGGGGGCGGGCCCGGCCCCTGTGCTGCCGGGGAAGCGCCAGGCATCACCGTCAACGGCGACGCTGGGCTTCCCCGTGAGGCTGTTTTAGCGGGCGCTGCTAGACGGGCAGGGCGCATTTTGCTAAAACAGCCTAGCGGGAACACTAATTATCAGCACATAGGTAGATTTATAATAGGTCTTGACACACAGACCAGGCACATAGGGACGGAGTGCAGCACAAACCCATCTTCTATATGTTAAACCTATGCAAATGGTACTAGTCAGACCGTGTTAGTGCTTTGCAGCTAGTCCAAATCACTTCTACTCAGCGCACAGGTACACCACCTTATATCTACATAATGTCAGCAATAAAGATACTAAAAAACACTGGTCCAAGTACAGATTTCTGTGGTACACCACTTGTAACATTTTCCTCCTGTGAATGCACTCTAATTACTACAACCCTCTGTTTTTTTCTATGCTGCAACCCATATATTATCCATACAACTATCTTAGTATCCAATCCCAAGCTTTTAGGTTTATTTAACAGTTTGCAATGTGGGACAGTGTCAAAGCCTTACTAAAGTCTAGATAAGCTTTATCTATGGCCCCACATTTATCCATTTCTTTAGTCACCCATTCAAAAAAGTCAAAAAGGTTTGTTGAACTTGATCTCCCCCAAAGTAAATCCATGCTATATATCAACTATAATGGCCCCCATACACTATGTGATTTGGGCCCAATTTCTGAAGTATCAAGCTGAGAAATTGTGTGAAATCGGCCCAAATACCATGTCTGACATTCGATCTGCTGCACTGTCCCTTGCGCATCAGAGCAGACCCAGTGTAAAAGTGAATATTTTGCACCTTCATCCGCTTGTGGAAGCAATCATTGTCAGCACCAGCTCTATTCTTGGTGCAAGAGATGTTTTACCAGGTGACGCACCATGGGCAATTTTTAAAGGGCAAAATATGCCTTGCCCTTTTACCGGCACCCTGATAAAACGGGCCATCAGTGTAAACATTGCAAAATAAGCTAAATATGAAAAACAAGGGTACAGTTTCACCCTTTTTGAATTACGCCACTCAAGTCGTACATAGTATTTTGAAAATGTTCAGCTTCCTCTAGATGACGTCAGTGTTACTACTGCAATGCCATTTTAATATAAACTAAACTGCTACAGGATGTCTATTTGCATTTATCTGTGACTGATGATACTACTTTCACATTTACATTATACACGTCTGTCTAAAAGAATTAATTACTCACATATATAACTATATATATAGTCCACTTGCTCTAACTTGCTGTGTGTTCCTCTATGTTATTCTATACGTTATTACACTGCGTGCCATCCAGTGATATTATAATTCTGATGCATTGCATACGGCTCTGTGACATCATATACTGTATATATATATATATATATATATATATCGAACTGGATGACCCACGGTGCTAAGTAACCGCATGTGCTAGAATGTAATGCTCCATGCCATACTCTATGGGCTAGATTCTCTAACCGTCAAAAGTGATCAAATGGAGAGTGATAAACAGCCAGCGAATCAGCTCCTAACTGCCATGTCACAGACACGGGGCCAGATTCTCTAAGTTTCAAAAGTGATAAAATGGAGAGTGATAAACAGCCAGCCAATCAGCTCCTACCTGCCATGTCACAGACTGTGTTTGAAAAATGTCAGACAGGAGCTGATTGGCTGGCTGTTTATCACTCTCCATTTTATCACTTTTGAAGCTTAGAGAATCTGGCCCTGGGTTTAAAAAATGTTAGACAGGAGCTGATTGGCTGGCTGTTTATCACTCTCCATGTTATCACTTTTGAAGCTTAGAGAATCTGGCCCTATATATGTTATTTATAATGTAGCAGCAAGTAGAGCAAAATGGCCACGGAGCGCAAGACTGAGTTTACATAAATGCAGCCAAATTGCCAGAGGCATTTGTCGAGGCATCTGATAATGCAATGAGCTACTGAAAGCACAGTGAGCCCACTCCTTGCAAAGTACAGAGGCGTTGTACTGGTGTGACTACTTGCAGAGACTAGGGGAAAATCAAATTCCATTATGTGAAGTAAGGTGGTTGCTCTGAGAAAAAAAAACATACAGTATTAAAATGGTAGATGGTCATTTCTACTCAGCAAAAGGACTATGTGGAAGATGGTATCCGAATGGCTGACAGAAAATGTCTAGGTTGAGAGTCAATCTGTGAACACCATGTCGATATACATACTGTATTTTCCACATGGTCTAAAGGTCTACATACATGCCTAGGGTCAACAACTTTGACACAAGTTTTTGGGGATTTCTTTTATTTCTTGACCTTTTTCATACTTTCCCATCCATCTGGACACTGACTGGGAAACAGTATAGTGTGCCGAACGCAGCAAGGCACCCGGTCCAGAGCATGGACCGAAAATGAGATCAGGGACTCACTTGTTCAAAAGGGGCAGGTTCCCTGGGATGCGCCTCGCCCGGATTGGGCGACCGGAGCCAGAGATCAGCAGCAGTGTGCGCGGTGGTGACCTACAGGGAGCAGCACGAGTGTAGCAGTAGCCGTCCTGTACCTGTGCGCAGTGACAGTGGCATATTGTCACCTAGTAGTTGCATTACCTCCTCTCTACTAGCTTACAGTGCAGCACAGAGTGTTTTCAGGGATGATGCTCACAATAAGTAGTTGTGTGGCAGCATACACTCTGCAGCCTTATTGCATCAACTGAAAATGATAAATAAATTAATTATTAATAGTTGTAAAAAAAAAAGTTCATTTTGTTCAGAAATTATGATTTAAATAAGACATGCAGCTGGGCACCCTATGCTACACCCACTGCCTGGACTGCACTTGTGTTATCATAACTAAGGGTCCCAGGGGGAGGCCAGGTGCCCCCTTTCAGAGGCGGTGTGATATATATTAAAGTATGTATAAGCAGGAGTATTGGGCATTACAGTGTGCGGCACAATATGTACTGGGCATTATGGTGTGTGGCATGTTGTGTAATGAGCATAACGGTGTGGCATGTTGTGTAATGGGCATAATGGTGGTAGAATAATGTGTAATAGGCATAACGGTGTGTGGCATAATGCGTAATGGTCATTATAGTGTGGCGTAATCCTGTCGCAGGGTGTCCAAGTGGCTCTAGCTGGTGCAGTGTGTATAAGTGGCACTATAGTGGGGTGTAATGTGAATTGGTACTATTATGTGGTCATGCCCCTTCCCCACAAACACATGCAATTTACCATTCAATATTTGCATCTAAATCCACAAAACTCCCCTTTTCGGGGGTTAGCTGCAAATATTAAGTATCACCCAAATGTATGTCGGAGGGACCATAGCAGAAATCTCCGATACCTGCTGCGATTCCTCCTGCATCGCCGCCGGCCGCATTCCCCATAGGTTTTTATGGGGGATGCGAAGCTGCAGCGCTTCACATTCCTTGGCTAACGCCATTCTGAGATGGCGGTAACCCATTGTAGCCTATGGGCTACGGATCGCACTGCTGCCAGGGCAGTGCAGTCGGTGGGTTCGGCGAGGGGTCAGCACTAACCGTGCATGCACAGACCCCCTGGCGCCCGGCTCAGCATATCGCAGGGTCGGGCTCCTTTTGGAGCCCTGTCTTTGCATGTCAGGGATACATCCCAGTTTACAATGCGATCCGGGGCAGTAATATTCCACCCTGCCTGATAAATGGGCCCCTATGTCTTTTCTACTATATGTCTATCTTGCTTTATGTGAGTGGACCAATTGATACTTCCCTCCGTATCCACGACAGTCATAGTGAGGGGCGCCCAAATCTATGTTTGCTTACCAGAAAAAAAATAGGCTCAGGCCGGCCCTCGGCTCAGGGTATATGGTCATGTGGGGAGAGGAGGAGGCTTTAGTATGTGCCATGCTGGGGGGAAGGGGAGAGGAGACTTTATTCCGTTGGGACCCAGAAAAGGTCAGGTGTGACCTCGATTTTTGTGAGTGAGGGGTCCCAGGGACCCACTATTGACGTCATCAACCCAACTCCGCTACACGTCACATGCAGCGCGTCCATCAATGGGTCACTGCGTCCACCCACCCATTACCATGTCAATCCGACAACAAAAGTTTGAAAACAATGGCGCCTGACATAAATTTGCAGGTACAAAAATCTACGTAAGCAATAACAAATGACATACACATAGTGACAGTGGAATACATAGTGGCTATATTACTTTATAAAATTGCATTATTATTGATCATATTTATGCATTATTATTGATCATATACCGGCATCATTGTGCAGAGGCAATCACCAATTAAAACTATTGAGGTGTGAAGCTATGTGGATTCAAAGCCTGGGAACATTAGCAACAGGTGGTTTGAATGAATCCCCTGGCCCACACTGTTTTTTTTATAAAGTAATATACTGTAGCCACTATGTATTCTGCTGTCACTATGTGAACGTAATTTGTTATTGTATATGTAGATTTTTGAGTCTGTATATTTACGGTATATGTCAAGTTCCATTGTTTTTAAACTTTTGTTGTCGGGTCGTCATGGTAATGGATAGCCGGACAGCGGGCGTGGCGATGCATTAATGGACACGCTGCATGTGACGTGTAGTCACAGCAGCGGAGTCGGGTTGATGACATCATGATGCTGCGCCACCGTGTGTGCCCGGGAACCAGCGTCTGGATGCACTGGGAGTTGGTATGTATATAAACCTGTATTGTTTTATTGTATGTTTGTGTCCTGAGGAAGAAGCATATTAAAAGATTAAAAGTCGCTTTGAAAAGTTGAAACCAAATTACTGTACTTTGGCTGATTTATTTTGAGTGCCGCCTTCAGAAAACAGTATATATATACATATATATATATATATATATGCGATGCGGCGGAACTCAGGACTTGGTAAAAAAAAAATCAAGCAAACTGCGTCTGAGGTTCAACGTTTCAATGCTTTCACATTTTTTTCTGTTCTTGATAAAAACGCGAAAGCGTTGAAAGGTTGAACCTCAGACGCAGTTTGCTTGATTCTTTTTCCAAGTCCTGAGTGCCGCCGCATCGCACGTATATATTGCTGCTGCCACGTATATATTGCCACTGCCTGGATGCAGAGGACAGTTCGAAAGGCACCAGGCGAGTTTTCCCGTTATCCGGAGTGCCGGGGACCTATGCCCTCTTGTATATATATATGGTGAAAGACCATCACTCCTTGCCTCTCTGGGTGGAATAATGGTAGCCTGCCTGGGTGCCTTCCCGCGGGTCCTGTTGCTGGTGCACGCCAATATGCAGGAATAAACAAGGGAGTGTGTGTCCCGAAACGATGTAGACCGCAAATTAAAGTTTTTTCACATTTAAAAGACCCGGAGTGACGCCCTTGTTTATTCCTGTGTGTGTGTGTGTGTGTGTGTGTGTGTGTATGTATATATATATATGTATATATATATATATATATATATATATATATATATATATATAAGGTAGCGGCACTCAACTCCAGACAGGTAGCAAAAGCTATAAACAGGCAGTGCCTTACAAGAAGTAGGAGCTATGTCCCAAATCGCAATATGGTCCGGTCGGCGGCACTCAGCCAAGGAAGAGGTCCCACTAATGGTATGATATACCTTTAGTGGGACCTCTTCCTTGGCTGAGTGCCGCCGACAGGTATATATATACATATATATATATATATATATATATAAAATACGAGTAGGACTATAAATAGTTGAATGTTTTATAGACCGTATTAAAGGTACTTTCAGTCCATCTTTTCAAGGTGCCTTTATGAGTGAAGTCCTGCTGATCTGGGCAGGCATCCTGCAGTTTTTAGATATTTCAGCAATGACCCTGTCATACACTTCTCTGGATCATGCACTTCCCCTGTCAAAGCAGTTTATAATCAAATGTGTAAACACTATCCTTACAGAAAGTAGTAATCTGAAAGCATGAACAGTCCGGTTATTGTTCCACTGCCCCCAAAGCTATAATGCGTTCCATACTACTTAACCTCAACAATGGTTGCATGCTGCTTATGTAGTAAAGAGGTTAAATAATTATGGAAGTTGATGCTTTGGCGACTCGGGGAGGGGACAAAATGACCTCCTGTTGTAATCACTACACATAATGCACTAATGCAATTAAGGGATCGGAAGCAGTGGGTCACCGAGGGCACACTAACCCAGCTCTGACATTACTCACAATATGGTCATCAGCAGGTGGAACATACAGGAACTGAGACACTACAACATGTTTTCTGCCTGCAATTTCTTATGCACCTCCAATGCATCATTCACAAATATACAGTAGTAGTGAACTCATTGAAAACAGAGGAAACCTAATTCAACCAATACTGTACTTTGTATGTACATACTGTACAATCTACTGCATTGGTAACAAGTGTTAAACAGGAAAACTTGCAGCAGTTTAAGATTGTAATCAAATATATGTAACACCTGAAAACCACATAAGAAGCAGGATGAATGATATCTTATGGGCTGCATTCTAAAAAACTGCATTTTTTTGTTTGTTTAGAAAATACTGTAGAAGAGCTGATTTCTCGTGCTACCCCTACAATGGCAAAAGTACAACGTACAGTGTGTACAGCATGTGGAAACTGCATTAAACAATGCATCACTAAAACACACCTACAGTAAAGTGCACATTGGGATCATGGACAAACCCATGCCCCTACTTGTCCTGTCCATAATGCACTTTCCATTCAATTCTTAACTTGTGATTGGCACTAAGAAGTCAGAACCGGTGTGAGCAGCCCTTTAGGTGCCCATGTCCCAAGCTGTGGTAATGTACAAACACACGTGCCCTCAATGATTCTGTATGGCAAGTGCCCATGCTCCCTGCCACAATAATGCAATTACCAATACAGGTTCCCTTACTGGGAATGTATGGCAGGTGCCAGGGCAGGCAGAGGGCATCAGCTATCATTCATTCACAGATGTAGCACCGTGGCCGCCAGTGAGTCTGGCACAATCTGCTCTCAATGATGATGTTATCAATGATATACATTATATTATATATACACATATATATATTATATATATACATATATATACACACACACACACACACAAACAAACACATGACAGATTATGCTGAATAGATAGATACAGTATATATACTGTATCTATACAGATATATATTCTGTATCTATACACACACACACACACACATAAACGCACACATACATGCAAATTAAACTGTCAACGGAGGAGAGAACAGAACCTCTTCTAAAATTAGGAAAAAAGTTCCGCCACGCCACCCAGTATGTCCCACGCACGTGGGGCGGGAGTGTCCGGCGGTGACAACAGCAGCAGCAGCAGGATGAGTGTCACTAACAGGTAGCAGCCACGCGTGTCCCATCACAGACAGCCGCCCGGCGCGGGTTGCACACAGCAGGCGGTCAGACCTGCAGATATCAGAAACTTGCCCTCGCCAAGGGATAAGCTGAGTGAGGATGAGATGCCCCTGGGTACCACACACACAAACATGTCCGCTGCCAGCAGAGACTGCCACCCCGTGCCCGGGCTTACCTTGCACAGCGCCTCTCACAGCAGCAGCCGGGTACGGGCGGAGAGGGAGAGCGGCGGCGGGCAGAGCGCACCAGCAGCAGCACCAGTGACAGCAGCAGCAGCATGAGAGACACAAGCGCCGCGCTCTGCAGCAGCAGCTCCCCCCTCCCGCGCACAGGGAAGACCCGGGGAGGCAGCGCATGTGCAGAGGTCCCTTGCCCCGGCTACTGCCACCTGCCCGGCCGGGCACCAGCCGGGGGTGACATTTCTATACTAGCTCTGTGACGCTATCTTACTGCGCTCCTGGCGCTGTGCCTTTGCCAGTACACATGTCTGTACAGAGAGAGATGTGCTTGTAAGGGACGCCACTTACTATACTTGTCTTGCAAATTTTACACATGCACACAGAGCGCAGTCCTGCGGCTGCTTATATCCATGTGTCATTCATATACAATATATTCGTATACAAAACATTCAGTACTATTATTAGATACTGTACAACATTATGGGACGTATGTAACCTTGGTAGTACAGCATTAGCGTGATACACATTTACCCTGTCGCAGCTGAGCATCCATCTAATTCTTTGGGGCAGATGTATTAAGCCTTATCAAGAGATAAATGCAAGGGTGATAAAGGGGGAGATTCTCTAAAACAGAAATGCGGTAAAAACCCGTTATCAGGCTTTTTACCGCATTTATGTATGCTCTCTGGCCCCTCCGCAGTGGCAGCGCTGCAGAGGGAATCGCCAGCAAAAGCTGGCGATTCCATGCAGAAACCTAAGGTGACGCTGCGGCACTCCCGTGAGACAGACGATCAGTGCCCGTTGGGGAGAGGGGGGGGGGGGCAGGGGGGTCGCCTTGAAAGACCTATCAAAGGTCTTTCATTCCTCACAGTTACTGCATTTTCACCAGTTTGTGGGGTGAGAGAAAATAAAAATGTGTATGTATATGTATATATAGAGAGAGTTTGTATATATATATAGTTGAAGCAGCACTCCAGAGGACTAATAGTGGGTACACATTGGAATCTAATCAAATATTATGCAAAATGCATTTGATTTGACTATATATTACAGATCTGTACTATGTAGTCTTGCCTGACAAGACTATTTTTCCCGTTGATTGACACTACACGGGAGAACGCATTGGATTCGAATCTGCATCGAATGTAAAAAAAAAAAACATTCGATGACCATTCGATTTTCTATTTGATTTTGCTTCTATAAGTAAAATCGAATAGAAAAATAGTGCACATCTCACCGTGTGTACCCTCTATAAGTCAACACGGCAACGACTGGCTCTTTAGTTTGGCTTTACATTACTTTTTCAAGGACCATTGGCAGGCCCGAAACACGTTGGAGGGTGTGATGTATCCCTGACATTGTTGTTGAGACTCTGCCAATTTCACTCTGGCACTCTTCCTTGTCTCTACTGTCAGAAACCTATTTTTTGTTATTTTTATATTTTTATTCTATATTCCTGATACATTGTACAATGTATCAGCCTCTACAATTTCTGTGTAAACATTGTGATCACAAGCCATAGGGCACCCCAAAACTAGGAAAGGTGAGTGCCGATGTTTAGTATATATTTGCACTTCCTGGAATGTATGGTTTTTGGAATAATTTGGATAACGGATTTTTGGATAAGGGATACTCAACCTGTATTACCACACCACTTCAATGGTAAATTGCCTGGTTAATTCATCTTTTAAAGCATTTGTGCAAATAACTGAGATATTAATTAACACGTAAAAACTGCAGCCCAATAAAGCTGGCCATATACTGTACACTTATGCAATTTTGGCCATTTTCACACAATTCCGATGGATTTGTTTGCCTTTTATGCACTTTTTAAAATCAGGGTTACCTTAAGAAGTTACAGAAACTCCCTCTACTATTGGCAGGAGTTGTAGGACCAAAGTAATGGGTCACATTAAGTATAAATCCAGTTTTATCCATGATTTCAGAATCATCTTTCCAGGTCTGTGGATGGGTGTGTTCAGTATGGGAATGTCTCATTGTGGTATGGTTAATACATTCCGTTGAATAAACTGATATGTGCAAATAGCAATTATATGTTGTACATCATCCATAGTGTAGCAAATACATTTACAACAATGACTACAAAATCATCTTATTACCAGTTGTAGTATAGTAATTAGAGAAGTTTAAATCTTTATAACTATTAATCAATATAACTTTTACCGGATAAAGGTGCATACACTCTGGGGTTTGCACAGTGATGATCGCTGAAATCGGTGGATTTTAAATCACTCAGTGCACACACACTGAGCGATTTACCACTAGCCCAGCGATTCAGTCAGCACAATGTAGACCTTTATCTGCATTGTCAGTTACTGCCTATGTTTCAAGTGTGCATTGTTCACTGCATGCTGAAGAAATACAAATGAATTGACCATTAGAATTAATCATTGTGTGAATTGATTGATTGCAAGTAGATGGGATTGTAATTTTTTGTTGTTGTTGTTGTTGGTTATAATATAATTTTTGTCAAGAATAATTGATGCTTGCCCAGTGAATAATGTCATTTGACCATGCTCAATATTGTGAATCTGTTCCATACAGTATGAATAGGGCTCCTAAGGATGCTGTTATACCTGATAAATATCTTCTGCTGACATCCACAGTATTGGACAAAGCCTCCTCTATCTATTACAAACAAGATGTCAGCCTCCATAGATTTAAAACAGTAAATAGCAGCATTGACTTCTTAACAGTGACTTTCATCCTAGCAGTGCAATGATTATAAATATCCAGTTATTCTTTCACATTATATATTCTCAGCAGAGGACTAAACATCTAAGCCAAAGTGTCAGAATTTCATGGGATAAATGGCAACCATTTATTGCATAAAATACATGTTTGCATCATGTAGCATACAAATATGCAGTTTGGCCAGCATATAGCAGTGCTCTTTAATAAGTACATTAGTGTGTGTGTGTGTGTGTGTGTGTGTGTGTGTGTGTGTGTGTGTGTGTGTGTGTGTGTGTGTGTGTGTGTATATATATATATATATATTGGATAGCCCAAGAATGGTCCACATGGATGAATATTACAGCTGCATAACCATAATTAGTATTTTTAACTGTCAGTCGCCAGGTTGTTAACTAGTGTGGCTGCCATATAGTTTAATCCACCATGGAGTCTCATCAGTTCCACCACATGTTTGGTCCATAGTCAAACATTCTCTGTGTTCACATTCTTTTTCCATCACTATTTTTCAAGCCTCGTGCCACCCACCCTATTTCTTTTGAGCCACATGCCTCCCACTCCATGTCTCTCCAGCATTATGTCCTCCCAATGTCTATACAACCTTATGCTCCCCCTGTGTACCAACCAGCCTCATGTCCCCCACGCAGGGCAGCCGAGAGGTTTGCCGGGCCCCGGTAAAATTTTGGGGACGTGGCCTACTCGTGGAAGGTGTGGCTCCCCTCTCGGCTGCCCTGTCCCATGTCTCTTCAGCCTCATGTCCCTCCTGTGTCTATAAAGCCTCATGCCACTCATGTCTTTCTAGCCTTATGCCCCATTATTTTCATTTTTGTTCCCCATCTATCTCTTTCACACTCCCTCATCTCTCACTTTCCTGTTCCTTTCCCCCATCTTCCTCTCATTTCTGTCTCCCATGTGTCTCTGTTCTCTGTCCATATTACCCCTGTTAGGTAAAATAAGGGATTTATGGGGTTTAAGGAGTAATGGGAGTGCACCAGCTCTTAGTGCTGTCTATCTTATTTTCATCTCTGCCCCTCTTTTACTCTCTCTCTCATCTCTGTCCCCACCCTCCTCTCTCATTTTCTTTCATCTCTGCTTGCCTTTTTGTCTTTCATCTTCACCCCCACCCCACACTCTCTTTTATTCAGCAATTAATGTCTTCCCCCTCTTTCTGTATTTTTAGTCCCTCTTCTCTCCTTTTTCCCATCTTTCTTATCTCTATTAACCCACATCCCCATTGTGATGTGCAGGTACCCATAATTAAGGAGGCAGAAGTGTGGGTATGTATGGACAGGGGGAGGGGGTGGAGTGGCTTGAGGGACACAGGCTTTGTAGTAGTGAGACTTTGGCTGTCTCTAGCAGGCAGCCAGGGAGAGCTGTAGAGCTGAGGGGAACGTAAGAGTTGGGATCCCTATCTGCAGCTCTCTATGCTGGCTTAGGTAGTCAGTAGAAGCATTATCACCAAAGAAGTTTCTGTCAATCCCTCCAGTTGGTGTTCCCTCACAAACTTGGACATGTCCAGGTAGACCCATGGAGTAGTCCAGTTGTAAGGGATGGAGCTGTTCCACTTTTCCCATTTAAGGGTCCTCCACATTGGAAGGAGGAAGAAGCGGGACATGGAGTTCCCCGCAGTGCCAGTATAATTGTCAATAAGAGTTCTGCGTATACAGTTACATGCAGAGAAGGCTCTCAGCATAGTTGTAATGTCTGGAATGCCTTTGCCGCCTTTGAGGGGAACTTTGTACATACCAATCTGCTTTACTCTGTCCATTTTGGAGCCCCAGATGAAGTGGAAAATGGCCCGTGTGATGGCTTTGCAGACCGTGGCCAGGCCTGGGCAGTGTACTGAAGAACGGGAAGAATCTCATTAAGCAGCACAAGTGTTTTCCCTTCGATGGTAAGGTCTCTGAGACTCCACAGTCTGAGTTTTTAGAGCATCGTAGCCAATCTTTCATCCCAGCACTTCAGGGCCTCTCCCCCAAACCAGACACCAAGGATCTTGACGAGGTCTAGCTTTACCATGAATGGAAATGGGATGGAGGATGACAGGTGCCACTTTCTGAAAAGCATAGCCTCTGACTTGCCAAGGTTGATCCTTGCTCCTGAAGCAGGGCCGAAGTCTTCGCAGGTCTGAACAAGGGCCGTCACCGATCTCTGGTATGCACAGAACACAGTGATGTCATCCATGTACAGCGAACACTTGGCCTCTGGGTGGTCTGGACCCAGTGCTGTGGTCCCTCTGATCTCTGGATTTTGTCTGATGGATACAGCGAAGAGCTCTATAACACAAACAAAAAGAAGAGGTGAAAAAGGGCAGCCTTGTCTGACCCCAGACAGTACTGAGAAGGGGTCAGTCTTCCAACCGTTCACCAACATGGAGCTGTAAATGTCAAGGTACATCAGGTTAACATAAGAACAGAATAGCTCACCAGGACCAAATTTACACAGTACCTTGCCCATCAGCTCATGGGAGACACGGTCAAAGGCCTTTTCCTGATCAAGACTGATCAGGGCCGTGCGCACATTATGGTCCTTCACGTAATGGACTGTGTCTCCGAGGAGGGCAAGGCTGTCTGTGATTCTACGGCCGGGAATGGCGCAGGTTTGGTCTGGATGAACGATCTGCCCAATGACAGGCTTCAGCCGGTTGGCCAGTACCTTGTCGTGGATCTTTTAGTCCACATTCACGAGAGAGATGGGACGCCAATTTTTCAGGTCACATCTCTCCCTCTACTCTTATACAAGATCGTGATCATTCCTTCCGTCAGCGAAGGAGGCATTTTGCCCTCCACCACCATCTACTCGCACAGCTCGAGCAGGTCTGGGCCAATGAGGTACCACTGCGCAACATAAAGCTCTTCTGGAAGACCATCACTACCCAGAGTCCTACCTTACATAAAGGATTTAGCGGCAGAGAGCACCTCCTCCAGCGTCAAGGGAGCGTCCATGACTGATTTACCTGCAGGTTCAATAGAGTTAGTGATGCCTGACAGGAACTTATCCGCCTCATCGGTGTCTGTAGTCTTAGGGGAGTAGAGGTCGCTGTAGTAGTCGCGAACGACCTTCATCATGCCCTCCTTCTTCTGTCTGGGGATGCCATTCTCATCACGCAGCTCGGGGCATATGGCCAGAGTGGATTTTTCTGAAAAAGAAAGAAGAACATTTCTCACCCTTCTCCAGATTCTCCACCTTGGATTGGAAGACGATACTCCTCCTCAAAGTGCCTTTTCAGGCTATTTTTGGTCTCGTCCAGGTCATCCTTCACGTCCCAGCCGCATCGCTAGAGGTCCACCAGGGACTGGAGCTCACGCTGCAGTTTTCTGAGGTACCTCCTATGGTCGCATGCCTGGATACGCCCTTTGACCTGAAAGAAACTGTGAATGTTAGACTTGGCATATTCCCACCATTTAGACATACAGTCAAAATAACATTTGTCATTCTTCCATGTGATGTAGGCATCCTTAAGCTCTGTACTTCCTCCCTTTCCAGTAGGGCACAGTTCAACTTCCAGGAGCCTGGACTAGATGGAAAACCATGGCCCAGAACCCCTTGGAAGAGAATGGCCCTGTGGTCAGAGAAGAAGCAGGGAACCATAGAATGCCTCACCAGCTGCACTGCCCGGGATGTGAACACAAAGTCAATGTGGGAACGCACAAAACCATCGGGGTAGCTCCACGTGAAATTCACTGAGACAGCACCCATGGAGCCCACAGCGTCCCACAGTGATGCTTCGGCCACTATTTCCCTGAGCAGGTTGGACGTGATATCCAGCTTCGCAGAGTTGCAGGTGCTTCGACCATCCCCTTCAGTTGAAGTCCCTGGCCATCACTACCGCGCTGGAGGTGGCTAGCTGGGTCCGCAAGGTCTGGAATAGTTCCAAACGCTCATTCTTAATAGGTGAAGCATACACGCAGATTAGCCTGATAGGCTCACCTGCCCAGGAGCCAAGGAGCCATCTACGACAAGTAGCCTGCCGCAGACAAACTCCTGAACAGAATCTAACGTGAAGAGGCTCCCCCTATTAAGAATGGCTACCCCTGCAGATTTACACTCACCTCCACCGGACCAGTAGGACGGACCATGGGACCGCTGCCAGGCCAGGTGCTTGCAATACCTGGAGAAAGGGAGAGAGCATTCCTGCAACATATACACATCACATTTCTGAATGTGAAGAAAGGAAAAAAATAGATTGATGTCTGCACTTATCCTTAATACTCCTCACATTAATGGTAAAAAGGTTAAAAGCTACCATTTTTTTAATGAAAAGGTTATGGTTACAGTACGTTTACGTTACCACTCCCATCGGGAGGCGCTTCCTCTGGGTCAGCCACTGGATCTCCCTGCTGGGGTGTCTCGATGGTGTTGAGCAGTTGGTCTATTTTGTTGAGGCTGTCAAGCTCAGGTACCCCACTCTCCTCGAAGACCTCTGCATATGCCTCCATCTCCTCCTTGAGGGCGAGGGAGTCCTGGTCTGGCTCGACCGATTCAACTGCCGCTTTCTTGGAAGATTCTGGGTTAGCAGCTGGGATGTCCAACTCCTTCCTCTTCCTTCTCGGCTGTACATTTCCTGTGGGGTCAAGAGGTTGATACTCTTCCTCGGAGAGGAGAGGGACAGGGAGGGGGACAGAGGGGGTGGTGGGAGGAAGGGTGGGTTGGATCACAGGTTGGGAGGATGAGGGAGGAGGGGTGGTGCAATCAGCAGGGATGGGAGTTGCTGTCACAGAGGGATGGAGGGAAGGAGGGTTAGGAATGGTGGGGGAAGGTTTCTTACCGCCTTGCTTTTGCGGGATCGTCTTCCTCTGTACAGGTGTGGGTGGCACCTTGGGAGGGACGACCACACCCGATGCTGCTGCGGCATAGGATCTTGCTCTACTGGGACAATCCTTGTAGACATGATCCACCGAGCCACACAGGTTGCAGGTCTTCTTCGTGGGGCAGTCCTTTGTCTCGTGGCTGGCCATTCAACAAACCCTGCAAGCCAGGACCTTGCATTCCTTCCCAAAGTAGTCCTTTCCGTCGCACTTGCAACAAGTGGGGGGCTGGTCCACGTAGTGGATAAGTCCTGCAGTTCCCCCCAGGTAGATGCATGGTCGGAGGTGCTTGACTCTGTCTGGGCACGAAGTGTCCTTGTGCAGCTTGACAATCACCGACCACTTTCCAGTTCAGAGTCGATTCTCGTAAAGGATGCTTGAGGGGTCCTTTATTATGGTACAGGATCGGCTGAGAAATGTGATCATGTCTTTGACAGGCATGTGTGGGCTTCACATTGAAACCGTCACCCGCCTCTCCTCTCTTTGAATAGGGCAGTTGCCCACAAAGCGAGAGAAAGGGGAATCAGGCTTCGCTGCTTTCACCGCTTCCCAATACCTCGTGCAGATTGCTATGGAGGCAAAGGTGGCGTAGAAGATGCCTCTGAAGAAGGTCTAGATGCTGAGCATTTCAGGTGCAGATAATCCTTGCTCCAGGACCATCTTCTTGCCGAAGTACTCAACCGTCATGTCTGGCACCCGTCCGCCTACCTCCTTTAGCTTCATCACCATGGTCTGCCTCATCCAGGGCTGGAAGGCCTTTGGAGTGTTCCTGGATGGGCACCGTTGGAGGTGTTGCAGAAGGGGCAGTGGAGCTAGGGCCGGCCAATCCGGTCAGACATTTGGCCAGTGACTTTCCCTTCTTCCCGGGCTTCCTCCCAGTGAGGGAGGCCGAAATGGAGGCTGAGGCTGGCACCAGGACTGGAGCAGCTGTGGCCATCCTTCCGGCTTCTCGGGGCAGCCAAAGTTGAGGCGAAGGCTCTTCTTTGGCGTTGAGAGGAGGAGAGTCAGAGGTCACTTCAGAGGGCAGAGCAACACAAGTTTAACCCTCCAAGGAGGCTAGAGAGCAATGCACGGCTTCAGAGGGCAGAGCAAAGCAGGTCTAACCCTCCACGGAGGCTGGGGAGTGGTGGAGGCTTCAGAGGGAAGAGCAGACAAGTCTGACTCCTTGGGCAGCTCAGGAGCGCTGCAAGGCTTTGAGAGGGCATAGCAAACAAGTCTGCCTCTCCAAGGTGGCTAAAGTGCGTTGCAATCCTCTTCAGGCAAAGTCCTCTGCTACTTGCAGTCGGGGCGAAGCGTCTTTTTCCTCGGCGTCAAGAGGAGGAGGGTCGGCAGTCGCTTCAGAGGGCAGAGCAAGTCTGACCCTCAGTCTTCTCCGGCTTCTCCCTCTTCAGCGATGTCTTCTCCTCCTTGTACTCTTGATGTCTTCGCTCTTTCGCTCTTCTCGGCCTGGCAGCAGTAGCCCTGAGAAGGACTGTTGTCGGTCCAAGAAACAAGGAGCAGAGCTGCCTCTCAGAATGAACTGATAAGAACATATTCTACACTTGGGCCTTATTCACTCTTTCTGACAAAATCCTTCTTAGATGGACAAAACCATGTGCACTGCAGGGGGCAGATGTAAAATGTGCAAAGAGAATTAGATTTGTGTGAGTTATTTTGTTTCTGTGCAAGGTAAATACTGATTGCTTTATTTTTACACTGCAATATAGATCTCACTTTGAAGTAAAACCCCACCCAAATCTAATTTGATCTGCACAGTTTACATATGCCCCCCTGCAGTGCACATGTTTTTTTCCATCTAAGAAGGATTTTGTCAGAAAGAGTGAACTAGAATAAGGCCCTTGATCTTAGCCAAAAGACCGAGAAGCGATATGCCTCACCTTTAGTGCACATGGGCCCTTATTCAGAACTGATTGCAGTACAAATTTGTTCTCAAAATGGGCAAAACCATGTGCACTGCAGGTGGGGCAGATGTAACATGTGCAGAGAGAGTTAAATTTGGGTGGGGTGTGTAAATAAAGCAGCCAGTATTTACCCTGCACAGAAACAAAATAACTCAAACAAATCTAACTCTATCTATACATGTTACATCTGCCACACCTGCAGTGCACATGGTTTTGCCCATTTTAAGAACAAATTTGTACTGCAATCAGATCTGAATAAGGGCCTTGGTCTTTCCCATTTTGAGAACAAATTTGTACTGCAATCAGATCTGAATAAGGGCCACAGTGTATATAGGTGATTTAATTAGTACCTGAGTAATTTTGATTTAGCTATCTGTGATGAAGCCTAGATATCAGTAAAATATCACTAGGCACTGATGGTGTCCCTTGAGGACCATAGTTGGGAATGTCTGTACTAATGGTTTGGAGTGTTAGGATACAGCAGTCCTCTAGCCTCCTGAAAGCTAGACTTCACCTTTAGCTGCATGCCTTTCGGTACTTGTGAGTTATCCGGGCTGCCGATTTCTAAATCGGGTCGGATCGGGCACATCGCATCGCATCGCATGCGACCATCGGATGCGATGCGATGCGATGACCCGATTTTTCCATAGGAATCAATGTTAAAATGGACTGAGTCCATTTTAACATGGAATTCAATGGGAAAAAGGGGTCCTTTTCATACCCCTACTATCCAAGTGGGCACGGAGTTGGATATAAACCTGTGGCGAGCGTAGCGAGCCACCGAGCCCGAAGCGTGGCGAGCGTAGCGAGCCCCGCGAGGGGACACAGAATACCGTTCGCTCGCCACGCTTCGGGCTCGGTGGCTCGCTACGCTCGCCACAGGTTTATATCCAACTCCATGCCCACTTGGATAGTAGGGGTATGAAAAGGACCCCTTTTTCCCATTGAATTCCATGTTAAAATGGACTCAGTCCATTTTAACATTGATTCCTATGGAAAAATCGGGTCATCGCATCCGATGGTCGCATGCGATGCGATGCGATATCGCATCGCATCGCATCTGATTGTATGCCTTAACTTAAGGCATACAATCAAAAAATCGGCAGCCCAGATAACTCACAAGTACCTGCCTTTCCTCTGCAAATTAGGTCCGCCCAGTACTCAGATGCCCCCAGGACAAGGTGACTACTGGAGGCTGTGCAAGGGAAGAGAACAGGACTGAAGCCCACAGGGAATGGAACCACACTGAACTGAAATGTGAGTCTGTAATTCAGGTGTTATGCACCACCAGATAATATTGGATTTAAATGCAACAATGAACACAGTCTATGAATACAACAATGCATTGTAGTAAATAATATGGGTGTAATAAATAATAATATATATGAAGAATACAAATGCAACAATGCACAGGGTGTTATAAATGCAGATATAAATGCAACAAGGAGGGGTACAAAGAAACTCCCAAGTATTTTTAAAGCTTTTAAACCTGGGGTAGCCAACCCTAGTCCTCGAGAGCTACCAACAGTGCATGTTTTGCAGGTCTCCTCACAGAATCACAAGTGAGCTAATTAGCTCCATCTGTGTATCTTTTAAAATGTGTCAGTGATTAATGAGTGCAGCTGTGCAGCAGCTAGGTTGTCTGGAAAATGTGAACTGTTGGTAGCTCTCGAGGGCTAGGGTTGGCTACCACTGTTTTAAACTGTCTGCAGTGGACATAAATAGCTGGAACCGCAGCACAACTTGCACAGGCAGAGGATTCAATAGCAGTATAAGGACCAGACCAGATAACTACAAGTGCTATAACCCAGAGGTTCCCAAACGCGGTCCTCAAGGCCCCCCAACAGTACAGGTATTAAATATATCCATGCTTGGCCACAGGTGACTTAATTAGTACCTCAGTCAGTCTGATTTAACCATCTGTGCTGAGCCATGGATATACATAAAACCTGGACCGTTGGGGTGCCTTGAGGACTGCGTTTGGGAACCTCTGCTATAATCTATAACTGTAGGAAAGACAGAGGGCATTATAAAAGACCAACCCCCAATCATAGAGAGAGCAGACAATCAACACCATGAGGTCTAGGTGAGAGGATACACAGCTGCAGCTTTACACCTGCAGCCTTCCAGCAATCTGGACATCTAGTAACCTCAGGAAACCTCCCCTGTCTTTCCCCCAATGGCCAGAAGCTACCGGCTACTTCGGGAGCCAGCCTCCACTGACAAGTAGCTATGCAATCACTCGGAGATACGCTGAGACAGAGCCGTGTCCCAGGAAGCAGCGGCATGGCAACTGTTAACATGGAGGGATGTTGTATCCCTGTAACATACTAGTGTAGTGCATATAAATGCTTCCCTTTAGACTTCTATAGCACTTAATGAAAAGTGTTTTTTTTTTGTATATTTTTTTTAAATAGCAGCTTTCCAGGTTAGCCCTAACCTTTTTTTCAATCATTTTACTGTACAGCAAATAAAGTACAGGTTGAGTATCCATTGTCCAGATATTATCCAGATATTTGTTATCAAAATTATTCCGAAAACCATAGTGCCCGCTGCTATCTATATGATAGCAGGCTGAATGTATGAATGGTCAGCATAGCTGACCTTTCTGCCCAATGCTGGTTTTGGCCCTATCTAAACAGCAGGGACAGTGCTGTCCATGCTGTTAGTCCATGCAAACTTTCTCTTTAAAGTAAATACATGAGGGTAAATGGTTATGGTATATTAAGTCTACACTGTCTAAAACTGCAGTCAAAAAGTCAACAACTATTGGTTGACAGTCAAAAGGTAGACATTGACAAAATGTCGACATAATGTAGGTCAACATGGACAAAATGTCAACAGAATCAAAAGGTCAACAAAGTTCGACATGATTTTTTCATGTTTTTTGGGGGAGTTTATGTCAATATATGTCGACATGGACACCTGCGCTCGGCACACTATTATAATCTAACTCTATGCCCACGTGGATGTCCACCTTTTTCATGTCTACATTTTTCTTATTGACTCTTTTAATGTTGACATTTTGATTGTGTCAATCTTTGTCCAAGTCGACCTATTGTATGTCAACCTTTTGTCCATGTCAACGTTCTCACTAGCAGCTAACAGTTGTCAACCTTTTGACTGTCAACCTAGACACTGTAGACCTAATGACTGGATAGCAAGGTAAATGTATTTAATTAAAGCAATACTGCCTCACAGCACTGAGAGCGATTCCCACCATGACCCTACCTATGTGGGGTTTGTATATTCTCCCTCTGCTTGTGTGGGTTTTCTACGAGTGCTCCAATTCCCTCCCACAACCTAAAAATTTACTGGTAGGTCAATTGGGTCCCAACAAAATTAACTCTATGGTGAAATCCCAACAAAATTAACTCTATGGTGAAAGTGTGTGCGCGTATATATACTAGGCTGCCTAGCGAACAGGACCGGACCACCCACCACCCCACCGCAAATCCCCCTGCGCGCCACCAGTGCCGCCCACATCTCCACGCTAGCATGCAAGGGGATGTACTCAAGAACATATCCCCTCGCATCTGGCCGAAGGGGAGAGAAATCATTTGATGGTCACCGACCATCGAATGATTATACTTCCCTTCAGAAATAAAAGCATTTCCACTGTTGATTGGTGCAAATGGGGCAGGCGCTGATGTCATGTGATGTCAGCCGGCCACCCCGAGCAGGCAACACCACGCCTGTATTCCCAGGGGAATGCTCAGCGTTTTCATGGGGACAGCCACATAAAACACTGGGCGTTCCCCTGGTGCCGTCGCCTGCCATGTGATACTTACCATTTGCACAGAGGGACTGCACATGCACATATATGCACATGCGTACACCCCACCCCACACACACACACCATTGAAAATGCGGACCATTCTCTGTAAAACAATGCAGAATATGTGTGCACTATAAAAATAACTGGTATTAAATAAATAAATGCTTGCTCTGAAACTAAACAAACATACACATTGTTTTGAAAATTGCTTTAATTCAATATATTATACAACGTACAGATTTTTTTTTTTTTTACTAAACCTCAAAACCCAAGGGATGCTTGGCAGTGTTTGGCCCAGTTGGCAAGCATAAGTAAGTGACCAATCATACAACAGAATCGGCTACGTACTAAAATAGGCTGAGGGAAAGAATACAGGCTTGATTAGCTGGAATGGTTTGGCAGCTGTGTCTCCAGCAGGCTAGTCATAGTTGTGGTCCATATGCCTGAGGGACATCCATTAGCAGCTACACAAGCTAAAGGAAGCTCTCTATTAAACTCTCATTGCCGGTCCTTATCTTTAAAAAATAATAATAATAATGGTACAGGTTCTAATTAGGAAATCTTAGCAACAGTATTAAAACAATTGTAAACAAAATCTCATTGATGAAGTGAGAACTATCTCTGGTTTTAAGACCAACGTTCTCCAGTTGCTGCTGCAGTCAGGGCAAGGAATGCGTGCTATGTAAAGAACTGGGATTGTTGCATTGTTAGGTGAACCGAAATCTTTGCAGATAAACAAACCTCTAAAATTGTTTGAGATGTGACAGTTCTAATGAGTTCACACAAGAATTATGTAAACATTATTAAGTGTAATAAACGCTTGTCAGCGGGCAATCCCGTTGAACTGTTTATGAAAGCAACATGAACACTTTATTAATAATGTCTTTTTAACTTTATGCAGAGGGTGTAATAAGCCCTTGGCTTTGCTGCTTGCTCCGATGGAAAATCGTTACATGATAAAAGATGAGCCTGTGCACTGGAGCCACTGTGGTACTGTACTCTCTCATTCATAAACGCTCTGTACTGGAGGAAATAGCAGGAAGCCTGCCAACATTTTCCCATTTAATTATTCTGCTGCCAGATCTTCACTTCTCGTTGCAACTTCCTGAGGCAACATCTGGTGGCTATAAGAACAATAAAGCAAATAAATAAAAAGGCATAAAAAATTAACATCCACGTTAATATTTTTTTACGGTTATTTCAATGAATCATTTGTTAGAATGCAAAGCTGCAGTGTTACGTGCATAATCCGGAGTGGAGGCGCTTATTGTGGTATAAATTGAACAATATTATTATTCTTTAAGTGGATGAAACAGTTTTATTTTCAAAGTATGGTTCAGTCACAAAGGGATATTTACCGAACTCTCTCAACCATCTCAGTTGGATATAAGAAAAAGGACATTTGTTTTTATTTCACCTGGACAAGACACAGGTACTTAAGGTACATCTGGACAGACTGTCTAATTTCAATGGAGCTATTTAGTAAAATAGGAGCATGGGCCCTGATTCTGGTTGACTCTGTAAGTTGCGAAGTTCGCAGCTTACCGAGTACCAGAGGGCCTGGCCCACCGAATCGCTGCCCCCACGACCCCCCCCCACCACCACTGTATCCCCTCGCATGGTTGCGATGTGTAACAAAAATACATCCCCTCGCATGTCCGGCTGCTGGAAAAATCATTCGATGGTCACCAATCATCAAATGATTTCTTCAGGTAACGCATATATAAGTCAGTGGAGACATATTTGCGGACTTCTGTCCGAAGACAGGGCAGGCAGCGGACGTCTTATGACATCAGCCACAAGCTCCCAGCCCACCTCCTCCCGTCTGCAGTCCCATGGGAATGCTCAGCATTTTCTGGGTCCGCCCATGTAACCCTGCGCTCGCCACACTTTATAAAATCAACTCCACGCTGAGGTGGATAGTGGGGGTATGAACAGGTCGGGGGGGTGTGTAACGCGTGCGCTCGCCATGCTTCTGGCTGGCGTGGACTGTGGGGGTTTGAAAAGGAGGCATTTGCCAGTATGTAACATGGAGCACTGCCAAATGCCTCCTTTATTGTGCATAAGACGCACTTGCGTCCGCATACCCCCTTTGTGCACAAGACGCGCTAGAGAACCCCCTAACCCCGTCTCCCTGAAGTGGTCACGGGCAGGGTTGCCATACCCTGCCACAATAATTACTGAGATGCAGGAGCGTCTGAGACGCACCTGCGTCTCAGACAGCTGGAGCGCCTCTCTGCCGACGCTTGAATTATCCCCTCTCCGCCAGCGTCCACCAGCGCAGGGGATCTGGCGGTTACCGGCGATGTGTGAGAGGCACTCACTAGGCTTGCCATGGACACCGGGGACAGAGCCATGGACACCGGGGACAGAGACAGGCTGCCGCAGAGTCACTTCGTTGAGTACGCTAACTACCAAAATACCTGTACAAATATTGAGAGAAGCCATATTGGTTTGGAAATGGGCTACTGCTTGTTATCTGAAGGTTGACTGGGACTCAGATTCACCCCTAGATGGTACTAAGGGATTTGGGGAACTTTCTGTTATGCAGCTGTGTGTGATATAGGGTAAATGGAATGTGTTTTCCATAGGCCAGATGTATCATCTTTAAGACATTTCAACAATTGCAGATTGCTTTCCAGATCCCCAATACATATTTCTTTAGATGCTTACACCTGAGGCACGCCTGTACCGCTCAATTCCGCAATTCCCATTCCAGAACTCACTCGGCCCTAGACATTCCATATCCGTGGCTTATTCATCACCCATCACAAGTGGATCAATGGGTTGATGAGGTGGCTGGTCATGAGAAATTCACATATATATCGTGTAGTGCGGAAGGTAAGTATCACAGAATTAGGGATCGATGGCAAGAATCCCCTTTCTATCATTCCTCTGGGAATTCTTAGATAATCTACTCTTTATTGTTACACACGTTAGACATCTGCGCTATGGACCTTATTCAGGTCTGTTCGCTGTGGCCGCTCGTTCGCACGGGGACAATTTTTGCTGTATGCGCATGTGCTTATCTGCGCATGTGCTGGGTGCATGAAGGTCACGGCGAACAATCAGTTTGCCAGGTGCGCACACCGGACCATGCGGTGGGTGGCAGGCCGGCCATTAGCATATGGGAACGCCCATCGTTTCATGGACGTTCACATGAGAACGCTGGGCATTCTTATACTAAAATCCGATGACGCGGGTGTGGGGGGCGGGCAGCTGAAATCACCGGCCCATTTCCCCCCAAGCGTACACACATATAATAAGTGACTTTAGAGTCACTTTTATATTGCGTGCGCCTTTGCCATCATTCGATGATGACCGACCATCGAATGATGGGGCGGATACCACAAGGATGCGAATGTATGTAACATCCCTTTCGCAAGCCCTGCATGCGAATCCACCTGCAAATGGGTGGCAGCCGGCCACCATTCGCAAGGTGGGGTTTGGATGACTCGCAAGGGTGCAAATTCGCATACTAACGAATCAACCAGAATAAGCCTCACACCCAATACATTTTTTTTTCAAATAGAAATGTGCTTTAGAAATAAGTGAGCGCTAAGCATGGTTTAGAAAATAAACGCCTGCATATTTGTTTTTAAAATATTTTTATTAGCAAGTACAATGACACTTGAAACTCTTTGTATGGTAACAGCATTGTTTTCTCTTTTTTTTGCATTTGTGCATTTTTTATGTACAAAACTCAATAAAAACTATTGAATTTACAAAATAGAAACTGTCATAGCACTATTGGTTAGATTCAATAAGATAAGCAACGGAGAATACATTTTTTTGAATTACTGTGTTAATAATTATTATTTATTTTTATATAAAACTATACAATAACCATTTAATGGTTTCAATATTCTGTTTACATCACTAAGTTCATACAGCATATCTGATTCAAATGTATTTCTGTTCAGAACTTATTTTATTCTGTACTTTATTCCCTATAGTACAGCATCATAAGATACAGTATCTCTAGCCGCAAGCAACGATGCAAGCAGGTTTGCAGGATTATAACAATACCTAAATGATATTACTATTGGTTTTTATATTTAAACAACCAATTGTCAAGTGCAACAAGGTCACTTGTGCAAAAAGGTTTATGTACACTGCAATATACATAAAAGATCTTCATAACAGATATGAAAGTAATTAATATACAGTAAGTCTATACTGTATATTGTCTATTGTGTGTTTATATCCATGGGCGTCATTGAGAATCCTTTTATACTGTACAAGTCATGGCAAAATGGATGTGTGGAACTGTAGTAACCGGTACATGGTCACTATACAAATGCAAAATTTGTAAATTATAAAAATAAATTACATAAGTGAGGCCCCAACACTTGGGACAGGTGCACCCTTCTATACTGTATGTTACAGACGCACACCTAGGGAATAGTAGAAGGTGGCATAAGGTATGGCATTACACAGTGGCCCTTATTCTGATTGACGCGTACTTTACCGCATACTTTCGGATCGCGTCTTTACGGCGTCTGCGCATGCGTGGAGAACGCCACGCGCATGTGCCACGCCTTGACTCCGTACCTGTTCGGCCAAATCCCGTACAAAACTGGTCACCGCAATCATTCGGGAAATATGGGCGTATTATGGGCGTCATGCGGAATGACACATGGGCGTAGTTTCAAAGTGGGCAAAACGGGGCGGAAACATGGGCGGACACGGGGGAGTACACTTATGTTGGGGGGCGTGCATTCGGATACCACTCCGAATGCACGCGAACAAAAAGGAAAGAAATGTGCGGTGTCCAAAAGGCCACTATTGCTTTGCGGACACCACTCGTTCCTGCGGGAGGCGAACGGACCGCCTAATGACTACAAGCATTAACACCTGAACCCAATAAAATCGACTCCTTTACTCATTACTCACTAATAGGACGCTTGTCAGTGCTTTAATTGAAACCATTGCTGCTTCAAGGAAACCTTACTAATCACCCACATATGCTGTACTTCTGACACACTTTAAACCTGCTAACAATGGACATGACTGAATATTAATACTAGCAATACACATGTGTATGCGACATGTACTAATTAAACCACACAATTGTTGTAAAGTAAAGAAATTTATTTATATACATTTCACAGTCAATGCCACTGTGATGCAATGACAAAAAAATAAAAATACCAAAACAAACAAACCATGGCAGGAATGTACCAAAATAAATTATAATACAAAACAAATATAATTGCACACAGATGGACTCAAGCACCTCCTATGTGCCACTGCACATGCGGCCAGTGGGAAATGAGGAGGCTGCTGGCCCTTCTACAGCAGGCCAACCTGCACCTGACCATTCTACAGCAGGGCAACCTACACCTGGCCCTTCTGCAGCAGGGCAACCTGCAGCTGGCTCATATGCACCATCAGCAGAATCATTTTGAACACAACCGGGGACTTAGCAACATCACATCAAGTGCAGCTGACAGTAATGGCAGGCAAAAGAGGGCAACAGGGGAACCAAAAAGGACATTTGAAGCAAGGGCTCATCTGGTTACCCTCAGCACGTGATTGGACACAAGAAGCTGACACACACAGTACAATGGAAGATTTGGGATGAGATAACGGTGGAGATTAATGCAGCCACAAGTTCATTTTCGACCATGTTTGGCCTTGGTAGGCTCCTTGGCCTGTGCAGCAGCTCTTCGGGCACGGCCAGATGCTGGGGCAGGTGGAGCAGATGCTGGTGAGGGGTTGGCTGGTCTACCCCTCCTGCCAGCAGGGAGTGTTGCTGGTGGTAATGCACCAGAAACGGATGACATTAGGACCCTGTTGCTGGTAACTAGCTCCACCATAAGCTCATTATGGTGGAGGAGGAGATCATTTTGGCGGGTGGCTTGCTCGGCCAGCACCTGAGCACTTGCAGCCATGGCCTGATGCGCCTCAGCCATGGCCTGCAGGCTCCCAGCGATGGCCTGCTGGGTGCTGACCAAGCTCGCCATGATCTCCTCGGTCCTATGCATCCGTTCTGATGCCAACTCTCCCTGCTGGTTTATGTCCCCAAGCATCTGGGCCAACCTGGCCAAATCGGCTTGGGCCGATGGCTGCTGCTGCACAGGCCTACCACTGGGGCCAGGTGGCACGGACTCCTCCACCTCCTGACCAGAGTCGTCACCAAGCAGTGGGGTGTCTGTGGAAAATGATAAACACAATTAGGACACATTCTAAGATAATTACTTGCACAAGTTTATGGCATGACAAATATTTACCTTCAATAAAAGACGCAAACACTTCAGCTGGGGCCTCGCTATCCATCGTGCTCACCCCCCTGACCTCCTCAACTGATACACAGCTCTCGGCCATCAACTCCAGGGGGGTGAACTCTAGCCCTGATGGCATGGGCCCGGCCCCAGATGTCTGGCTGTGTTCCCACCGCTTGGTCATCTTCCTCTTCAGGTTGGTTTTGAAGTCCTGCCACCTGCAATGTAAGTTGACATATTAATACATGTCACTCCAGATGTTTGCTGTTGCTGCCATTGCTCTGTGCTACATATTACGACATGTGCTTAATGTCCAAAAGATAACATTACATGCAACTATGATATCAACCGTTACAATACACATTCACAATCACCCTACTCTAACTCTCAACCAAATAACATGTCAATAATGTCTGTGTATGGTAACAACCTCACCGGCCATTTGCAAAATCCATCTAAGCATGAATTCAATCATTACTTGTCTATTACTGGGCACATGTATCACAAAACAACTTGCCTCTTCTTGACATGGTCGGCCTCACGAACTTGTGGCGCAACTTCATTAATCTCTGCCGTTATCTCTTCCCAAATCTTCCATCTGCGTGTGTGTGTCAGCCTCTCTGATGGACACTCAATCAAATCACGTGCTCGGGGAACCAGGATGGCAAGCTCCTGTGCTTCATATGCCTTATTTCTTGTAGTTGGTTCCTCTGTTGCCCTCTTTCTCCCCTTGCCACGTCCATGGCCACGCCCCCTGGCACGTGTCGCTGCACTTGAAGTGCTGGCCATGGTACTATCTTGTGAAGTCCCCGGTTGTGTTCCAAAAGATTCTTCTGATGGTGCATATGAGACAGCTGCAGGTTGCCCTGCTGCAGAAGGGCCAGGTGTAGGTTGCCCTGCTGTAGAATGGTCAGGTGCAGGTTGCCCTGCTGTAGAAGGGCCAGCAGCCTCCTCATTACCCACTGGCTGCATGTGCAGTGGCACATAGGTGGTGCTGGAGTCCATCTGGTCAAATAGTTGCTGCAGCTCCTGGTCCACCTCTGGTTGTGATCCAGACATGTTAGCAACAACATTGTCACATTCTAATACACCTTTATATACTGTTTGTGTATCCTGTTTGGCGGACATCCGCGGCAGCTGCGTTCCGTGCACGAGCGTACGTCGCTGTTTTTTCGCGCCGCATACGGTGGCGGAAATTCCATTGTGTAAAACCTGGCGAAACTTCTACATGAAATACTGGTCACCAATTCTAACATTGCATAGAATCTTCTGATACACCTGTGACTATCGCACAATACACATGCTATTTGCTAGCATAACATGACATTTGGTTCATGACTACTGTGGTATTGTGGCGTTTGATTGCAAGCTAAAAGTAGCCCAATCCCTTAGAAAATCCAGCCCACAAGTCATGCAATACTCATCACTACTGTTATAGACCACACATGTGACAGGCCTATAAATAGTGAGTTGCTGCTAGAATCATTTGTCTCCAGATCTGGACTTGTCAGGGTCTAAGGTAAGCTCTTCCATGGTCCTTGTAGATATGTTATCCATTAACAATGTAAGTGTATGAATGTATGCACCATTGCCTCACTGACTACAGATTGTTGGGCCAGCAAAGTCTTTGTAGCATTATTGCAACATGTCACATGTTCACTATTTCACTCACAGGTCTTAAACCTGTGTGTGTTCATCTATTGCAGGACAACATGTCCCAGCAATAGCTGGAATGTCTCATAGTACATGATGTCGGCAACAAATGCAGACACCTTTGATACTCAAGTAGTGTTTAGTAGTTCGATGTTGTAAGCATCTGTGTGTTTAGGACGGTGTGTATTGAGTTCATATTATTGTTACATCATTATAGAGTCAAATGGATCTTCGGGATTTTACGGGGCGGCCATCTATTGTACGTATTGAAGCCTACAAATCTATTTGTAGTGGGATATGGCCATTATGTGCATAGGTGCATCAGTATTTATGTTCATTTCTTTATAGGTTGCTGAAGCAATGATGCGGGACATGGAAAGGAGGCTAAGGGCACTTGCGGCTCTCCCCACTCGTCGCCCAAGGAGGCCAGGACGTGCTAGAATCTATCGCACACGGGTGACTCTGTTTGCTATGCCCGATGATGAGGTACTTACTAGGTACCGGTTACCGCCACATGTAATTCTGGATCTGCTCTCGTTAATTGAGAGTGATCTGGAACCTCTACACGGGATCACGACAGCAATTCCGCCTCACACACAGCTGCTGGCGGTGTTGCATTTCTGCGCCTCAGGATCATTCCAACAAGTAGTGGCAGTACTTGCTGGAATATCTCAGCCGGCCTTCTGCCGAATCCTGAGGCGTGTGACGTCGGCCATGTTCAGGCGCAAGGGGCACTTCATGGCCATGACATTTGCCACCGAGACCCTGCGCAGAAGCCAGCAGGCCTTCCATCAAATTGCTGGCTTCCCTAATGTGATAGGGGCTGTGGATGGCACCCATGTACCATTTGTGCCTCCATCTCGAAGTGAGAAGATATATAGGAACCGCAAATTGTTCCACTCACTGAACGTGATGGTGGTATGTGGCCCATCCATGGAGATTCTCGCCTTCAACTCGAAGTTTCCCGGAAGTGCCCATGACTCTCATGTCATCCGACAAACCGGGATATGGCAAAGACTACAAGAGCTGGAAGGCCGTGATGCGTGGGTTCTGGGTGACTCCGGTTACCCATGTACGCCCTGGCTACTTACGCCGTACAGCTACCCAGCACCGGGCCCACAGGAGGCATTCAATCGGGCGCATGTTGCCACCAGGCAAGTGGTGGAGCGCTCAATTGGCCTTTTAAAGGGTCGATTTAGAGTGCTCCACCGCACTGGTGGTGACTTACAGTATGCGCCTCAAATGGTGTCGAGGATCGTGGGCCTGTGTATATTTTTCCACAACATTGCTGTGCGGCGTGAGATACCCTTTGATGAGTGGGAGGTACCATCTGAGCCGCAAGATCCGCCCATGCGCCCATCCCGCGCCCCTGAATGCCGGAGGGGATACCAGCTGCGGGACTCTGTGGCGCTAAGATACTTCAGGTACATTTTATCTAGTGGACCAGAACACACCAATTGTTGTAAAAATCACCCCTTCAAATAAGTACAGTGTGGTAGTTGTCAGTGTTACAAAACGACAATTAGCCAGCCTGCCCTCCTAATGGCAAAGAAATAGTAGATATTTATCATATGTGCTTAGTTTTGGGGGAAGTACAATATAGGTGCTCATTATTATACCTTGTACAAGGGATCTTATGTGTTTGTTATATCTTCATTATTGTAGTTGATACTATCCCTGATGACTGGTGAGTACATTGATTTATTCTCTAATGTGTTGGGGATTTTTTCCTGTGTTGATGTATGATTTGTTTGCAGATATATATATATATATATATATATATATATATATGATATTTCAATTTATTAACATGTTTAAACATTTCAAGGAGCAGGCAGGCAGGCAGGCAGCCATGCAGCCAGGCAGGCAGCGCTGGTGTATAATGCTGGACTCAGGATACCTGCAAGTATGTGTATGTGTCTTTTAAACATAAATGTACGCATACACATAGATGCATAGAGTAAGTAATGCTAAGTACAGCTATGCGTTGCTAAGCTATAGCACGCGTTGCTTGGCGGAGCGAGGCCTTATTGGATTTGCTAAGTGCATACACACTGTGTTTTATATATATCAGATTTGTTCATTCCCATACATCAGCACTACTGTTTTTAAGGCATGCGAAATTGTCACCATTTGTGTTGGCGCAGAGACGTTGTTCATGTAAAGATGAACAATAAAGTTATTAACACAAATAACTGTGATAAACCAATGACACCACCTGATTGGTTGATTGATGCCATTGTTAACATGGCGGAGACATGCAGGGCAGAGCCATTTTCGCCTGCGGAGCTGAGGGCTCTGGTCTCCGTCATGGAGACAAGGCTGGGCCGTGCGGGGCCCTTTATCACAAATGGCCAGAAGCGGCGGGCCTATGCTGCGGCAGGGCGCCGGATTTACGCCCGCACCCGGGTGCGGAGGAGCATCGGCCAGCTCGAGAGGCGGTGGTCGGACCTCCGCAGGCGCCAGCCCCAGCTTCTCCAGCAAATTAGGGGCGAGATAGCTGATTGTGAGTATTTTAGCTATGAAATTTCGCACTTACATCATACCATCTATAAACAATAAAATGTGTCTCATGATAAGTGGGTGTCCATGGGTTTAAAAGTCCATAGACTGTTATGTGTGCTTCTTCCTGGTTAACATGCAGTCATGTGGCTTTTATATGTAATGACATAGCATTCATGATTCAGATGCATACAATGTGCCAGATCTAATATGTGTTCAACATTGATAAATGCCAGGGTTGTAATGATTGAACAAATTACTAACAATCACATAATAACTTAAATGTCACATTTTGGAGTCCATTAACAGTAAGGTGCTACTTTCAAGCATCGTTTGCCAACATTATCACCCTTCCATGTATGTCTTGTTATGGATTACTACATGTGCCCCAATGACCCGACATTGACCATGATTTTGTTTTCTACCACACAGCACGAGCCCGAGCACGACAGGCACGGGAGCAGGCCGAGGCAGCCCTGGCGGAGGAGCAGGCGCAAGAGCGTGATGAGGAGGTGGCGGCGAGGGTGGAGGAGGAGCAAGTGGAGGAGGAGGAGGAAATGGTGGAGGAGCAAGTGGAGGAGGTGGAGGAGATGGTGGAGGAGATGGTGGAGGAGATGGTGGAGGAGGTGGTGGAGGAGGAGGAGGTGCCTGAGGAGGTGGTGGTGGAGGAGGTGGAAGAGGAGTTGGTGGCAGAGGAGGAGGTGGAGGAGGTGTTGGTGGCGGAGGAGGAGGTGGAGGAGGTGGTGGTGGAGGAGGTGGTGGAGGAGGAGGTGGTGGTGGTGGAGGAGGTGGTTGTGGCGGAGGAGGTGGAGGAGGTGATGGTGGCGGAGGAGCTGGCGGAGGAGGGGGCTGAGGAGGCCACGGTTGCCCCAGAGGTGTCCGAATCCGAGGGGGAGGAGGCGTGTGAGGCCCCGGAGTCCCATCAGATCGGTATGTTTACATAATGCATCATTCATGAAGTAGTTGGACTGGTATTTGTTATGTAGCACTGGTGATTAAAAATTTTGGTACAATACTATTAATACAGACCCCAAAGTGGGTAGCTACAGATACTGGGACGGGTTAGATGGGGTGTCCAAGGCATCCCTTTCATCCAGGACACCTCTGAATTACACAGGTTTGTGGGATGGCTTGGAGCTCCATTTTGACTGCCACATAACCGTTGCAGTTAAACAGGATCCTGGAGTAAAGGGATGAGTGGATCATTTGTGGATTAAATTCACCTGCTGCAAGCCTCGATTCTGACCCATCATATAGTGGAATCTATATTGTTGTTGAATGTTATTTATAAACTATAGGATGTATGCTATAAATGGAGTATGGGCCGGCCTACCTTGGAATGGAGTCACAAGTTGCCAGTGTCCCAGTAGCCTCCTCTACCTAAACACCCCCTGTAGTTCAGATTGTTTTTTTGGCCTCACAGAATTGTAGGTTGGTTTAGACTGAATTATGATTTTGAGGATGTGTACTGTGCATTCCTGACATTTGCATAACTCCCATGCCACGAACCATCACTGAACTTAGACTGAGGAGATTGTGACAAGTTCTTATTGACGGAGGCCATGACATGCTTGTCATTGGTTAGTCATGGGTGGGTTGTAAATGAGAAGAAACACTATGACTGTTATGTCTTCTGCAGAGTAAAGGGTAGAGGGAAAAAAACACAGTATGTAGTAAATAAGTTTGCATGTATGTATATATGTGTGTGTCATATCTATTTATCTATGTGTGTCTCTATCTCTCTACATATATATATATATATATATATATATACACATGTCACCTAGCATTTCTGCAATTTATGTAGCAGTATGTGAAATGTATGCATGAATATCATGACTAATTTTTGCCCCTTTGACATGCCCACAGATGACACAACACCGGCAGATGAGGGGGTTCGTGGGGCCCTCCTGCGTGCGGAACACCATTTACGATTATTAATCGCGGATCTGCAGGACCTGCGCGATTTACTTCTTTAATTTTTTTTATTTTTTTTTTGGATATTTAATTGTTAATTGTTCCTCGTAATAAATAATTTATGCAAGTTCAAAGTTGTTGGTTTTCTTTGCACATTAAACAGTATATGTGTAGATTGTTTATAATCTTTTACACAGGGTCTAATACAAACCATTGCACTTCAATTGCTGTAAGGGTTAATGTGTGCAATGCATGTGTTAGGCATGCTTGTAAGGATATATTGGCATCTAATTGATTCCAATTCCAAATAAGCATTTTTTTATGAGGATAGGTAATTGAATAAGTGGGTCATGTGATGTATTGCAGAATATACATAATAGTGGGTTGTTTGGCGTAAATACTCCGCTTACGGGCGGTAGCACCGCTTGGCTCCCGTTCGGATGCGGTATTCCCGAGCATACTCTGTAATACTCTGTAATACCGTGCAGAATCGGAGTGTTTCCCCCGCACACGCATGGTTTGTATGTCGTCCGTAAACACGCCCTGTTCTTAAAGAGTGAGTCCGTCCGAATGCGGAGGACACGTGGGCGTTTCTACGGACGATGGCCGCACGCGGCAGAACACCGTGGCGTGCGGACCGCTCCGTAAGAATGCGGGAATATCCGCACCGATCAGAATAAGGGCCAGTGTCATTACAGTTTGTTTCCTATATTTATTGTATATTCTACAGTACATTGAGTTGTCTGTTATTTCTGAAGAGCACTTGGAAGCATAGAGATGGAGAACCTGCAATAACCTGTAGATGTCACATCGAAGTCTGACCAACTAGTTTTACTGTATATGCTAGTGTTTGTACAGCAAATATGAGCAAACCCTTCCACCAAATAAGGAAGCCAATAAACATGTACCTTCTCCACCACTTTATTTAATTGAAATCATCAATTAAATCCCTTATTCAGCTTCTGTACAAATGAAGTACACCAATGTACCTATGTCTTACTTGGCATGTAACATCAGTATTCACAGTCTGTTCTTCTTACTCTTCTTACTCCACCCATGTGCTTTGACAGAAAACTAGGCTTTAATATACCAAAGGATTATATTCTGCATCTTGGCCCAATGTAAAATCTAGGTCGAGGATAGTGAGGCAAGTGTTTCCGATCCAGGATTTAAAAGGGGGCCCAGAGAAGTTATGTGGGCACAGAGGCGGAGGGGAGATGCACATTGGGCTTGGGGAGGCACACAGGAGAGGGTTCTCTGTGTTTATTTTTAGGGTTTTCACCATTTGATGGTGGCTTAATGATGGTAGTGGCCATCAAGTGATCGCCGTTCAATGTCGATATACAGATTAATTTCAGCTCAAGAATTAACCATTTGGATTTTTTTTGTTTATAAATTCTTCAGATATCAACAGACATGTAGAAATGGTATACTGGATCATAAGAACAATAACATTCAGCCAAACTGAAATAAAAAAGCATGACCATAAACATAAATGTATAACAAAGGCATCAATCATGAACCTGCTAGAAACAGAGCATAAAGTGGGGAAGAAGAGAGGGAGGGGATATCTGACAGGGAAGTCCATCCAGAATGTAACAATTAAAAGGAGAGAGTAAACAAAAAATGTATTGTGGTGCATAATCCGCATAGTTATGAGGACTGCAGCCAGAACGCTAATTAGCTAATTCTCAGACTTAGGAAAACCCATTGACATTAGTGGCTTGGTGGGCAGTGTTTTTATTTTTCATTTTTTAATGTGATATAACATGTATGTGTACCAATAAATTTAATTTTTTATTGTAAATCCTCATTGGTCCAAGCGCTACCTTTTTCTCTGTTCCTTCTCTATTTTTTTGGGACCTACTCAGTCCCAGTGGTAGCAGCTTTACAAAACATCCACTGTCAGCGCCCACTTAGCTACCTAGTAGCTTATTCTCTGTCTAATTCTCAGACTTAGGTCAGCATTGTGGGTATTAAATCTTTATACGAAGATGTTGTCTTGAATTCTAACCACCGGAACCATATGGTCTGGAAAAGCCCATGCTTCTCTGAGATAGAGAAAAAAAATGTAATCCTTACCCATATAAAAATTCAAGAGATTACAACAGTCCCATAAGGGCGGTGGAGTTGTAGATCGCCAGCGTACTGGTATAATTGCCCTTGCTGCGTTATTCCACTGCCTCAATAGGGATTTGTTGTAAGAAGATATAGGTATGTGACTTCCGCTTCCGGTCCCGATGTGAGCGGCCGCAGCTAGTGAGATCTCCGCTGCACCCCCGGCGTTCGCGGCCCCCCCTGCTCCCCTAAACAGACCTGGAAGCCATGGGATGATGCACCGCCACTGACGACATGCCCCGCTGTGCCCAGATCTGACGGCACCCGAACAAGCGCTCCCGCAGCCGGACTCCATCGCCGCGCCACGAGGGAGAGAGACCCGCCCGCTTCCACGAGCTGTGCCTGACAGACGCGCTGCTGCGTCGGCGCTTGGAGGGAGAGACAGCCGAGCGGAGACTACACCGCTCACCCGCCGGCGGCCTCCCCCACATCCATACCTACGGATCTGGTGAGTTGTGCCATACATCACTGCACACCACCAGCTGAGTTCACGCTCCCACAGACGCGGCGGCCATCTTAGGTACACCAGCGCTGCCAGAAGCTCACCGCTCCCCCTGTGTCAAGGCACACCACTTTAATATATCGAAGCCTATCTGCTCCCCCCTACACTGCTAGGGGATACTGTTATTGCCAGGGACACAGGTGAGGAGGAGGGGGAAAAAATAAAGCAAAATCGCCCCCCCCCCGGGCAGTCCAGGGGGAAATAAACCGGCGCAGACTCAGCTGAAGCAGACCTTGATAAGGGCTGGTGGAGAGGACATAGCGGGGCACCCCAGAAATTCTTCAATCCCATACCTGTAAACTACATTGGTAACTTCCCCACCCCACAGTGTTCAGCTAATATTGGACACGGTAGACCCTGGCAGAGCCCTGGGCAGTGGAGGGACAGGCTCCCCATTCCACAGATGCCGAGGGGATCACAGAAACACAGCCAAGGGGAACAGAGATCAAAATCTACTACTAGATCACAGTCACAAACCAAATCCAAAATGGCTGCTCCACATACCAAGCAAGGTGACACAGCGTCCCAGATATTGTTTTCCCAGCCTACTGATGTCCCCGAAGGACCTCCGGTCACATACTCTGAAGTAGTGAAAGCCATACAGGAGACCATGGGGCCCCTTATGGAAGCACAAGCAGCTAAATTTAATACGGCTATAAAAGATGTAACAGCCCAGTTAAAACAGGTGGCCACTATGCAACATGCCACTGACAGCAGGGTAGGAGAGCTCTTCCAGGATGTGGCCACTCTTAAGAACTCCTCTTCTAGTCTTCAACAGACATGCTATGACCTGCAAAACAAGATAGATGATTTGGAGAACAGATCCAGGAGAAACAATTTGAGGATTGTGGGCCTGGACGAGGACATTAGGGGCACCGACCTATACAGATTTCTCCAAATCTCTCTGCCCGAAATGCTTCAGATTACGGAGCAATGCAAGGACATAGTGATTGAGAGAGCCCACCGACTAGGCCCTACCCGTACCACTAAAGGAAATAGGCCCAGAGTAGTAATCTTCCGATGCCTGAACTACTTACATAAAGAGGCCATTTGGTCGGCGTCCAGAAGACATCGAGACCTAAAGTGGAATGACGCCAAGATCTTTATATTCCAAGATTACTCTGCGGAAGTGACGAGGGCCAGAAAGGAATTCGCACCAATATGCACGAAGCTGTTTAATGCTAAGAGGAAATTCGCCCTGCTCTACCCGGCCCGTCTGAGGGTATTTGAAGGAGACAGGTCAAGAGACTTCTCAACAGCGGCTGATGCGGAGGGCTACCTGGCCGACCAGGCACAGGCAGCAGACAATGACCCAGATCAACAGGATACCGCTGATCATGCAAAATGAACTGTATGGGTAATAATCGCATCCCAGAGAGGATTTCAAGGTGTAAAGTTGTCATATCGAAGTGACTAAAGTACAAAAGGTGTAGTTAGTCTATGCCTAGGTATAATTGCTAGTTAGGAGAGATTTTTACTGCTAGGGTTGGTAGAGTTAACTCGTTAAATTAGAATAGAAGTGGGTAAAGTACCGAATATAGGGCCACAGCTTAGTATACAAGATTATAGCTATGTTTTTTGGGTCCCCTAGTTTAGAGCCATAGGGATAGGTAGACCTTTTGGAAGGGGAACTGAACTTTTCATATGACTTCTAAACCCATGGGCTGTGCGGGACTCTATGTTCTTTTTGCTTGTTACGTTCTGAAGGATGGGGGGAGGGGGGGTGGGGTTAATTAGGGGAATCCGCTAGATAGGAGGATGGTGTTTGTGGAAGTTCTGATAGAAGTAGGATTAGTTCTATCCCTCTTGCCTGCTACGGCACAGCAGGAGGTAGCACTGTTTTTTGTACTATATGTATGTTTTTGTTTTTATGTTGATTTTCCCCTGTATGTTCACCTTTCCCCTTTGTGTCCACACCCAGGTATGGGACGTACTTCGGAACATATAACAACAGGTTGAGTGATGAGGCTCAGGATAGGCTCGCTGAATGTTGGTGGATTTAACACCCCTGCTAAACGCAGGAAGGTACTTACATACTTGAATAGGATGTCTCTGGACATAGCGCTCCTTCAGGAGACTCACCTCGTCCCCCGTGAAACTGTGAAGCTCAACATGTTGAAATGGTCGGTGATGGCATCGGCCTCTTTCAACTCTAAATCGCGGGGGGTGGCGATCCTCATAAGAAGCGCTATTGACTACAAGGTAATGTCGACTGAAGTTGATGAGGAGGGAAGATTTGTGATAGTAAATGTCTCCATAGATGACATTCCATATTCAATTTGTAATATATACGCTCCCAATGCAAACCCACGTGTGTTCTATACATCCCTGGTCGCCAAATTAGACACATTACAGGCCCATTCCTTGATCCTGGGGGGAGATTTCAATGTTGTAGCATCCCACACACTAGATAGGAATACCACTCTGCCTAACCGCAAACGCCAAGCTGACAACACCATAGCTTCCCTGTGCGACCGTTACCAACTGGTAGATGCTTGGAGGACATGCTACCCAGTGGAGAGGGACTACACGTGCCTCTCCGCTGCACACGGTACTCTTTCCAGGATTGATTACATCCTAATCCCCAGGCACATGTTCCCTAGAGTGACGGAGACCAAGATAGAAACAATTAGCCTCTCAGACCATGCATTGTGTTGGGTGCAACTGGCTGCTCAGATTGACAGGGGTCCGATCCGCCAATGGCGCTTCCCAGCTTACCTGGCGAACTCCATCCAGTTCAGATCCATGTTGGAGGCGGCCTGGATGGATTTTAAACATACACATGCAGACCTAGAAACAACCAACCCCCTGTTGTTCTGGCAGGCCTCTAAGGCTGTGCTGAGAGGGAACATCATGTCTTATTGCGGCAAAAGGGACAAAGACCTAAATAAAAACTACTTAGAAGCTCAGGCTCACCTAACTGCTTCATATATTACCTTTAAAAACAACCCCACAGCGCTTAATAAAGCTAACTATTATAGGGACAAGACGAACTTTGACAATATATTAACGGGCCTAGAGAAGAAGCTTAGCTTCCTTAAAAATAGCAAATTCCATAGGTTTGGCAATAAAGCCGGAAAACTACTAACACACTTGCTAGCTGGTAGGCGCCCTCCTAATATTATAAGAGCGGTCAGAGACCCACGGGGTACTCTGAAAAAAAAGAATGCTGACATAGCGGAGGTGTTCCACCAATTCTACTCTACCCTTTACTCCTCTCCCGTAATAGACAGCACAGTGAAAAAAGACTTTTGGACAAACCTCAATTTACCCAGTTTCACTGATGCCCAGAAGGAATCTCTGATCTCACCTATTACCCCGGAAGAGATTCAGGCCACAATAGCAGGGCTTAAAAATGGGAAATCCCCAGGCCCAGATGGGTTCGCCAACGAATACTATAAGATTCTAGCACCTAAATTAATGTCCCCTTTGGCGGCAATGTTTAATGCAGTCATGTCTGGTGAGGTCATTCCTAAGTATTTCAACTCAGCGATTATACGATTCCTTCCCAAATCAGGGAGAGACGTCGAGGACCCTAGTTCGTATAGACCAATTTCTCTGTTAAACACAGATTATAAGCTACTTACGAAGGTGATGTCAGACAGGCTCAAAATGTCACTCCCGCACTTGATCCACCCGGATCAATCTGGATTCGTGTGGGGGCGCCAGTCTGTTGTGAACATACGTAAATTATTAGCAGTTATGGAGTGGCTCAAGACTCACCCATCCAGGGATCAGAACATAGTTCTCTCCCTGGATGCGGAAAAAGCATTTGACCTGATCACATGGGACCACGTCCTGGAAACACTGCACAGATTTGGGGCCCCTGCACAGTTCACCACCTTACTCAAAACCCTTTACACAGAACCCGCCACTCAAATACTTAACAATGGATTTCTTTCCCAACCCTTTTACACGCAAAGAGGCACCCGACAGGGATGCCCTTTATCCCCACTACTATTCGCACTGGCCCTAGAGCCCTTGGCCATAGCCCTAAGATCATCTGCCACATACAAAGGAATCAAAGTTGGAGGGGAAGAGGCCAAGTTGGCACTCTTCGCTGATGACATGCTAATGTTTGTATCGAACCCAGAGGAGGCCATGCCAGAAATAATATCTATCATTGAGAGATTCGGCTCCTTCTCTGGATTCAAGGTCAATTATAATAAATCCGAGTTAATGGTCCTCACAGGACCTAAACAACTATCTGCTCCAGGATCCCCCCTAACCCAATTTGCAGCAGCAGGCCACACTATGAAATACTTAGGCGTCCGCATCCCTCGGTCCGTGTCAGAAATTTACGCAGTAAACTTTCGTCCAGTGATAGCCGAAATATCAGCGCTCCTACAGAGGTGGTCCTCCCTCCCTATCTCTACGCTGGGCAGGGCAGCGGTTATTAAAAGTATAGTATTTCCTAAGCTGTCCTACCTGCTTCAAATGATACCCTTATCCCTCACCAGACATGATTGCTCTATAGTACAAAAGGTCTTCTCCAGATTTCTGTGGGCAGATAAAAAGCCTAAAGTGGCATACGCCAAATTACAACTTCCGAGACCTGAAGGAGGGCTTAATATACCCGATTCTGCAATGTTTAGCAGAGCAGTCTGTTTTAGATACATAACAGACTGGTTCTGGCAACAGTCCACGTTCACTAACCAAGCTCTTGAAGAGGCTTTGTTTGCCCCGTACTCCCCGGCAGCATTAATTCACTCCCCCAAAAACATGATCAGAGGCGACATATTGGACAATATTTTATTCAAGGACACATATAAAGCTTGGAACTACACGAACAAGGCATTGGGGCGATCCCCCCGGGTCTCAAGGCATATTACACTCTGGGGCAACCCGGGGTTTACCCCGGGATTGGACAATCCCCAATATTTGGTCTGGAAAAAGGCAGGTCTGGCGGCGATCAGGGATGTATATGATCCGGGAGGCTCCCTCAGGTCCTTTGCAGATCTGAAAGATAGGTTTGGTTTGACACAGAATCACTTCTTCATGTACTTGCAAGTGAGACATATGATCCAGTCCCTGCCTCCGGCTGGCCCGGGGGGAGGAGACAAGGATCCGATACACAACATCATGGTAATGGCCCACACTGGGACATATAGGCTAAGGTACTATTACGCAGAGGCGAGGGTCACGGAAGGGGAGAAGAAATGGCTTAGAACCATGACAGCTTGGAAATCAGATATACCCACGATCCCGAATTGTGGGACGGTCTTGAAGCACTGCCAACAGACTATGAAATACCTTGGCTCAGCGGCCCTCCAGGAGGTACACTGGAAGGTACTGAACAGAGCATATGTGGCCCCGATACAAAGAGCACACATACAACCTGGAGAACTTGACTCCTGTGTTAAGTGTGGACAGAGAAGGGCCACTCTGTTCCACAACCTTTGGCGGTGCAGCAAGATCGCTACATACTGGAACAAACTGTTCGCATTTATAAACTACACTTTCCACTTGTCACTAACAAAAAATCCCACGGCCTGTCTATTGTTGGAAATGGGCGAATGGGATTGGGGAGGAAAAAAGAAAGCACTACTTCCAGTAATAACTACGATACTAGGCATAGCAAAGAAGTTAGTGATGAAACACTGGATAAAAAAATCTGCCCCATACATATTGGAAACGAAGAGCACACTCTTAAACACCCTCTATATGGAGAGACAAGCCACAATACCAGACATTGAATCCGGGGTGATGAGATTCTATAAAAAATGGGGGTCATATATAGAAACCTTACCTAGTGACACCCAATCACAAATATTACGCTTATACGAGAATACCTCATGGTTCTTGGTCCGCCAACTGAACAACGCTTGATTCATTGGAAGGGATTCTGGTCTAAAGTAATCCTAATTATATAAAATCACATGTCATGGCCACCCCTGTGCCTCTCATGAAAGCTAGACATAGTTGTCCCATTACCTACCCTTCCCCATATCCTTCCCTTGTATTGTCTGTTTCTTTATTTACATGTATGTTTACAAATATTGTGTTTCTGTGTTTCTGGAAAAATTGGTCACCCTGCGCGGTGCTTTGATGTCAAACAAGGAATGTATCATTGCCTTGACATAACCATGCATATTTGTGACCTCTACAATAAAACGTATTTAAAAAAAAAAAGAAGATATAGGTATGTTAGAGTGAGAAAATAGACAAAAATCAGGGACCGGGGGGCCCAATATCTCCGTAGCCAGTCGCCTAATGTTGTCCCATTGGAATGTTTAATCCCCATTTAATTATTTTGATGTGATAGTTACCATCGCATTAAAACTTATATGGCAGAATACAACAATGATGGTGGAGGCCATCACATGTTCCTCTAACAACCGTTACCCAGCAGTTTCATGGGAATGATCTCAACAGAGAATGCTGTCTGCTGGAAAACATTTTTACCTAGGAGACCAAGTGACCTTCAGCTAGCCCTTCTATTGTGAATATTGGGCAATATATAAATACAGTTACATACCTGTGGTTGTTTTGGGTGGAGGGGCCGATATCATGTGTGGGGAAGTCTAATGGGTGTATGAATGGCATGTTGTGATGTGTGAAGGAGCCAATTCCATTTCTAATGGTATTTATGGGACATGTAGGCATGTAAGGGGCATCTAGTTATGCCAAATGTAAGGGGCTTATGTGGATGTTTGATGGCATGTAAGAGGCATGTGTGCATGTTTGATGGCATTTCAGGTGCTAATGATGTTTGATTACTCGCATGTACAGTATGTCTGATGGCATGAATAGGGCATGTGGTATGCTTGATGGACATGTAAGGAACATATGTGGATGTTTGATTGCATATGCAAGAGTCATGTGGGGATGTCTGATGGCATGTCATGCGTATATGAGAATGTCTGATGACAAGTGGGGATGTTTAAGAATAAACGTGTTAAGTACTGTACATATGTGTGTGCATGTGTGTGTGGCGGGTCTTCGCCCTGGGTAAAATAGATCCTAGCTTAACTCCTGCCTTGGCTATTTTGTGAATCATAAACAAAAACCTTTATACTGTATATTTAGCACTGAATGGTTTTGTTTCTTTTCAAGACTTTCCTAAATATCCTGTGCAATAAAGGTTTACGTTCACCTTCTAAGCAAATATACTAACAATAAATATACCAGATAGCACTCAGTGGACCAATCTAGATCGCTGCTGGGATTCTGAGTTACAATCAGTTCTGGAATTGAAGACATATCCTATTTATTTGCTCAGCTGTAGACTTCTGTAAAACTTGACAGATTTTAACATATTGTACATTTAATTTCTATTTGCAAATAATTCTTAAACTCTATAAATATACGCATGTATATGATCATTTTGCTTAAGATTTGTTATTTCATTCTCAATTTGCTATATAAGAAATAATTTTAAGATAACACCAATTAAAGCTGTTCTGAGTTCATACATGTGATGTTTCCATGGGTAGAGAATATACAGACCAGTCTGATATCAGATTTATTCCAAGTAACAAGACAATCTTCATATACAGATAGCCTGCTGAGTGATCAGTACTAATTGATTTAAATTAGACAATTATATTACACATATTAATTTTCAGGATAACTATGTTCAAATATTTATCCTAAGCTGGATTTAGAGATGCAAACATAACAGCCACAAGCATATGAAGCAATAGTCAGACAGAGAAATTGCACATTGCTATAGGACTGTGTATGGTGCAACCAATGGTGTCTTGTAAGGACATTGGGCCAGATGCACTAAGATTTAAAAGTGATGAAATTGCCAGTGATCAACAGCCAGCAAATCAGCTCCTTCTGGACATTTTCAAACACAGGCTGTGACATAGCAGGTAGGAGCTGATTGGCTGGTTGTTTATCACTCTCCATTTTATCACTTTTGAAGCTTAGTGCATCTGGCCCATTATGTTCCAGCACATATAGATGGGCAGACACCATTAGCAAGAAGGAAGATGGGATAACTGTGCGCAAACCCCACTGCTAAATAACAAATAAACGTGACCACTATTGGGTAAAAATAAAAATAGTGTTTTTATTTATAATACACATAAGGGATGGTATGGATAAGAATGATATATTATATACAGTCAAAATTGAGTAAAATAGCTAAGGAGTGTCGGTACTCTGCCTAAACGGCGCCCATCGCAACCATCGCGACCATCGCATGCACTAAAAAACGGGTGCGATGCGATGCCCGCGATGGCCGCGATTTCCCATAGGGATCAATGTTAAAAGTGTAATTGGACGCGATTTTAGTGTTCAATGGCTCAATGGCCGCGATTTTTCCATAGGAAACAATGTTAAATGGGCCACAGATCCCAAATAGTCACCCTAAAGTCAGAAATGGCCCCCACAATTGTTAACGCCACCCCACGATCAACGTCAACCCGAAGCGTGGCGAGCGCAGCGAGCCCGCGAGGGGCGGCGGTACGCGTCCTCCGACCTTTTCATACCCCCACTATCCACGTCGGCGTGGAGTTGAGAATAGAATAGTGTGGCGAGCGCAGCGAGCCACCGAGCCCGAAGCGTGGCGAGCGGACACGGATACCTTCACAGGTAAACGCGTCCCTTCGCGGGCTTCACAGGTATCCGCGTGCGCTCGCCACGCTTCGGGCTCGATGGCTCGCTGCGCTCGCCACACTATTCTATTCTCAACTCCACTCCGACGTGGATAGTGGGGGTATGAAAAGGTCGGAGGACGCGTACCGCCGCCCCTCGCAGGCTCGCTGCGCTCGCCACGCTTCGGGTTCACGTTGATCGTGGGGTGGCGTTAAAAATTGTGGGGGCCATTTAAGACTTCAGGGGGACTATTAGGGCTCTGTGGCCCATTTAACATTGTTTCCTATGGAAAAATCGTGGGCATTGAGGCATTTAACACTAAAATCGCGTCCAATCACACTTTTAACATTGATCCCTATGGGAAAATCGCGGGCACCCGTTTTTTTAGTGCATGCGATGCCCGCGATTTTTTACCCCCGATGACCGCGATGGACATCGTGGGCGCCGTTCTAGGTAAAGAGTACCGGAGTGTCTCCTAATACCGGTATACACTAACCAGACGAACAAACACAAAACATAAAATTCCTCTGGGCCTGATTCAGTGTCTTATATCAGGGTAGTTGATATAGCAAAAGTCCAGAATGATTCCCACCTGGGTAAACAAGTCCTGCAATGTTTAGATATTTGCTGCTATTAGAGTTAGACTGTGGGATGGGAGGGTTATGGTTAAGCAATAGGGAGAGGATAGGGTTAAGTTACAGTGAGCAGGTTAAATATTGGGATTGTGGTTAGGTATAAGTAGCCATTTCCACTGAAATGCAGTTTGCTTTGGGTTATGCCATTGACAGTTTCTAACCATTGCCACAGAACCAAATTTGGTTGAGCTATCAATGGCTCATGGCCGCACATGTGCAACCCACTGCCATGCATTCATAAAAATTCCCACTGGACCACCATCATCAATGTGCACCATCGGACCTAAAAATGTAGACACATGTAAAGGTCAACATGAGGTTTTCACATATTTTGGTGTCTATGTCGATAACTGTTGCATGGACCCCAATTAGTGTAACGCATACTCTTGCATGGCTCATCCTGCTTCGGGCTCGGCACACAATTATAGTCTCCCTCTATGCTGACATAGATGGTGTTGTAAGGACAAGCCAGTAAAAAACTATTTATCCTAAGCTGGATTTAGAGATGCAAACATAACAGCCACAAGCATATGAAGCAATAGTCAGACAGAGAAATTGCACATTGCTATAGGACTGTGTATGGTGCAACCAATGGTGTCTTGTAAGGACATTGGGCCAGATGCACTAAGATTTAAAAGTGATGAAATTGCCAGTGATCAACAGCCAGCAAATCAGCTCCTTCTGGACATTTTCAAACACAGGCTGTGACATAGCAGGTAGGAGCTGATTGGCTGGTTGTTTATCACTCTCCATTTTATCACTTTTGAAGCTTAGTGCATCTGGCCCATTATGTTCCAGCACATATAGATGGGCAGACACCATTAGCAAGAAGGAAGATGGGATAACTGTGCGCAAACCCCACTGCTAAATAACAAATAAACGTGACCACTATTGGGTAAAAATAAAAATAGTGTTTTTATTTATAATACACATAAGGGATGGTATGGATAAGAATGATATATTATATACAGTCAAAATTGAGTAAAATAGCTAAGGAGTGTCGGTACTCTGCCTAAACGGCGCCCATCGCAACCATCGCGACCATCGCATGCACTAAAAAACGGGTGCGATGCGATGCCCGCGATGGCCGCGATTTCCCATAGGGATCAATGTTAAAAGTGTGATTGGACGCGATTTTAGTGTTCAATGGCTCAATGGCCGCGATTTTTCCATAGGAAACAATGTTAAATGGGCCACAGATCCCAAATAGTCACCCTAAAGTCAGAAATGGCCCCCACAATTGTTAACGCCACCCCACGATCAACGTCAACCCGAAGCGTGGCGAGCGCAGCGAGCCCGCGAGGGGCGGCGGTACGCGTCCTCCGACCTTTTCATACCCCCACTATCCACGTCGGCGTGGAGTTGAGAATAGAATAGTGTGGCGAGCGCAGCGAGCCACCGAGCCCGAAGAGTGGCGAGCGGACACGGATACCTTCACAGGTAAACGCGTCCCTTCGCGGACTTCACAGGTATCCGCGTGCGCTCGCCACGCTTCGGGCTCGATGGCTCGCTGCGCTCGCCACACTATTCTATTCTCAACTCCACTCCGACGTGGATAGTGGGGGTATGAAAAGGTCGGAGGACGCGTACCGCCGCCCCTCGCAGGCTCGCTGCGCTCGCCACGCTTCGGGTTCACGTTGATCGTGGGGTGGCGTTAAAAATTGTGGGGGCCATTTAAGACTTCAGGGGGACTATTAGGGCTCTGTGGCCCATTTAACATTGTTTCCTATGGAAAAATCGTGGGCATTGAGGCATTTAACACTAAAATCGCGTCCAATCACACTTTTAACATTGATCCCTATGGGAAAATCGCGGGCACCCGTTTTTTTAGTGCATGCGATGCCCGCGATTTTTTAGCCCCGATGACCGCGATGGACATCGTGGGCGCCGTTCTAGGTAAAGAGTACCGGAGTGTCTCCTAATACCGGTATACACTAACCAGACGAACAAACACAAAACATAAAATTCCTCTGGGCCTGATTCAGTGTCTTATATCAGGGTAGTTGATATAGCAAAAGTCCAGAATGATTCCCACCTGGGTAAACAAGTCCTGCAATGTTTAGATAACCGCTATATTACAGCTGGTATTAGGGTCTTTGGAGAGATGAAAAGGGTAATACCTTCAGTCCAGATACCATTAGCAAGGTTGCTGTATGTACTGCGCTCCACTGCATTCCAATGGCAGTGGTTTGCTGATTATACAGTAGAAATGAAGAAGAATATACAGTATAGCATCCTTCAGGGATTTCAGATCGTTAACTCAATGTATGAACATGCTAACATCCAAAGAACCTGCTTTTGTGTTGCCTGGTTGTTCTCAGTGAATACATTTTGTTGTAGCCAAGGCTGGTGTAAGGCTTCTCTGCACCCTAGGCAAAACTTAAACCCAACACTGCCACTAGACCCTCAAGTGAAGGTGTGGAAGTGGAGTCTTAGGAGTGTAGAAGTTCCACAGCTGCCACCTACATTAAGTACAACAAGGATGTCTTACTCATAGATATCCTTAGTTTTGTTATAGGCAGATTCGGTGGTACCCCTCACAGATCACAGTTTCCTAGGCAGCTGGCTAGTGGTAAACCCGGCCCTGGTTCTAGCAAATATTTTGTGGGTATCTCAGATGAGATTACAGTAAATAGCCTATTAAATACCTGGATCAGGGAACATGATTTGATGCTGTTTACAATTTAGGGGCATTTAATTTATTATGGTTATATTGACATAATTTCTTTATATGTCAGTTTTTTTACAGTGAGATGCAGCTGGTTGATGTTCAAAATGTTGTAAATCATAATGTTGGCACCATAATGTCAACTTCAGACCTTGAATATCAGCATGTGAAATCCCAACATTCTCAGGATGCTGCTATTAGAGTTAGACTGTGGGATGGGAGGGTTATGGTTAAGCAATAGGGAGAGGATAGGGTTAAGTTACAGTGAGCAGGTTAAATATTGGGATTATGGTTAGGTATAAGTAGCCATTTCCACTGAAATGCAGTTTGCTTTGGGTTATGCCATTGACAGTTTCCAACCATTGCCACAGAACCAAATTTGGTTGAGCTATCAATGGCTCATGGCCGCACATGTGCAACCCACTGCCATGCATTCATAAAAATTTCCACTGGACCGCCATCATCAATGTGAACACATGTAAAGGTCAACATGAGGTTTTCACATATTTTGGTGTCTATGTCGATAACTGTTGCATGGACCCCAATTAGTGTAACGCATACTCTTGCATGGCTCATCCTGCTTCGGGCTCGGTACACAATTATAGTCTCCCTCTATGCTGACATAGATGGTGTTGTAAGGACAAGCCAGTAAAAAACTATGAAAAACTCATGTCAAGCTTGTCATGGATCTAACTTTTTCATGTCGAGCTTTCATCATTTTGACCTTTTCGCCCTGTCGACCTTTTGCCTGTTGACCTTTTGGGGAAGACCTATTGACTCTCAGCCAGAAACAGGTCAAATCTTTAGATTTTGCGATAATTTGAGAAGTACTATCTAAATTTGTGAATTTTGCACCGTTTCAGTGGACTGGTTTCAGACAAGTTCCAAAGGCTTTCAAAATCTCTATAGTTAAACATTTAAAATGCAAAAAAACTATTTTACCAAGTTTCAGACAGATGAAGATTACACATTAAAGCAATAAAGAAACAAAGAGGCAGATGTAACAATGAGTGATATTTTAGTTGTCTTGTTATTACTCATACCCCTTTCACATCGCAAACACGGGTCAGACATGGGTCTGACCTTGTTCCGGCATATTCACGTTAAACCTGAGTCACCCATTATACAGAGTGGGAACCTGGTTTAATCCTTTTAATTACCCGGGATGAAATGCTGAGTTGCTCCCCCTGGGTGATAAGGTTTGGTTCTTTCACACCAAACTGCATTTTGCCGAAAGGTGTAATAAATGAAGCACCTGTTAAGATTAGTAACAAGTGATAAGTAGAATATCACTTGTTAAATATGCCCCAGAATGTCCAAAATCTGATTATATTGATCCTAATCCACATGTTCTTCTGTGAATAACAAATTCTTCTATATTTGACTGTTCAGTAACACCGTTGTACTGTAGCAAAAGATAAATGCAATGTGTATTAGAGGATATGACAAGCATGTACATACTGTATGTTTAGAGTCAGTTAAGTTGCTTTCTATTCTATTTTCCCCAAACACCTGTCATTTATAAGCTTGTAAGGTGACAGTTTATTAACATATAACATATTGCAGATATACTGTAGTATCGACTTTTTTTTTCTTCCCCTTTAAAAACGTATTGCAGTCCATGTTCAACTACCAAAAACTCAGGTTCTTTCCTTTTATTTTTTTATTTCATGTCCCAAAGCATGTATAGTTCATAGCAACAATCAATCAATTATGTCACAATAACAGAGTTAGGAGAACCAAAGATGGGAGAAGATTGATCCAACAGTAAAGTGTTAGGAAATATATAGTAGTAAAGAATGTGAAAGGTGATGACCAAGTGCTGTACAATATTCTTGGAGCCAAAAAGGTAATAAATTATCTGCCTTAGAAATAAGAAACACTGAGATTTATAGATACAGTTGCCTTTTTTTATACTTGTTCTGTGTCCTTTTTTTGAAAGCTATAGAAATCACCATCCAGCATATCATGATCATTGATGTCATGTTAGACCGGACCTGAGAAATAGCTCATATAGCAAGTACACACACAACAAGGTACTGATTCTTAGCCGACTGTAAAGTGGCTGTAGCTGCGGGTGAGTGTGGATCATTAGGTGGACAATAAGTAGGTCAACAGTAAATAGGTCGACCACTATTGGTCAACAGTGAATATGTCGACACATGGAAAAGGTCAACATGATTTAGAATTTAGATCAACATGTTTAAAAGGTTGACATGATCAATTGATTGACATGGTCAATAGGTCAACGTGATTTAATTTTTTTGTTTGTGTCTATGTCGACCTATGTCTACATGGACACAGTATTAGTGTACCGTGTCCCCTCACATGGCTCACTGCACTCGCCATGCTTTGTGCACTCTGTTATATTCTCCGTCTGTGCCCACTGGGATGATGAAGTATGAACAGGTAATTCACAAAAAAAAAAAAATGGAAAATTCATGTCAACCTTTTGAACATCCTGACCTAAACCATGTCAACCTTTTTCATGTTTTGACTTATTGGCTGTTTACCAAAAGTAGATGACCTATTGACCTAACAACCACATACCATGCCTTTTTTACTACTTTATTGTTTATTTATTATTACTAATTCAATTCAACTGTGCAATTCAATCAGAGGCAGATTAAAGCTCCTGTAGTACCGTATGGTGTTCTACTGTTACATAAGCACATAAACTTCTTTAATCTTTCTGATTAAATTGAAATACAGTATTTGCACTGTGATTTTGCAGTTGTTAATGTATAATAATAATAATAATAATTTTATTTATATAGTGCTTTTTCTCCAATAGGACTCAAGGCGCTCAACAGATAGCATAAATGTAATATAGTACAGGAACAATGAAGTACAGAAAAGCTTTTCATAAATGATACTTAAGGGAAATACAGAAATGCTTGAGTAAATAGTGGTGGCCTCTCGAACTGTGCGGGGAAGTGAGTTCTATAGAGTTGGAGCCACATGGCTAAAAGCTTGTTTTCCAGATGAATTACGGGAGATTCTAGGTACTAATAGAAGTCCTTCATCTACAGATCCCAGAAATCGGATGGGACAGTATGGGATCAGAAGCTGCTTCAGGTACCTTGGGCCTTGGTCATGATTAATGTCAGTTGATATCACATACTGCAGTGGTTATTAAACTTTTTCAAATCTCGGCACCCTAGAGTATCAGACTTTTTTTTTCATGGCACCCCTAGGACAATAGTTTCTTATTTAGTACTAGTAAAAAAAATATGAAATTAAATAAATTGTGTTTATATGTCATCCTTAGGATAATTTAGGTGGTGAGGGACTGGATTTGCTTCTGTTTCTCCAAATATTTTTAAGATTGGAAGCCACAAGCACTGCTTTTGCCTGTTAAATTGACCATAAATAATTTGAATTGGTTCTGGATGACCAATCCAGGGCACCCCTGCAAATGCTCTGTGGCACCCCATGGTGCAATGGCACTCAGTTTGGGAACTTCCATAGAGGGAGTTATCTACCCCAAAAAAATGCATATAGACAGTTGCCCAAGCAGTATCTGAAGGAGATATATGCCTCCTGTTTGCCTTAGCAAGGATCTGAGTGCTGCATCTGAGGTCACACCCCTGGGTTATTATCGTGATTGTTGCCGATTCGTTATGGTTTTAGGAACCAGGCAGTCGGTGTAAGCTGAAGCTTATGGAAACTGTCCGTCAGATCTAGACAGCTGGGTCCAGGAAGTCTGTATTCGACTATGCAGACCCCGGACCGTCACACCTTAAAAATTAAGTTTTGAAGAATGGTGTCTGGTGCCATCCCCTGTGCTACCCTTCATGCTGCTGGATATACACAGAGAGGGGCTTGCTCTTGCAGAGACTCCCCAAACATTATATTTATACACAAACCATAAGGTTTGGGTTCAAATTGGAATTAGGCCCAATTTCTTCCCATGCTTCTGAATATCAGGCTTTATTCTAGTTCACTCTTTCTGACAAAATACTTCTAAGATGGACAAAACCATGTGCACTGCAGGGGGGCAGATGTAAAAAGTGCACAGATAATTAGATTTGGGTGAGTTATTTTGTTTCTGTGCAGGGTAAATACCGGCTGCATTATTTTTACACTGCAATATAGATCTCACTTTGAAGTAAAACCCCACCCAAATCTAATTCTCTCTGCACATGTTACATCTGCCCCACCTGCAGTGCACATGGTTTTGTCCATCTAAGAAGGATTTTGTCAGAAAGAGTACAGGAGGTACTCTTTACCTAGATGGGCGCCCGTCGTGGTGATCGCGGGTACATTTATGTCTGGCCGCGACGCGACCGACGCGATGCCCGCGATTTCCCATTGAAACCCATGTTAAACATGGAAATCGCGTCGGTCGCGTCGCGGCCGTCCATAAATGTACCCGCGATGCCCGCGACGCGATGCACCCGATTTCCTATAGGAATCAATGTTAAATGGCCCGACCGGCACGATTTTACTGTTAAATGCCTCAATGGACCCGATTTGGCCATAGGAATCAATGTTAAATGGGCTACAGAGCCCAAATAGGCACAATTAACCCTTAAATGTCCCCCCAAATTTTTAACGCCACCCCACGATCCACGCCAACCCGAAGCGTGGCGAGCGCAGCGAGCCCGCGAGGGGCGGCGGTACGCGTCCTCCGACCTTTTCATGCCCTACTATCCACTAGGGCGTGGAGTGAGAATAGAATAGTGTGGCGAGCGCAGCGAGCCACCGAGCCCGAAGCGTGGCGAGCGCAGCGCGCCCCGCGAGGGGACGCGGATACCTTCACAGTTATACGCGTCCCCTCGCGGGCTTCACAGGTGTCCGTGGCGACGCGGACACCTGTGAAGCCCGCGAGGGGACGCGTTTACCTGTGAAGGTATCCGCGTCCCCTCGCGGGGCGCGCTGCGCTCGCCACGCTTCGGGCTCGGTGGCTCGCTGCGCTCGCCACACTATTCTATTCTCACTCCACGCCCTAGTGGATAGTAGGGCATGAAAAGGTCGGAGGACGCGTACCGCCGCCCCTCGCGGGCTCGCTGCGCTCGCCACGCTTCGGGTTGGCGTGGATCGTGGGGTGGCGTTAAAAATTTGGGGGGACATTTAAGGGTTAATTGTGCCTATTTGGGCTCTGTAGCCCATTTAACATTGATTCCTATGGCCAAATCGCGGGCATTGAGGCATTTTACATGAAAATCGCGCTCAATCAGCCTTTTTAACATTGTTCCCTATGGGAAAATCGCGGTCATCGCGGGTAGCAGATTTTTATGTACCCGCGATTTACCCGCGATGCCCGCGATGACCGCGATTTTTACCCCCGACGCCCGCGATTCCAATCGCTGGCGCCCTTCTAGGTAAAGAGTACCGTACATTAAAAGGCGCACATTAAAAGGAAATTGTTATTAAAATAAACCTTTTCATTAAAGCCTCATGAACTGTTCTGTATTAGAAATATGCACAGCTGTCCTATATGGTAAACATATTCCTCTTCAAAATGACAAGTTCACTTTAAATCTGTAAATAACATTACTTTATATCAGAAACATTACGGGATATTTCTTATAAACAAACTGTTTCTTCATTTGGCAATGTAGATGAAGGAGTAGATTAACTCTCATTTGCATGATTGCTCCCTTTGACAAATCTAGGTCATAATGAGATTAAACACACACAAAAAAATGGTGCAACGGTACATTATTGGCATACATATAATGCAATCAATATAGTAGATAAAAAACAAACACTAAATTATGTGAAGAAAATCATTAGATATATTTTTATACGTGCCCCAATTACTGAAAAGTTGAACAAAATTATGTGTATTACTGTGTGTGTCTAAATTATGGAATCTTTCATATTAAAGTCATGTAGTGAGGCTTTTGTTACATTAAATATTGAACACATCATTTGCATTTGTATTTCGGCTTGGTGTGTTTGGCTGGTAGAGCACTGTATACTTGCCAGCGCTCTAGGCCCTGCTTTAAAATCCAAGGTCAGTCCTCAAATCAGTCTTACATTCAGGATTAATTTGCACTATGATTCACATACAGTACATGCTCAGGAGCTGAATTGAGGCAGAAATTCCATACTCCTATTTTTATCTTTAGATTTCATACTGTAAGTGTAGAAAGCATTTATACCACAAAATAATTGTTTGAAAAAAAAATTTAACCATAAAATAATTAAAACGACTGTAATAGTTGCACGTGCAAACCCTGTCAAGATATGGAAATTATTTTTAATATGTTGTTTATGTTATTAATTTGGTGTGGTTTAGCAGGGTGAAAGAATATCGGCAGTCAGTACACTGACATCGGAATCCCGACTGCCGATATTCTAACGGGGAGAGCACATCAATGTCCTTTGCGAGTGAGCTGCGCTCACTACACTGCAGGCTTTGTGACTTGCCACAGGTTCTATTCTATAATGGACCCCCAAGAGGGAAAATAGTCCCTGTAAGTCGGGATCCCGACTGTCGGGCATTTAACAGTCAGGATTCAAATGTTGGTTTATTAACCATTGGAATCCCGACTGTCTGGAGGTCATCTGGCACCCTTATTAAATATAGAAAAAATTGGTTTCTAAGTGAAACTCAGATGATGAAATTCACAAAAATAACCAAGGTCAAAATATATATGTAATTTGTGGAATTATCCTTATGTAAAAGGATGCTTAAAGATTGTAATGCATGCAGGAAAAAGGTTAAATGTCATAGCATTTTTCACTGTGTGCTTGTCATGATGCCAAATACTGGACTGAAGAAGAACCTCAAGAGTAACCTACCAAGGCTATGAGAGATAATCAGGCACAGATGGTAACAGTGATGTGGTGAGTCCTCTGACACCAGGAAGAAGAGCACTGCCTGGAGGGTTCGAAGTACTGGTGCTGTAGAAACACAACCGTGTCACCCCAGGATCCTGCACACTGGGCAATGGCACAAACCGCACACCTGTAGTTTCTCCGCTGATTCAACATACGTTCCATGGCTGCAGTAGTTGCCACTCTATTGCCAGATACCATGATGATAGTCTTTTCACTATTTATTTCATTGGATTTATTCCACCTCCTCTTCTCTACCTCTGTCAGTTGGAGTACCTCAGGGCTCAGTCTTGGGTCCTCAGCTTTTTGCAATCTATACCACATCTCTTGGCAAACTAATCAGATCTTTTTGATTTCAGTATCATCTGTATGCAGATGATACTCTAATTTACCTACTGTATCCTCTCAGACCCATCACCATCTGTATTGGGCCATGCTACTGAATGCCTTTCTGCTATTTCATCATGGATGTCATCCTGCCACCTCAAATTGAATACTTCAAAAACAGAATTAATTATATTTCTACCAACCAATAGTAGTTCTCAACCTGATATCTCTATCACTGTTGAGAACGCCACAATCAGTCCTACCTAGATAATAAGCCCCCTGCCTAGATGTTCACCTTGACTCTAAACTGTACTTTGATCCCCACATTCAATCTGTCTTAAAATGATGTCACATGATATATGCCCATACCTTACACAAGACAATGCTACTCTAATCCAGGCTCTTATCTTCTCCCGCATTGATTAATGCAATAGTCTTCCCCATTACAGACTCTCACCAATACAATCTATAATGAATGCGTCGTATGCAAAACTGCTCTGTCAGTCCCTCCATTGGCTACCTGTATTCTACCATATTCAATATAAACTAGTTTTACCTACACAGGGACATAAATAAAACTACACCATTTCTTATCTTATCTCAAAATATCTCCCAACTTGTCCTCTTTGCTATTCACAAGATCTACATCTCTCATGCACACACATTACCTGCTCCCATTCACGCTTGCAGGACTTTCTTCAGGTTGCACCTACTCTGTGGAATGCCCTACCACGCTCAATCAGACTATCCGCTAGTCTCCAAATCTTCAAGTGTTCCCTGAAAACTCACCTCTTCAGACAAGCATATCAGATTCCAGAACCGCCCACAAAAAACTTCATGAACCTTTGCTATCCAATTATATTCCTACTGTACAGCACAAACATGCTCACTTACATTCTCACCCACCTTCCATACTCATGACCCCTGGCCAGCATTGCTGAGTCACCATATCAATCAGCTTACCAAGAACTTTTGCAATCTGGGGGACCACTATTCAATAGATAACACCTGTCCTTATCTATCGATGCCTATTACCTTATAGATTGTTAGCTTTCAAGCCTCCTACCATTTTGACTGTCTGTAACTACCCAGTTTGTTTTATCCCTATTTGTAATTGTAAAGCGCAATGGAACTTGCTGTACTGTATAAGAAATTGTTAACAAATAAATAAGAAATAAATATCTATAATATAATAGCATAAGGGTGATTTTTATAAGTGACTTATTTGAATGATGCTATTGCCTGATCAGGCCACATCATAGATGTGCAGAATTAAATAATCATTGTAATGAATTTCTTCATTTCAGTTACAGTATGTGGCAAAATGTCTCACAGCCACTCACAATGCATCATCACTGAGCTCTTTAAAAATGTGACAGCTGGTCAACTGTGCCTGTGCATCTGCTGGGTGACCAGTCGGATGGCCTGGAATCTGTCACAGTTATGTGCAGCCACCCACTAAGCAGAGACACCACAGGGTATCAACTTCTTGGGTGGTGAAAAGGGTTACAAGGTTCCGCCCAGTGGCTGAATCCAGGCAAATTAGCTAGTAACTGATCAAACAAAAACATGTATCTTAATTTTGACTAAATCCTTTTGGGTACAATGAGTGGGAGAGAGCTGGAATATATGTATGGAACCAAGGGGACAGCGACCTGAAAAGGTTTGGTAATCCCTGATATAGATTATCATGGTAAAACCAATGTGATTAGACCAATACAGTATAGTACCTTTTATCTATTCCATAAACTAATACTGTAATAAGTGTTTTCATGTATCTGATATAGTTCAATACAGGTTGAGTATCCCCTATCCGAAATGCTCGGGACCGCGAGCATTTCGGATAGGGGAATTTTCCGGTTTTTGGAATATTTTTTTCCAGCCATACTTACCTGTCCCCTGATGGTCCCCGGGCGTCCCTCGGCGTCCGCGCAGTCCCCGGGCGTCCACAGCAGGCCTCCGGCATCTTCTCCTGGTCTCCAGCGGTCCCAGGAATGCATTGCGCGAGTGTGCGCGCGCACCGGTGACGTCACCGGCGCGCGCGCACACTCGCGCAATGCATTCCTGGGACCGCTGGAGACCCTGGAGAAGATGCCGGAGGCCTGCTGTGGACGCCCGGGGACTTGGTAAGTATGAAAAGAGGGTTAGGGGTTAAAAAAAAAAAAAATTCGAATGATTCCAAAAACCACGGTTTTTGGAATAATTCGGATAAGGGATGTCCGGATACCGGATACTCAACCTGTAGTACATTTTTTTTCCGTCTAATATATGGATGTTCTGTTTTATCATGTCAAGATTCTTGATGCATCACCATTGGTACAGTATACTACAGTTCTCTAACCATAATAGGTAGAAGACTGGCTCTTACACACTCTCTCTGCATTCCTTGGCACAAGTCACAATAGATTCAGATGTTTAGTGCACATTACTTTAAAACTTAAGTGATGCCAAAAAAAAAAAAGCTTACTTTTTTCCAATGCATCCATCAACACTATTGCAATAAGCCTTCCGAATGTACCCAGTTATCCTTCTTACTGAAACAATGAACCCTTTTATTAGAATGACTAGATTTTAGATAAATACTTCATTATTTCCCTATCTTTTAATTTCCAACATTTCCGTACATTTATCTTGTTTCCTCTTTATTTATTTACTTGGCTGAACCATCAAACAGTTCTTGAATAAAAAACAAAAATGTGTAGAATTCAGGATATTTGTCATTTATATTACCAGGGAGGCAGGATGTTGCTTTATAAACTGAGAACACATGTATGTCGTAAACTGGCAATTTCTCCACGGTGTATTCTGTCTATTTTATTCTGTTCTATTCTGTGTAATCCTCTGCTGTCTGCATAATTACAATGGAGCCATTTACAAATTCAAAATATACAGTTGTGTTCTGTATGTATAGGTTTTTATGCACTGTGAGCTTAATTCAGCATTGATCGCTAAAAGGAAAAGTCACAAATCAACCAAATAGTGAAAAATATCCATATGCATAGATATCGCAGAGTTTGCCATTTAGGGGCAGAAATATAGTGTTTTCTGGGTGTGTTTGTGAAAATGCAGGTGTGTCAAGGTGGTTTTCAGGTGGGTCTCTGACATCAGCGATGACCATCTTCCAGACAGATTCTTGAGCATATTTGGTGAACCCCGAGGCTGTTGCAGATGGAATTTTTTTTGATGGTTGGTGTTTTGGATTTAAGAATACATCCCTTTTTGCGATGCATTTACAATTTTGCAAGAGACATTTTATGTTTCTGTCCGGGCGGCAGCTTTCTGCTCCCAGCCCTCTGCAAATTCTCTGATTAGGCACTGTGTACTGTATGTATAAGTTCCTATTTCAAACAGAAAATTACTGTAAGAAGCCTATTTATACATAGCCTTTGCATGATCATTTCATTTTCTTACTGTCAATCAGACGCATATTACTTGAAAAGTGAGCTCCAAGCACTGTGTTCTATCACACTTGGCACAGTCTTCTAATTAATTTGATCTTTAACTTTTTTCTTCATTTAATTGAAGCTAATTTAACAATAGCAATCATATTAACAATATCATAGGTAATTTGATCAATTAGCCATTGGGGCTCTCTCTTTTTTATTATTATTATTATTATTATTATAAACATCCTAGCATCTGATGTGTGTGACCTCTAGCATGTATATACATCACATTTCAAAACTTACAAACTAAACCTGAAATAAAGACTCGGAGACTTAGGTTTGGCAGAATTTGTTAGCTGATTTATTTTAGCACTTTTAAGCTAGATTAATTTATTAATAATTAATTTTTGGTGGCCCAGAAAGAACGGCTAATTAACTAAGCTCCACCCACACAATCTGCATACGTAATCAAGCCTACCCTAACAAGCGGTATCCGCTCGACCTACTGCATTGACTACCCACCCATCTGATGGGTTCGCTGCCCCCCAAGCGGGAGATCGAGCGAAGGCCTAAGCCAATGAGAGGCGAGCGCACTGAAAAGCAAACATATACGTAGCATCATCATTTGAATAAGAACTAATTCTATTCACCTGCCGTTCTTTCCCGCCTATCAGCCAACGCGATTAACACCCACCCAACCATAATAACACAAGGGAGGGAGGGCGGGAAAACTTTCAGGAAAGAGAGAAATACTCCTCCCTTTCCTGCCCTGATATCCCAGCTAACACTGCTCTTCCCTAAGTCCTTATTGGACCACCGAGTCACATGCTTCCCTAGGTCACACAACAGTCTTGGATGTTTAACCCACTCCATGCCTATTGCAGACATTACGTTATTCTAAACATCCTAGCATCTGATGTGTGTGACCTCTAGCATGTATATACATCACATTTCAAAACTTACAAACTAAACCTGAAATAAAGACTCGGAGACTTAGGTTTGGCAGAATTTGTTAGCTGATTTATTTTAGCACTTTTAAGCTAGATTAATTTATTAATAATTAATTAATTAATGGTGGCCCAGAAAGAACGGCTAATTAACTAAGCTCCACCCACACAATCTGCATACGTAATCAAGCCTACCCTAACAAGCGGTATCCGCTCGACCTACTGCATTGACTACCCACCCATCTGATGGGTTCGCTGCCCCCCGAGCGGGAGATCGAGCGAAGGCCTAAGCCAATGAGAGGCGAGCGCACCGAAAAGCAAACATATACGTAGCATCATCATTTGAATAAGAACTAATTCTATTCACCTGCCGTTCTTTCCCGCCAAAGCGGGGACTCTGAGCCCAGAATCCCCGCCCGGCCACCAACCTAACGCACTGAGCTACAACCAGAGATAGATCCTCCAAAATTAATGAACCATCCCTAACCAAATGCACCCCGTTAGGCAGGAAGACCTGATGGCACCAAAACCTAATCCTCTCCTGTGGGTCAACAGCACCTCTGGCAGCTAGAACCCACTGTGCCACCGCCGATATAGCTGCTTCCGAGCCTCATTTGAAGCCTTACCATTTCTAACATCTCTCAAAACGGAGTCGGGGAAACAATTGGAGACCAACCAAGGTGCAGAAAAACCAAGCTGTATTAATGGCTGCAAGATCACTCAAGATCAAGGCCGACAGCTTCAATCGGGACATTTTCCCAAATTGTTGCCTCCAGCTGAAGTACCAAAGACCTCAGACACTGGCGGACGTTCACCTCAAGGAACGCTTCTAAACTCAAGCCAGTACGGCCCTCGAACTCCAAGCCACCAGACTAACAGAGAATTCGCAACCGGCCTACCCCCAGATGAGGCCCAGCCGGCTGCCCAATACACAAATGAATGTTCAACTATGCACACTCTGAGCCTATCCTTCATACCTCTAAAGGAGAAGCTATAAGAGGAGACTAGTAGTATTTATATTAAAGGGTTGACCTAAGTATAATAGGAGGATCTGCCAAAAAGAAAATAAATTTGTTCTGTTGAAGCACAATTTTAGGTGCTTAAGACATGCTCCAATACCAATTGAAGCCATACCAGGAAACAAAGATGGAAAGAGACAAACAGGGGGAGGGCAAGGTAATGGAAGGGTATAAGGAAAAAACGGGTGTACTCGGCCGGAGAAAAAACGACTGGACCTGCTGAGGGACTCTTAATTGAGACTATAGCCGAATCAGAGTGATCAAATTCAGTCCGTCAGTTCAGGCAAAAAGCGAGAAAACTCCGGACGCTGGCCCAACAGCAGAGCGTAGCTAATCCCCGAGTAGGATGGACAAGGATGGGGGAATAAACAAATGACCTCAATCAAACACATACATACAAAGCGCAAGGACCTACAGCGCAGTAGGTGAGGCCTACTGTCCTATTTAAATTGCGGAGCGCCATCTTCCTAGCGATTTAAAGCTCGACAAGGCCAATTGAGCGGCTATAGCCGATGTGGCAGCCCCAAGGCAGTGGGAATGGATTCCAAATTCCCAATGGAAACTCGCTGGACAACGCCACCTCGACCCAGCAAACTGACATCAGGTCATCAGAGAGCCACCAAACTGCAGGAGCCAGAGCCTGCAAAGGAAAGCCTGACCAGTGTATAAATGTTTGCCAAGGCCACTGGGAGGATGACCTAGGGCACCACAGGAACCAAGGACACACTTCCGCCCCCAGCCGTCAGATCCATCTCGGCCGTCTAATCTTAAACCCCCGAACCCCGGGGACTAGTCGGATATCTTATGCCAGCAAAAAACGCAGCGCGGGTCCTAGAAAGCACTACCAGATAAGGCACCCGAGGGGCACCATGCAGCTGTAGCAAAACAGCAAGGATAGACTCCTCCCGGACAATAGCGTATCGTAAGCAGTGTCTGCGCAACCCTAAACCAGCAGCAAGCAAAAGGTGATGGGGTGGTGGGGAGGGGAGGGCATTTTTTGGAAAAATCAAAAGAAAAAAGAAAATACCCATTAGGTAATGCGCCAGTACCACCCTGAAGTTCCCGGCACTAAACATCTCCTAGAATAGACAACATTAACCCCAACCCCCGCCAACCTGACTGCGCAGATCAGCCAACCCAACGCCCGGAACATACGTTCCCTAAATAGAATTGGGAAGTGAAAACATTGCAGGGTGAGCTGCCCCTAGCCCACGCAACCAAGAAGACCCGGCCTACTGGGTAGATGGCTGCAGCCCTGCATTGACAACTACTAGAGCCAGCTGGATACCATCCTGCCCAATTATGGTAGACAAGCGAACCAGATGATGGGATCTGGACACGCCCGCAGCGGCCCTTATTAGTGAGTGGCAGACAAGTGACCCATGGGTACAAATGACTTCAGGTAACAGAGGTCATACACAGCGGCAATCTGGATTCCCAGAAAGGACAGGTAAGTAACCGCTCCTCCATTCCAACCTCAGCAATTAGCACACCAAAAGGTCCGAATAGCGAACGGAAACCACCCAGGAGCCTAGCGCAGCGTTCCGAATAAGCAGGGCCAACAAAAAGCAATTCCTAAAGGTAGTGAGAGATACAGCCCTGACATGGGGACACTTCAACGCCCCAGTGTAAAGGTGTGTAACCCCTTAAATTATGCATGAGAAATGGAACACCCCATCGGCAACACTTGACGATGAAGTATTCCTCGCCTCTACACAGCAGATCCGTTCGCTAAGGCTAGTGAATAACAGGCTAAAGGTGTTATAATCCTGATTTATTTATTCATGGCATTGCTGCTATTTAATTGGTAGTGGTGATGTACATTGTTCCCATACTACGTAGTGTGTTACAGGGGATCTATGCACCCATAGATTGCTGCCTTGAATTTAAAGTCTATATTTTAATTCACCTGGACACGTATGCCCACCAAAACTCATTTCGTTCTTGGCATCCAATACATTTTAGAAGTATTATTGTGGAATATTATTATCGAAAATAATGATTATTACTGCAATGCTAGAGATTTTGCCTTTTTTTTTTTTATTTTGCTGCTCGTCACACATTCGAGAAGCAAATATTTTGATTTGAACGACCCCTAATCCAGATATGCGTCCGTAGCATAGCCTGGAGCGCTGGAAATTTTTAGAAGGGAATATTACTGTGCGAGAACACAGCGTTGCCCATGCGCTTACCTGATGTGTTCTACCGCCAATCATGTCACCTTTCCCTCACTCATCGTAATTTTAGCATTGCAAAGCAAATGACAGGTCTTGTACCTTAGAATACAGCTAATCCAAGCTTTAGAGGCTGATGCTCCTAAATAACTCATTAGCTGGTACTGCGCTTCCACCGCCATGTTATGTAATCTATTTATTCTGCAGTAATAATCACACCCTTCTGGAGAAATGCCCTGGAGAAGGATGGTCCCTGAGCTGAACTACTTTATTAGGAACGCTGTATCTGGGGCAGGGGTTCCCAATCTTTTTCTAATTGCGACACCCTAGAGTATCAGAATTTTTCCAAGGCACCCCCAGGCCCCAAAAATATATCAAATCAAGTAGATTCTGTTGATATATTTCTCTTAGGGTCAGTTATGTGGTAAAGGGCAGGATTTGCTTCCGATTGTACACATTTTATGATTGGCAGCCACCAGCACTGGTTTTGTCCAGAAATAATTGAACGTAAATAATTGAACGTAAATAATAGTTTGAATTGGTCCCGGACCACCAACCCGAGGCACCCCTGCCAGTATCCTGAGGCACCCCAGGGAGCCTAGGCCCATAGTTTGGGAACCACTGATCTAGGGGTTGAGGCTGATCTAATTGAGACATAGGAACACCGAGCCTGGGAGGCTTACTTGGACTCGTCGGTTAGGCTGAACAAGTACATAAAGTCATCCTTCTAAATTTACCCCCTACGGCTCTCACTTAATGCCTCGATACCTGAAGGACTGCTGTGCATTCGCAGCGCCCAACCAATGTCAACCCCATGGGGGGGAGGGACGAGTGAGAAATGCCAGATAAGCCGCCCGACACAGGCTCAGCCCCCTCACCTGAAAATCCAGGCCGCGCCGTACATGTACCAACATCAGCATCACTATCCATGCCCGCTTCCATAGCCGACTCCACTGCCCGAAAATCCGTGGGGACTTGACGTCTGAAGATTCAGGCTGAGAAGCCCATGTGTCATCATCTGCATCGTCCTCCCCGACTTCGCCAGCAGCGAACGAATCCTCTTCGCTGTAGTCCAGCTGTGCCTCAACATCTGTGGGAACATGCAAAAAGGGGGGGGGGACCCCGAGGACTGTAGGCCTCGGTCACGTATGCGGCTCTTTGCAGAACCATCACCTCAGAGTGTCTCCCTCTCCATCATGGCAACAGCTGACCCCATATCCCTGAAAGCCTGCAAGAATTCTGAGCACCCTGGAATGGGCCTCCTTTGTGCCCCCTGAGACCAATCCTCTAACTGTCTGGGACCCCACCGTCTCCCGGGGCAGAGTATTCACAATGGGCACCAGAGCCTCAGCAACGGAGGACACTGCTGCGGACAGCAGAGAGGGGTCACAGGAGGTAGTGGAGACTCTAGCCGTGGTTGCACCCCCAGACCCTGCCTTGGATCCAGAGCACCCCACCGGTGGAAGCCTGCCAATTCCCCTGACTCCACCCCCCAGAAGCCCGTGCAGTAGTATGTCTCCTAGGTGGCAGCGCCTCACAGTTGGCCGATGAGGACATGTAAATGCTGCCCGCACTAACCTGGCCCACGCTGCCCGACCCCTAATGTTCGCAGCTACTGTAGCGCTCACCTACAACACCGGGCCTTGCTGCCCCACGGCGTCCCACCCCTTGGCTCTAGCCGCCCCGGGGCCTGGGGCCGGAAGCAGGCCGCAGCGCAGGAGCCTCCAAGGCTTCACCTGCAGCCGGGCGTCTACCACAAGCCCATCCGTGAACGGGGACCAGAGACAGGGATGATGTCACAGCGTCTGTTCAGGCCTCCTTGACTTCGCACAGCATCTACTCAGCATTGCAGAGGGGTGGGGGGGCCTAATCGCGGCTAATTAGCATATACCGCGACCTAATTAGCATATAACGCGACCTAATTAGCATATACCGCGACCTAATTAGCATATACCGCGACCTAATTAGCATATGCCGCGACCTAATTAGCATACATCGCGACCTAATTAGCATAGGCGATGCCCCTTGCGGGCGCTGTGAGAGTCCCTATTAGCAATCTTCAGAAATTGGGAGGTATGCATGGCATGGTAATAGTCAGGGAAAGCACTACTGAGGCAGCAAAGCAATGTATCAGCACTCAACTGAATACAGTTATACACTAACTGGGGAGCTCAGGGGCACAGATCCACTCACCAGAAAACTTTCAGGAAAGAGAGAAATACTCCTCCCTTTCCTGCCCTGATATCCCAGCTAACACTGCTCTTCCCTAAGTCCTTATTGGACCACCGAGTCACATGCTTCCCTAGGTCACACAACAGTCTTGGATGTTTAACCCACTCCATGCCTATTGCAGACATTACGTTATTCTTCTTCTTCTTCTTCTTATTATTATTATTATTATTATTATTATTGGAAATACATTGTTTATTATTGAAAAAATATGAGCAGTGGTAGTTTATACCAATGAACTCAGCCCCCCCACAGTATAATCTACAACCTTGCTCAGCCGTAGCATTACTAAAGCCATATGCAGCCTGGAAGAATGATTTATTTTCCATTCGGCCGCATGCAAGGGCAAGTGTTAGGGAAAACAACCCCTCGCATGTCAGATGGGGTGGGCAGGGCTTTTGGCCGGGTGGTGGGCGGTGTTTACTTGTTCACTGGGCTGTGAACAGGTCTGAATCAGGCATTTAGTGTGTGCTAAGATTTGTGTTTGGTCGATATAAAACATGTTCAGCATCACTCAAACACGAGCTCGTATTTTCAGAATCAAACACACAAATGTACTATCAGTCGTATTTTGTGTTTTCATGTTAGCTCGGGCGACTATTCTCAAAACACACTCATAAATGCAAAACACCGGCAAATAAACGCACGTAAAGATAGAAATGTGTTTTGGATTAGTATATGTCATATGTTTTTTGGACCATACAAATGTATCATGATCCAGAAACTTAGATACACTTTCTTACCATTCAAGTGTCTCTATAAGCTTGCTCTGCGGTACAGTGTGCAGTTTGCAGGTGAAATGGCGTCTGTCCAACAATGCTCATCCAAACACCAAGGCACAGTCTCCTCTGCAACAGGTACTTGCTTCTCATAGCCCTCTGCCATGCTCATCCTCATCGCCATGTTTGCAGGCTGCAGCAATGCCTCCAGTACGCCGGTATTCCCTCCATTCTCCGGCCATGGGCACGGCCATTTTAGATCAGGTAACATGACTTCCCACAGCCAATCCTGTTACATGACTGACATCACTGGGTCACAGTCAGTGGTGAGCAGCCACTATAAGGTTGCTGGGAGCGCAGCCCCAATTGGTCAGTGCAATGATGTCTCTAGAGTAGCTGCACCTCCAGCTCTGCTCCTGAGTATATCCTGCTTTTCACAGCATCGTGCAAAACTCCATCTTGCTCCATCTTGATTCTTTCCAGTGGTCCTTCGGTTCCAGCCGATTCCCAGTATTAATTATTCTATTCCGGGTTATCTACATTTGTCCGGATACCATCGATACCATTGAACTCCATTGCCTTCCTGCAATCCTTGCTTACTACATCTAGCTACCAGCTTATCACTGCAGTACCATCTCATTATACCAGTCACCAGGGTATTCATTGATATACATCATCATCGGTAAACCACATCAGAGGCCATCATCACCAATGAACCTTTATCAAGTGCCTGTGTTATTGGTATACTACGTATGTTTGACTCACCTGCAGTGCATCATAGCTTTATTATCATCTCATCATCAATGGTCATCATCAGGCAATCCTGCTATCCGGCTACCATCGGTTACTACCGATTCCAGTATCTAATTCCAGTATATATTTCGGTTTCAGATGATTCCAAGAACTATACCGGTTTCAGTCCCACTCCAATTATATTTCAGCTCCAGCCAATTCCAAGAATCCTACCGGTTCCAGGCCAGCTTCAATTCATTTTCAATTCATTTTCGGTTCCAGGTGATTCCAAGAACTCTACCAGTTCCATTCCATTTTTAGTATTATTTCGATACTTGCTGAATCATGGACTCTGTACTTATCTTCAATAAGTTACCATAATATTTGACTTATCTGTTCTGGACCACGTCTTCTCAGCCACACCTTTGGTACCTATACACCACCTCAATCCCTGAGGTTTCCCCACATATGTGGGTGCAAGTTATCAAGTCCCCAGCTTCCACTACACTCCAGCTGCACAACAAATCAAAGTCTCAGGCATGACTAAAGGATTTCAAATACACGTTACACTTCTTGTACTTTGTGGGTTGCAGAGTTTGGAGTTTGAAGATGGAAGAAGGAAGATGGACGGTGTGGTATATTGTGCAATTGCAGGAGGAGCTAGTGATTTTCTGATTGTTGCTTGGTGTGTAAGTAGTCATGTGTTTATACTTCTATATATTTGTCATATATTTCTGTCTTCATTCAGGGAAATCTAAACAGTATTGTAGGCCCTTGGCAAAACAATGCACTGAGGCCTCTATACACCCATTCTTGGGAATAATTGGGTATAACAATTATCTCTCTCTACACTTTCTACATGCTTCCATACATTGAATGGCTTTCAGCACTTTGATTAGTGGATAGCTCCAGCCATCCACCATTCAGAGACTGCTCTGATTGTGTGTAACAGCTTTCTCTACTTGCCTCCCAAGAAGATCCAGAGGCCCAAGTCACTGCAGCTCACCCTAGTCATGGGGCTCTGGGAGTATGACCAGTTAGCCTACACACTAAGATGGTCCTGTCTTCACTGTCTTTTTATTGTACTGTCAGAGTTTCTTTGTGTGTCAGAGTGTTTGCAACAGGTAGTGAAACGTGTGTGTTTTCTCAATGTTTAGTATTTGTTGAGTAAGGGTGTGTGGAGGATGTCAATGGCAGAGGAAAGGCATAGAGAGTATGGCAGCGGAGGTGGCTGCTGATGAGCCCCTACTTACTTCAGATAGGGGGCAGTGATGACATGCCCACTAGAGGGGGGAATACCAAGACAGGGCAAAATGTGAAAATCATATTTGTTTAGAACATGGTCCTAGTGCAGGAAGCGTAAGGCTGCCACCCATCTGAAGTAAGTAATATCACGCAAACACCCCAGTCACAACAACACCCAGATGAATACAATACACCAGAGGTGGGTCACGATGGAATGGGGCGCCTATGGAAAGACTGTGAAAGTTGTTTTAATGATACAGGGTATGGAAATAAAAATATTCCTTTACATACTCGTGGTGTTCTGTCTTTTTTATTGGACAAAAATGTTTAGGGTCAAAAATGTTTAGGGATATTTACATTTTTGGAACATAACGACTTTGCTATTGCAAAATGTTTTGGTATTGTTTGAACAAACATTTGTTTTATTTTTTACTAAACATTTAAAATGTTTATTTTTTGTAAATTTTATGGGTAAACATAAACAATTGTGTCATCATAACAAACTTATATGTTTGACTTAAAACACATGAAATCACACCGCCACCTGCCACTGCCCGCCGCTGTCCATGAGCTTGCTGAGTCGACGCAGCTGCGGCCATGATGGATCTGTCAAAAAAAAAAATTCGCGGGCGAGATATCCAATGGGAGGGGGGTGGGCGGCCAGGGTGTGGCCTTGAAGTGTCAGACTGAGGCAGAGGAAGCAGCAGTGTCTGCTGGTCCCTGCCTCAGCTTCAACTGCTCCACGTGTGATGTCATCACGTCACACGCTGGAGCCTGGAGAGGAGCCGGGAAGCCAATAGGCCTGCAACCAAAAGAAGGCCCAACCCCGGCCCCTTGCCAAACATCACCCCCCCCACCCCACTCTGGCCCACCCCTCAGCCGCATCCCCAGCCAAGGCCCATGGACACACTCGAAAACCCAGTAGATCGAGACTCAGCCAAAAAACCTCACTGAATATGGAAAATGGCCTGCTCAGGCCCTGCTGCTAACCTGGAAGTAACTATGACCAAGATGGCACTGCTGATGGCTGCCTAGGAACTGTGCATTCAGCCATTTGTAACTCCCATGTCTCCCCTGTCTAGTACATTGCACAACAATCTGTACTGTATCTGTGTCTGCATATCTGTTACCTACCTGGCTGTTGCGGCGACCAGTGGCGCCGCTGATGGCTGCCTAGGCGCTGTGCAGCTCAGCGGGTATGTGTTCCCTGAGTGATAACTGCACTGTCTGCTTGTATTGTTGCCTGCCTGGCTGTTGTGGCGACCAGTGTCGCCGCTGACGGCTGCCTATGTGCTGTGCAGCTCGGCGTGCATATGTTCTTGAATATGTTCCCTGTGTGATAACTGTACTGTCTCTGCTTGTATTGTCACCTACCTGGCTGCTGCAATGACCAATGGGTGCCGCGGATGGCTGCCTAGGCGCTGTGCAGCTCGCCAGGTATGTGTTCTCTGCCTCTATAATTCCCAGGGTACTTCTAGTTTATACCTGTACATGTTATGTATATCTGTACTGTCACTATTTAACTGTTACCTAACTGGCTGTTGCACAGCAATCCAAATCAAATTCCTAGTATATGCAAGCATAGCTGGCCAATAAAGCTGATTCTTATTCTGATGACATAGTGTATACTATAAACTTGCTTTCACAGTGTTATGGTAACTCAGAGTTAACCCTCTCTCTGACTGGCAGGTCTGCAGGGTGTTTATTACAGCCTGTATTGTGCTTCTTTGGCCGTGGTGGTGAAGCCACAGCAGCACCTGAGCCTGACCCTGACTCTTACTATACCCTGAGTCGGCTGGCACCTGCCGAGGTCATAGACTTTACCAATAATAGCCACCTTTCCAGGACAGACTAGCTCCACTCCATACTCGGATGCCAGCTGGTCTATCACGGTGACACAAAGTCCCAGCCGAGTTAGGGTAATAGTAACTGACTAGACACAAAGATAGGTTCTGCACATGAACAAAAACTAGAGCATGCAACCTTGCAGACAAGGACTGAACAGAGGATTTGTGGCCTTTACCGCTGTAATGTGAATCTGTCACAATAAACAAAACAGGAACTATAACCAAGGTCTGCAACCTAACTGACTATGGAACAACGTTGCAAGGCTAGACCAACGTCTATGGCATCTGCCATGAGACAAACAAACAAGACAAGTTATCATGCAGTTACTCTGTCGTGAGACAAGACCTATCGCTCCAGCTGGTGCTGTGAGAATACCAATGGCAGATAGTAATGAAAGGTGCAACTTCTTCCACAATGTGTGGGGAAGCCGCTGGTACTCATAGTACCTCCGTACTGAAGCTGGACACAGATAAGATCTCCCAAACTGGATGCAATGATTAACTGACACAGGCAGGATCTCACAGGACACATGGCAGGTATGCTACTGGAATGCTCAGACACAGGCTGGCACAATCTAGGACACAGCTGTTGCACTAAGGTCATAGATACACAGGCTGGAATACACTGGACTCTGGAATAATCTCAGACAGGAGTTTACTAGGATCTCTGAGAATCTCTGGGAACATAGAAATCACCAGGGATCAAGGAATATAATAAGAGTAACAAAGGAATATCACAGGATTATAACAGGAGTATAACCGTCAGGATTCAGTTCTTAGAGCACATCTACTGTATATACCAAGTGGCCATACCCAAGACAGACTAAGGCATGCATGGAAACCAGCAAAGTGGATAAGCCAAAACCTGGAGTGCTGATCCGGTCAGTATATAGAACATAAATAACAGCGGTGGCTGCGGTCACAGCCCATGACACACAGGACATCCTTTGCTGTAATTTATATACATCAGCACTTGTTGGATGTATAAATGAGTCACCCATCAGTAAAAACTAACAATGGACACAGGACCCACATTTAAATGATCCAACCTTCAAATCTAACAATCCATACTTCCTGGAGACAGGTAGGACTAATGTCAGAGAATGTGACCAAATCCTTAAGGTTGCTACTGCGTTTGTATGCAAATAGTGGTTTATTCTGGCAATGTTTGGATATAACAGAGTCCGTTCCAGAAGAAATAGAGTATGTGGTTGGAAAAATCATATGATTGATAATTGTATCCTTTTCGGTTGAAGGGTTTCTTGATTGATGGCCAAACATTGCTGGATAGAAGCCTCAACATCAGCTCTATGATATCCCCTTTGAATGAATTCATCACCCATATCTCATAAGGCACCATGTAAAGCAGTATATATATATATATATATATATATATATATATATATATATATGTACAATCCAAAGTTTTCCGACACTCTTATTAACAATAACAGCAGGATCCGGTGCTCAACCAAAGAGATATATATATATATATATATATATATATATATCCAACTCGGGTTTGGCACTCACTATAACCAAATGCAGTAGCGCCGGTGCCAGCACTTAGAAAAATGTAGTAAATTTGCGGTGGGGCACTCGTGGCTATTCTTCCATAAACTAGACAAGCCAGCTAGTATGCAGCAACGTTTCAATTTATTTCTCAAATTGTAACCTGACGACAATTTGAGAAATAAATTGAAACGTTGCTGCATACTAGCTGGCTTGTCTAGTTTATGGAAGAATAGCCACGAGTGCCCCACCGCAAATTTACTATATATATATATATATATATATATATATATACACTATTTATTCAATATATACCTAGCACATCCAATGAAGTACCTGTTATCCAAATTTATTTTAATTATGAGCCTTAGAACCCACTCTAAGGGGTTAATTGTAGGTATAATAGTAACAGCCATGTATGGAGTGAATGTGCATTTGAAGGGGGTTTCAGGTGATATTTGGGCTAGAAACTACTCATAGTCCCAATCCAGACAATGGGCTTTGGATTGCTGTCTTGTAGTACATACATCTAAAACATGTCCTACGGAAGTGAAATGCCTATTAAAAGAACAAATAAACATAGTAATGGTTAGCATTACGGCCTCACAGCACTGAATTCAAGGGTTCGATTCCCACCATGGCCCAAACTGTGCGGAGTGAGTATATTTTCCCCATGCTTGTGTGGGTTTCCTCCCACAATCAAAAAATATACTGGTACTGTAGGTCAATTGGCTCCCAGCAAAATTAACCCTGGAGTGAATGTGTGTGCATGTACATGTAATAGGTTATATAGATTGTAAGCTTCACCGGGGCAGGGCCTGATGTGAAAGTTCAAATATTCACTGTACAGCGCTGTGGAATATATGTGCGCTATATAAATAATTGGTAACAATAATAATAGTTAATTAATTAATGTAGCTTTCACATCACACTTTTTTTTTTTTTTTTTTTAAATAACGTTTTTTATTAGGCAAAGGTGATGGTACAGAGATGATCACAGTCCAGCTGTTACACAAGATTATCTAGGTATCGAGTATCACAATTTGCCAAATTTTATAATGTAGTCAGAGTATAGAGAGGAAAGAACAAAGAACAGTAAGAAGAGCACAGAGCATTGAGTGAAGAGAGAAAGAGAGAAGAGGCGGAAAGATTCTAGCAGAACGGGAGGTCTCCACGTCTCTCTGTATTATTGCGTGGTATTCTTATGGAGGCCCCGCAGCAGCTTTTTATAGGAGGGGAGAATGTCCGTAATAGAAGAAGAAAAGAAGGGGGAGAAGAAGGGGGAGTCTGGGGGGGGGGGGGGCTGAGGTGGGGATAGGGAGGGTGATGGGAAGCGGGGTGGTCTCCATCAAGGGGGATCGAATGGGGGTGACGAGTTCTGTTGGGACAACCAAGGGGACCAGACCTTGTGGAAAGTTTTGAGTGAGTGACGTATGTTCGCAGTGATAAACTCCATCTTGTAGACGTACCATATCCGTGAGAGCATTGCCTGCAGAGGGGCCAAAGTGGGTTTCCTCCAGTCGGCTGCGATTTGACAAGTTACAGCCGAGGAGATATGTCTTAATAACTTGTGTTGGTGTAAGTTAAGTACCGGGGGTTTTAGTGGGAGTAGGAAATATTTAGGGTCGGCTGGCACAGCAACTCCCAGCAGGGTTGTCAGTAGGTCCACCACTTCCCTCCACACTCCAGCAATCTTCGGGCAAGTCCACCAAATGTGGAGAAAGTTACCTTCCGCAGGGCACCCTCGCCAACATCTGTCGGACACATCAGGGAACATCCTATGTAGCCTAGAAGGAACGTAGTACCAGCGGTATAAAAGTTTGTATGTGTTTTCTTTGATTTTAACACAGATCGAGCTAGAGGCCGCGTTGTCGCGTATTTCCTCCCAGTCTTCATCATCCAGGGATGAGCCAAGGTCTCTTTCCCAAGCTAGTTCATGTTGGGCCCTAGACGAGGACGTGTGATTGTCCAACAAGGAGTAAATCGCAGAAATCAGTCCCCTAGATGTATTGCGTTTCCAACAGATGTATTCGAATGACGCCAGAGGTCTGGCTGTTAGGGTGGTTAGGATTTTAGAGTGGAAGTGGCGGACCTGGAGATAGCGAAAGAATTCCGTGTTAGGGATCGCCGAGCCCCCCTGAATATCAGAGAACTGAGGAAAGGTTGTGGTGTCTGTTATATCGTTTAAGTAGAAGATGCCCTCTTTCAACCAGTTGGACAGGGTGGAGCGACCCAAGCCGGGAGGGAAAACCGGGTTATGACAGAGTGGTATCAGTGGGGAAGGGAGCGGGGCTAAATTGTGCGTTTTGTTCACTCTATCCCAGATCATAAGGGCACGAGAAATTACCGGGTGTGAGACAACTGAGCGTGGGCGTTTCGGTCTAGGTAGCCAGAGAAGGGACGACATTGTGGACAGACCTATGTCCTCGGATTCAATGTTCACCCAGACCTTACATGTACCCCATGGATTGCACCACTGCACCGACTGGGACAGGCTCGAGGCGTAATAGTATCGCCTGAAATCTGGGATCCCCAGTCCACCCCGGCAGGAGGGTTTTTGCAGTAATTTTAGTCGTATGCGTGGGCGCTTTTTGTCCCATATAAATTGGGATGATTGATATTGTAATGTTTTGAATACGTAGGGGGGGATGTATATAGGGAGGGTCTGAAAGAGGTAAAGCAGGCGCGGGAGAATGTTCATTTTAATTGAATTTATTCTGCCTATCCACGAGATGAAATAAGAGGACCAGGTGGAGAGGTCTGTTTTTATTGAGTCCAACAGCCTTGGGAAGTTAGCCTGAAAGAGTTGGTGATAATGGTGAGTTAGATATATGCCTAGGTACTTGACCTTTTTTTTGTTCCAGTTGCATGGTAATAGGGTCACTAAGTCTGTTTTCAGGGGTCCAGGAACATGGAAGTCGAGAACCTCAGTTTTCTGTACGTTTATTTTGTAACCTGAGTGATGGGAGTATTGTTGTATTTCGGATAATAGGGAGGGGACAGAGTTCTTTGGGTCAGAGAGTGTCAAAAGTACGTCATCTGCATATAGTGCTATTTTGTGCTCTGAGGAGCCAGTTTTAATGCCGTGGATGGTTGGATTATTGCGTATCCTTGCAGCCAAAGGCTCCATGACAAGGGCGAAGATCAGTGGGGATAGGGGGCATCCCTGTCGGGTGCCATTGGTTATGTTAAAGCGGTCGGAGCTTGTCCCGTTGACTACAACCCGGGCGGTCGGTGTGCGGTATAAGGCCTTGATTCCCTCTAAGAAGGGTCCCTTGATGCCCACCCTTTCCAGAACTGCAAAGGCAAACGACCACGATATACGGTCGAATGCCTTTTCTGCATCTAGGGATAGCAGCAGGGCTGGATTTTTCTGTTTTTGGATGACATGGATGAGATCAATCGCCCGCCGCGTGTTATCCGATGCCTGGCGTCCGGGAATGAAGCCTACTTGGTCTGGATGGACGAGGGATGGGAGCAACATCGCCAGGCGCCCGGCTAGAACTTTTGCATAAAGTTTTAAGTCAACGTTTAGCAGCGAGATCGGTCTATAGTTCGCGCAGTTAGTTGGGTCTTTGCCCGCTTTGGGGATCACCACTATGTCCGCCAGGGTTGTCTCAAGGGGAAAGGATGCGCCTTCAAGTATGTTATTAAATAGGGTCGCGAGATGTGGGGACAGTTCTTTTGCGAAGCGTTTGTAATAAGTGGCCGTAAAGCCGTCCGGGCCCGGGGCTGCGTGAGATCGCATAGAGCGAATTGCAGAGACAACTTCTTCTTCCGTTATTTTTCCATTCAAGGATTCGAGTTGCTCCTCTGACAGGGACAGGAGGGGGGTGTCTGTAAGATACGTGGGCAGCTCGTCTCGGTCAGGGGAGTGTGTAGAGGGGGGGGTCTTCAAATTGTAGAGGGAATCATAATAAATTCGGAATTCCTCCGCTATTTCCCTGGGGTCATATGTATGAGTTCCTAGTGTTGTGGAATGTATCTTTTCAATCAACCTGGCAGCCTGTTGACGCCTAAGTTTATTAGCTAATAGCGAGTCGATTTTATCCGCTTTATCATAAAAACGTTGCCTGAGTTTTACGAGGATATTAGCCGCTCGTTGGGACAGGAGTGTGTTCAATTGGCCTCTAACGGCTTCAATCTGGGACAAAAGGTCGGGGGAAGGGGTGCTTTTGTGTTGGTCCAGTAAGGTAGTCAGCTGTAGTTCTAACACTTGTATCTGTGAGGCCCATTTCTTCCGAATGGAAGACACTTTAGAGATTATCACGCCTCTGATCGTTGCTTTATGGGCCTCCCAGACAATGCCCACAGGGGTCTCTGAAGTGGAGTTTTCTTTAAAGTAATTGGTGATGGCTAATTTGACCTCCTTCAGGGAGGAGGGGTGGGTTAATAAGGAATCGTCTAGTCTCCATCTATGTGCACCTGGGGGGCGTTCGTAAAGGGTAAGTTCGAAGTGGGTACCTGCATGATCTGTCCAAGAGAACGGCACTATACCTGCTTCTCTAGCCTGTGGTATGAGAGAGGAGGAAATGAGGAGCATGTCAATTCTGGAGTACTGTTGGTGGGGGGCTGAGAAGTGGGTGAAATCTTTAGTGTGTGGGTGTGATAGTCGCCAGGAGTCACGTAACCCATAGTGTTTCAAAGCGGCCGTGAGGGTGCGTGTGGACCTGGAGACCTCAGCTGTTTGGGTGCGGGAGAAGGAGTGGGTTTTGTCTAGCAATGGGTCTATGACGGTATTGAAATCCCCTCCAATAATGATGTGGCCTTGGGCTACCTTGTTCAATCTTTTAAAGAAGGTATCAAAAAACTGGGATTGATCCTGATTGGGGGCATAGAGTGAGACCAAGGTCACCGTCAACGACCTAATGTATCCTATGAGGATGAGAAACCTGCCTTCTGGGTCAGTAATTGTTTTAATCAGGGTGAAGGGTACATCATTGCGTAAGAGGATGGCGACTCCACGTTTTTTGCAGTCCGCTGATGCAAAAAAGGTGTTGGAGAAGGAACGGCCTCTTAGCTGAGAGTGGTTACCTGTAAGGTGTGTTTCTTGCAGAAAAACAACAGATGCTTTCTCCCTTCTGCAAGCTCCCAGGAGAGTCGTTCGTTTTCTAGGGGAGTTCAATCCATTAACATTTATGGATAGAAATTTAAGGGCCATTGTTAAGTAGTTGGTATTCTATAAAGATGAGCCCGTCAGAGGGTGGAGGCCACCCCAGGGGAAAGGGGAGGGCAGGGGGGGAAAGGCGGGAGGGGGGGAAAGATACAGAGAGAGTGGGCAAGAAAGCAAAAAGGAGAGTTTGAGAGAGAGGAAAATTAGAGGGCCCAAAGGGGCACAGTCCCTGAAAAGAAGGGTCCCAATCTGGGGCCGCTATATCAAAGCACAATTCAATATACATAGTGAACTTTTATGTAAGGGAGTATGGGGGGTGGTGGGAACAACAAGAGAATGGCAGTCCTGGGCCTAGGACCACCTGGGCCAATCATGTCCCGTTCTCAGGTAACTTATAAAGATGAAGTCAGTCTTTATATATAGATGAACGTCCACAAAACTTATATCAATACTGAAGAAGAGAAGAAAAACAAAAAGAAAAACAACAACATATAGTATTGAATTAAACAACAGTAAGGTTAGATCTCACCCATGACGGGTCGGCTTCGTGAGCCTGAAAGCGGGGTTATCAGCGCAGTCGGTTCAGTTCGGTTCGCTGTTCTCTGCTCGTCTATGGGCAACTTTCGTCCATTCTGGTAGGGGAGGAGACTGTCGCTGGGATCTTGGGAGGGAGTTGCTCGCTTCAGCTTCTTCTAGCGGGTTCGGGGTGAGATTCATTTTGGACAGGAATTCTTGACCTTGAGCCAGGTTCTTGATGTTATGCGTTGAGTTGTTGGCTGATACCAGAAGCATGAAGGGGTAGCCCCATCTGTATCGGACATTGTGTTGACGGAGAATTCTCGTGATCGGTTGTAGGTCTCTCCGTTTCTGGATAGTTGATGGGGCCAGATCTTGAAAGAGTTGTAGTTGCATCCCCTGGAATAGTATGGTAGGGGTGTCTCGGGTGGCAGCAAGAATTCTCTCTTTCGTCTGATAGTAATGGAAGCGAACGATGACATCTCTTGGGGGTTGGGAAGTAGGAGGTTTTGGCCGGAGGGCTCTGTGGGCCCGGTCTAGTAGGCAGTCTGCATCTGTTAAGGATGGAAGGATTTTTTGGAACAGGTCTTTGAGAAGGGACGGTAGGGAGGTCCCCATGACAGATTCCGCGACGTTGCGGATGCGCAGGTTGTTACGTCGGGACCGATTTTCTTGGTCTTCCTGGCGTTCTTTGAGGGCCTCCAACTCATCATGGAGCCTGGTGAGTTCCTTATCCATACGCCCCTGGGAGCGGCACATGTCGTCCACCTTTGTCTCTAGGGCGTCAGTTCTGTTGCCCAGGGCAGTAAGATCTGAGCGGAACTCTGAAACGGCCTTGGCGAGTTCTTGTTTGAATGCATTTTGCACGCCCTCCAGAAGCCCTGTCATAACCGCTTGGATCTGTGGGTCTATGACAGCGTCCGTTGCGTCAGGGCGGGTGGGGGAGTCTGAAAGTTGCGACGTGCTTAGGGTGGGTCTGGATTTGGAGCCGAAGAAATTCCCTGCTGCCTGAGCGGCCTTCTTGCTTTTTTGAGACATCATCAACTGAAGGCTACAAGGTCAAGAGTTGTGGCTAACACGGCTATGGAGCGTTCATCTTGTGGAGATTAGCCAAGCGGAGACTGAAGACAGATCACTCTTGAGGGACAATCATGGCCCCGGCGGGTCCCCGGGAGTGCTCAGGCGGGCATGTAGATAGGCATCAGGGCCCTGATGTATGAGAGGTGTAGCTGACACAGCAACATATAGCGCCAGCTGCTTAGCCGGTGTTTGCGGTCAGGAAGCAGGGGCTGTTGGGGGTGTTTTGTCCAGGGGGTCTTGTGTGTAGCTCCCGTCTGTATGAATAGGTGATGTGTGCTGGTTTTAAGTTCCCCGGGAGCCCGCACCAGGGTGGCCGCCGCCGCCCAATCTGGGAGGGGGAGCTGGTATGTTGGTCGAGAAGCAGGGTCTGCTAGGGCATGTTTTGCCCAGGGAGTCCTGTGTGGGGGGTCCAGCAGTAAGAGCCGGTGAGATATGCTGACTTTGAGCCCCTTGGGTGCCTGCTCTGTAATATAGGCTGCTGGGTTATAGCTGCCCCCTGCCCCTGATGGACAGAGCCAGGGGGACAACTGGGGGGGAGGTCACAGATAGGGATGCTGTGAGGGGGATCAGTGAGACGCAGGGCGGCTGTATGATTGAAATGCCCAGCAGCAGCCCTCAAGATGGCGCCGGCAGGTCAGTGGGGACTGATGTGGCCTTTAGTCTGAATATTGGGGGGGGAGCTTTTATGTGGGCTCCCAGTGAGGGCTCACCAGCGGGGTGTCTTCTGGCTGGTGTGTTCTCCCGGCTGCAGCAGCTGTCACTCACCGCTTCTATTTCCAGCTGTAGCTCCGGTCCCGGCGGCCGCTCGTGGTAGCGGTCGGCGGCGGGCGTCCGGGGCAGGCTCTGGTGGGGCGGCGGGCTTGTGGGGGATCGCCGCTGCTGCACTATCCCCGGTCTTCTTCTCCTTATCGGCGGGTGTCGCGAGTTCCGGGCACCCCGCCGATCGTAGCGTCGCCTCTCGCTGGAACTTGAGGTCCCGGCTCCGGCCTCCCGACCAGGCCGCAACCCGCGGGAGCGCTTAAAAGCACTCCCCGGCTCCGCGGTAGGGGTCGGAGGTCAGCCGGGCACAGGGGGGACTGGGTAGGAGGTAAGAGGCGATTTGGGATGGGGTGTAGTGCGGGTAGGAAGAGGTTAAAAGGCCGGCGCAGCAGGAGCTAAGCTAAAGCGTGGCTGGTCAGGACGCTCGCCAAGCCACGCCCCCCCTTTCACATCACACTTTTAAAACGGTATATTGCCGTTTTTTTGCCTTTTAAAACGTTTAAGGCTGCAGTGTGAAAGTGTCATAGTTGAAATACCATTTAAAGTTAACTGGTATTTCAACACGTTTAAAAAGCAGAGTCCTACCCGTTTTAAAGCCAATTCAGAGCCGTTTTTTGTGCTGTCTGAATGGCACTGAAATGGTATTTAGTAAAAAATAAAGGTTAGAGCACTGTGATAGGCTGTCCCTTGTCTTGTGTCCCTTCCCTGAACCAGGAAATAAGCTGTGGGTAGAAACGTGTTCAGAGGTTAAACGGCTTGACTGGTGATGTGAATGGTACTTAAACAGTATTTTTAAATGGTAATCTGCTGCAATATGAACACTAGACCCGTTTAAAATACCATTTAAAATTACAGTTTTTCAAAACGTTTCAAAATGTTTTATGTGATGTGAAAGCTACATAAGAGGGGTCTACACAGATAACATTTAATTCAAAATGAACAAGATCTGATTTTTTTTAAACTGAAATCACAGTGTTCTATTTACGTTTGTGTAACATATTAAAAATTGTATCCTGAGGATAGTTTATCTTTAAGTAGATGCCTTGTTTTTTTTTTTTTTTTTATCACAACATTTATTTAATGTTTATGTTCATAAGACAAAGTTAGCAGAGATGAAAGTACATAAAAGTTATTAAAAAAATAACATACAGCTATTGAACGTACAGTTACAAACTAAAATAATATCAACTACATGTTGAAGTGCTGTGTTTTTTATTTTTATTTTCTCTTTGTTTATTTTAACTCCTAGCAAACTCGGAGGTCTCACACTGTGTTGATTTGAGTTTATACTTTTTAATTAGAGCATTATAGACGGATGTCTTCCTGGGAATGTTCATTGTGAGTTCACTTGACATCTAATACTCAATGAAGACCTGCAGTTAATCATTTCATCTCTTTCTTTTGTCATATCATGTCAGTTTATGCTCTTCAGCATTTTACCAGAGAGTCTGTAAACAGGAATAACTGTCAATATGATCTCCAAGATATCTACAATACAGCGTAATCCACTGGGCATGATAGAGACTAATAAACTCTAAAGAGAATTGCCCGTCAAGTCTTGAAACGATTTCTGTTTGTTGACTATGTCTCATGCTGGTATTAAATGTAAACACACAAATTCACTGCAGATTACAGAACTCAACACCAGGAGTTTTACCTACAGAATATGAAACCAATTATTTACTATGAGATTACAATTTTTACTTTATACTGCTACAAACTACTATCAATTATTAAATTCAATTACTATACAGTAGGTGAACATTCAACAAACAGATGCTGTATATAGGAAATTATTTCAGCTGGGAGTGTAAATCTGGGTACATATCTATAGATTTATCTATCCAATCTGGTGCAAATGAAAATCTGTTAATGTATTGGAGCAAATGACAATCAACCATTTGCTCCCAAACATTGGAAAACAGACAATGATCATTCAGACAAATTGGTTATATCGGTTTAATTTAACAAATTAATCGGAACAATCAGTTTTATTCATTTTCTTGTGTTTGGGAGCAAATGATTATCATGTGCTCCAATACATTACCAGAGTTTTGTTCCCTCTAAATAGATTGTCATTTATTTGGGCTATCTACTCTGTTTGATAAAGGCTAAGAATGTAGGGACATCCATTTGCTTCTATATATGTGAAGTTCGGTTATTGTGAAAGCTGTGCTTATTATGTTTTTTAAATGGTGGAGGATAATTGTGCAAAGAAAGGTGAGGATTGGGGGTTACCTCTGATGTCCAAACTCTCAAGATCCCAGCCCCACCTAATGAGACCTACCCCCCAGTGGTTGGTTTTCCACAAGTCAACCTAGGAGCCTGCTTAGGGCCCCATAAAGATATCCTGACCACTCATAATGATCCCAGAGGAGCATTGCAGGACTATGACATTGTGACATCTGTCAGCCAACTCTTCTGCTATGGACTGCATTCAACTAGCTACTTACTCTGGATACTCCTCTGACTATAGCATCCACCCATGTGACTGGACCACTTTGCTCCCTTATTGCTACAAATATCATCTGCTGCTCCATGAAACATGTGTAATCTTACTTTCATACTGAACTTACCACTGTTCTAATACTGCCATTTATGCTACTCTATTTTACTCTCTTATATTTTCTTCCTGTTACCCCAATGTATATTACACCTCTACTATATTTGCCCATTCTCTCTACCTGCTGCCTCATGTCCTGACCATCCCTGCCATGCTCACTTCTTGCCTTCGGGTTTCCTTACCTGCACCTCATGTCACCTGTCTGTCTCCTCCTTCTAGATTGTAAGCTCCTTAGAACAGGGTCCTCTTTCCTCCTGTTCTCACAGCACTCTTCTTGCATTTCAATTACAGCTCTCTTACTCACCTACAATCTAAACCTGCATCTATTCTCATTCACTTCCCTATATCTCAGCTGCATTGTTTACTAATAATTAGGGATATGCACGGGCCACTTTTCGCGGTTTGGATTTTCGGTTCTGATTACCTTTAGGTTTTGGGTTCTAATGGATTTTGCCAAAACACCCCCTAAAAGTTTTGGGTTCTGATGTTTGTTAAAAAAGCATAAAAACTGCTAAAATCTCATAATATATATTTTTTTGCTCCTACGCTATTATTAACCTCATTAACATTAATTTCCACTCATTTCCAGTCTATTCTGAACACCACCTACCTCACAATATTGTTTTTAGGGCAAAAGGTTGCACCAAGGTAGCTGGATAACTATGCTAAGCCACACAGGTGTGTGGCACAAACACGTGGCTCATCTAGGAGTGGCACTGCAGCGGCAGACAGGATGGCAGTTTGAAAAACTAGGCCTTAAAAAGACCCCTATCTGGCTTGATCGTGTTTACCACCAGCCGAGGAGCAGTGGGCGATTCATGCAGCAATGCAATAGCTGCACTGCGGAGCTGCAAAGCCGGTCCGGGTGGTCTGGTAGTTGGTGCAATAGGAGCTGCAAACAAACGGTGGCTCAACGCGTTTCGACGTGTTAACACGTATTCTTCAGGAGCAGTGTTGAATCTCCTGAAGAAGATGTGTCGCTAGCCCCCGGGAACCAGAAATAGGACATGCATACTTTAACAAACCAAACATTTCAGTGACAGGGCCTACAAAACTGTGGCTGAAATGATTGGTTTGGGCCCCCACACAAAAAAAACTATTAATATCTCCCTGTATACACTGGCTCTACAGAGACAAGATGTCATCGTCACTCGTCATCCTCCTCTGATTCCTCGCCCCCTTCAGTGTGTACTTCCTCATCCTCACAGATTATCAATTTGTCTATGGTGGACTCAGGACCGGATTAACAATGGGCCTGATGGAGCTACAGCTCCAGGCCCACTCTCTAAATAGGCCCATTTTGTAAATGAGGACAGGGGCTTTCCAACGAGCCCAACCCCGTGTCGCTAGCCCCCGGGAACCGGAGATACCGCCGGGCAAAGCTGGAACGTTTTCCCCATGGGATAACATGGGACCCACTAATTCTGTCTCCCCCACCCAGTTCCGACGGCTGCTAGATCCCCTCCTGGCATCACAGAAGTTCGAAGTTGATCTCATTCGAACCCAAATCGCTGGGCCTCTGATACCAGGCTGATTCATATGGGTTAATTGGTTCCACAGATTTTTTTTATTTCTGAAATGTAATTTCATGGCTGTTCATGTTCTTTGAGGGCAGATTACTCTGGAACCAAATGGCGCAGTTTCATGGGACAAAAATCATTTGAAGCCCACTTTAAAGTTCGTCAATGATACTTGTCTCATGTAAATGGGTCTGTGGGTTCCGAAGATATAGCTGGTTAAATGATATAGCTGGTTAAAGGGGAGGGGGGTTCTCTCCCCTTCACACCAGAAAATGCAGGGACTAGGCTGGGAATGTCCCTGCATGATCCTGGGACTATATTGCCAGGTAAGTCCCTGCATTTTCTGGTGTGAAAGGGGTATTATATCAAATACCCAGGACCTGCAGTGCTCCGAATACAGCCACCCCCCCCCCCACACTCTCTGCCTGGCTGTCAATGGCTGTCACTTCTGCCTGGCGGCAGCTGTCTCCCAGTGACCGCGAGCATTTATTCCCACTTGGCAATGAGCATGTAATCTCATGTGGCAACGAACATGGAACCGCTGGCAATGAGCATGGAACCCCTGGCAATGGGCACGTAGGTAAGCAACACTTATGTAGCATAATTTTTAAGTGGCATTATGGTGTTTGGTAGATTTTGGGGAAATCACCCCGCCATCAGGGTTGCCTGATGACGGGGCGATTTCCCCGAAACATGTTGGATTAAAGTTTCGCCTTTACCTGCATTACAAGTCTTACGAGTGCCGCTGTCATATTTTGAAATCTAAATTTTAGGTTATGCCCACGGAGGGCACCGAAGCATTTTACCTGCCTGAGGTAATTGGAGTGAGTGCCGGGTTGAAAAGTCTCTCTCTCTCACAATGTTAAATGTCTCAATTGACCCGATTTTCCTGTTCAATGCCTCAATTGACCCGATTTTCCATATGAAACAATGTTAAATGGCCCACAGAGGCCAAATAGCCACCCTGAAGTGTGAAATGGCCCCCACAATTGTTAACGCCACCCCACGATCAACGTGAACCCGAAGCGTGGCAAGCGCAGCGAGCCCGCGAGGGGCAGTGGTACGCGTCCTACGACCTTTTCATACCCCCACTATCCACGTCGGCGTGGAGTTGAGAATAGAATAGTGTGGCGATCGCAGCGAGCCACCGAGCCCGAAGCGTGGCGAGGGGATGCGGATACCTTCACAGGTAAACGCATCCCTTCGCGGGCTTCACAGGTATCTGCGTCCCCTCGCGGGGCTCGCTGCGCTCGTCACGCTTCGGGCTCGGTGGCTCGCTGCGCTTGCCACACTATTCTATTCTCAACTCCACGCCGACGTGGATAGTGGGGCTATGAAAAGGTCGTAGGACGTGTACCGCCGCCCCTCACGGGCTCGCTGCGCTCGCCACGCTTCGGGTTCACGTTGAGCGTGGGGTGGCGTTAACAATTGTGGGGGCCATTTCACACTTCAGGGTGCCTATTTGGCCTCTGTGGGCTATTTAACATTGTTTCCTATGGAAAAATCGGGTCAATTGAGGCATTGAACAGGAAAATCGGGTCAATTGAGACATTTAACATTGTTCCCTATGGGAAATCGCGGGCATCGCGTCGGTCGCATCGCACCCGATTTTTTAGTGCATTCAATGCCCGCGATGGGCGCCGTGCTAGGTAAAGGGTACCCAACATTGTACCATCCTGTGACAATCATAACAGGCTCACAGAAAATGTCTACAATCAAAAAGTTGAAGTTTGACATGCAATAGGAAAACATTGACATAAAGTTAACATGCACTAGTTCGCCACTGACAAAAGGTTGACACAATGAAAGGTTGATTTGTCAATTGCAGACACATGAAATGGTTGACCTGTTTTTCACAGTTTTTTTCCCAAATGTTTACACTTCTTCCTGCTTTACCATCCACTTGGAAATGGTAGTGTGGAGTGGTGACTGAAATAAGCCATTTCAGTGTGCGCTACACTAAGTGGGGGTTGACATTGACACAAAATTGCCCTTGAAAAAATGGCATGCTTTTTTTGTGTATTTGCCTTTTGTCACTGTCGACATTTTACAAATACTACTAGATTCCGGCGCAATGAATTCTTAATTGATCAAAGTCAATGAGTGCGTTATACACTAATACAATATATATTATACAGTATTATGAGCTGCAGATTTGCAAACTTGCTTGTGGAGACAAGTTAAAAACCCATGCTTCACATGGGTATACACAGTATACTGAAAACATAACAACGAATACTGCGCTATTAATTAAAGAACTAGACACTGGTGTGGATAATTAATATCATACATTGTAATCATTCATTATAGACAATTATGCCAATAGCTACAGTTCAGTAAATGCTTGCAGTATTAATAACTATAAGAGGCAGATCATTTCCTAAAAAAGTCCTGGCTAGACTGTTTAATACATAGATGTTGATGGCAGTGCTGCCAGTAAGGAACGTTGAATCAATGTCCAAATGAAGCAAAATATATATTATGTGTCCAACCAAAAGCTGTTAATATGGATAATACAGGGTAATGGAATGTAATGGCTTTAATATGCAGTAAGAAAGGTACTGTAAGTCACATTACCTGTCTTTAATCAGGGAGATGTAGAGGCTGGCAGATATGTCTCTGGAGCTTGTCCTCCATGCAGGAAATATGATCACTGAGGCCCCACCAATGTAGTGTCTGCGCATCCAGGTTTGTGCTTGCTTTGTCGGCTATGTCCTGTTCTATCATTTTTTTTTAAATGCTGGCAGTTGTACAGGGAGTTGGAGTAACTGTTGTTTAAGCCTTTCAATAATGTTTGGATATTGGGTCCTTCTCAACTAATGCATTTCGCTCCAAAGCTGGTAGCTTTTGCAAAGAGTATCTCTGAATCTACCCATAACATTTCTATCTATATCTTAGATCAAAACACTTTACAATTGGTGATCACTGATAGAATTCCTGGTGCTCATGTTTACACAACATGATATGTGAGTGCTACTGGGGCAGTGTGTCATACAGCCCTCATACACACAAAGGTGCACTTATCTTTTTTTTTTTTTTACTGTAGTTACAGTAGTTCTAACTCATGTATGTTTTACCATCAACCAGTTATTAGCAATAGGCATTGCAATGTTATCTCAAAGTTTTGAGGCTCGAGATTGATGCAGCATTGCATAAATGTTAATGGTTCTTTAACAAATTTGTTTGGCTTGCCTAAGTGCTAACCGGCTACATTTAGTTCTGATTTTAATTGAACAATTTCAAATTAGCATTGATTGAAGCCAAGGAGCAGTTAGAGATATATGTTATACAAGTTGGAAACTGCTGGATGCTAGAGGATCAGAGAAACCTGCTATGCTGTTGCTTAAATAAAGACTCACCTGCAGTGTTCTCAATCAAGCAATTATTACAGATAAGTAGAGTATTTATATATATATATATATATATTTAACCAGGTAGAAAAACCGCACACTTAATAATTCAATTTTTGCAGGTGCTGGAGCATAGCAATAGTATATCCAAAAGAGCCCATCCAAAACTGAACGAAACACAAGGACCAGCACACCACCGTTTTTAGAATGCAAAAAAGAGTCTTTTTAGTGAATAAAAATATCACAAGTAAATCCAGTAAAGTAGATTACAAGCGTCATGGATACTTATCAGAATTTTCAGAGGGAGCTGCATGTATAAGAGTGCCAGCGTATCCCTTCCATAACACTGTGCTGCCCGACGGCCGTTTCGGAGTACATCTCCTTCATGCCCTTGATGGTGGTGTGCTGGTCCTTGTGTTTCGTTCAGTTTTGGATGGGCTCTTTTGGATATATATATATATATATATATATATATATATGACAATAGTGAATCAGCGCTATCCTTAAGCCCACAAAAGGGTATTTCAGCTTTTAGCAGAGCTGTAGCTTTCCCAAGGTTTGAATCAGGTGAAAAAGTCTTATCCAAAGAGTTTTATTGAAAAATTGGTACTTGTTTCCTAGCACGGCGCCCAATTTTTTCATCTTATGGCATCTTATGCCATCGCATCGCATTGCATGCCATATAGCCGCATATGATGCATGCGATACGATACGATTTTTTATTGTATAAGCACCGTAATGGGTGCTTACAATGTTAAATGCAACCCCACTGCCACCCCCACTATCAATGCGAACCCGAAGCGTGGCGAGCGCGGCGAGTCCGCCAGGGGCAGCGGTACGTGTCCTCCGACCTTTTCATACCCCCACTATACACGTCGGTGTGGAGTTGTTTTTAGATAGTGTGGCGACCCCAAAGCGTGGCGAGCGGACGCATATTACTTTACATGTATTCCATGTCCCCTCGCCACGCTTCCGGCTCGGTGGCTCGCTGCGCTCACCACACTATATTGAATCAACTCCACGCCGATGTGGATAGTGGGGGAATGAAAAGGTCGGAGCACGCGTACCGCCGCACTCGCGGGGTCGCTGTGCTCGCCACGCTTCGGGTTGGCGTTGATAGTGGGGGGGCATTTAACATTGTAAGGACCCATCTGGGTGGTTGTACAATAAAAAAATCGTATACCATCGCATTGTATGCCATTGTATGGCATACAATGCCATACAATTTTTTATCGTACAACATCGCGCAGCATCGCATCGCAATACATATTTAGTCTTATGGTATACAATGTGATGGGCGCCGTGCTAGGAAACAAGTACCAAAAAATTCTTAGATGTGAGCTTGCACATGTCAACACATTCTGCAATGTTTTTTTTTTTCAGAAGTAACCAACGCGTTTCGTTCTTAGTTGGACTTCTCCCCCCAAAAAATTCTTTTTGTAAGATGTTTATAAGTAGCTTGCATCTTTAGGATGATGACAAATGTACATAAAATGCTCATGAAGGTATATCAAGGAATAAAATAATGAACTAAAATCAGGCCTCAGAAATTGACCTTAATCTCTAGAACCTGAAGCTTCAGACTCAGAGACAGCTGGTCTATAGATCAAGCTAGTAGATGTAGTTTCACTTGCTACTAACAGATGGCAGTGTAAGCCCTCTCGAAGCAAATGCTTCCAAAGCTAGTAGGTGTAGTTTCACTTGTTGCCAACAGATGGCAGTGTTTCGGGGGCACACAGACACTAGACGTATATATATATATATATAAATGGTGGCACAGAGCTTGTCTTCGCAGTAGGCCGATCAGGCAGGGGGCTACCATAGTTATGCAAGTGCATTGCAGTTTTGAGATGCGCTAGCATCTCTGTATTGCAATTGTTTTGCATTCACTTTGCCAGTTGTTGGCTGTCAACAGAAATCTTGGTGCCCCATACACTAATATTTCTGGGGCCCCCACCCTCTCAAGCACTAGTACTGGTGTGGAGCAGGCAGGGAGGATGGGAGTATTGGTGGCAAAAGGACCATATAATAGCTGCCCCGATTGCAGACAGCCTCACCTCTGAACTGACAACCTCCAATTGGAGTACCACCTTTATTAAAACTCCCCCCACCTCAGCAAATGAGAGCACCTACCCCCTTCATCATTAAACCCTTCCTATCGAATGAGAGTACCCCCTTCAACCCCACCCCATTACATGGAGTTTTAGTACCACCTCGTTCACCATAAAAATAGGAACAGTGCACGCCACAGGCTCATTATATATTATACCGCACACATTAAAGCCTATTATACAATATACCTCATGCCTTAATGCCCATTGTATTATACCACAAACCGTAATATCTGTTACATAATACGCCATATAAGTGCTGCTTACCTACATGCTTGTTGCCAGGGGTTGCATGCTTGTTGCCAGAGGTTTCTTGCTAATTGCCAGGGGTTTTATGCTCGTTGCAAGAAGGGTTAAATGCTCATTGCCCAGGGGGTGAACACATGCTCGTTGTCCAGGGGGGATTACATGCTCATTGCCATGGGGGATTACATATTTGTTGCCATGGGGGATTACATGCTCATTTCCAGGGGGAGTTTACATGCTCATTGCCCGGGGGCTTAAATGCTTGTTGTCCAGGGGAAGTTTACGTGCTTGTTGTTGGGTGGAGTTTACATGCACATTGCCCAGGGAGCATTACATGCTCGTTGCCCAGGGGGAATTACCTCAAAGTACCACACAATAAAGGGAACTGAAATATATATATATGGTGCCCACTGGCAAAGTCATCGACGAAATGCGTTTGGGCGCGAGTTACCAGACGCATACACTCACCTGAAGCCGGTCCATCATTTGTGCAGTGCGGGAGAGAAGCTGGTCAGCCTTGACAGTGTGTCGGCAGTACACACACACTACAGCGGGACCCAATAAGAACTGACTGCAGAGACCTACGGTGACCAGGTGTCCGGGATATAAATGTTTTATAAAACACCATGTGGTATTTTTAGCCCACACTGCTGAAAACCAGGGTAGAAGTAATTGATTACTTGCATTTCTCTTTTAAAGGAAATACTTTGTTTTATTAAAATAATATTGCACTATGAAGCGCTTCCTCCCATCTCTTTTTCCATATATATATATATATATATATATATATATATATATATATATATATATATATTCTTGTTGCCCGGCACTCGCTGTTTGAATACGTAGGTAATACCCGGTGCCCTCCACGGTGGGGTCTTACACCCTTGCAGATAGTCAGTACAGATGGGCGGCACTCACAGGATTTCTTGATGAACAAACGTGTAAATTTATTTCAAACACGATCCAACATTTTTCGGGTCTTGCCCGTCCTCAGATCCCTGAGGACGGGCAAGACCCGAAACATGTTGGATCGTGTTTGAAATAAATTTACACGTTTGTTCATCAAGAAATCCTGTGAGTGCCGCCCATCTGTACTGACTATATATATATATATGTATATATGTATATATATATATATGTAGAATATGCGGCGGCACTCAGTAGAAATAAAAGTCGACACAAAGCCTTAAAGACGCCAACGTTTCAATGTTATTCACATTTTCATCAGGGCAGCAAACATACATGTACACTCACCATTTTTGTAGTGCAGCCATCACCAGAACCTCCCTCCGGGTGGGCGCCGGCAGACGCCGGTGTCGCGCCCGGAAGTTGTCACCCTGTGCTCCCATCACCACCATCTTGAAAACTGGAAAAGCAGCATAACATTATGAATAGAAGTACTGGCAAATATTTGTACAGACACAAATACCATAACAACATACTTAATGCACGTAACATAGTAGGTCACAGAAAGCATTGTAAGCCCATGGACTCGTTTTGTCCTACAGGGCTCATTGTATCCAGCAGAAAGATCTATTTAGCTTCCTTTTGCAACAGGAGTTTTGACCTATTGCCTCCTCTGCGAAGAGGCGGCACATGATCAATGATCATGTGATGTAATGCAGTGGGGGAGTGGCCCGCCTCGGCATAGTGCCTAGCAACGGGTTGTATACTGTTGCCAGTAAGGATCGCAGCACGGATAGCTTGTCTATGCTGCGCCATTCTGGTTTTAAACTGGCAATCAGTTTTGCCGATGTAGTAGCGGCCACACGGACAGATTAATGCATATATAACATAGCACGATGTGCATGTCAGTCTATGGAAGATTTTAAATTTTTTTGCAAGAGATGGATGTTTAATAGAGTCGCCTGTTAACATGTATCCACATGTAGTGCAACCTGTGCACTTGAAGCATCCATTTTTAGGAGTACCCCAAAAATGCCCAGTTGTTTTTTTATTGAATCCCGTAACATCTGAGTGGACCACATAGTCTCTAAGGTTTTTACCCCGAGAATACCCAGACATAATTTTTTGGAATTAAGGGAGGGGAGACTAGGGTCAGACGTTATAATGGGCCAATATTGCTTAACAGCTTTGCGGGCTGTTTGGCTTGCTGTGTGGGCCAAATGATGGTATCTTGTGGGCCAAATGATGGTATCCTTTAAACACTTTTTTGTTTTTTTGGCCAGCGTACTGGCTCTAGTTTTCTGCATAACCTGTTCTTTAATAGCTAAGAGGTCAGATTGTATGTACCCCCTTTGTACAAATTTGTCAATCATGACATCCATTTGTTTAGAAGCCTCATCATTGTTACATATCCTGCGGACCCTTAAAAGCTGAGATAAAGGTAATCCCTTATGTACAGGTGGGGGATGGAAACTAGTAGGAGGTAGTAACACATTACGATCGGTCGGTTTCACAAACAGAGTAGTGGGCTTACAATGCTTTCTGTGACCTACTATGTTACGTGCATTAAGTATGTTGTTATGGTATTTGTGTCTGTACAAATATTTGCCAGTACTTCTATTCATAATGTTATGCTGCTTTTCCAGTTTTCAAGATGGTGGTGATGGGAGCACAGGGTGACAACTTCCGGGCGCGACACCGGCGTCTGCCGGCGCCCACCCGGAGGGAGGTTCTGGTGATGGCTGCACTACAAAAATGGTGAGTGTACATGTATGTTTGCTGCCCTGACGAAAATGTGAATAACATTGAAACGTTGGCGTCTTTAAGGCTTTGTGTCGACTTTTATTTCTACTGAGTGCCGCCGCATATTCTACATGTTTGGCTATACCTACCTGGCAGGGGGGATACCCATCGGAAGGCACCAGGATACCATTACCCTCATTAAGCAGTGAGTGGCAGAACCACAAACACTCTCTATCTGACGGAGCAACGTGTGCTGCATCCTTCTTTTGTTCAGGCACCCTGGTGACATTTTAATCTGTAGCAGGCTGGCCCTCGTTGGACCAAGTAAACAGGTGGTTTACTGTGACAAGTGTCAGGTGACACTGCGATTGTTTTGGTGAATTTTTTTCATATCATCTTGTTGACAACATGGAGCAAGCTTCAGAAAGGGTCACCTTGGATGTGGGCGACGTATTAACCTTCTCTGATATGGAAGCCACCAATATTGTTTACACAGAAAAAGTGTTTGCAGCAACTGACAGCATACCGCTGCAGGATCTGTTCAGAGACTGGGCTAAATTAAAGAGACGGGAAACGGACTTTTATTATCATGGGGCTACTCTGTCCGAATATTTTACTGCTAAAAAAATTCCACGCGGGTTTCGCGTGCGCAATATACCTACCATCGGCCGTAATAACACGCAGTTTTGTAAGCGCTGGTGTGCCATATTGAATAAGTGCTCGCTGGACCTTCTTCTTTTGTTAATTGAAGAATCAACAAGAGAACTTAATGTTACCAAAGAGAAGATTAGCACATTTGAAACAGCGCACAAACAGGCTTTCATTGAAGATCCCTCGTGTGATTGGTGTCACGATCCGAGTTGTCAGACAGACTTTCTTACCGGCTAAGTGCCTCCGCAGGTTCAGCTTGCGGTCCATACGTCATCCCTGCCGGCGTCCTGTCTGCCGTGCGCCATCACCGCTGCCATCCTCCAGTCCTCTCAGCGCTGCTGAGTCCGCGGCTGCGCGGCGCACCACTCTCCTGTCTCCCAGTGACAGTTCCCAGTGCACGGCAATCCACCTGTCCGCCGCCATTGCTCCCAGTATACAGCATGGCGTGCACAAACACACTTTCCCGCCATAGCAGACATGGGGGCTGCCATGTTCTTCCCAGTCACATGTCTGTACTGTCCAATCCTGTTTGATCTGATCTCCCTGTCATACCTGCCCGGCCAATCCTGGCCACCCAGTGGGTATAAGTATGCTGGGAGCTCTCAGATCAATGCTAGTGCTTCAGTTGTCTCCTGTGTATGGTCAGCTATCCTTGTCTCCGTGCAAGTGTATCTCTCTGCTGGTGTTGTCTTCCATGCTGCAGTGTATTCCAGGTTATTCCATCTCCTGTTGAAGTCCAGGTTATTCCATCACCTGTGAGCCTGCCTCGTCAGCCCAGCGACCAAGCCTAGCTCCGGGACTCTGGTCCTCCGATGCTCCAGCATCATCCGCCTCCGATGTTCCACCATCGATAGTCCGAGATTCCGGACCCACAGTCAAGCTTCCGTCCATCATTCCGGACCCACAGTCAAGCTCCTATCTTCCGTCCGTCATTCCGGACCCACAGTCTCCATATCCGATATCCATCCGATGTTCCACCATCGATACCATATCCATCCCATCTGTAAAGTATTGCAATCTGCATGAACTGTCATTACTCCTGCATACTTTACTGCCTGTACCGTTACAACCTTCTGCATAATAAATCTGGTTGTACTTTTACCTCTGACTGCTTATTGGCTCTGGGTGCACTGTCGCGCAGTTCATGCGCAAGGGTCCTCTCCAACCTCCCCGGTTCAGGTACCGGTCCAGGTCCCCACCAGAGGCCTCAGTCTTGTCGACTAAGCCCCCTGGTGTGACAGTAAGCACTAGCCAAATGGATCCAGCCGCAAACCAAGCATCTCCACCCAGCCCTGTACAGCAACTGGCTGTTCGCTTGGATCAGCAAGAGGCTGCGCAGAGCCAAGTGATTCATTGCCTGCAAGATCTGTCTTCCCGGCTGGATAAGCTACAGACCACTCTCAGTGGCCCTGAGCCTGTCAGAGAACTTCCAAGTCCAGTTCATCCTCCTGTAATGGCTGCTGCACCTCGCCTTCATCTGTCTGTCCCCACCAAGTATGATGGGAACCCCAAGACCTGTCGAGGTTTTCTCAATCAGTGTGAGATTCACTTCGAGCTGCAACCCAGCAACTTCCCTACTGAAAGGGTCAAGATCGCCTACATCATCTCCCTCCTGTGTGGAGCAGCGTTAGAATGGGCGTCTCCCTTATGGGAAAGATCTGATGCCATCCTGTCCAATTACAAGGACTTCGTGTCAACATTCCGGCGTATCTTCGATGAGCCTGGGCGATCAGCATCTGCCTCCACTGAACTCCTCCGTCTCAGACAGGGATCCCGCTCCGTCGGGCAATATCTGGTCCAGTTCCATATTCTGGCGTCTGAACTCTCCTGGTGTGATGGGGCCTTATACGCAGCTTTCTGGCAGGGTCTATCCGACCGTATCAAGGATGAACTCGCTACCAGAGACTTACCCTCAGGTCTAAGTGACCTTATTTCATTGTGTATCAAAGTAGACCTACGCTTCAGAGAAAGGGCTGTAGAACGTCACAAGAGCGCTCCAGTTAGAGTGCCAACTCCTCCGCCTTCTTTACCCACTGCTCCTGCGGTCCATTCCAAAGAAGAACCAATGGAGATAAACCGTTTCCGTTTGTCTCCAGGAGAACGTCGACGGTTGGCACAGCTCTGCCTGTATTGTGCCGATCCTGCACATCAAATTTCTGCATGCCCAAAGCGTCAGGAAAACTCCTCCTCCTAGCCCGTCAAGGAGAGGGTAGGCTAGGAGTGATTAAGTCCTCTCCATCAGCAACTGATTGTGTCCTTCCAGTTTCCCTACAAGTTGGTCAGCATTTCAAGACTGTCTCCGCACTTCTTGATTCCGGTGCCGCTGGCAACTTCGTTACTGCAGAACTGGTCCGCAAGTGGGGGTTACCCACTGAAAGTCTTTCCAAGACTGTCTTCCTTACTGCTGTGGATGGCAGTAGGATTCCTGATGCGACAGTCTCCCGCAGAACTTTGCAGTCAAAGTGGGAGTCCTGCACACTGAACTTTTGTCCTTCCTGGTTTTACCCCGAGCCACTCATGCTCTGGTTCTGGGTTTACCCTGGCTCCGTCTTCACAATCCTCGTCTTGATTGGAAGACATCGGAAATCCTTTCCTGGGATCCTTCCTGCTCTGGTACCTGTCTCCAAAAGGTACTCCCAGCTCGTCATTCTTCAGCCGATGCAGCAGACCTTCCGCCTCTTCCCTACCAAGAGTACTCAGATGTATTCAGCAAGTCTGGCGCTGATGTTCTACCTCCTCACAGACCGTGGGATTGCCCTATCGAACTTATCCCAGGCAAAGAACCACCCAGAGGTAGAACCTATCCTCTCTCTCTTCCAGAGACTCAAGCCATGACCAATTACATCAAGGAAAATCTGGCAAAGGGATTCATCCGTCCTTCGACTTCCCCTGCTGGCGCAGGATTCTTCTTCGTCAAGAAGAAGGATGGAGGCCTACGTCCCTGCATTGATTATCGCGGCCTCAATGACATTACAGTAAAGAACCGATATCCGTTGCCCCTCATCACCGAGCTGTTTGACCGTGTCAGCGGTGCAACCATCTTTACGAAACTCGATCTGAGGGGTGCATACAATCTCATCCGCATACGAGAGGGCGACGAGTGGAAGACGGCGTTTAATACCAGAGACGGCCACTATGAGTACCTCGTCATGCCTTTTGGGCTCAGCAATGCCCCAGCCGTGTTCCAGCACTATGTTAATGAGATTTTTCGGGACATTCTGTATCGTCATGTAGTTGTATATCTCGATGACATTTTAATCTACGCCAATAACATCACAGAACATCGTTATTGGGTCAAAGAGGTTCTGTCCCGGCTGCGAGCTAATCATCTCTACTGTAAACTGGAGAAGTGTGTCTTCGAGGTGAAGTCTATACCCTTCCTAGGGTACATTGTCTCCGGTTCCGGTCTTCAAATGGATCCAGGAAAACTGCAGGCCATCCAAGATTGGCCAATTCCCTCTTCGCTGAAAGGTATTCAACGTTTCCTGGGTTTTGCCAATTATTACAGAAAATTCATTCGTAACTTCTCTTCTATTGTGGCTCCCATCACTGCCTTGACTAAAAAGGGGTCTAATCCAGCGAAGTGGCCGGCAGAAGCCATCGAAGCCTTCCATCTGTTGAAACAGAGGTTCACTTCCGCTCCTGTTTTAAGACAACCTGATACCACCTTGCTCTTTATTCTCGAGGTTGATGCCTCCTCCGTGGGTGTCGGGGCAGTCCTCTCGCAGAAAGCGCCCGATGGTCGTCTTCATCCCTGTGGGTTCTACTCCCGTAAGTTCCTGCCTGCAGAGCGTAACTATGCCATCGGCGATCAAGAGCTCCTCGCCATCAAGTTGGCATTAGAAGAATGGAGATATCTTCTAGAGGGCGCTGTTCATGAGATCACAATTATCACAGACCACAAGAATCTTCTGTATCTCAAGTCTGCTCAATGTTTAAATCCCCGTCAAGCCAGATGGACACTTTTCTTTTCCAGGTTCCGTTTCAAGCTGTCGTTCTGTCCAGGGACACAAAACCGAAAAGCTGATGCCCTTTCCCGCTCATGGGAGCAAGAAAGTGAGTCCAAGTCCACGCATCAACACTTTATTATTGATCCAGTGGCATTCTCCGCAACGAGAGTTTCAAATCTCACGCCCCCTACAGGGAAAAGATATGTAAAGCCAGCTCTAAGAAAGAAGTTGCTCTGTTGGGCGCATTCTTCAAAATTCGCTGGCCATGCAGGCATTCAGAAAACTTACGAGTTTATCACCAGGTCCTACTGGTGGCCGTCCCTCAAACAAGATGTACAGGACTTTGTTTCCTCTTGTGCTAAATGTGCTCAGCACAAGACCAGTCGTCAGTCTCCTCCTGGGCAATTGATGCCACTGTCAGTGCCACATCGTCCTTGGACGCATATCTCTATGGACTTTGTAACTGATCTTCCAGAGTCTGACAAATTCACCACCATCTGGGTGATTGTTGACCGGTTCACCAAGATGGCTCACTTCGTTCCCCTCACCGGTCTTCCGTCAGCTTCCAAGCTGTCCCAGCTCTTCATTAAAGAGATATTCAAGCTTCATGGACTGCCTCTTGAAATCATCTCCGATAGAGGAGTCCAATTCATAGCCAAATTCTGGCGAAGCCTGTGCTCCCTGCTTCAAGTCAAGTTAAAGTTTTCCACAGCCTACCACCCTCAAACCAATGGCCAAACGGAGAGGGTGAATCAGGACCTTGAAGCATTTCTCTGCACATATGTCTCTTCTTCCCAAGATGACTGGGCTCAACTCCTTCCATGGGCAGAGTTCTGCCATAATAACCAATATCATTCTTCATCAAATGTCACTCCATTCCTTGCCAACTATGGGTTTCATCCTCGAGTTCCTGACTTCACTCTGCAACCTGTGTCCTCTGTTCCAGCGGTCGACACGACCATCCGGCAATTCGTCAAATCCTGGAAGCTCATTCGTTCTTCACTCCTGAAAGCTTCAAGCAGGTACAAAAAATTTGCCGACAGGAAACGCAGAGCTGTGCCAGCCCTCCGTCCAGGAGATCGTGTCTGGTTGTCAACCAAGAATCTTCGATTGAGAGTGCCATCGATGAAGTTCGCTCCCCGATATATTGGTCCCTTCCCAGTTGAGCGAGTCGTTAATCCAGTAGCTTACAAGCTCAAGTTGCCGCCCTATTTGAAAGTGCCAGCTACATTCCACATTTCGCTGCTCAAGCCGCTGGTTCTGAATCGCTTTCATTCCAAGCTCCCCAAGGCTCCTAAGGTTTGCACCCAGCGTGGAACAGAGTATGAGGTCAGTAAAATCTTGGACTCTCGCATCCGATATGGTCGTCTGCAATATCTGATCGATTGGAAGGGCTACGGCCCCGAAGAACGATCATGGACCAATGCCATCGATGTCCATGCTCCCAGACTCATCCGGGCGTTCCACTCCAAGTTTCCCCGCAAGCCTAAAAGGTGTCATGGGGCCACCCTTAAAGGGGGGGGTGCTGTCACGATCCGAGCTGTCAGACAGACTTTCTTACCGGCTAAGTGCCTCCGCAGGTTCAGCTTGCGGTCCAGACGTCATCCCTGCCGGCGTCCTGTCTGCCGTGCGCCATCACCGCTGCCATCCTCCAGTCCTCTCAGCGCTGCTGAGTCCGCGGCTGCGCGGCGCACCGCTCTCCTGTCTCCCAGTGACAGTTCCCAGTGCACGGCAATCCACCTGTCCGCCGCCATTGCTCCCAGTATCCAGCATGGCGTGCACAAACACACTTTCCCGCCATAGCAGACATGGGGGCTGCCATGTTCTTCCCAGTCACATGTCTGTACTGTCCAATCCTGTTTGATCTGATCTCCCTGTCATACCTGCCCGGCCAATCCTGGCCCCCCAGTGGGTATTAGTATGCTGGGAGCTCTCAGATCAATGCTAGTGCTTCAGTTGTCTCCTGTGTATGGTCAGCTGTCCTTGTCTCCGTGCAAGTGTATCTCTCTGCTGGTGTTGTCTTCCATGCTGCAGTGTATTCCAGGTTATTCCATCTCCTGTTGAAGTCCAGGTTATTCCATCACCTGTGAGCCTGCCTCGTCAGCCCAGCGACCAAGCCTAGCTCCGGGACTCTGGTCCTCCGTGCTCCAGCATCATCCGCCTCCGATGTTCCACCATCGATAGTCCGAGATTCCGGACCCACAGTCAAGCTTCCGTCCGTCATTCCGGACCCACAGTCAAGCTCCTATCTTCCGTCCGTCATTCCGGACCCACAGTCTCCATATCCGATATCCATCCGATGTTCCACCATCGATACCATATCCATCCCATCTGTAAAGTATTGCAATCTGCATGAACTGTCATTACTCCTGCATACTTTACTGCCTGTACCGTTACAACCTTCTGCATAATAAATCTGGTTGTACTTTTACCTCTGACTGCTTATTGGCTCTGGGTGCACTGTCGCGCAGTTCATGCGCAAGGGTCCTCTCCAACCTCCCCGGTTCAGGTACCGGTCCAGGTCCCCACCAGAGGCCTCAGTCTTGTCGACTAAGCCCCCTGGTGTGACAATTGGCTACAAAAATTACAAAGCCAAATGGACACATATAAGCGAGATCTCCTGAAATATAAACGGGACAAATACAACAAGGTTAATCACGACTACGAGTCCCACAATGTTTATGCGTGGCTGACAGGTGGTACAGAAGCCACTAGCAGAAACAGCTCCAATAGGAGACCTCGACGCGGTTACAGATTTGATACCTCAAACGAGTCCGGTACATCAGCCAGTGAGGGGGAAGTAAGCAAACGGAGAACCAAGAAAGCTCCAATCCCTTTAGCGATCCGCACAAGTGCCCAGTTAAAACTCCCCGACGATACAACCGGAGAGGCGGCCAATGGAAATGCATCAAGGGGTCAAAAGCCTCCCCCAAGGGGCAAACGGACCTGATCTTTAATCTCTCGTCCTGTCCTCTGACAGATGATGAGATAAGTCTTCTCAACAAAGGACTTAATTTCGTCCCCACTACCAACTACGACCCTTTCCTCTGGAAAACTGAAGTGTACAAACTTAACAGACAACTGAAGCTCCAAGATTATTTTAAAGATCATAGCCAAACCAACAGAAAGATATCTATTCCTCCTGAACTTCAGAAACTAAAGAAACGTTCCACATTTGACCCCCCCGTTGCAAATGCTTCAATCAAGTCCTTTACTAGATTGGTCGAGAATTCTCTCAACGATACACAATCACAGCCTAAACAACAGCATTCCAACCTATCTCCAAATGAATGGCGTGCCCTCAAGAGCCTGGAAAAAAGAGAGGACATAGTTATTCGAGCCTCTGACAAGGGGGGCTCGATCGTTGTGCAGGACATTGGAGCCTACAAAAAAGAAATAGAACGACAACTTGCTGATGAAGCTGTTTATGCCCGTCTAACGGGAGATCCGACAAACGCCTACAAATGTGATCTGGATGCCTACCTTTCCAGTGCGGTCCTTAACGGGATCATTACTAAAGAAATACATGACCTGCTTGTTACCGATTGCCCTACCAGACCTTTGTTGTATACCTTACCCAAGGTGCACAAAGCGCTGGTAGACCCCCCTGGCAGACCCATCATCTCTGCCAGGGGGTCTATTTTTCATGTTGTATCCATGTACCTGGATATATATCTCCAGCCGTGTATACAAAATTCCAACTTTGTATTACAGGATACTACTGCTCTTTTACAGGCTTTGGATGGACTGACTAGTATACCTAGTGACTGTCTACTTTCTAGCATTGATGTATGCTCTCTATATACGTGCATTCCACACAGAGGCGTAGCGAGGGCGGTGCCGGCGGAGCACACGCTCCGGGCGCAGGATGATTGCATGGCGCCGGAGCTGTGCTATGGCACCGCCAGCTCGCTCGCCAGCCAGCTCCCCCGCCCGCCCGCTAGCTTCCCCGGCGCGCCCGCCCGCTAGCTTCCCCGGCGCGCCCGCCCGCCAGCTTGCTTCCCCACTCCGTCCGCTGCTGCTATGTAAAATTCACGCCGGGTCCCGCTGGACCGCTAGCCAATGGGCGCTTGCGGTCCAGCAGCCAATCAACTGATGGCTGCTGGACCGCGAGCGCCTATTGGCTAGCGGTCCAGCGGGAGATATGAATTTTAAGTAGCCCCGGACACAGCGCAGAGAGCCGTGAGCGGGCGGCAGTGTGCACACTGGCAGGGGGGAGGAGAGGGGAGGGGTGCACACTCACAGCACACACACACTGTCTCTGTGAGCACAGGCAGGGGGGCGCCTGGCTGTAATTATGGTGTACTCCCACCCTCCACCCACCCTGCTGCACTCACCCTCCTAACCACATAACCCACCCACCCTGCTGCACCCACAAACCCACCCTAATGCAGCCACCCACCCACCCTGCTGCATCCTACTGCAGCCACCCACCCACCCTGCTGCATCCTACTGCAGCCACCCACCCACCCTGCTGCATCCTACTGCAGCCACCCACCCACCCTGCTGCACCCACAAACCCACCCTACTGCATCCTACTGCAGCCACCCACCCTGCTGCATCCTACTGCACTCACCCACCCACCCTGCTGCATCCTACTGCACCCGCCCACCCTGCTGCACCCTACTGCCCCTTTGGCATCGAGCATGAAGCCCCTTGGCATCGAGCATGAAGCCCCTTGGCATTGAGCATGAAGCCCCTGGCATTGAGGTAAGTGGCACTTATGTGTCAAATGTGTAATTGGCATTATGGTGTGTTGTATGTAATGGGCATTGCGGAGTGTTTTATAGTACAGTATGTAATGGGCATTACGGTGTGTTATATAGTATGTAATGGGCATTGCAGAGTGTTATATAGTATGTCGTGGGCATTATGGTGTGTTATATAGTATGTCATGGGCATTACAGTGTGTTATATAGTATGTCATGGGCATTGCGGAGTGTTATGTAGTATGTCATGGGCATTGCGGAGTGTTATATAGTATGTCATGGGCATTGCGGAGTGTTATATATTATGTCATGGGCATTACGGTGTGTTATATAGTATGTCATGGGCATTGCGGAGTGTTATATAGTATGTCATGGGCATTGCGGAGTGTTATATAGTATGTCGTGGGCATTACGGTGTGTTAGTATGTCGTGGGCATTGCGGAGTGTTATATAGTATGTCATGGGCATTGCGGAGTGTTATATAGTATGTCATGGGCATTGCGGAGTGTTATATAGTATGTCGTGGGCATTACGGTGTGTTATATAGTATGTCGTGGGCATTGCGGAGTGTTATATAGTATGTCGTGGGCGTTACGGTGTGTTATATAGTATGTCATGGGCATTGCGGAGTGTTATATAGTATGTCATGGGCATTGCGGAGTGTTATATAGTATGTCATGGGCATTGCGGAGTGTTATTTAGTATGTCATGGGCATTGCGGAGTGTTATATAGTATGTCATGGGCATTGCGGAGTGTTATATAGTATGTCATGGGCATTACGGTGTGTTATATAGTATGTCATGGGCATTGCGGAGTGTTATATAGTATGTCATGGGCATTATGGTGTGTTATATAGTATGTCATGGGCATTGCGGTGTGTTATATAGTATGTCATGGGCATTGCGGAGTGTTATATAGTATGTCATGGGCATTGCGGAGTGTTATATAGTATGTCATGGGCATTGCGGAGTGTTATATAGTATGTCATGGGCATTGCGGAGTGTTATATAGTATGTCATGGGCATTATGGTGTGTTATATAGTATGTCATGGGCATTATGGTGTGTTATATAGTATGTCATGGGCATTATGGTGTGTTATATAGTATGTCATGGACATTGCGGAATGTTATATAGTATGTCATGGGCATTGCGGAATGTTATATAGTATGCAATAGGCATCATGTGTGGGCTTATGTGTAATTGGAATTACAGAGTTCACTAAAATGTCCAATGGGCATTACGGTGTGTAGTATAGGTACTTATGTAGTAACTGGGCTGCCGATTTCTAAATCGGGTCGGATCGGGAGATCGCATCGCATCGCATGCGACCATGCGATTCGATGCGATGCGATGCGATGCGATGACCCGATTTTTCCATAGGAATCAATGTTAAAATGGACTGAGTCCATTTTAACATGGAATTCAATGGGAAAAATGGGTCCTTTTCATACCCCTACTATCCAAGTGGGCATGGAGTTGGATATAAACCTGTGGCGAGCGTAGCGAGCCACCGAGCCCGAAGCGTGGCGAGCGAAGCGAGCCCCGCGAGGGGACGAATACCGTCCCCTCGCGGGGCTCGCTTCGCTCGCCACGCTTCGGGCTCGGTGGCTCGCTACGCTCGCCACAGGTTTATATCCAACTCCATGCCCACTTGGATAGTAGGGGTATGAAAAGGACCCATTTTTCCATAGGAATCATTTTAACATTGATTCCTATGGAAAAATCGGGTCATCGCATCCGATATCGGATGCGATGCGATGCGATGCGATGCGATATCGCATAGCATCGCATCTGATTGTATGCCTTAACTTAAGGCATACAATCAAAAAATCGGCAGCCCAGTTACTACATAAGTACCGTAGTATAATGTTGGTCCCTGCCCACTTTTCACTGTGCAGGAGCCTCACCTACTACAAATTGGGGGGGAGGGGGGGCGCGAAACATGCCTTTGCTCCGGGCGCTGTGGCACCTAGCTACACCACTGATTCCACATGCCCAGGGCATTGCCGCTACTCGTCAGCTTATTTCATCTTGCTCGACATATATCGGTCCTGAAATATAATTTTTTTGTGGTCTATTGGAAAAGGTGTTAACCAACAATTACTTTTTTTATGACGGTAATTATTACCTACAACTGGCCGGCTGCGCAATGGGATCATCCGTCGCGCCGGCGTATGCTAACGCCTACATGATTATGGTTGAGCGTGACATCTTTTTTTTCCTCAACTAATATTTCCAAGCACATCATATATTATTCTAGATATATAGATGATATGATCATGATCTGGGGGAGCAGCAATGATGCTCTGGATAATATCATTAATGAGCACAATTTAAGCAGCAGTCCGGTCAAACTTACCTTTAAGATTTCTCCTTCAGTAATTGATTTCCTAGATGTCCGCATCGAGAAGGTCAATGATCTCCTCGAAACTACTCTGTTTGTGAAACCGACCGATCGTAATGTGTTACTACCTCCTACTAGTTTCCATCCCCCACCTGTACATAAGGGATTACCCTTATCTCAGCTTTTAAGGGTCCGCAGGATATGTAACAATGATGATGAGGCTTCTAAACAAATGGATGTCATGATTGACAAATTTGTACAAAGGGGGTACATAAAATCTGACCTCTTAGCTATTAAAGAACAGGTTATGCAGAAAACTAGAGCCAGTACGCTGGCCAAAAAAACAAAAAAGTGTTTAAAGGATACCATCATTTGGCCCACAAGATTTAACACAGCAAGCTGTTAAGCAATATTGGCCCATTATAACGTCTGACCCTAGTCTTCCCTCCCTTAATTCCAAAAAAATTATGTCTGGGTATTCTCGGGGTAAAAACCTTAGAGACTATGTGGTCCACTCAGATGTTACGGGATTCAATAAAAAAACAACTGGGCATTTTTGGGGTACTCCTAAAAATGGATGCTTCAAGTGCACAGGTTGCACTACATGTGGATACATGTTAACAGGCGACTCTATTAAACATCCATCTCTTGCAAAAACCTTTAAAATCTTCCATAGACTGACATGCACATCGTGCTATGTTATATATGCATTAATCTGTCCGTGTGGCCGCTACTACATCGGCAAAACTGATTGCCAGTTTAAAACCAGAATGGCGCAGCATAGACAAGCTATCCGTGCTGCGATCCTTACTGGCAACAGTATACAACCCGTTGCTAGGCACTATGCCGAGGCGGGCCACTCCCCCACTGCATTACATCACATGATCATTGATCATGTGCCGCCTCTTCGCAGAGGAGGCAATAGGTCAAAACTCCTGTTGCAAAAGGAAGCTAAATGGATCTTTCTGCTGGATACAATGAGCCCTGTAGGACTAAATGAGTCCATGGGCTATGTTACATGCATTAAGTATGTTGTTATGGTATTTGTGTCTGTACAAATATTTGCCAGTACTTCTATTCATAATGTTATGCTGCTTTTCCAGTTTTCAAGATGGTGGTGATGGGAGCACAGGGTGACAACTTCCGGGCGCGACACCGGCGTCTGCCGGCGCCCACCCGGAGGGAGGTTCTGGTGATGGCTGCACTACAAAAATGGTGAGTGTACATGTATGTTTGCTGCCCTGACGAAAATGTGAAAAACATTGAAACGTTGGCGTCTTTAAGGCTTTGTGTCGACTTTTATTTCTACTGAGTGCCGCCGCATATTCTACATGTTTGGCTATACCTACCTGGCAGGAGGGATACCCATCGGAAGGCACCAGGATACCATTACCCTCATTAAGCAGTGAGTGCCAGAACCACAAACACTCTATATATATATATATATATATATATATATATATATATATATATATATATATATATACTAGTAATCCTGCTCAAAGCAATGCTTTAAAAGCTAGTCTGCTACCTTGTGATTGCCTCTGTGTTTGTACTTGTGTGAGAGAGAAAGAGATGTAGTTTCACTTTTTTCTTCTTTAGGCTTGCTGCAGTACAGGGAAAAACAAAATATTCCTGTGTAATTCTAATTCTGTGTAGAATACAGACTGCGATAAATCTTGCTGATTTAAATATTTGGGAAGTTTGGTATCTGTAATAAATATTGATGAATTTGCTTGGGAAGTTAACATTTTAGAGGCATATTGACTTAGCAGTTAATGTTATGAATCTAGTATGTATAATGAACATCTTTATCAGCTTGTCACGCATAACTTTCTGCTCACTAAATCAAAGTCAAAATTGATGTATCCATCTAATACAGTTTACAATTGTACTACTATACATACATCTGATATAAAGTATTAGCAGTTTGCTAGCTGTAATTTATATTGGGGGCCCTAAGGTGGTTTTTGCCTGTGTTTTTCAATAGACATAAACAGTGTTCAAAAATTAAATATAGTAGCTAGCCTTGTTCTGACACGTGTATTTTTGAGTATTTTTCTGTAAGTAACCCATAACTTAAATACCTTTACATTATTTATTAATAAAAACCCTTATCTAAAATAAATGAGACGACACCAAATAACTCACACGGTCAAGAAATTACCACACTGACTCCAAGAATTAAGTTTAAAAAGGTCAGAGGAATATTTATTGAAGACCTTGTAAGCTAAACTAGTAAATTTGGGATTTGAATTTGGATATTGAGTCCCTAACTTTAAACTAAAGGTTGGAGGATGGCTAAGACTAAGCCGCTACCAACACGCGAGCCCAGTCAACTTGAAATACGTAAAACAGAACTGCAGGAGGGGTTCACCACTGCCTCCTAATGGCACAACCTGCACAGTGAGGGTCTCACCACCCCCTAACCTGGCTGAGCCCTTAGCGGACGGTCCCGCAGGGGAATGCCCCCTGTCCAACCGCATGGGAAGGACCACCCGCCGTCCTACGAAAGGGGTGGGGCCCCACGATGACCGCTTGTGCCCCCCTTTGACCGCTGGCTGGTAGCGACTTCCCGCCATACTGGCTGGAAAGCCACAAAAATAAAAATTTTGCAAAACACTTCTGCAAAAAACCACCGCTCATAGGGATGAACCATCCCCCCCCCCCCCGATGAGCCTGATAAATAGGGTGGGAGGGAGGGCTTCAAAATGGTAAAAGAAGGAAGAGGTCACATGATCACCTGACTTATATAACCTACTTCTGGCTACTCCCACTAACCTCCTGATAGGTCCCTGCCTGATCACCAGCTCGTATCCAGGCAGAACAGACTAGCCTAAGTTTTTTCCCTGCTGAACTTTCTGTGACCTAAGTCAGGGCTCTTATATGGCCTCTGGCTTAGGCAGCCCTCAGCCAATTTAAGTAGCCCATAACTTAAATACCTTTACATTATTTATTAATATAGACCCTTATCTAAAATAAATGAGACGACACAAAATAACTCACACGGACAAGAAATAACCACACTGACTCCAAGAATTAAGTTTAAAAAGGTCAGAGGAATATTTATTGAAGACCTTGTAAGCTAAACTAGTAAATTTGGGATTTGAATTTGGATATCAAGTCCCTAACTTTAAACTAAAGGTTGGAGGATGGCAAAGACTAAGCCGCTACCAACACGCCAGCCCAGTCAATTTGAAATACGTAAAACAGAACTGCAGGAAGGGTTCACCACCGCTTCCTAATGGCACAACCTGCACCGTGAGGGTCTCACCACCCCCTACCATGGCTGAGCCCTTAGCGGACGGTCCCGCAGGGGAACGCCCCCTGTCCACCCGCATGGGAAGGACCACCCGCCGTCCTACGAAAGGGGTGGTGCCCCACGATGACCGCTTGTGCCCCACGATGACCGCTGGCTGGTAGCGACTTCCCGCCACAACAAGGTTAACCAACCGCAGCCGCCATCCCCAAAAGAAAAATATAACTATCTGGGAATAAAGACCCCAACTATTCAGGCCCACAAACGGAAGATGTCCTCAAGAAACATGCAGTTTCCCGCAGGGGAAAGATGCACCCCATCCTCTCTATAATATCTCACTTTGTCCAGCACAAGTGAAGGATGCCTTACCACTCTACCGCCCATAACCCTGACAAAGACGCCTACCGCTGAATTCACCTTTTTCCGTGCTTTCTCAATAGCTGAGGTCCGGACAGCTCCCCGCCAATGGAACCGAGGGATAACTTCGGACCAAACTATCCTCACTTCGGGCCAATGAGCCCGCACGGCCACCAAATCAGACTTGATGCTTAAAATCAAGTCTATGCCCTTGACCATCCCCATGTCGTTGCCACCCAGGTGGATGACCAACCACTGGGGACGACCCCAATTCCTCTCATGCCTGAAAAGTTCATTCAAAAATTCTCCCCAGCGCATGCCTCTTACACCTATCCACCTGACTGTCCTGTTTCCTAAATATTCATGTGACCTCCCTGCCCAGTAAATAAAGGAATGGCCAATGAGTCATATCTGTCCCGAGGATTCCATTGAAACTGAAAAAAGAAGAATCCTTACCGTCAGTAACTTATCAAAGCACACAAACTTAAATATTCAACCCATGTGAAGGAGAAAACTTAAAAAACCTCCCGTGGACCTTGGTTTGCCAATTGAATTTAGGCCCCCTCGGAGGAAAAAGTAAATACAACCTTCACACCCACGATTCCTGAACGCTTTCGTTCAAAAACCGGGAGTAAACTACGTTTTAGGGTTGGCGCAACAGGCACAACTACAATTTATCCAATCTAACGTAACTTTTATACGAATCAGACTTCCACCGGCCTAGCGCCTGGATCACCCCTGGGGACAACCCAGCTGCCGCAGCCTGTGTAGCTGACCCAATCCGAAAGGAATGGGAACCATACTCATGAGGCGGAAGCCCCAACGCACTCAGACAACGTTTTAACACAGCTGCAAATTGAAACTTAGAAAGTGCAGACTTATCTCTATGCAACAAAAACTGACCCCCAACCCCCACAGGGCGGATCCCCAAATAAGCCTGCGCCAACTGGACTGGGCAAATCTCCGACTCGCTCTGTGCTTGTAACGCAACCCACCTTGGACCTAACTATCTTGCAAAGCACACTTCCGCTGCGCAATTGAACATCACTGAACAGCAAACCAGATTTACCATCACTCTTGCTCTTGGCAACCAGCTCGCTAACCCGAAATGCCCCAAAAAATGCCATTACAAACGCTGTGCGAAACAGCAGGATTTCGAACTCGGACTCGGCGACTTCCGCCAAGATCCTCACTAACTCCTTCAATAAAGCCAAATCTATAGGCCTCCGCGAATCCTTGCCCACCGGAACCGCCTTTGCCCAACCTTTCATTGCCTTTTTCAAGACAAAAGACCGCGTGGGGTCCTCCTGAACTCTTATACGCGAATGAAAAGCAATGCCCGCAAGGGCAGTGGACATGGCCCCTTTTGCCCTCCCTGCTTTGAAGTGTTCCCAAGCAAATGCACACAACCTATCCTCCAAGGACTCACCTTCCTGACCATACCTACACAGAAACGCCTGCCAATCCCTCCAAGCCGCATCATAAGCCTTCTGCATAGAAGGCGCCAAAGCGTTCCTGGCCAATCCCACTATACCGGCTCGACAATCTGCCAGATATAAGGTGGGCAGGGTAAACCAACGGCCGCGGCACCCGGCACCAATTCTCTAATTTCCCCCTGCTGGCGAAAGTGTGAATAATAAAAAAATAATAATAATAATAATTACAAATTAAATATACATTCATGTGCTTCAAGCACATGAATAAAAATCGCATGCCCCTTCACAGAAAAAAAAATCAGATTTTTTGACACCCCAAAAAAACCCTTTTATGTTAAAAGGTCACATTGCAGTTCAAAATGGTGAATCATGGTGAAAATCATGCTGAAAGCAGTTCTCCATCCTAGCATTGTATACACTCTCGGTGAATTCCAGTGAAAACCCCATTGAAATACACCAGCAAATTGCAGCGAAATTACAATGGAACGTAGAACTGGCTGGCATTCACTGTTTGCTTTCGGCAAACAATGAACATTGAATAGGGTGAATCACATTTTCAGTGAAAAAGATTCACCGCAAGGAGTGAAAACAGCCCGATTCAGGCAAAAAAACCCCCCCAAAAAAACCAGTGAATCGGGAGCATTGAATACTGCACTTAGAATTAAATTCTATCTTCTGTTTCTTTGATCGTACCTTTCTCCAACCCCTTCCTCCTCGAAACTTGAATTCCTCCTTTTTGGTGTTCCTGACCGATGGTCTGGTTTTGATTGGTTCCTGACCGATGGTCTGGTTTTGATTGGTGGCTGGGATATCTCCTCCTTATTGGATGATCTAAAAAAACTTCTAATTGGTGATTAGTGGTGTCACGAATAGTTTGAGATTTTATTTTTGGTCTAGCACCTCTTTCAACCTCCCCTTTAGTGTTGGTTTCTCTGTATGAGTAAAATCTGATTTGGATGAGGCCATAGGTTGAGATCTATCCTCTCCATAATTACGATTGGAGCGCCTTTTAATCTGATGTGTATGGTTAGGTCAATTTTGATAAGAATTTTGTGACCTCCCTGTCTGATTTTGTGGGTTGGCATAAGTTATTTTGGTATTTGTGTATTATCGCGTGCAACGTAGTAATACACAAGTACGGTTCTTTTATTATTATTTTTATTCTTATAGGTCATAACTGAACCCCCTTGATAATCCTCTAGATCCCTTTTCAATTTAGAACACCCTGTTTCCATTAGTGTTTGTTCAAATTTAGGGCCTTATTCTGGTCGATGCGTAATTTACCGAATTCTTTCGGATGGCGGTTTTTAGCCCTCTGCGCATGCGTAGGCAACGCAATGCGCATGTGTCTCCATACTCGTTCTCACTAATACCGTACAGAAATGTGCACCGCATTCACTCGGGAAATATGGGCGTAATATGGGCGTCATTCGGAACTACACAAGGGCTAAACTGGGCGTAAATATGGGCGTACACGATGGAGTGCACTAAATCTGGTAGGTGTGCATTCGGACAGAACACCGACTGCAAACTAACCAACAGCCAGGAAATATGCGGTCTTAATAAGCAAATATTACTTTGCCAACACCACTCGGTCATGCGCTAGGCATTCGGATCGCCCAATTAGTACGGCCGCACCTGAACCACTGTCAGCTGAACACAATACAATCCACTCCTCTACTCATTACCCATTAATTACACTCTTTTCATTGCTTCAATTGGAACCATTGCAGCCTAAATGGACCATTACAAAACACACAAATATATGCTGAAAGCACGGCAGCTTCCCGTCCGTTCTGACGCTGTAAGACCGTGCAGAATTTGTGTGTGGCCACCGCACACGCACGGTTTGGATGTAGTCCGTAAACACACCCTCTTCTTAAAGAGAGAGTCCGTCCGAATGCGGAGGACCTGTGGGCGTTTCTTCTTACGATGTCCGCACAGCGTGGCGTGCGGTCCGCTCTGAAAGATTTCGGAACGGACCGCACCAACCAGAATAACCTCCTTAGAGATCCTCTCTGTGATTAATGTGTCTCTTTCTTTGAACTCCTTAGTGTTCTTAAAAGGTTCCAGTTTCGAGTTTAAGCTCTCGATATTTGACTCTTTGTCTGTTTAACCTGTTCTTGTCTATATAACTAATTCCATAAGGGATAGGGAGTATATATCTAATTGTTTCTCCCATTCGCCCTGATAATGAATGTTGTCTTGGAATATCGAGGGCTTAAAAAGTCTGAGGCCTCTGGGGATCATTTTTTTATCCAAATATTTTTGGAGATTGACACTATCTAACCAGCATCGTGTTTCTAGTTTAAGTAAATTCTCCAAATCATAAAAATCATCTTTAAGGTTACAGTCCACATTTTTTGTTTCCCCTTCAAGAGACATGGAGAACAAAACTGGAGACGGACTTGGAGAACACCACTGGAGACAGACTTGGAGAACACCACCAGAGATGGACTTGGAGAACAACACTGGAGACGGACTTGGAGAACACCACTGGAGATGGAATTGGAGAACACCACTGAGGATGGACTTGGAGAATAACACTGGAATTGGACTGGGAGAATAACACTGGACCCGGACTGGGAGAATAACACTGGACCCGGACTGGGAGAACAACACTGGAACCAGACTCGGAGAACAAAACTGGAACCAGACTTGGAGAATATACTGGAACCAGACTTGGAGAATACAGCAGACTCTGAGATGAAGCAGGTAGAGGAGTATGGGTGACTTGTACTGGAGAATGACCAGAGGACTGGACGGGAGACAATGGAGTAATACAGCAGACTGTAGAATGAAGCATTAGTGGAGTCTGGGTGACTTATATTGGAGAATGACCAAAGGACTGGATCGGAGACAATGGAGTAATACAGCAGACTGTAGAATGAAGCAGGTAAAAGAGTCTGGACCCATCCGGGAGCAGGAACAGGTGAGATTTGCAGGTTGGAAGGTTCTGAAAACCTGGAAGCTGTCTGGAAGCAAGCTCAAACAGAATACACAAGCCAGTGACTGCTAGTCTGAACTTGGGTTGCAGCTGACTCTCCAGATCCAGCCCATTGTTTTTTTGCCTTCAGGTAAGGCCAGTTGTTAATTTGGGCCACTAAACAAGCTAGTTGGTATTTCTTTAAGTCTAGGCCCCATGTTTCCGCAGTCTAGTTAATCTCTTATATGCTAAGCGGAATGGGGGGGGGTTCTTCCAAATATGTTTTAAAATTATAGATTGAATTTGGTTAATGGTTTTCTGAGGGACTAGGTATGGAATCGCACTAAAAAGGTACATTTGTCTTGGAAATATTGACATTTTAAATGCTGCAATCCTTACAAGCCAAGATATTTCCAGGCTGAACCAAGCTTTTAATAATGCATCGATCTGGTAAATCAGAGGAGTGAAGTTGATGTCTGTGACCGTGAATAAGGAGATGGGGATATTAATTCCATGGTATACAATGTAATCTTTCTTCCAAATATATTTGTATTGCATTTTCTCTATGCTCAGGTTGAATGGCAGGGCTTCACTTTTGGTCATATTCAGTTTATAGAATGACGCTGCGCTAAAACAATCAATAATGTCATGTAGGGCAGGTAATCAGGTGTCAGGTTATGTTGCCAAGACAAGGATATCATCGGCAAACATGCTTATCTTATGAGTAGACAAGCCCACACTTACACCTGGGAAGGCTAAGGACTGACATATCATCACTGCGAGGGGTTCTATAGCTAACACATACATAATGGGAGACAGGAGGAACCCCTGCCTTGTTCCATTGGAGATCTTAAAGGGGAGCGATATAAAACCGATACTAAACACTACCGCGTTGGGAGAGCTATAAAGGGCCAGTATGGCGCAAAAGACCCAGTGAAGCCTTCTCGGCATCTAAAGATTGGAAGATTCTTTGTCTCCTTTGCGAGAGATGTATTCCGCAAGGACAAATACTCTTCTAGTATTATCTGTCCCTTGGCGACCTCTAACAAAACCTACTTGATCCGGATGGATCAGATTGGGAATGAGTGTTGAGTGTTGTGAACACTGCTTCCTGAAGAAGACCCTCAAGGGTCTATACGTGTTGGAGCCAATCAAGCCCATACAACCCCACTAGTCTCCTCCCAGTTGGGAGTTGAGCGCGCGTCACTCCGCTGACACCGCACTCACGATGCATGCTCCCAGCGGCACCCGGAAGTTGTGTCTGCCAGCGTTGTACAGCCGCGGATCTACAACCTACACTGCTGCACAGAGTTGCAGGCATCAGCAGAGGACCTAAGAGAACTACGGCGAGGGACGGTCGGAAGACAGGAAGCCCAAGGGTATCAGGTAAGTGTGACAGTGCACCACCGGGAGTGCTAGGGACACCGGCACTTCAGCACTTTACTTGACCCCCACAGACTGTGACACTCTCCTGCAATACCCCACTGTTTGCGCCCCGGAAACCTCAGTGCAGATCCTGGACTTTTACACAGCACTTGAGATACTATCAGGCAACCAGACCGCAGACACCTGTGAGGTGAAGCGGGGGTTACCCGTATTTGACTTTGTTCTTTGGACTTCCCATTATAGTTGCAGTGACGTTAACTGCAACATTATTTCTACCACATTCGTGATCATAACATCTTTGCCAATGTGTTTAATAAACCTTTCTTTCTTTACCCACACTGTTTATATAATTCACTTCATTACCCACCTCAGTTATTCATTCACTCTTGTCCTTTTAGCGCAGGTATCCAATTATCTCCTTTATATTGCAAATTTATAAGAGGGGCCTCCCTCTTATTTTTGGAGACCAGCTGCTGCACTCATATACCATAGAGAGAGCGCCAACCACCCACCTGTTCTTAAGTTCTAGGTATGTAGAAAGGGTGTTTGAGATAAGTACTGAGGCCTCAGGGGAGTCTAAAATGTAATCCGGAAGTCTCCATGGTTTAGGGAAGAATTGCGTTTGATTAGACCACTTAATTGGTACAATAGTTGATTTGGTAGTGTGTTGCAGTGACCATTTATCCTCTATTAGATCAATACGTGAGTATGAGTTATGAACGTGCGAGAAAAAGTATAATCTTTAATTGAAGGTGATTGCGTGCGCCATATACTGTAAAGGTCAAACTCAGCGAGTAAGCAACTAAGAGTAAGTGACGGATGGCAGTTTGAAAGCGACCTGGACGTGGCAGGGGATTTATCAAGTTTCTCATCTAGAACCAGGTTGAAGTCGCCCATAACAACCACACGACCCTTTTGAACCAATTGGATTGTCTCAAAGAGTTTGTGTGGGAATGCAATTTCTTTAGTATTCGGAACGTAAAGTGAGATGAGGGTAACTCCTACGTCATCTAATTTTCCCACTAGAATCAAGTATCTCCCCTCTTTATCTGAATGTTGGGAAACTTCTTTGAAATGTACAGAGCTACAGGTATGAAAAAGAATTGCTACACCATTTCTTTTGGCAGGGCCATTTGAGAAGTAACCTAGAGGATAACGAGTGTTGTGAAATTTAGGAGGGCAGAAGCCAGGAAGTGAGTTTCCTGGAGGGCAATTACTTTGGCGCGTTCAATGTGGAAAGTTTCTAAAGCTGGGCATCTTTTGTTAGGACAGTTTAGGCCATTTACATTTATAGAGAGAAACTTAACCATTGGGGGAGAGAAATCGGATTAGACTTTACCTAGTGTTATTTGAATTGAAGTTGGACTTCAAAGTAGGGAAGTGGCATGGGGAAGGAAAGGGAAAGTGGGAGTCTTATTTCCATCTTAGTAAATTTCCCCTATGTATTTTCAGGTTTCATATGGATGGTGTAATAGCACTGACTCGCAATATTGTTCTGCTCTTTTTGCATATTTTGAAACAGTATATTATGATCTAGTGAGGAATGCATACTTGTGCCATACAACTCTGCAAATTAGCAAAATATGGAAGCACTGTTGCATTTACTAGATGTCCATTAAGTGAGGCAATACATGATTCAGATGCAGCAGTCACTATATATACTTGAGGATAATCATAGGAGAGTGAGTATTTCTAACTAACAAGTTTAGGTTGAGGTGAGGAAACATGTTGCTTAGCACTATTCTTCAAACATTATTAGATATACAGTGGAACTAAACTAGGTAAATAGTTATGCACATAAATATTTTGTATCTGTGCATATGATACATAAAAATTTTCACAATTTTTTTACTACCATTCGTCACATCAAAATGCATAGCAAGAAACAGTAAAGTTATTGGCAGATTTTCTTTCCAAACTCTTGGTTGAATATGCTGAAAATAAACTATTGTTTTCATTGACCTCTTTTCGAGAACACACTGCATTTTTCTGAAGCCCAAGTCTCTTTCTCAAATCTCAAATAAGACCCATCTGAATTATATAAAGCAGTGTCTTGTAAATCAAAGCATAACATAGCATCCTGGGTATTTCTGATAAAGCATAAGAATTTAGCTAGACTTGCATTAGACATTTGAGTCTTAAGCAAGAGAGCAGCTACTGCATGTGCAACTCTGAACTATAACTATAGCGGTGACCCAAAAGTTGGGATGGAAAACTTCAGTAATAACTGCTTCTATAGAATATTTTGATCTAGAAATAGAACAAGGCATTCTTAGCTTATTTTTTTGTGTATGTACACTTGATTCACACCTTTAATTTACTGATAGAGCTAAATATTTTGAGTAATTAGGTATGAGAGATAGAGAGATAGATAAAAAGATAGAGGTAGAGAGAGAGAGAGACACACATAATTATCAAAATATTATGAGTAATCAGGTTGTGGTATGTGTGACAGAATAAAGATCCCAGTCATGGTCATCCCAGTCATCCCAGATTCTGCAACTCCAATCCGAGGAGCACAGGAACTCACCTCAGATTGGAGCCGGTGGAAGTGGGGTATGTATGACTTCCGGTCAGCATGTCCCGCATTCTTCCGGCAGAAGTGACATCAATCCACTTCTGGTCCCGGCCCGGAGCTCATTTCTGGTGATCCATGTGCTGCTGGAGCCATCTTTCATACAGGTGCTATCATTTTGTCCATTTACTCTTGGGGGATATAAGGAGATTGCTTACCCACTTGTACCACACTTCTGAAGAAGGAGCAGTGCGTCCGAAATGCGTTAAGTGGTGGTACTTACCAGCTTAATCCAGACTTCCCTGCCCATCTGCCCTGGCTTCCTGATGTTCGATGAGGAGGATCCCTTCACCGGTTTTGTGAATCCCTTCATCCCTCTGATGCCATCAAAGAGGCCCGGATCCAGAAAAAATTCATCTTGTTGCAGTTTGCCAGTGGGAGTCTGATACATGCGATTTTAAACGTCAAATTATTGTGAGTTTTATGTGTAAATTAAAATCTATATTTTACCATAAATACTACACTATGATCTTTTATGTGCACTATGACTGGGTAAGGGGTGCTACCTTTCTTGTCATTTCAGACCATCTTTGCCTTCCCAATTTGTGGATCTATAACGTTATCAATAAAGTTATGTATATCCTAACTTTTTTTTCACTTAAAGGTGTTGTTTATCTGCATGATATGACTCAGAAAGCACTATATCAGTCAAAAAATTCTTTTTGCACATGGCCTAAAGGGAGAAACAGAAAAAGAGGCAAAGGAAGAGTTGGATCAAACTTTGAAAAGATAAAATACCAACCAAGAGTAAGCAAGATGACTTTTTCCCCTTAAATTACCATGCTCGATATAATATACTTTCTCAGGCACAACTGAAGATTTTCTTTAAAAGCTTTGGGTTCCATGTGGGTGAGAGAATTATAGAAACTTTACATGGTACTGTTCTGTGGCTCTATAAATATTTTTTGGGTATTGCGTAGAGATGTCCTTAAATTCTAGCACTTTGGATTTGCCAAAACCACCCCCAGTATTTTTTTTTATCTTTCAGTTTTGACAACCATCCTCAAGTGTTTTTAATCAAATTATTTGATTTTGGATTTCTTGAAAATTGATTAACAGCACAGATGATGTAATTTGGACCTATTTCTGCTCCTATAGTATTATTAACATCAATAACATCCCTTTCATCTCGCTGACCATCTCACACCTCACAATAACAATAACAAATATTGACCAAGGGCTGCAGCAAGTTGGCTGGATAAGTGAAGTGACAGAACAGTTGCACAAACACATGGCCGTTACTTTAAAAGAATATTGCATATATAGAAAACATTGGCCCTTATTCTAATCGGTGCGGCCGGAGCCGATTATGCGGCCAGGACCGTGCGTGCGAAACCCCGCCTTCCATACGGATCGCCAACTCCGTCCGTATGCGGTAAGAAGCTGGCCGAACGGACCGCACGTGTATTTTTCACGGAATACGCCTCCTCCATCTAAGGGAACCTCCCCCATCATTCGATGGTCGCAGACCATCGAATGCAGGACCGTGTGCTCCACCAGCACCCGCAACCTCAGACCACACGGACATTTTTCCGTGCAAAAGCAGGGATCTGGGCGGGCAGCTGACATCCGGCGATGTCATATCTCCGCCCCCTACACGTGCGTCACGGCCGCATTACCATACGTACGCCCAGCCTTTTCATGGGAACTCCCATGAAACGCGGGGCGTATGCATATGGTAATGAGCCCAAATAGTCCTTCACACCCCTCTCCACCCCCTGTTCGGAGTGTTCACATATCATGCGGGATTTGGCCGTACGCCCCGCTCGCACATGCGCAGAGACGCCTCTGCACATGCGCAGACACAAAACATCGGCGGGCCGAACGCACGCGGATATATCCGCACCGATCAGAATAAGGGCCATTGTGACACAGCAGTGGCAGACAGGATGGCAGGTTAATAAACAAAATGACCCCAAAGATTGTTCTTTTTATTACTCCAGAACTCAATTAGAGGCCTTAGAGCAATACAGAGAAATTGAGTTGGATTATGTAGTGGAAAGCATTAATTCATCAATTGAATAATTAATTGATAAATTGATTAAAAAAAGTAAAATACAAGAGAGTAAAATAAAAATGCATCCCTGCATGAGATTTTAATGTTTAATTTTGATTGTTTAATTATGACTGATTTAATCTGATTAATTACAAATTAATTTTGATTGTTTATTCATTGCAATTTAAAAGGTAAAAATAATTTAAGAAAAAAAAAGGTAAACCCCCTACCAAGAATCCTAATGTAAGATTTGATATCTATTTTGAATTTATTGATGATTATTTTTATTTGATTATTCATAAAATAAAAACTATTTAGGTACATATAATTAGAAATTTAAAAAAGCATGCATCCTAATATGAGGTCTATTTTGAATTAATTAATTTTGATTGATTATTCATTAAAATTTATAAAGAAAAGTAGAATTTAAAAAAAGAAATGATTAGAAATGTAAAAAACACCCTAATGTGAGCTTTGAGGAAATTATAAAATTCTAAATTCTAATGCAATTGCAAACTGATCCATGCAACAAAACATATGCCTCAGGAGTCCGGACAATACAAGAGCTTTAAATGGAATTGTCCTTGGGCCCTCCTACTCACCCTTTTATTTTATGGTAAAAAGGACATACACAGCTTAACAAGCCAAGGAGAGATGTAGCCATGCTCATCATGGCTCTGATGCGGTTACACGTGTACTCTCGATAAGCTCAGTCCTATGCCGGGATGTGATTTTTTCCATATAATGTAATATTAATGGCCGCAAGTGCAATTAAGATGTGTGCGTATCACGGCAAACTAGTCAAACCTTTGCCTAGACAAAGCAACGATGAGCGTAGATATATTTTATAATTTGTTTGGGCCCCAACAGAAGACCACATCTTTGTGGTTTGGATAAATGAAGCTACCAGTGGACTTAAGGAAGCCATCAGTTTTGTTTTTCATACTCACATTTGGAACATGTTAGACTCCTCCTCACCCTCCTATTGTTAATATATAGAAATTGTTAATATCATCATCGCACAATATTACCTCATTCCCACTGTAATCCAGAATAAATTTGTTTTTGTTATAATATAATTATAATTAATATCAGGTCTTCCTCAATGAAGGTTTAATTCATTTTAACGAACACCGTTTTTTTCACATTTGTTGGAAGTAGCCTCCTCTTATACTGATCGCTCACAAGGTTCCAAAACTGTTGGTAAATGATTCTGGACTGCTTGTTTTTATTTACAGGATTTTTTATTAAAAATTTGCATGAATTATCTGTAAGTTATATAACAGGGATGGTTAATGTCCATACTTCTAACTTTGACTAATGCAGTGTTTTTTAACCACTGTAGCGTGGCACAATAGTGTGCCTTGAGCTGTTCTCAAGTGTGCCCCCAGATCTAGAGAGATGCCCAAACCAGTTTACAACCACCACCAGTTCAACTGTTATTTACTGGTCCCCTCTTTTCATGTAAAGGGTCAATGTATTTTATTTTGTTATCTGTGGGGACCAGTGCGATTGTTTTTTATATGGGGGCCAATAGGTTTTTTTTCCTGTGGGGGACAATGTGTTTTGCCCTGTGGGGATCTCATAGTGGGTCTTGGCAATTTGAAAATCTTATTTAGTGTGCCGCAAGGTAAAAAGGTTGAAAATCATTGCTCTAATGGGTAATTGATTTTTTATTGATTTACATTTTTTTCTACTGATTTTATGAAAACTGTTCTATCTTTTTCTTTTTTTTTTTGCATACCTATAGGTGTTGGAGGTAGAGATCCGCTTTTGAACTAGCTAAACAGAGCCATAATTTTTTATATTTCTTGTCTCCCCCGATTCCGCAGCTTGATTGACAATTTGTGATGTCCAGTGTTCCAGAAAACATGGTTGTTTCTGCCCAATTTTCTGGGCACACAGGTCCAATGGCAGCATCCTTGAATGCAGCCTCACTGGCCCCAGCTGTGTGACAGAATCAGCTATCCTGTGTAACCTCAAATATCCAATACTGCGTCTTCAGACTCACTAGCAGATCACAGAAGCTGGCAGGGAAAGTCTATTTACAAAAGACATCTCCCACCTCATTAGCATATTTTAGCAACTTTAGCACATCCATCTCTGAGTCAGGCACAATGACCTGAATGTGGAAGTCCAGTTTATTGAAATACAGCTGCTCGCAGCAAAGTCCACCTACAGTATGCCAAAGCTAAATGAAAACGTTTTGGCAAAAAAAGGGTTAGTAAAAATTTAAAATAAATGTTAAATAAGTGCTTTCGCCCTTATCCTACATCCTGTTTTAGCACTGCAACCTAACCAGTCCTTTTTGAATAAGTCCTTTTTGATTCCTCCTCTTAAAAGCTGATAAACATTAGCACGGTCACAAGCCCATAATGTACCCTTTCACTATTGCCCTGCTATTTTGGGACACTAGCATCCTAGAGACAACTGTGAAGCCTAAAATATACTAAACCCAGACAAACTGCTCTACAGACCTATACAAAGCTTTCTTAGATAAAACTGAGATACTGTAATGTTCTACCATATTTTAGGAAGCTGTCTATATAAATATCACAATGAAAACACATCACTCTAGTTTTATTTGAGTGTTATTACTAGAGACAGACATTAAATTTAAATTAGTGCAATAAAACAGGGTATTAAACATAACAACAAAAAACTCACGGATCTTTTTGACACTATACATGCATCACCGTAATTATAATCCACAAATCTTTTGTTAGCTGGAACCAAGGCTTGTTAAAATCTGATTGTTTAGGCCACAAAAATACATTAAACCAGCAAGGTGCAATTATATTAGTATTGAAATAGGAACACTTGACTTTTTATTAAAGGTAACACTTAAGCATCTTCATATCAATCTCGTGGATTTGCCGTTTTGCTGTTAAATTGATTTTAATTTGAGTTTGGCCTGTCAAACTGACATTTGCAATGCAGAAAATGGTTTACATAACACAATAAAGCATATTCATGAAATCTATATCTACTGTATATCAATCTTTTGACTTCATATCTGTAAATACAAGTTAATAGAAGTTGCTTTCAAAGGAAAATCATTATTTTACAGGAATTCCAAGACTTTAAGTGAAATTTAAATAACTTATCTTTAAATATATTTTATTTAAGTTACTTGCAATGCAAATTATTTGATTAAAATTTAGTTGTTTATGTTTTCGGCTCAGGGCAGATAAAGGGCATCACAGCATGTGGGGAAACATTTCTTTGTTATTTGTCTATCCAAACTAATTAGTAAAATTCCAATAAGAAAGTTCTGATTTACAGTACTTATATGTTTTCATTCATCCCTCTTGCATTATCAAAACACAAATGGTGGTTGTTGAGAGGGATTAAAAATTCTGCCATAAAACTAGACTTGCATGAATGCTGAGTTTTGTTAATCTCAAAAAGCTAATTTTAAAGAAAAATGTCTGCTTCCATTGTTAATTGACATCATAAATGACTGTGCTGAAATACCAAATAATTGCTTCACAATGGTTGCTGAAAACCAACCATAGAAATGTGCTTGAGAGGAAAGCTGTATTATGCTTATTAGGAATACTAATCTCAGAAATAGGAATTCTAACAGTGAGGTATGAAATAGAAGTCTTTGTATGCTACCTTGCAATGCACAAACTAGGATTTAAAATTGTTGTACCTGTAGGTTCCTTTTTCGGACCCTTGAAAAAATAAAAACAACAATGTGATAAGTAACTGTATGACACCCGACAATCTATTGAAGAGTTTAACCTAAATCGAGATCTGGCTACTTGGTAGAGGCAAGCAGGGCCGCCAAGTGTGGCTATGGGTACTGAGGGGGGGGGGGGGGGGGGGGGTATGGCTAAATCCAAGGAGGTGTGGCCATGCTTTCTTAAAATAAATAGCAAAAGCACTTTTCCCAGGTTACCGCACAGGTCAGTCGGTGCTGATCCGTGCCTGGGTAATTAATACCCACCCCTCTTCCACCCGGCAACCCTGGGGTTAAGTAAATTAAATTTAATTCTAAAATTATACATAGATTAAATTATTTGAGGATTGGCCAAGGATTAATTTACTGATATCCAATAGGAATGCAAATTACTGCCGCAACCATGCATGGTTGTTTCGCAGAACATTCCTATTATTACAAATGTCTAGAAGAGAATCAGGATGTGCCTTACAAATACATCTTTTTTTTCTAAATTTTGCATAAATGACATTTTTGTCCTGTGCAGGTGCTTGATTCCAAACCAAGGTGTGGATGATGAAGCCATGGTTGAGGAAAGAAGCAATATTGTTTAAGAAAGAGCTGGAGCTATGGATTCTTTTCTGAGGTGAGAATAACTATCTGTCTGTCTGTCTATCTATCAGTAATGGACTTTCCATAGGTGAGGAACTGAGCATTAAGAAGGCAAGATGTTTCTAGTTTCAAAGATGGTAACTTCGAATTTAATTTACAGTAAGTAATTTGCCCAAGGTGTTACTGAGATCTCCTTGACAAAAGTAGAAAAAACAATAACATTAAAAAAGTAAATGCCAAGACCAAACTTTCTTAAAGCTGTTTACATACATAATAGTAACTAATGTAATAAATACGGTCCTGATGTCCTTTACCTCTTGTGTTATTGTTATGAAGTAAATTTGACATAAATTAGACTAAAACAAGAAAACATAGAAGTTGAAATGAAGGCGATGGTGTTAAAGTGGTGATAGGCTGATCTAGTAACTGATGTTGCTATTGTGCCTAACTGGGCCAAGACTACCAAAGGTGGTCCAAACCATTGTTATAGAGACTGTTCCAAACACAGGATTGTGCACCTGACTCTTGTTCTGTATTTTCTCCACCCAAGTTCTACATGACACTACAAAATACAGCTGTGTAACATGAATAGAGTAGCAATCACCTTACAAACAATGGAGACATCATGTTGGTGTCCACCCTGTCATGTGCTGGTTTTGTTGCATTAAAGAGATTCAGGGGTATAACATGATTTTGCCTTTTAAAAAGTTTCTATTTTAAGTCTATGGGCTAATTCATGGCCACCTCCCAGCGGCCTGCAACTTGCATGATATTTAATTGCATATTCCTTTGATTTATTGACTTGTCCTATCATTTAAAAAAAAAAAAAAAAATACAAAAATATAGTAATTGTATACGTTTTTAGGCGTAATCATTATGAAAAAGACATTCCCTCCAACTGTACCTTTTTGGCCAATTTAGTATATTTTTTTTATGTCCTGTACCGGCCAAAAAGAGCTTTGTACCAGGTTTCTCAGTCTCCAACCGTCCATTGAAAGTATTGGAAAGGGGGGCGTGACCACATCCACTTTACCCCTGGCCACGCCCTCTTTCTGAATTTGTACCTATTTCTTCCCTTCAGATGTTGGAAGGTATGTAAAGGAATCCTATTCCATATTTCTCCCCTATAGATGTTGGAAGGTATGTAAAGGAATCCTATTCCATATTTCTCCCCTATAGATGTTGGAAGGTATGTAAAGAAATCATCAGATGATTAAGGCTTTTCTAAATATGAAACGTTAAAGTGGAGTCAGGTAAATGTGTGGCTGTCTTTCTGCTATGTCCAAGTACAAGAGAGCCCAATCCTCCTCTAGTCTCACTAGCTGAACTTTGTAGCTACACAGATAATGAATCTAGCTGATAGTTTTTGGCAAACTTTACCATCACATTTATTGTGCTGGAATAGACAATTTAGCACTATAAGCAAAGAGTATAAAGTCTCTGGGGAAAGTTAATCATTCTGCCTGAGGGTATGTAATAGCATTAAAATAAAACAAATAAATGTGTACTATGAAATTATTCAGAAAGTAAATCTTCCTACCTAGGACTTATCTGTAGTACAGCTGCCATGGTCCAGTCCATAATGCCCTGCCCAGAATGCTACTCTCATCTTTCCTTTTCTAACAGCAAGACACTCTGGGTCAGATTTATTAAGCTTGGAGAAGAGATAAACTGGAGATAAAGCGGAGAAAAGGTAAAAGGAGATAAAGCATCAGCCAATCAGCTGTTTTTTAAAAAGACAGTTGGGAGTTGATTGGCTGGTGCTTTATCTCCTTTAACTTTCTCCGTTTTACCTCCAGTTTATCTCTTCTCCAAGCTTAATAAATCTGCCCAGAGTACTGTATGTGCAGTGCAGAGTATGAATCAGTTTAATAGGGCATGTTTGAACAAAACAGCTCATCTATTGATTGAAGCTTTTTTTTAAAGGACAGGTTCCATTGTTGGAATGCAATGGCTGTGGAAGTGTGCCTTTAGAATGTCTGCCAAGAGGGTGTATCCAACTCAAATAGAGCATGCGTTAACTAGTCTGCTCTCCAACAACCTCCCTTCAGTTTTGCTCTAGTGTAGAGGAGAGGCTATCAGCGCTGGGGCCCACCTAGAATTTTCCTGTTCTCCCGGTGGGCCAGTATGACAATGGTGCTCACTATATGACGTATGTATGTATACAGGGGCATCAACAGGTCATCTGGGCCCGATAAAATGCAGGGGGAGGTGCCACACCCTATGAGAAAATACATGCCGCTGCATCTGTCTCTCTCTCCAGCTCAGAACACGTCATTGAGCAGCATGTGCTGAGCTGGGGAGAGAGGCTGTGCTGCGGCAGTAGCCTGTCATCTCTCTGTCCACTGCCCAGCTATCTGCAATGGGGGAGCGGGAGCTAGGCCCCTTCAGCAGCCCTGGACAAAAAGTACCCACCCTTCTAGATGCCACTGTAAGTATTTATGTATGTATGTCTCCTGTAGTCATCACCATTGTCTATACCCACTGCTTAGCTCTGTGCAATGGAAGAGGGGGAGCTGTATGTATGTATGTATGTATGTATGTCTCCTGTAGTCATCACCAGTGTCTGTATTTGTATTTGCTTTGCATCCAACATACCTAATTGATGTGCCAAATTATACATGCAATAAATTGCATGTTATTTATTGTATGTATATCCCCGGGGAGCTGGTGGGTCGGGCAGCGGGGTCCCTGCGTCATGTGGCGGGCAGAGGGGTCTCTGTGCACCGGTCAGTGTGTCTGTGCGTTGGATGGGTACCGAGACGGCAGCCAGGGAAGCGCTGTCAAATTTGAAAACACTCGCTGGACGCTGATTGGTTAAGATTCCGCCAATCAGCGTCTGGCCAGTGTTTCCAAATTCAGCAGTGCTTCCCCTGCCACCACCCGGTGAATAGTGCCACAGGGACCCCACTGCCCAACCCACGCCGCTTCCCAGCCGCCACCCAACCAGCTGGCCATGGACCCTGCAGCCCCCCCCCGCTACAATCGTAGGAGGTCCCAGGACGGGTGGTCAGACGGCCAGCAGCTCTGACCACCTGCTCAGGTTCAATGCGCACGGGACCGCACATCTGACCTGAGTGGACATCAAACCGAGACAATTTGGGCCGATTTCACAGCCTGATTCATTGCAATCAGCCCACATCATCTCGGTGTATGGGCACCTTAACACATTGCACATGGCTGTGATGCAGTAAGTACGTTATTAATGCCAACATGACCTCAATACAGAGGCATAACTATGCAAGTGTGTCATGTAAATGAATAAAGAGGAAACAACAGATTTGGTTATAGTTATAAGTAAGAAGCTGGAGTCATGCAAAAGTAATTAGCAATTTGGGTGATTGTAGGAGTCTAAAAGTGTCTTTTTGATGAAGTGTGTGAGTTAAGAGCCCATGTGTACAGGTCAAGTGAGGTGAGAGAAAGATCCAAGAAATTCCTTCTACTGAATTAGCTTCACAGAGCTGCTGTAGTGTGAGCAGTGAGAGGTTTTGTTATTGTAACCCATTGTGTAAGGACATAGGGGATATTCTGATTCACTCGGAAAGGCACAATCATTCTCTAATGGACAAAACCATATGCACTGCAGGAGGGGCTGATGTAACATGTGCAGAGATAGTTAGATTTGGGTGTTTTATTGTTTCTGTGCAAGCTAAATACTGACTGGTGTCCATGTCGACTGTGTTGACAACCGGGCCAAAAAAAATGTGAAAAAGCCATCTTGACCTTTTGACTGTCGACCTTGCCCATGTCGACCCAATGCTTGTGTTGACCTAAGCCCACATATACCTTTTGAGGTGTCAACCTAAGCCCATGTCGACCCAATGCATGTCAACCTTAGTTATGTCGACCCTATAACCCGTAGCCTACATAGGTAGTGACCTGTGGCTTTGGCTATTTTATTTAGGTGTAATACATACTGTAGATGTGCTTATTTTATATAGGTGTAAGACATGTTATTTTATATACAGTAAGTGTAATACATATACAGTGATCTGTGGCTGTTGTTATTTTATATAGTGTTATACATAGTGATCCACAGTTGTGGTTGATTTATATAGGTGTTATACATAGACAATGATCTGTGTGTGGTTGTTTTATATACTGTAGGTTAAATACTGTACCTAGACAGTGATCTGATTATATGGTCACTACTGTAGGTCGACAGTCAACTGGCCTTAGTTTAACACATGAAAAAGGTCGACATGGCTTTAGGTTGACATGGTCACTAGGTCGACACAAGCATTGGGTTGACATTGGGAAGGTCGACAGTCAAAAGGTCGACATGGGTTTTTCACAGTTTTTGGGAACTGACGTGCTCTCAGTGAGTATTTCTTGCCCTCCCACCCAATAGGGCGTGGAGGGAGAATATAAGGTACTTATGTATTATCTGGGCGCCCGATTTTTTCATTGCATGCTACTACTTAAGGCATGCGATGCGATGCGATTTTTCATTGTAAAGACCCGATTTTTAATTGTATAGTCAACCATGGGTGATTTCATACCCCCACTATCCAACTACGCATGGAATTGATTTTATATAGAGTGGCGAGCGCAGCTAGCCCCGCAAGGGGACGTGGAATACTTTACATGTATACTGCGTCCGCTCGCCACGCTTTGGGCTCGGTGGCTCGCTGCGCTTTCCACGCTCCATGCGTAGTTGGATAGTGGGGGTATGAAATCACCCATGGGTGACTATACAATTAAAAATCGGGTCTTTATAATGAAAAATCGCATCGCATGAATTGTATGCCACTATATTGCATGCAATGCGATGCGATGAAAAAATCGGGCACCCAGATATTACACAAGTACCGAATATAATAGTGTGCTGAGTGTAGAGAGGCACTGTGCCCGAAGCAAGGGGACCCGGTGCACTTCTTCAGTGTCCATGTCTACTGTGTGAACATTCGGCACAAAAAAAGTGAAAAACCCATGTCGACTTTTTGACTGTCAACCTTCCCAATGTTGACCTAATGCTGGTGCCGACCTAATGACCGTTGACCTAAAGCTATGTCAACCTTTTTCATATGTCTACCTAAGGCATGTCGACCTTCAGTGGTCAACTTAATGCATGTCAACCTTAGTTTGGTCGAGCTAATGATCTATACCTGTGATCTGGGTGTGTATTATAAGAATAGAATGTATCTAGACAGTCAATAGATATACACAAAAAGGTTGTCATGGAATAGGTCGACAGTGTCAAAAGATTTACATGAAAAAGGTAGACACATGAAAAGGTCGACATAAGTTTTTCACATGAACTCCCAATTAGTGTAATGTGTACCCTCGCCATGGTTCAGGCTGGGTGCCTCGCTGCGCTCGCCACACTATTATTTTCTCCTTCTATGCTGACATGGATGGTGAAGTAAAAATGCCCCAGTTTAGAAAAATTAGTCCCGAAAAATGTCCACCGGTTGACTGTCTATCTAGACACTGTAGATCCATTAACCTGAATCAGTTTTATATATGAATAATAGTACATAGAGAGTGATCTGTGGGTGACTGTGTGTAAAAATGTTCTTTATAATTGCATACCTCCCAACATGATACTTTCCAGGAGGGACACAATGCACTGTTCCTAGATTTCCTTCTAATACCACTTTTACACCAAAACTGCCAAGTCGCACCCGGGTTTTTGGACCCGGATGTGACCAGGCAGTTGTTACCTTTTACACCAGTGTCCCCCTGGCATTATGCCAGGTGGGCGATGCCGGTGAAGTTGAGTCCTGAGCCGGCGCTTGGAGACATTATCTCGAAGCACCAGGAAACCCGCCAGCCAGGACCCCTGCAACGCCAACTGACATGCTGGGGGCAAGCCCAGCATCCAGGAGGAGACGATAAGGAGAGCCGTTCACGCTGGGCATAGCGGCTCTCCTTATCGGCTTGGGGGGGTTTAATACATCTGCCTATAACATTTTCCTGCTTCTCCACATTATGCTGGAGAAGTGGGACTCGTTATTTAAAAAAACGTTATAGGCAGTTTGATACATATGCCCCATTCTCTCTAAATATATGATTGGTGTCACCTGTGTTGAACCATTTAATTGATACGAAAGGTGTTCCACCACAGGTGATCATAAATGAAGAGGGACGTCCAAGTAGAGAGGATTTTGTCCCTATTGGAATGATTCATTTTAGCTCCACCTAATTGAGAGACAACTATTTTATAAAGTTTTCTTGTAGCGGAACAAAGACACCTGAACCTTAAAATACTCATAGAAAAAAATAATCTACTGTCATCTGTCTTGACACATGCAAGAATAGCAGCAGCCTCTGTAGTACTCACACAGTGAGACAGGAATCAGGAGAGCTAATGATGTCACTGTTCGCTGGATGGAGGGAGGCCCAGGGTAAAGTATCCCCTGCATCACAGCCTTAATCTGGATATGGGTTCAGTGACACCTTTTTGTTTTTGCTGCTGTAGGTTTGTTTTTACATGGAAAAGGGCCACTCTAGAGGGATTATGTTTAAAGGTGTAGACCAGGGCTGGGCAACACCGGCCCTCCAGATGTTAATGAACTACACATCCCAGGATGCTTTGCATTAGTTTTGCTATGTGGCCATGCTGAAACTGCTGCAAGGCATGCTGGGATGTGTAGTTCATCAACATCTGGAGGGCCGGTGTTGCCCAGCCCTGGCGTAGACACTAGAGATGGATCCCACAAAAGAATAAGTGAGCCGCCAATCCCAAAAAGGTGAACCATCAGCTGAGATGCACTAACTCTGGAGACTGAGTACAGTGCTGCGACTGCAAGTAAAAGAAACAGATGTCATCGATGGTTGCCATCAATGGCGATTCTGCACCCAGCCATCGATCAGTGTTTTACTTGGTCATGTATGTTCTTATTTGTTCAGCTCACTGTTTAAAAAAAAAAGGCAATAAATGATAACTGTAAAACAAATTATGCTTCGTTGTTGTCAAATTACCCCTTTTTTCAATGCGAGCCGAGGACCTGTCTAAAAGATTCAGATCTTTTCACGGATTGACCGCTCGATCTCAGCTCTTCTTAGTGACCCGTTTTGCCCATCTCTAGTAGACACACTGGATGTTTTTGCCCATCAGCAATGTAATGCTCAATGCATACACCCTGAGAGATTTTCACCCGGCCCACCAATTTTTCACAGGGGAGGAGACCATGGAAAGTGGTTCACATTGCATGTAACACAGGCCAATGGCCGCCGCTGGCCGGTGATGATGCGGGATTGAGCATTAGTGATCACTGCTCTTCGGCCGTCCATACACATTAGGAGACTTTGAGCTCAAAATATGGACCTTAAGCCTGCCAGAGGTGAAACAAAATCCCCAATGAGCTGTGGACCGTGCTGGCTTATCAGGGATAATTGGACAGGCCTCCCTTATACAATTGGCTATCCCTCTAGGACAGGGGTGGCCAACCAATCAAAGACAAAGAGCCCCAAAATTTGTTCCGTTAAGACAAAGAGCCGCGACTAGGGAAGCCAATCCCGGGGTATTAATAATTAAATACAGTAATTAATACTCACTCCAGTTTAGTGTCAGTGTTTTAAGCAGTATGGTGGGAGCAGGAGGCCTCGGTGAATGAGCCGACGGAAGGGAGGACACCTATGGCGCTGGGGATGCTGCCTCCTAGTGCGACTGCACATGTGCCAGGTCATCACGGCCTCTGCCCATGGTGCCGGGGCTGCTGGCATCTAGTGTGACACCGCATGCACCGGGTCATCACGGCCGTGGCCTGTCACACTGTGCTGCACACAGTGCCAGACACAGGAGGCAAGGGAGTTGCTTGGCAAGTTTGTTCAGCACACAGCACTGCACAGTTATGTGTCAGTGCTGAGAAATTTGTTAGGGCCAGTGCTCTCCGGTGAGAACATTGGCCCAGACTGGCCATAAACTAGATTTATCCAGCATGCTGGATATCAATCACTGGGCGATAGTGACGTGCGGGGCTGCACATTGCTATCGCTTACACATGGAGCTATGTAGGGGCGTTTTCTAGTGAGATCGCTTAGAAAATACCCTGAAGTCACCCCATGTGTAGGCCCCATTAGTACATCCCAATTATGCAGACCTAGCAGCACATAAATATCATGAGCTAGAAAACTGAATTAAACTACAGTACTTAACATATATTGAGAGTGATCTTATCTTGGGACAAATCAATTAAAAATCTAAGCATTCATTCCATACCTCCCAACTGTCCCGTTTTTTTCTCGGGACCATCCCGTTTTTTGGGGGGGGCGGCCCCGCCCCGCGACCAGGGCCGCAGTGTCAGCAACGCAAAGGGCGGAAAACAGGGGTGTGGCTCAACGGCGCTCTCATTTGCATAGACCAAACCCTAATTTGCATAGGTCACATCCCCCTTTCGGGCACGTGCGCAGCTCCGCTGAGTGAGTGTCCCTCTTCTAAAGGTGAAGAAGTTGTGAAGTATGATTTATTCTACAAACCAAAATAATATTACGGTGTTTGCCAACAGGTAGTTACTATAACACAGAACTCAACATTTTAATTAGAATTCTTTAATTAATACTAATTTAAATACATATAAATACAGACAAATCCATTTAAACGCAATCTTCTCTTTTTCCTGGTTAGTTCCTCGGGAGACACGAGTAAAAGGAAACCGACACTAATACAATAGCAATAAGTAAATAAATAAATAAAAGAAAAATGTCCATCTTTGGATTCTCTGCTGTGGTACAAAAATTCTTTGAAGGTCATCACTTCGTTCCATCACAGTGAGTGATTGATTCAATGAGAAGTTCATACTGAACCAAACACTTTCCAAAATGATTCATGTTAATGATATGTCTTAGGGGATTGATGCTGAACAGAAGCTAAAGCTTAAAGAAATGATTTAACAGTATGAAAGTCGACAGACTGGATTCCATGTAAACACGGCTGATGGAAAACATAAAAGAATAAATACAACTAAAAGTCATAAAATGGGAAGGACAATAAATCTGACAGTTCAAGACCTTTAGGGCTTGAATCATGAAAAATAAAATTACTTACGCAGCCATTCCTTGGTTTTGCCACACATCGATTTCAAGGCAGAAGTCAAGTAAATGTGCGTGATAACAAATTGAAGACCTGATCCACCAGCTCTCACGCTACCAACATATTCTTTCAGCTTAATTACTTACTCAAAAATTATTAGTGGAGAACTAGCGCGATCTGTGAGCTACCAACATCTTTCAATATTAATAAATGTAGCACGTTATACTACTAACTAAGCAACAGAACTATTTAATATACTCAATTTGCACTTAGATATTACAAGTGATCAGGTGTTATGAAAGTCTAAAGGCCCCCATACACTAGGGCGACTTGTCCTTAGGACAAGTCGGCCCCGACTTCCCCCTGAGCTTCCCCGGCTGCTCCCCGGGGGAGCTTGATTAGATTGGCACTTGATGTGCCATTTTTTACATGTGATAAATCGTCTCGATTTATCACATGTAAAAAACCCGGGGAGCAGGGGGGGCTGCTGGTGGGAGCAGGGGGGCTGGGGACGCTGCGGGGACACAGACTCTGCGGGGGACACAGACTCTGCGGGGGACACAGATGCTGCGGGGGACACAGACACTGCGGGGGACACAGGCGGCATAGAGCCGGGCAGAGGGAGCCGGGAGCTGTCAGTGCTAGAAAAAAAAGCCTACTGTATACAATGAATGGGCAGCCTGTGATTGGCTGAGCGCTCTCTCAGCTAATTGCTGACTGGCTGAGAGAGCGCTCAGCCAATCACAGGCCGCCCATTCATTGTATGGGCTTTTTTTTTTTTTATTCAGTGCTGACAGCTCCCGGCTCCCCCCGTCCGGCTCTATGCCGCCTGTGTCCCTCGCAGCGTCCCCAGCCCCCCCTGCTCCCTCCACCGCCGCACCGCCCCACCAGGTCCCAAGTCGGGTGGTCGGACGTGCAGCAGGTCCGACCACCCGACGCAGATCCGATGCGCACAGGACCGCGCATCGGATCTTAGGGGACATCAAAACTAGCCGATTTTGGTCCGATTTAGGCCAGATCCAACTGATCTGGCCTAAATCTGACCAAAATCGGCTAGTGTATGGGGGCCTTAAGGCAGTGGTGTCAAACTCATGGCCCTACATCTGTTGTGAAACTACACGTCCCAACATGCCCTGCCACAGTTTTAGCAATCTATTATATAAAATATGTAGCAGGGCATGAAGGGATGTGTAGTTCCATAACAGAAGGAGGGCCATAAGTTTGAAACCACCGTTCTAAGGAATGATAATCGTTCATTGGACTTTAAATTGGTCATTAGTTACTACAGTATAGGAAAATGCTTTCATCAGCAGATATATGCACATATAGAAAGAAAAGAGATATTGCAGCGCTCATATATTTTAATGAGTCAACCAATACATATAAAGAAAATTGAAAGTGCACAGTGCCAGGTATCAAGTATTTCAGTAGATATTGCAAAGTCCAGAGGATTAAGCAGGTTGTGGATAGAATGTCCACTGAAGGTCCTGTTGGATCACCAACGCGTGTCGCTGTCACTGGGGGCAGCATATGCACATTAAAGATCTGGGTCAGAAAGTGCATTTAAGTGCTTCTACAGAGGTTTAGATTACCGTATATACTCGAGTCTAAGTCGACCCGAATATAAGCTGAGGCACCTAATTTTACAACAAAAAACTGGGAAAACTACTGAAAAAGTAGGCTTATACTCGAATATATATGGTATGCATCTATGGCTATGAGGCCTGAGTATCTGCAGGGTAAATCATACACTCATAGGGCAGTATTCAATGAGAAAAATTCTCCGTGTTTTATGGAGAATTTGTGCTTTGTTCGCCTTGGACAGAGCATTTTGCTCTCCAAAAGCGAGCAACCCTATTCAATGTGAAATATTCTCCGTCTTTCTAAGTGATTTTCTCCGTCTCTCTCCGTGTAGAAATTCTCCATCTTTTGATGGAGATCTGGAATGTGAACTTTTAAACTAAAAGGTTTTTTTTTTTAATTTTGGTGTCAAAAAATCAGGTTGTTTTTTTTCTGTGAAGGGGCATGTTATTTTTATTCATGTGCTTATAGCACATGAATATATATTTAATTTTAAAAAAAATATTTGTTTTAATTATTTTTTTTTTTTACACAGTGCAGCCAGCAGGGGGCCGGAGTGCTCGAGCCGCTCATTAGATATTCATATATTCACTGCACCCGATCGTTAATATGCACAATCAGGTGCAGTGAATACTGGGTCCCCCGCTGGCTATAGGGGGGGGCAGCCTGTGCTGCCTGGGTCCAGGGGAGCCCACCTCCCCTCCACATTCCTCTGGAGCAGCCAGGGAGACTTTAATCTCTCTGGCTGCTTCCGTCCCCCGGCTCCCTGAAAGCTCCCTGCCGCGGACGCTCGTCCGCTGCAGGGGTTAAGACTCGCCGCGAGTGGCCGCGAGTCTTAAATACATTGAATAGTGGGAGCAGGAGGCTCCGGAACAGGGAGAATCTCCGCTAAAACACGGAGAGTGCATGGAGAGCGAAATAAAACGCTCTCCATGCACGGAGAACTTTCTCATTGAATACTGCCCATAGAATTTGGCATGTACAAGCCAGAAAAGTTGTTTGCACCAAGCTGCGTGGGAGCACTAACTTTTGAGAGTAGCTCATGTTTTAATTATTCATTTGATGTTCCAGGGGTATAATTAGCACCCACAGTATAGCATGTATACAGAAAATGTATATCAGCTTTTATTTTTCATTTATCATGACATCTGCAAAATGATTCTACTTTTTCATATTCAGCTGCTCTCTGTATAACATAATAATGGTAACTTCATAGAAGACATATTTTAGTAGTGGTAGATGCTCAGAACCACAACAGGGACAGCGCTGTCCCTGCTGCTGGCTCTGAGCTGCGCTGGGGATCTCATGTGAGTAGCGAGATTCCGCGCATGCGCAGTCAGCTGGCCGGGGGGAAGGAGAGGGTGCATCAGTATTAACTGATGCGCTGTCTCCAGGAGGGGACATCGCCGGAGGGAGGAGTTAGCGCTCCCCCGCTTCGGCCGGCAAGATGGTAATACATCTTGTCGGTGTCCCCTCCTGCTTAGCCTCGTTAATGAGGCAAAGCAGGAACTGTTATAGCAGCGCGTTTAGCGCCGCTATAATAAATCTACCCCTCAGTCACAAGGCTGTATTTTCTGAATCAAAACAAATGTGGATATTTGCCCATATGTATATACCTATTTGGCAGCATTGCCCACATCCAGCCGCTTGCTGTAGTAGCTGTCATCTACATCTGCACACTATAGCCCGTATTCAGATCTGATCACAGTACAAATTTGTTCTCAAAATGGGCAAAACCATGTGCACTGCAGGTGGGGCAGATGTAACATGTGCAGAGAGAGTTAGATTTGTGTGAGTTATTTTGTTTCTGTGCAGGGTAAATACTGGCATTATTTTTACACTGAAATTTAGATTTCAGTTTCAACACACCCCACCCAAATGTAACTCTCTATGCACAAGTTACATCTGCCCCACCTGCAGTGCACATGGTTTTGCCCATTTTGAGAACAAATTTGTACTGTGATCAGATCTGAATAAGGGCCTATGTACCAGCTCTATAACTGCTGCAAGTATCTATCCAAAATCAGATGGATCTCTGTGTAAGCTCACACCCTCAGGTCTGCTTAGTCCATCTATAAATACCCTTTTGCGACCTCAATATGTGCAATCACACTCAGGTTTCGGGTGACTTGGTCACAATCACCCAAGTGTGCATCATTTTCCCTCAAGTGTGCGTCTTATTCAGAATACAACTGGAAGCAACAAAGTTACATTGTTATCATACATTGACCACTGGGGCTTGCAACATTTGTATATCTGTGTGCGACTGAGTCTAAAGTTGTGTAAATGGATGAGCAATCATGGCTTTTCCTCATGCTAAGTTCCTTGCTTAATATGCGACTGTAAAACCAGTGGCTTAACTAGGGGTTGATGGTCACATCCGGGTGTAAACCTCAGTGGGGTGGCAACAAAATGCCAGCTCCTTCTTAGTGGCAGAAGCTAGGTGCTGCACTGTAACATTAAGTGCAGCACTCAGCTCCTGTAAGCGTATAGGAGGCGGCAGTGCAGCCTCAGCAGCGTCTGGGGGTATCCCAGCATTTCCTGTACCCGCAGTCATGAAAATGGGGTCAGCCCATAAGGCCACGCCCCCTTTCAGCGAGACCACACAGGGGGAATTGCAACGCAACGGGTGTCACCAGGCATAGAAATGCCCCTCTGTACAATCAACTCCTTTATGGTCACAATTTAGCATCTGTGGTACAATTTGAGCTTTTTTTTACCTTGTCGGCAATGCGAATAAGATGCAAAATATTTAAGAAAAATATTATATGCTACTCATTTCTGGGCATCTCACTTGTACTGGCGTAAGGATGATCAGTGTATGAGGACACGGCAGTCATTTTCAGCCTTTAGGCACAAGTGGAAATGAAAGGAAGATGCGTACCACACTAAGGAGGTTATTCTGATCGGAGCGGCCAAACGTGCGTACGTTCGCCATTACCGCACGCTAGCCGTACGCGGCCGTTAGGGTTAGGTCCACCCACAAATCAGCCGCTTACGTACGGGCAGAAATACCGTAGAAGGGGAGTGGCGTACAAATGAGCGTACGGCAACGTACGCGGCCGGCCCAGCCCTTACACTCCGACAACTGGCGTACAAATGAGCGTACGGCAACGTACGCGGACGTCTTTCGTCCGTCTCCCCACCGACTTCTTGCGGCTATCTGAGCGTACGCCAGCTTGCACGGACGGGTCCCTATTGTTTTCAATAGAAAAGTCAGCTTATGTCACCGCTCATGAGAGGGAGCGTACGTCCGTGTACGCTGACATACCCTTCATATATATGGACCTGCAAATGTTGCCTTTCAACTCTAATTATGAAAATTAATTAATTGATTGAATTAATTAATGTGCAAAATAGTGGGCATGGGCTTAAAACATTGCTGAAACATCCTTTGTAGGTGTTAGATGTGGTTTATGTTATTGTATCCTAAATACAAAACCTATGTTTGTATTAGAGTGAACACGTTGACACATGTCGACTTGTGTAGATTGAGTGTGCTACTGTGTAAAGTCTATGAAAGCACGTAGTGAATGTGTATAACTGTTTAGCAAATACCTACCTTAGCATATATAAGCAGGTCTTAAAAAGATTCTTACCTTAAATTAAACCAACCTTTAAATGTAGAGAAGTATAGAAAGATAAGCTTCCAATGTGTTTGAGTGCTGTGTGTGGCTTGCAGGTAGTGAAATCATGGTTTGGACTTAATAGACTGCAGCATTGCTTATTACATTCAGGTGTATGTGTTTGGTAGTAATCAGCGTAAATTAGCTCACGCTGGCATGCGGTATCTGTAGGGGTGGTTTGAGATGGCGGTTGGCAGCCGCCTGTTTGGTGTCCGAAATGAACGGTGCTTTAGTCGATCGTGCGGTAGTAGCACCGCTCATTTTTGGTGCACACCCCCGTGTACGCCCATATTTACGCCCATTTTCCCTCATTATTTCGGCTGCTCCCCTCATCACGCCCCTATGCCGCCCCCAATGCCCGTACACTCGCGTACAGGTTTTTTCACACGTAGAGACCCGTCCGTAAGCGTTGTGGAGTGGTCGCGCCTGCGCATTAGCGAATTTACGCATGCGCAGATCATGAAAAACCCCGGGACGTACGCGTACGGCCCGGCCGCTCCAACCAGAATAAGGCCCTTAATTGCCTGCACATAATTGCATAAGGTCAGTCAAAGAGCATGAAAATCTAAGTCAGACCATTTTATTGTGCATTGTGTTTTTATTAAGTATTCAAGTATTTATTCAAGTTTTTATTAAGTATTCAAAATGGAGGCATTTGTTCCTCCAACCCCACTTAGAGACTTGCAACAGACAGACATCCAGGCTCTTTAGGGGGTGCTCAGTCAAGGGTCCACATATTACCCTGTAGGTTTATATAGGTATTATTTAGGTTGCAATAGCAGCTGCCTGCAGCAGGAGGCTCCCGGGCATAGAAGGTGAGGGAGACCCAAGGAAACTCTCTCATTCTGCGCTGGCGGCTTTGCAAAGGGCAGCTATTTTTGCAAGAAATGTCCATCGTTAATACATACTGTATGTGATTGGTTTAGCTGCAATGCTGGGCGGGTTGTATTTCGCAATGATAATACATCCTGACAATTTACTTTTAATTGCAGCTAATGGAGAGATGGCACTGAGCCTACTGTGTATGACTTTTTTCTATCTTGTGTACTGTTTCCATGCTATTTTTATTTTGCTTTCATTAGCCTTATAATTTCTGGTCAGAAGTGATTATTTGCTGTTTAAAATATTAACCTGTGCTTTTTCATTTGATTTATTAGTGTATCCTATGTGTTTTGTATTCTATTTGATCCTATTCAAAAGTACCAGAATATTACAGGCCCTGGGCAAAGCAAGGAACTGGGAACCCTACCCTCCCATTGACGATAACAACAACAAAAAATAACTTACCCTTCCTATGACCTGCACCTTCTGTCCACATGCTTCCATACACTGAATGGCTCTCAGTACATTGATTGGTGGATAGCTCCATCCACCAATCAGCATGCTGGCAGACATTTACTGTCTGGCTGCAGTCCGGAAGGCAAGTAGAGATTGCTGCATGCTGCTCCAATTGTGTATAAATCACAGTCAGAGCAGCTGGGTGGCCCTCTCTACTCGCCTCCCAAGAAGCTCTGGAGGCACAGCCTGAGTGCAGATGTCCCCACAACAGCCCCGTGTTTGAAGTCTCCTAGATTTGGGGGGGGGGCCTGGGCAGTTGCCCACTGTGACCATACGTTAAGATGGCCCTGTCTATTTATTGTTATTAGGGATGTGCACTGGCCACTTTTTGGGTTTTGAGTTCTGATTACCTTCAGGTTTTGGGTTCTAATGGGTTTTGCCAAAACATCCCCTAAACATTTTGGGTTCTGATTTTTTTTAAAAAAAGCATAAATACTGCTAAAACCGCAGATTTTTTTTTTGCTGCTACGCTATTATTAACCTCAATAAAATTAATTGCCACTCATTTTCAGTCTATTCTGAACACCTCACAATATTGTTTTTAGGGCAAAAGGTTGCACCGAGGTAGCTGGATAACTATGCTAAGCCACACAACTGTGCGGCACAAACATGTAGCTCACCTACAGTAGGAGTAGCATTGCAGAGGCAGACACGATGGTAGTTTGAAAAAGTAGGCCCCAAAATCGTGTTTACGATGTGCAATCGAGGAGCAGTGGGTGTTTCATGCAGCACTGAGTTGTTCTGCGAGTGTGTATCTGTTTTTGTCAGTTTAATACCCAATAAGACCCCGATCTGGCTTGATTGTGTTTACCACCAGCCGAGGAGCAGTGGGCAATTCGTGCAGCAATGCAATAGCTGCACTGCGGAGCTGCAAAGGAATGGAACCTTCTGACCAGCCGAGGAGCAGTGGGTGATTTGTACAGCACTGAGATCTGCTACGAAGTTCCAACAGAACTGCATCAACTTTCTTTTTTATAGCAAGCTAGGCGAGACTTTCAACCTGACTTACAAGCAAAGTTCAATATGCAATAAGACCCTTATCTGGCTTGATCGTGTTTACCACCAGGTGAGGATCAGGTGATCTGTGCAGTACTGAGTTGTTCTGCGAGTGTGTATCTGTTTTTGTCAGTTTAATACCCAATAAGACCCCTATCTGGCTTGATCGTGTTTACCACCAGCCGAGGAGCAGTGGGCGATTCATGCAGCTTACATATCAATGACTCTCAACAGTGGGATTGCTCAGCTCTGTGATTATTACCACTTGAGCGCAAACAGTTGTATGTGATTAAAGACGAGTCCACTTATCGTACATATCAATGACTTTCAGAAGTGGGATTAATGAATGGTGATGCAAGATGGAATTGTCCTTGGGCACACCCACCCACCCTTATGTTGTGGAAATAGGACATGCCCGGCGCCAGATTCTCGCAAGATCCGGACCTCTATATAAACCGCAAGCATCCGGCGCCATTTGACACTCGTGAGTTGAACTTCTTAGAGTAGGGCTGGGATAGTCAGACTCTGTGTGCGGAGCTTTGTTACTTACCGTTAGAAGGAACTGTCTTTATTATTTATAAGGCAGTAGATGCACCAGCAGAGAGGTATTATATATACGGCAGTAGATGCACCAGTAGACTGGTAATATTTATATGGTAGTAGAGTAGATGCTCCAGCAGAGAGGTATTATATATACGGCAGTAGATGCACCAGCAGGGAGGTATCATATATACGACAGTAGATGCACCAGTAGACTGGTATTATTTATACAGCAGTACTGTAGATGCACCAGTAGACTGGTAATATTTATATGGTAGTAGAGTAGATGCACCAGCAGAGAGGTATTATATATACGGCAGTAGATGCACCAGCAGGGAGGTATTATATATACGGCAGTAGATGCACCAGTAGACTGGTATTATTTATACGACAGTAGATGTACCAGCAGAGAGGTATTATATATACAGCAGTAGATGCACCATTAGGAAAAGTATTATATATACGGCAGCAGATGCACCAGTAGACTGGTATTATTTATACAGCATTAGCTGCACCAGCAGAGAGGTATTATATATACGGCAGTAGATGCACCAGCAGAGAGGTATTATTTATATACGGCAGTAGATGCACCAGTAGACTGGTATTATTTATACGGCAGTACAGTAGATGCACCAACAGAGAGGTATTATATGTATGGCAGTAGATGCACCAGTAGAGAGGTATTATATATATATATATATATATATACGGCAGTAGATGCACCAGTAGACTGGTATTATTTATACGGCAGTAGATGCACCAGTAGACTGGTATTATTTATACAGCAGTGGATGCACCAGCAGAGAGGTATTATATATAAAGCAGTAGCTGCACCAGTAGACTGGTATTATTTATTTATACTTCAGTACAGTAGATGCACCAGCAGAGAGGTATTATATATACGGCAGTAGATGCACCAGCAGAGAGATATTATATATACGGCAGTAGATGCACCAGTACACTGGTATTATTAATATTTATATGGCAGTACAGTAGATGCACCATCAGAGAGTATATACTGTATATAGTTTACTTTAGTTACATACAGCAGTAAATGCACCAGCAGGGAGGTATTAATAATAATATACAGCAGATGCACCAGCAGACTGGTATTATATATACGGCAGTAGATGCACCAGCAGAGAGATATTATATATACGGCAGTAGATGCACCAGTACACTGGTATTATTAATATTTATATGGCAGTACAGTAGATGCACCATCAGAGAGTATATACTGTATATAGTTTACTTTAGTTATATACAGCAGTAAATGCATCAGCAGGGAGGTATTATATATATATGGCAGTAGATGCACCAGCAGAGAGATATTATATATACGGCAGTAGATGCACCAGCAGAGAGGTATTATATATACAGCAGTGGATGCACCAGTACACTGGTGTTATTAATATTTACAGTATATAGCAGTAGAGTAGATGCACCAGCAGAGAGTATATACTGTATATAGTTTACTTTAGTTACATACAGCAGTAAATGCACCAGCAGGGAGGTATTAATAATAATATACAGCAGATGCACCAGCAGACTGGTATACAAGTGGTTAACAGTGAGCATACTGTATACAATGAAGTGGCCATGTAGTACTGGCTAGGCTGGCAGCCACTGGCAGTGCAGACAGTGGCACTAGGCACTGGCAGTTGCCCCAGCAGCAAAAGAAAGACAGCTCCTTCTAACCTACCTAACCTAACAAAGCTCCGCACACAGAGTCTGACTATCCCTTCCCTACTCTAAGAAGTTCAACTCACGAGTGACAAATGGCACCGGATGCTCACGGTTTATATAGAGACCTGGATCTCGCGAGAATCTGGTGCCGGGCAATGACGTGTTGCCAACGTGCCCAGATCCGAGTCAGAGGGGAAGCTCGAATCTGGGCTCGGATTCATGCCGTTCTTGTGGGCTTTCGGACCAGGGAAATCCGAGCCCACACATCTCTAATTGTAAAAAAAAAGATATAAATGCTCTACCACCTAGATGTAAGAGAATATAGACAGGCGCTAGAGAGGTGAATTGTCTGATGCTGAGCAGCTCACACCTGGGGGTGGTCAGACCCTTATAGATATTGGAACAGAAAAAAAGCAAATTGGTAGTGGAGCGTCTAAATGTAAAAAAAAAATAGGTTGTGACCAGTTGGCTATTACATATAATAAATGATTTTAATTTATCATTGGCACATTAGTACAATATAAAATCACAATATACATATAAAATATATATATATAGCTTGCATGCAATAAAGATCAATAAAATAGCAATATTCACCCCTATGGAAAAAAATGGATGTGGACTTTGGATAGTTGAAATAAAGTCTCACTTGTTCCTAGTGCTACTCTCCTATTTGAATAGTCAATTAATACTGGATTGGCGGGTATCCATATACCTGACTGGCAGCATGATGTCTCAATTCCCGTTGTGAGGAAAGATTCAGCAGGTGGTGGTGTCCCTTTTCGAAAGTCCAGTTGGTACCGGTAAAAGTTCGGAAAGCTGGTCCAAGTAAGAGGCAATATTTGTAATCCACAGGGATGCAATAGGGGTGTGCAGGCCTGACGCGTTTCGTCATCCACAGATGAATTTATCAAAGGTATGCCATTCTAGGTCTGACCTGAGGTTTTATACTATCTAACAGGAAGTACAACATTTGACCTCAGACAGTTTACCCAATTGGTCATTTAAAAAATGTGTATAAATCCAATAAAATTGTTATATATTTGTATATAGTAAAAGGACAAAAAAGGAGGCAGTCAAGTTATAAACCATACATATAGAAAAACACATTATACAGGTGTAATTACCTCTTAGTGTCATCTGCGCTACACATCCGGTCGCTGGAACGCATGCCGCGCTCAGCTTCCGGTATGTGGAGCGCAAATGAACGTTAATATCATTGCTGTACAGTAGGTAATTATATAACCAGGAATCTGGTGATGAGGAGTGGAAAGAGGGCAGCGGCATATATTGCCCGGAAGGGGTGGATAGAACAGCCGGCGTGTGTTCTGTACGTCAGACTTTCTGTAGTAGGCTGGTGACCGGCGTCACTTCCGGTATTGTGGAACGCATCGTGGAGGGCCAGTGTGTGAATTATGTCTCTAATTATATATTCGGGCATATCGTTTCGAGGTCTTTCAGATAAATGGGGAACGGACTTCCGGTATCCGGCTCCGTTTTATGTACATATTATTATTACCCAATAAAACAATACCATATACGATAAACAGAAAGATCATTCTTTATTACATACTGGTAAAATAATAGAGGTTGAAGATAGGTTTTATAATATGAGTATTTTATGTTACGATGTAACGGTTACTATGGTGACCCATAGTGATTGGTAAAGGGGAGAGCTATATTGTCCTGAATATTTTAAGAGGAGGGATAAGGGAAATAATTGTATACTGTATCTATTATTTCATACTCCTGAAATATATCAAATATATACTGGTAAGGTATATACAAATAATAAATGAAAATTACATCGAGTGTGGGTTTCAAAGACAGACATTCAATTCCACTTGGTCATTTAGACCTTCAGGGTGAATAGAGTTCATGTAGGGGGAGGGGCCCTAAAATGCACACCCTGGACATATGAGGTGCTACCTGCTGAGACCTGTAGTGCAGCAAGCAGGAGGAAGAGTTTGCAGGTGCACACTAAATATAAATGCTAGATCTTTTAATATCATTGCTATATTGCATTTCTGAGGTTCTTAGCATAATGATGGCCATTATTATGGGCTTGTCCACCACGTCCAGGTTACCTCAATAGGACAAGTCCCTAACACTACTCTGAGACAGGTCCAGGGCACAGGACCCCCCAGGCCAGCCCAGCAGAGCCACCCCATGGCATCACATTAGTGTGAAATTGAAGTGATAGTAAAAGGGATAGGGGAAATTATATGTGATAAGACTTACCTAGGTAAGAGGTAATAATAAATGTGAAGGGTGCTACATATATATTAAACAAACTAAAGGGGTGATGGAAAGTGTACGATATGATGCCATGGAGCAGCCCAGCAACAGCAGCCCAAAGAGCCCTGCGCCCCAAACACAGTCCCACAGACTAACACTCAGCATATATGTATAGTAGGACTTACTATAACTCTTTCAGCCTGGTGCTGGTTACAGCTGTGGGGGGGACCCCACGCTGATTTATTTATTTATTTATTTATTTCTCTATTTTTTTTTTACACTGAAGCCTGCACGGATCTGACTGATCCGTGCATGCTAAAGCCAAATACGACAGGAAAATAAAGTGTATTTTCCTGCCGAATATTCGCGGCCGTTTTACGCCAATTAGCAGCCGTATTTTCAATATGGCTGCTTAGTAAATCAGGAACCACCATTCTTTTGAATGGTGATTCCTGTCGTATGGTGTAGACATTCGTATTTGTAAATACAAATACGAATGTCCCATCAATATGCATTCATATTTGTAAATACAAATACGAATGTCTCATCAATATTAGAGATGAGCGGGTCCGGATCCCCGAGATCCGACAGATCCGAATATCGGGGATCCGGGCCAGATCCGAGCCGGCTCGGGTGTTCCCGCCTGAATTCCGGACCAATAACGAGGCCGAACGTCATCATCGCGCTGTCGGATTCTCGCGGGAGCGGGATCTTATAAAAGACGCACGCGCGCCCGCCATCTTCACTCCAATCTTGGAGAGGGAAGAGGGTGGTTGGGAAGCTCCGTGTGCTCCGTGCTGTGCTCTGTGCCATGTGCTCCGTGACCTGACCTGTGCCCTCACTGCCCTGTGCTGTACTCCATGCCATGTGCTCCGTGCTGTGCTGTGCTCCGTGACCTGCCCCCACTGCCCTGTGCTGTGCTCCGTGCCATGTGCTCCGTGCTGTGCTCCGTGACCTGCCCTCACTGCCCTGTGTTGTAGACTTGTGGCCTGAGCCCTGTAGTGTGATTTAACTAACTAGGTGCTGCAGTGCTCACACGCAGGGGCTGCAGTGTCCACTGTCCAGGGGCTGTCCTGTGGCCCGTGCCCTGATGTGATTTATTTAGCCCTAAGCCCTGTGTTGTGATTTATTTTATTTAGCCCTGAACCCTGTGTTTTTTTTGTGATTTAACTAACTCAGTGCTGCAGTGCTCACACACAGGGGCTGCAGTGCTGCTGAGTAGTACACTGTGTACAGGGGCAGCATTAATACAAGGGGCTGTGTCCAGTGTGACGGCCTATATCTTATCCATTGTCCAGTGTCACAAGTCACTCACGACATATATCCTGTGTCCTGTCCTGTGTGACGACTGACGACATATCCTGTGTCCAGTGTGACGACATATATCCTGTGTCCAGTGTGATGACATATATCCTGTGTCGTGCTGCAGTGCTCACACGCAGGGGCTGCAGTGTCCACTGTCCAGGGGCTGTCCTGTGGCCCGTGCCCTGATGTGATTTATTTAGCCCTAAGCCCTGTGTTGTGATTTATTTTATTTAGCCCTGAACCCTGTGTTTTTTTTGTGATTTAACTAACTAACTCAGTGCTGCAGTGCTCACACACAGGGGCTGCAGTGCTGCTGAGTAGTACACTGTGTACAGGGGCAGCATTAATACAAGGGGCTGTGTCCAGTGTGACGGCCTATATCTTATCCATTGTCCAGTGTCACAAGTCACTCACGACATATATCCTGTGTCCTGTCCTGTGTGACGACTGACGACATATCCTGTGTCCAGTGTGACGACATATATCCTGTGTCCAGTGTGACGACATATATCCTGTGTCGTGCTGCAGTGCTCACACGCAGGGGCTGCAGTGTCCACTGTCCAGGGGCTGTCCTGTGGCCCGTACCCTGATGTGATTTATTTAGCCCTAAGCCCTGTGTTGTGATTTATTTTATTTAGCCCTGAACCCTGTGTTTTTTTTGTGATTTAACTAACTAACTCAGTGCTGCAGTGCTCACACACAGGGGCTGCAGTGCTGCTGAGTAGTACACTGTGTACAGGGGCAGCATTAATACAAGGGGCTGTGTCCAGTGGGACGGCCTATATCTTATCCATTGTCCAGTGTCACAAGTCACTCACGACATATATCCTGTGTCCTGTCCTGTGTGACGACTGACGACATATCCTGTGTCCAGTGTGACGACATATATCCTGTGTCCAGTGTGACGACATATATCCTGTGTCCAGCGTGACATATATCCATTGTCCAGTGTGACGACATATATCCTGTGTCCACTGTGACGACATATATCCATTGTCCACTGTGACGACATATATTCAGTCACATTTTTGGAGGATGATGGAGGAGGAAATAGTGGGAGATCAGCAACCTGATAGAAGTGCTGAAGCTGCTACCACCAGTCATGACAAGGCCGATACCTCTTTGTATTTTTTGCTCTTTGGAGCATTTCTCTTTTTTTGGGATAGTTTATTAAACTGCCACCCTGTCTGCCCCTGCAGTGCCGCTCTGCTTCCAAGATGTGCCAGGTTGGAAGTGTAAAGTCCACATGAACAGTATGTGATGCCCACTGCTGTCGCTTAGCTCAGTCATCCAGCTACCTCGGTATACCCTTTTGGCCCAACTACATTAAATGAAAACAATTTTGTAAGCTGTGAAGTGATCAAAATTGACTAGAAATGAGTGGAAACTAATGTTATTGAGGTTAATAATACTTTAGGGGCAAAAACAGGCCCAAATTCTGTTATTTTAGCCATTTTTAGCATTTTTTCATAAAAATCCAGATCCAAAACCCAAAAGGGTGGTTTTGCCAAAACCAATCCAGATCCAAAACACGAAGGGAGATTCAGATCCAAAACCAAAACCCGAAAAAGTGGCCGCCGCACATCTCTAATCAATATGAATACGAATATTTGTATTTTTGGCATAGTAAATGCCAAAAATACGAATACACCCCAAAAATTAGTATTTTCCTAGGAAAATACGATTTTTTTCTAAGAATTCATATTAGTAAATTTCCCCCTTAATCCAGAGATGTGTGTGGAGCCTTGTGCTTTTCTTTTGGTTCTAATTCAACCATATGTTTTGGTTTTGATAAAACCACCCTCAAGTTTTTTGGTCCGCATTCATATTTTGGTTCCATTTAAAATTGAAAAAAATTGAAAAATCAATAAAAATACACAAAATATTGATACAAATTGATAAAACCAGCTAAATCATGTCCATATTTGCAATCTAAACCCTTGAATTCAGCTTGGTTTACACACAGTAAAGGGAGAACTTTTAACAGGAGATTTTGACTAGATAGTCAAAATCTCCTAGAAGGTTAGCCAAAATCTCCCTTGTTTTCTCCTGCTTAGTCAATATTGTCTAGCAGAAATTGCTTAGCATAGATTGACTTTGCAGGCAAGGAAATTTTGACTGGATCATAGACTATCATTGCTTAGACAAAATCGCTTGATCAAAATCTCCAGTGCATCTAGCCAAAATCTCTCCCAATATTGCTTAGTCAAAATTTCTTAGTCAAACTTGTCCATTAGTCAAAATCTCCCCGTGTGTACACCCTTTAAGATTTCGGCAGGAGATGTTGAATAGATAGTAAAAATCTCCTAGAAGGTTAGTCAAAATCTCCCTATTTTTCTCCTGCTTAAGGGGTGTACACACAGGGAGATTTTGACTAATGGACAATTTTGACTAAGCAATTTTGGGAGAGATTTTGGCTAGATGCACTGGAGATTTTGACTAAGCGATTTTGTCTAAGCAATGATAGTCTATGATCTATTCAAAATTGCCATGCCTGCACAGTCAATCTATGCTAAGCAATTTCTGCTAGACAATATTGACTAAGCAGGAGAAAAATAGGGAGATTTTGACTAACCATCCAGGAGATTTTGACTATCTAGTCAAAATCTCCTGTTAAAAGTTCTCCCTATGTACTCCCCGTTAGTCAATATTGTCTAGCATATATTGTTTAGCATATATTGACTTTGCAGGCAAGGCAATTTTGACTGGATCATAGACCAGTGATGGCTAACCTTGACACTCCAGCTGTTGTTGAACTACACATCCCAGTATGCCCTGCATCAGTTTTAGCATGGCCAAACAATAAAACTATAGCAGGGCATGCTGGGATGTGTAGTTCAACAACAGCTGTTGTCAAGGTTAGCCATCACTGTCATAGACTATCATTACTTAGACAAAATCACTTAGTTAAAATCTCCAGTGCATCTAGCCAAAATCTCGCTCAAAATTGCTTAGTCAAAAATTCACGCTATGCCACACAGGTTAAGACAAAATTCACATTTTGCCACATGGATTGAGCCAAAATACACACTATACCAAACAGATTAAGCAATAATGCACAATATGCTGCATAAACAGGGGCATTGCGCGCCAAAGGCGTGCATAAAAAATTTACACCATAATGCCCATTACATGTTAAGCCACACACCAAATGTCCATACATAAGTGCTGCTTACCTACATGCTCATTGCCAGAGGTTCCATGCTCGTTGCCATGTGGGATTACATGCTCATTGCCAATTGGGAATACATGCTCGCGGTAACTGGGGGACAGCCTCCGCCAAGCAGAAATGACAGCCATTGACAGCCAGCCAGAGTGCAGGGGGCTGCCCGGCTGTATTCAGACCACTGCAGGTCCCAGCTATTTAAAATAATACCCCTTTCACCTCAGACAATGCAGGGATTAACCCAGGAATATGGTCCCAGGATCTTGCAGGGACATTCCCGGGCTTTTACACCAGCCTAGTCCCTGCATTTTCTGGTGATAGGGGGAGAGAACCCCCCACCCCCCCATTAAACAACCAGCTATATCTTCAGAACCAAATGACCCATTTACATGTGGGATTTGAATGATTTTGGTCCCGTGAAACTGGGCCATTTGGCTCCAGAGAAATCTGTCCTCAAACAACATGAACAGTCATGAAATTACATTTCAGAAATGAAAACATTGGTTTACCCACAATATCTCTAGAACCAATGAACCCATATGGACCAGACTGGTATCTGATTGAAGGCCCAACGATTTGGGTTCGACTAAGATGCTGGAGGGGGAACTGTCAGCTGTTGGAACCGGGTGGGGGTCGGAATTAGCGGGTCCCATGTTCTCCTATGGGGAAAACGTTCCAGCTTTGCATGGTGGTATCTCCGGGTTCCCAGGGGGCTAGCGATACGGGGCTCATTGGAAAGCCCAGGCCCTAAGCTACAAAATGTGCCTATTTGTAGAGTGGGCCTGGTGCTGTAGCTCCATCAGGCCCATTGTTAATCCAGCCCTGACTGACACTAATCATATTTCCTGTGTTCTATTTGCAGTTTCCTCTCCAGCATCCAACAGCCTCATGTTTCTTCCTATCATGTCAGTCAATGGAGGCCACTTCCCTGCTATAATTAGCTGAGTGATGTGTCGCCTAGCCAATCAGAGCACGGCAGGCATTGCAGAAGAGTTCTTGCACTGATTAAGAAACTCCTCAGTGATCTCTGTATGGACATGGAGTCAACGTGAAGCAGGGGTGCCTATTGAAGATTTGTCCAGCTAGCCAACAGGCTAGTCTGACCATATATATATATATATATATATATATATATATATATATATATATATATATTCACCTACTCATTTTGCCAATGTTTATCTAATCCAGGCATGTCCAAACTATGGCCCTCACGCTGTTGTGAAACTACAAGTCCCATCATGCCTTGCCACACTTTTGCTATTAGGGAATGCTAAAACTATGGCAAGGCATGCTGGGATGTGCAGTTTCACAACAGCTGGAGGGCCACAGTTTGGACATGCCTGATCTAATCACAGAACAAACACCAGTTATACTTATGTAAATTTTAAATATTCAGAAGTGAGATGTTGTGAAAGAAGTGTTTTTACTAACATTTGGTTGGATCACCATAGAGCCACTTAGTGCCCATGTTCCCTCTGCCTGTGCACTCTGTGCCATATCTTGCCAAAGGTTACATGGGAAGTGCTGAATGATTAATACAGTTATTCCAAGTATGACAATATATTTTATCCCAATTATATTTAGTTACCAGTAAAAACAGAGAAAGCTGCTGTTCTGTATAATAACTTATTCCTAAAGATGTAACGAGCATCAGAAAAGTGACAGTCACTGTGTAAACTGTGCCACAATAAATGGAATGCAGTTTTCTGACAATAAACTAGCAGTGAATTCTGTTAGTGTATTTCTTCATGAAACATGTTTATGTTATAGTCTCCCAACTTTATAGCCAACATTTATCACCATAAGGTGCATTTCATGACAGTCGAATAACTACATTCAGTTAGAGTTGTCGCAATGTGCCTTCATATCAAGACACATGCTGATTGTATCAAGTGCTGTTGACTGTCTTAATGCTGCAAACAGACAAGATGATTACATTGTACTTCTAAGATATGATGTAACATTATTTTCATGGCAAGGAGCTGAAGGTCAAGGTTGTCGTAGCAGAAGGATATGATATATATTACATGCATTGTAACACAATCATCATTGTAAACTCACAATCAGTGCTTTAGAATATCATGCAAAATAGTATTTTCTGTGACAAAATCTTATTTATACAATTTGCATGAATGCAAATAGTAAACAATTAGGTGCATAACGGGTGGGTGGCCACAGTCTGTTCTTTCATTTAAAGAATAAAGATGTGTTCATGCCAGTAAATGTAAAATAAGATTATTTTATATATTTATTTGGGTGTGGTATAGGCCACAGACCATAGCTGCCTACCCTCCTGCATTCTGCAGGAGACTCCCTGAAATAGCAGCAATCTCCCTCTCTCCCTCATTAGTCTAGCAATCTCCCTCATTTCACCTAGCCCATATTACAGTGTCACACATTTGGGGAAAAAAGGAATGAGAGATATATGTAGATACATTTACATTGAACCATCAGCACCATTTCCCAGCACTTTACCAAGTACAGTAGCTCTTACTAACTGCTTTGGGGCTCATCTACATTTGGATATAAGTAATTTTAAAAGATTCCTCTCAGATGTAGCAGTACACACCCACGCTTCTAGGTGCCATGTGCACAATCTCTATTTACAATCTCTCCATATATGGAACTAAACACACCCTTTGGGTGGAGCATGAAACGCCCCCTCAATTATCAACTATAATCTCCCTGAAACTAGTTTTCAAAAGTAGGCAAGTATGCCACATGCCTAGGTATACCAGGCATGTCCAAACTGTGGCCCTCCAGCTGCCCAGCATGCCTTGCCATAGTTTTAGCATCCCCTAATAGCAAAACTGTGGCAAAGCGTGATGGGACTTGTAGTTTCACAACAGCTGGAGGGCCATAGTTTGGACATGCCTGAGGTAGACAGTCATTAGAGCTGGTCATCAGCAATCTGTAATAAATGATTTGAAGATTTTGCAATGTCGTGCCTGATTGCACAATTTCCCAATATCTTAAAATCAGATATTTAGCAGTGATTTACAGATTTTTGTGATCTTCAAATCGGATCTTCAAATCTGAAAATGCCCATACACCACCTAATTGTAATCTCTGTATCAGTGATTGTCAGCAGTGGCAGAATTGTATGATTGTCAAAACAGTCACATAAAAGACCAATTTTCACCATACATTAGCAATTGCAAGTCCCATCTGTTGCAGATTGTCCAACATGTTGGTCAATCTGTAATGGTGATTGTGATCAACTTTTCATCACAATCATCAATTGGGGAAGCCCATACATCAGCAATGGTTTAGGGCAGGCTTGGTCAACCTGTGGTTCTTGAACCATATGTAACTCTTTTCTTAATGAGATGTGGCTCCCACAACAGCTGCCTCCTCTGACTGTGCGCTACTCAGCTGTGTGCTTGAACTGATGTCCTGACCTCACATCGCACGAGAGCATACTGTACCCAGCATTAGGGAGTGGGAACAGAGCCCATGACGGGTATGGGACTCAGAGCCGGCCTTAGGCATAGGCACACTAGGCAATTGCCTAGGGCATTTGGAATGCCTAGGGGCATCAGCAGCTTCTGCTGATTAAAATGATATGCAGCATGCCTATATTCTGTGTGTGAGTGAGGCTGTATCTGCATATGAAATAGTGTATTCATGGAAATCACTAACATAGCATTCTGTATGCAGGTACAGCCACACACAGAAAATAGGCATGCCACATATCATTTTAATCATTGGAAGCTCCTTGTGTGCATTAATAATGTGCAACATATGTGTAAGGGGCATTATGTGTGTCATTGTGTGTATGAAGGGCATTAATAAAGGTTGGCATAATGTGTAAGGGACATTATGGTTATAAGGCTATTAATAATGTGTCATGTGTAAGGGGCAATACTGTGTGGTATTATCAGGGGTGCCGAGAGAAAGGGGTAGGGGGTACAAATTACCTAGGCCAAAGTCTGAAGGAAGGGCCCAGTGGGGGCCCCGGGCCCCCTCCCTTTAAGTGACAGCAGCAGCTGCAGCTCTTCTCCTCTGCCCAGCACACACTGCTTTGTGCTGGGTTGCAGTGTGGCCATGGAGGTGCTTAAAATACATTATTTTCTCAGGATTTTTTTCTAAGGGTATGATGTGAATAATAATGTACATAAGGTAAAGTGGTACTACTGTGTGATGTAACGTGAATAAGGGACACCATCGCATGATATATTGTGAATAAATTTGCACTGTGTGGCATAATTTTAATTGGGGGTACTATTGTGTGGCCATGCCCCTTCCCAGCAAGAACACACCCCTGTTTGGGCTGCGCACCGAATGTGTGCACTGTTTCTATTTAAAATATTGCAGGTAGGAGCACCAAAATGATGACTGCTATGATGATGGTTGATCGTGCTGGGAAAGGGGAGCAGGGTCAGATGCGGAACTAGTGGTGGTGCTAGGGGGCACCAGCCAAAATCTTGCCTAGGGCATCATTTAGGCTAGGGCCGGCTCTGATGGGACTGGGTGCGATGGATGGACGACAGATAAGGTATGTGGCTACAGAGTGGGTGTGGAGGCTGTCTAGTTACTTTTGAGAGTCATTTTTTTCAACACTTAAACAAGTGAAAACAAAACATCGATTTGTTCTTACAGACACACGTTAGAGAATTTCTGCGAGTAGCTTCAACTGCATACGAGCCAGAATTTAAAAAAAAATATTGAAAACTAGGATCAAATGTCCCACTAAAGAAAATGACAGCAAAGTGAAAAGGTACAGTTTTTTTGTATTGGGATGATTACGTAAATTGTGCATTTTCAATGTGCTTATCACACCCCCAGCCTAACTAAAAACTGAGGTTTGACACAAGGTCATGCTCCTAGAAACGTCATTCTTAAGTCGCAAAAATGGGGCATGGGCTTGTACCAACTAGGTCACAACCAATTTAAAATAGGGCATGGCATCGTGGGCGCTAAGACACGCCCATTTTCTGCATTAGATCAGCTCTTTGTCATTGCCGATGATTGGTTGGCCAATATTGATCTGTCATGTGTCAACATTTCCTACATGTATGTTGTCTTTTTTTATTTGGGTCAACTTTTTGTTAGTGTTGTCCTTGTTCATGTCAACCTTTTTGGTGTCGACTGTGAACTTAGACATGGTAATAGCGATATCTGAATAAACATCGGTGGTGATATTTACGTAATACCACTAGTTTAACTAAAAGTGAAGAACAGTGTATATATATTAGATGATTGATGTCCCTTTGGTTATAACATTGTGCACTTCTTATTTTTGATATCCATGTGGTTTTAAATGTTGTTTATGTTTGTTGTCTCCATAGTGACTGTAACAGCACTGATTGGCTGTGCAGGTCATGTGCAATCGTTCTCTCCACGCCTCCCGGCTATCGCCAGCAGGAATGATGTCATCAACAGGCGGACAAAAGCAAAGGTTTTAAAAAATAAACAAAGGTTTTTGTTATTTTTCGATATAGACAATCAGAAAATAGTCATTAAAATAAAGACTCAAAGAATTTTTTCTGTAGACCGGTGTTATTAGACTCAACAGTTTCATTAGTTACTGGACACAAAATTAGACTGTAATCTGTTTTGCAATGCAATGAGGTTATTTCATGTGTTACCCAAGATTCTGAATAGGGCATAGTGATATAGACACCAAGAGAAACTCTCATGAACAGCATGTGAAACCATATTAAAATGATTATAAGCAACAATTATATACTAATCTATTTGCACACCTGAAATAATACCACAAAAAAACATAAACAGTAAGAAATAGAGCTGCCTTTTAGCACTTAGTGCCCGATTCAGACCTAATCGCTGGGCTGCAAGAGTTTGGAGCCGACGATCACGTAAATACTGCCCCACAATGCCCCATATTGCCCCTGTGGGGTTTTAGCATCAAACGGGTAGGCACAGGTGAGGATTTGGCACAGACTTAGACAGTGACATCACGGCTTGGGTCCAAAACAGGGCTTGCCTGAGTTTTATTGCAGCACTCAGAGCAAGAAACTAACAACAGCCTTTACACTTCAGGCAAAACAGAAAACAAAAACCTGCTCGTCTGAGCTCTAACTAAACAGAATAAACGTCCCTCTCTATACCAGGGCCACACTATGTGACACTGGACACACACAGCAGATATAGATCAAGTAATGCAGTACTTACAGCCTTGTCTCTCTCTAGCAGCAGCTTACTGCCTCCAACACCCAGGGAGAGAGAGAGAGACCTAAGGAGAGGGCTGACTCCTTTTTAAAGAATCAGGTGTTCTCCTGATTACCAGCCCAGGACAGAACACCCTTTGTAAGCCGGAGCTTACCACACAGATTGAAATAGCCTGCAGTCTATATGCCATAAGACAGGATTCTAGGGGAAAAGTACCTGCCGTCTATGACTTTCCCTGCCACTGTCTTACATACCCTCCCCCTCTGTTCGAACCTGTGGGGTCGGACACTGTCTGCCAACTGGCAGTATGTTCGGGATAGGGCATCGGCATTACCCTGAAGCCTTCCTGCTCTGTGTTCCACTGTAAATTTGAAATTTTGCAAATTGAGAAACCATCTCATGACCCTTGCATTTCTCTCTTTGGCTTGGTACATCCATGTAAGTGGGGAGTGGTCAGTGATTAATCTAAAGGAGCGTCCTAAGAGATAGTACTTTAGGGATTCAAGGGCCCACTTGATTGCTAAGCACTCCCGCTCGACTATACTGTAGTTTCTCTCCGTAGGTGTGAGCTTCCTGCTCAAATATGTTACCGGGTGTTCCTCTCCACCAACTTCTTGGGAGAGGACAGCACCTAGTCCCACATCAGAAGCATCAGTCTGTACGACAAACTCTTTTTTTAAATCTGGAGTGATCAGGACTGGTTGATTACAAAGGGCCACTTTTAATTCTTGGAATGCCCTTTCAGCCTCTGGGTTCCAGCTGACCATAACTGCCCTACCTCCTTTGGTAAGATCGGTTAGGGGCGCTGCCATGGTTGCAAACTGGGGAATGAACCTACGGTAATACCCCAGAATTCCCAAAAAAACCCTGACTTATTTTTTTGTTGAAGGACGAGGCCAGTCTTGGATAGCCTCCACTTTATTTATTTGTGGCTTTATTATACCTCTCCCGATAACATACCCCAGGTAACGTTTTTGGACCTCCCCAGATATGGCCTGTCTACGCGCTTCTGGTACTCTATAGGGTTTAATTAAGTTCACATGGTACAACTGTTCTGGCTTCCGTTTACCTGGTTGATACACTTTATAATTTACACTTCCCACTTTTTTATCTACCCGATACAGTAGATCCTGGTTAACGGCCATCTTTGGGAACTCTTTGTCAGCATTGGGGTATTGGGGCTCACCATTTATGACTTTAGGATTTTCCCTAGCTCTTAATAAGGTGGGATCTCTAAGTTGAGCAGTCCCAAAATTATCACGTGACATCTCTAGCTCAGGCATGTCACATGCTTCTTCCTGCTCCTCAGCTTCACCTGCAAGAACAGCTAGGGGAAAACGGTCAGATTCAATAGTGGTCACCCCTACCGTTTGAACCTCAGTATCCTGATCAAAAGGCTCAGGACTAATCACAGGGCACACATTCTCATTATTAACATCATTTCTAGTGCAGTGTACATTCTTTTTCCACAAGTCCCAGAACAATGGGAAGTCTCTTCCCAGGATCACACTATGCATCAGGGTCTCTACCACGCCCACTTCATGGGACACAGTTCCACAAGTACTCTTTAGCTGGACTAAAGCTGTGGGATACTCCTTGGTGTCCCCATGTATGCACAAGACCCCTATGTAACGTCCTGTGAGTGTCCGAGGGTCTACCAAGCTGGCATGGATGAGTGTAACTAAACTCCCAGAGTCCAGTAGAGCCCTCCCGGGATAACCATCCACCTTTACATGACATATTTGCTGTCCAGTTTCTGACACAGTCTCAGCAGAGAAAACAGAACGTGCATATAAAGAGCTTCGCCAGGTTGTATCACACTCCATTGGCTCAGAAGTAAGGGGGCAATTGGCAGCAATATGCCCAGGTCCATGACAACGCCAACACTGTATGCGGCCCCAGTCTTTTTGCGACCCAGGTTTGGACCCTACTGTCCCTTGGGAACGCCTCTCCACTGTTTGTTCCCCATCTAGGCCACCTCCCTTTACAACATTATTCACCCCTCTAGTAAACGGAACAGTCTTACCAGATGATCCGGCCGCTTTGCTGTTCTTGAGGGTGGAATGTCCAGGAGGCACTTCTTGGAGTAGATTTTCAGTAGCTCTGTACCTCTCAACCAAGTTGACAAGCCCCTCGGCATCATTAGGGTCGCCCTGACCGACCCAGCGCTGAACCTTTGGAGGTAAGGAACAACGATACTTGTCCAGCACGACTCTCTCCACGATCTGCGCTGGTGTAGACTCCTCTGGCTGTAGCCATTTCCTTACCAGGTGAACCAGGTCATACATTTGGGACCGCGCAGGTAACTGTTCAGAAAAAGTCCAGTTATGCACCTTCCGGGCACGCACACTCATGTTTACGCCTAAGCGAGCAAGGATCTCTCCCTTGAGTCTCGCGTAGTCGTTAGCATCCTGCTCACTCAGATCAAAATACGCCTTTTGTGGTTCTCCAGTTAGAAAAGGTGCTACCACACCTGCCCATTGATCCACGGGTAACTGTTCACGCTCTGCTACACGTTCAAACACCGCAAGAAAGGCCTCTACATCATCCGTGAGAGTCATCTTTTGCAGAGATTTCTGTACTGCAGCCCGTGTGGTTGGAAGCAAGGGTTGGGGTGTTTGCACACTCTGCGCCACACTCTTAGCCACATTCTGTATTTGCTCTTGTAATTGCAGATTAATTTGCTGCTGTTCCTTTAAGGCTAGTCTGTTGGATTCAAGCAGCAAAACATTGGTTTCAGCCTGGGCACGCATGGCCTCCTCATGCACCTTTTGCTGATGTGCGTTGGCCTGCCGCTGCAGCTCATTTGCCTGCACCAAGTGTTTTAAAAGGTCCTCCATTTTAACAGTCTCCTGTTGCAGTGTTACAGCAGCCTTTAGCCAGGACATGCAAGTATCAGTGCACTCCAGACACTCACTTGTGGCTGGTTGCCTTTAGCAACAACTTCCAGCTTGCTGTAGCAAAAGTCCTATAGTTCGATGTATGTCTCTTTAAGTGAGATGCTTGCTCGCATTCTCCACCATATGTGGGGTTTTAGCATCAAACGGGTAGGCACAGGTGAGGATTTGGCACAGACTTAGACAGTGACATCACGGCTTGGGTCCAAAACAGGGCTTGCCTGAGTTTTATTGCAGCACTCAGAGCAAGAAACTAACAACAGCCTTTACACTTCAGGCAAAACAGAAAACAAAAACCTGCTCGTCTGAGCTCTAACTAAACAGAATAAACGTCCCTCTCTATACCAGGGCCACACTATGTGACACTGGACACACACAGCAGATATAGATCAAGTAATGCAGTACTTACAGCCTTGTCTCTCTCTAGCAGCAGCTTACTGCCTCCAACACCCAGGGAGAGAGAGAGAGACCTAAGGAGAGGGCTGACTCCTTTTTAAAGAATCAGGTGTTCTCCTGATTACCAGCCCAGGACAGAACACCCTTTGTAAGCCGGAGCTTACCACACAGATTGAAATAGCCTGCAGTCTATATGCCATAAGACAGGATTCTAGGGGAAAAGTACCTGCCGTCTATGACTTTCCCTGCCACTGTCTTACACCCCGCATGAGCGAAATCCCACCGATGTGCATGACTGCCGGAGAAATTCGACCATCAAAATTCACACCCCCCCCCCATGTGTAGCATAAGCTGAGACTGTGGGGAGATCAGGACCATTGATGATGTCAGTGTCCCTCTTTCCCAACGGCCAGGAGCTGTCTGCATTTTCTGGGGCACTTCTAGGAAAAATTTAGGCGTTACACACCCAAATGCCTGGAGCCTGTCAATCAACTTGTGAAAGATCAGCGATGGCTAGCCATCACTGGCTGTGATCGCTAGGATGGCTTGTGCATGAGTATTGCGTACCATGCGCAATCCTCCCATAATTGCTCAGGCTGCCAATTTGCAGCCCAGAGATTGGGTCTGAATCAGTCTTTAGTAAACATCTCAACAAAATTATCAAAACTTTCTTTTGTGGCCTTCAATAATGCAAACTTCATCAATGCCAATGCCTTTCGCTAACTCACATTCAATTGTTATGCTGGGTACACACCAGGACGACTAGGGCCCGATCCCCTCAATCTAGATCCAATTCTGACCAATTGGATGTAGATTGTGTGGTGATTGGGCCCTTTTCTGTCCTGGTGTGGACCGATACCGATCCGATGCGCGGTCCCGCGGGTCAGTCGGTCGTTATTGAGATCCTACCTGCTGCAGGTAGGATCTGAAGGATAACCATACAGCCGGGTGCGGGTCGCCATCAGATCGGACCCGCTCACGGTGGACATCGTGAGCGGGTCGTGCCCCCCCCCGCGTCACCGTGAGCGGGTCGGACGAGACACTGACGACCCGCTCATGATGTGCATCGTGAGCGGGTCGTCGTGGTGTGTACCCTGCATTAGTATTGCAAGATCTGAAAGCCTTGACTGATAATAGATCACAAATTGTATCAGCTTTGAAAAGCTCCTCTCACGTTAGCCACAGACACACAGATTGTCAAAAAGAATTTAAGATTTAAGCTGGCCATACACTTGGCGATTTATTGCTCAATCTGACTGGTTGGAACAAAAATCTGGTAATATTTGAATGACACTTTGTCAGTTTTCCAGCATTTCAAAGCAAAGGGTCACTTGTCATTTGCTCCCATAAATTAACAGATTTTTGTTCCAACCAGCCAGATTGCGCAATAAATCTCCAAGTGTATGGCCAGCTTAAGTAGAAGGTTTGGTAGATATTCCACAAAGTCTCATTCTGCTAGTACATTAGAACATTTAACATTTTCAGATTATTATTATTGTTTATTCACATGGAGCCACAAGGGTTCTGCAGTGCCTAACAATACATAAAAGAGCAAAAAACAAATAACAGTACAAGACAATTTAGGACAAGTACATGGTAAACAAGGATAGTTACACCAGGGGACTGGGGGTGGCAAAGATATATTTTACGAAAAGTATGTGAGGAGAGAGGGCCCTGCTCGTGAGAGCTTACATTCTAAAGGGGAGGGTAAGACAGACAGGAGTGACACAGAAGGGGTAGCAGTGAGTATAGACTGTTAGGATGAAAAATGGTTGCATTTTATGTGGGAGGGTGGGAAGATGAACAGTTCAGTCCTAGACATTTTAAGTCTAAGAAAGCGCTGGATCATCCAAGAATAGATAGAGAGAGAGAGAGAGAGAGAGAGAGAGAGGAGAAGAGGACCAAGAACAGAACCTTGGGAGACACCTACTGACATTGGAAGTGCAGGACAGGTGGAGGCATTGAAGGTACAGCTATACCATGCACACAGCCTATAGCGGCCACAGCCTATGCAATGATCCTTAAATGCTGAGACATTACACGTGCTCTCCTTAATTGAACTCTACCACCCATTCCCCACCCCCTACTACAATAAAAAGTAATAAAAGTGGCTAACAGAAACAACCATGGAATTCCAAGATAACATGTATCATTAAGAATTATATGAAGTTTCTCCCTTCACAGAGGCAAGAGAGATTGTCTAGTTAACTTGTAAAATTAAGTTAGTAAATTACACATTTCACCTATCTAAAGCAGTGTGCAGAATGAACAATTACCTATGACAATATCCACTCAATCTAGGACAGGAGCAGGGCCGGTGCTAGGGTGTCCGGCGCCCTCCTGCAAACCATAAATTTTGCACCCTTTCACATTGCCATTGCAACAAGCTGCAGCCCGTTTGTGGGAGTGTATGCAACATGAGATCCTATGGAGGATCTCGGGTGCATATACATGTATGCATACACCATCTCAGTGCTGTGTCTGCAAAATGTTGCAGGCACTAAAGGTGCCCATACACACTGCGAGAATCGCATACGTTATGTGCTAGATCGCATCGCATCGCATGCATGCAATGTGTGTGCGATGCGATCCAAAAGCAGTACAAAAAGTATGTGCAGCACATGCTTTTTGTACTGTGCGATGCCCGCAGGAGTGCACATTGCATCGCATGCTGCTATTGCAGCGTGTATGGCCACCTTTAGGCACATAACCCAGCCCATTATTTAAAAAATGTCTAAATTAATATAAAAAAAGTCTACAATTATTAAAAAAAAATTGTTATAAACATGTATAATAAAAGACTCACTGTTCTTTTGCTGTTTAACTCTTGTGCAGTCCTTCCTCTTCTATCTGTGTAGGCAGGATGCTGAGGACGCCATTACACCCCTCTTGTGACTGAGGGGGAAAGGAGGGGAGAGAAGGAGGAGATGGAAGAAGAGGGGAGGAGATAGAGGGGATGGAGTGTTGAGGACTGACAGTGGCACTGGCACAGCACACTGAGAAGAGGGAAGGAAGGGGAGGCGGCGCTGCTGCCTGCTCATCATTTGTTTGACAGCTGACAGGCGCAAGGAGCAATTGGTAGGGGGAGGATCCGAACATGACATGTCATCAAGGCATTCACAGACAGCGCTTCATGCCTCAGCGCAAGTGTCCGCGAGGAAGAGGGTGCAGGTCACAGGAGGAGGACAGTTTGTGTGTGGTGTAGGGAGCAGCTCTTTATACTGCCGCCTGCCCGCTGTCAGACAGATGCTGGGGGCGGCGTGCAGGAGGCAGTGACAGTGAGGGCTGAGGCAGCTTTAGCAGAGCAGGGAGGGAGACAGCGCCTTTTCAGCATGGCGCCTCCCTGCTTTGCAGGAGCTGCTGAGTGGGTAGCGCCGGCCCTGGACAGGAGGTGGAAAAATCTGCAGCCCAGATCAACTATGTAGAATGTTGGTTACCTGGATGAGAAGAGAAGTCAGTTCATTCAGGATAAGCTGAAGATATGTCTAGAACGCCGGTATAATGTTGCAGTTATGCTTAAATGAAGCCGCCCTTTAAAATTATGCTCTTCAAATATTGTGCACACAGCTATACCATGCACACAGCCTGAGCCTATACCGGCCACAGCCTATGCAAATCAAATTAACATTTGCTGCTTTCAGGTGCATTTTCAGGCTTGATATTTCTATTAAAAGATACAACTTTCACATAACTCATCATAGGAAGTGCTCAATTTTGGAATGGACACCTTAAAATGTTTATCAGTGGCTTCAAACATGGCTGCTATTTCCAGGATGGCTCCTGATCTGATCTGCAAAAAGAAAATAATCAAATGCACTACAGCATCACCTGCTTATTTTCTTCTTGAGGGTAGAGTCCAGCATCACTTGTTTGTTCCACTGCCAAACTCTTCTTGAACCTGGCTTTTTCTGTACTGAATGTCCATATTCATCTGATTTTGAAAGCATCTGTTGAATTGCATACTCTACTGGTTAATTGCGTTCCTCAATCAGAAATTTTTTAAGCATCTCTAGCTTTGTCACCACCATGAGAGTTTAGCCCTATGTCTGGTCTGGTGAAGTACATCACACCAGAAGAACTGGACATACAGAAAAGTGGAATGAAAGACAGCAGGCAATAGACCTTGTGCTGTTCTTCTTGTGTAGATCAAAACTTACCAACTTTTCCTTAACTGGTGTAACTGCAGTATAATGAGCTCTTCAGCATGTTGCTGATAGCCTTTTCAGTGACACTCCAGTATGTTCAAATAACACAAATAATACAATACAAATAATACACTGCAGTATGTTCAAATACCATTGATTCCTGGAAGCAGCAAAGAAAGAAAACATTGTCTCAAGATTTTCCGAGAACTGTCACACATGATACATTTTCAGCAAAAGAGTGCTGACCACATATATTAAGTGAATGGTCCACACATCCACTAAAAATAGCTTTCCTGTTCTTTCTCAGAAAAATGGCTAGTACCCTGGATTCCAGCCATAGTGGCATCATTATCGTAGCCTTGAGCCAGGCACATCATTATGTCCAATCCATCATTTTCTAGTGTTGTAAGAAACTCAGAACTGAGGACTGGAGCTGTTTCCCCTTTAAAGGGAATGATCCAATAAATACCTCTTTTACTTCAACTTTCATATCATTGATTACAGACATCTGGTCAGTATGTGTTAGGTCAGGTGTACTGACAAACATGATCAGGGCCGGCGCCAGCACTAGGCAGCTTTAGGCATTTGCCTAGGGTGCCGGCCACTAGAGGGCGGTAAAGAGCTGCAGGAGAGCAGGAAGAAGAAAGCTCTGCGCTGCCTAGTACAGCACGTGACCAGGAGTTCGTACTAGCAGGGAGCAGGTGAGCCGTACGTCCCCGCCCTCGCCCCCCCTGCCTGCAGTGTTAAGCCCGCTGCCCCCCCCCAAGAGCTAGTTGCAAATCAGCGGCACCACTGCACCCCCTTCCCTGCTAGACGGCAGCAATCTGCTGCAGGTGCCCGCTCCCCCTTCCTGCCTGCAGTGTTAAGCCCGCTGCCCCCCCCCCGGAGTTAGTTGGCAATCAGTGGTGCAGAGAGGCGTGCACCCACCCCCCCCTGTAATCCGCAGGTGGTGCCTGCTGTCAACCCACCCTCCCCCCGTGAGCCTCCCCTGTGGACTGGGTCGGAGCGGCGCGCGCGCGGGGGGGGGGGGGGGGGGGGGGCGCAGGGGCGGCAGGTCGCCTGGGGCGGTAACAGGGCTTGCACCGGCCCTGAACATGATCATTTTAAAGATTTTGGGTGAAATGTAATAGGATGAGAGATTTAGAAAGTGAGAGATTTGGTAAGAAATCCTCCGTTTTATTTAAAGCGGCAATCATTTACACTTCAAAATCAAACTGGTTTTGCAGTGTAAATGATTGCCACTTTAAACAAAACTGGAGATTTCTTACCAAATCTCTCACTTTCTAAATCTCTCATCCTATTAAATTCCCCCCTTTATATCCATGACAAGCTGCTCCTTCACATGTCTTGCCTGGGCACATATTATAAACTCATTCTGAGTGTTCGGTGCTAGATAAGACTGGAGACAGAACTTAGGTCAACAGTCATTAGGTTGACCACTATAGGGTGACATGCATTAGCACAAGCATCGACATGGCCATTCGGTCGGCACGCACATTAGGTTGACATGGAAAAATGTTGACGTGAAAAGAGTCATACCTTTCTAGCACCACCCCCATTTCCTACCCCATCAGCTGCCCCATCCCCCTGCCTCAAAAGAACTGGCTGCCCTCTTCAGGAGAGGGCAGCCCAAAGGTAGGCAACCCTGTCTTAACCATTTTAAGAAAGTTCCCTTTACTCAATGAAGTTTCCTTGTAGTCAAGGAATGCCAGATTCTGCTTGGCACAAACAACGTGACATCAAGCAATCTGTGCAAAATGTCCTTACACTTTTTCTTTACATTTCCATTAAAAAAAAAATTTTGTTGGCATCAATGGTTTTGTTCAACCTAAGGGTACGATTCAGACCTGATAGCTGGGCTGTGAGGGTTTGGAGACCAGAGATCAGGTAAAAACTGCCCCACACCGCACTGCATGAGTGAAATAATGAGCCTTATTCTGATTGACTCGCATGGCTGCAAAACTCGCAGCCTTGCAAGTCCATCAGATGCCGCCCTCCGCCCGAAGTGCTGGCCGCTCCCCCCTCCCACGCAGTACCCCCTGCACGGCTGCGAATGGATGATTTACATAATCATAAATTCGCAGGCGGGGAAGTCATTCGATGGTCGTTGACCATTGAATGATTTCTCCAGTGTTCGCAGTTCAGAGTGACCTATATAGTCACTCTAAACTGCAGGCGCTCTGTGCAAGGACAGGGCGGGCAGCTGACATCCGGTGATGTCAGCTGCCCGCCGCATGCAGGTCCGTCACGGCCTCATTAGCCTGGGAACGCCCAGCGTTCTCATGGGAATACCCATGGAACGCTGGGCGTTCCCATATGCGTGTAGGGTGCCGACGAACCGAAAGTTTGCGTGGGTGCACGCACCCTGTGTCTGCACATGCGCAGACACAAAACATCGGTCCTCTGTGCAGGGGCGTAACTAGAACTCTGCGGGCCCCGTAACAAAATCTTGATAGGCCCCCCCTCCCCAGCCGGCCGGAGGAATAGACGGAGAGACAGACTGACAAATGGGAGGGGGCTTTGATGAACAGGAGAGGGCATAGCCGAAGAGGCAGGCAGGCCCCTCTATCTACAGAGAGTGGAGGGGATGCAATTTTTATTGGGCACAATGACTTGTGGTGGCCCCAAGGCAATCCCAATGCACCCTTCAAAGTTTTATAATTTTTATTTTTAATCACTGCTGCCACAGGCCAGGTTGGGCCATCACCTCCTCCCTGTATATCCATTATTGTGCCACCCTCTGCCCGCATAGGCCTAATTGTTCCCCATGTCCTCCAGTGTATAGCCATTGTTTTTCCCGCACATCCCATATATCCTTTATTATGCCACCTCCACTGTTATGCAAATATGTCTCCACCTTCCCGATTCCCCCTCCCCATAGTTTTTATTGTAGCTGCCATTGCCCCATCCAGGTTGTGAGCCCTGGCTGTCAGTATGATTGAGCATGTAACTTACTGAGTGAGAGGATGGAGGTGAAGCTGCTTTGTGTGCAGACTCCGGAAGCACTGTACAGTACCTGCCGCTGCCCCATCCTGTCATCATGAGCAATGCATGTCACTTACGGGGTGAGAGGACGGAGGTCAAGCCACTTCATCTGCAGTCTCTGAAACTACAGTAGCTGAGGCGCCGGCTGAGCGTGGCTGACAGACGCGCAGTAAAGTGCTTGAACAGTCTGTCAGCCGCGCGCAGGCGGCAACCGCAGCTACTGTAGTTTCAGAGACTGCACATGAAGCGGCTTCACCTCCGTCCTCTCACCCTGTAAGACAGTGACATGCTCATGATGGGGCAGCGGCAGCTACTGTACAGTGCTTTCGGAGTCTGCAGCAGCTTCACCTCCGTCCTCTCAACCAGTAAGTTACATGTTGGTCTCACTATATTATAGAGGGTGCAGGGGATTGCCTTGGGGCCCCCCCAACCTGTCGGGCCCCATAGCAACTGCATCCCCTGCACCCTGCATATAGTTACGCCAGTGCCTCTGTGCAAACTAACTAATCAGAATAAGGTCCAATGTGTACAGATGCGAATGTTCGCAGCTGTGTGAAGAGGGGGAAATTCATTTGACCATCAAAGGATTTCCCCCTCTCCCCCCTGTGTACAGCGCCACATAAACAGAGACTTGCTCAGTGATGCGATGGCTGTGGGGAGATGTGGATCTGGGAGCCACCTGCATTTTCTGAGGCAATACCAATGCTGGTGATATGACCCCAAGCTCCTGTGAGTCAACTTGCAAGCTAGCCATCATTGGCTGTGTTCGCAAGGATGGCTCGCTCACAGCTGCACACTGCGCACCCTGTGATCGGGTCTTAATCAAGCCAATGGCAAATAGTCAGCAGCAAATACAGTATAATTTGTTGCTGACAATTGAGTTAACATCTATGACCGCAGAAATTTCTCACCATTTAGCATCATCTCTTTTGAAAACTGGCATACAATACACGATTGTTTGCTTTTGCATCTGAGTCTTGCCTTCCCACTGCATAGAAAGTCCCAACTTTGATCTGGCGATAAAAACTTACCTTTTTGTTTATTTTAACTCAAACACGATCTGTAATTGATTGCCCAAAAAGAAACATTATATAAAATCGGCATATCTTTCTCTACAACATAACTCATCCCCTTTACAGTCCCAACATTGTCACTTTAGAAATCGGGTTGCCTCTTGAAATAGGGGCATGGCCAATGTAATAGGAGGCTTGGCCTTAAGGGGATGCTGAAACCGCAGGCCTTGCCTCTATTTTAGTTCACTATGGGGACATGGCCAGCACTGTGTAAGCTGCTTTCCATAGAAACATAGAAACATAGAATTTGACGGCAGATAAGAACCACTTGGCCCATCTAGTCTGCCCCTTTTTTTAAACATGTTACCTCAAACCATATTTGATCCTTATTTTTTTGTAAGGATATCAATATGCTTATCCCAAGCATGTTTAAATTGTACTACTGTATTTGCGTCTACCACCTCTGTTGGGAGGCTATTCCACTTATCTACTACTCTTTCTGTGAAAAAATTCCCACCTGTACCTTGTTAAAGCCCTTGATATATTTGAAAGTTTCTATCATGTCCCCCCTTTCCCTTCTCTGCTCTAAAGTATACATATTAAGATCTTTTAGTCTTTCCTGGTACGTTTTGTGATGTAGGCCATGCACCATTTTAGTTGCTCTTCTTTGTACAGTCTCTAATGTATTTATATCCTTCTGGAGATATGGCCTCCAGAACTGAACACAATACTCTAGGTGAGGACGTACCAATGACCTATACAGTGGCATTATTACTTCTTTCTTTCTACTGCTGATACCTCTCCCTATGCAACCAAGCATCTGACTTGCCTTCTTCATTGCTTTGTTACATTGCCTACCTGCTTTTAAGTCCCCTGAAATAGTGACACCTAGATCCCTCTCTTCCTCAGTAGTTTCCATTATAGTGCCATTTATACTATATTGAGTCTTTGGATTTCTGAGACCCAAGTGCATGATTTTGCATTTTTTGGCATTAAACTGTAGTTGCCATTCTCTTGACCATTTCTCTAATCTGCCTAGATCCTCAATCATTTGTTTTACCCCTCCTGGTGTGTCTACCCTGTTGCATACCTTTGTGTCATCTGCAAAAAGGCACATTTTACCCTCAATTCCATTTGCAATATCACCAATAAAGATATTAAAAAGCACCGGTCCAAGTACAGATCCCTGGGGTACTCCACTTGTAACCTTTCCCTCCTTTGACTGTACTCCGTTTACTACAACTCTCTGTTTTCTGTCCTGCAACCACGCTCTTATCCATTCAACTATCTTAGAATCCAATCCCAAGCTTTCAAGTTTATTTAACAGTCTGCGATGTGGAACAGTGTCAAAAGCTTTACTAAAGTCTAGATAAGCTACATCTACAGCCCCACCTTGATCTATTACTTTAGTCACCCAGTCAAAAAAGTCAATAAGATTTGTTTGACATGATCTTCCCCCAGTAAACCCATGCTGTTTTGGATCCTGTAAATTGCTGGTTTTGAGATATTCAACAACTCTTTGTTTTAAGAGTGTTTCCATCAATTTCCCTACTACTGATGTAAGGCTCACTGGTCGATAGTTGCTTACCTCTTCCTTGCTTCCACTTTTGTGCAGTGGGACTACATTCGCTGTTTTCCAGTCCTCTGGGATTACTCCAGTAGCTAGTGACTGGTTGAATAATTATTTTATTGTTTTTACCAGCTCCCCTTTAAGCTCTTTTAGTATCCTTGGATGTATCCCATCTGGCCCCATTGATTTATCCACTTTCAGTTTTGAGAGTTCTGTGAGGACTTTCTCCTCTGTAAATGTACTTGTCTCTCCCTCAGTTTTCTGACTATACTTGCAACTTAACTGTGGCCCCTTCCCCTCTCTTTCAGCAGTGAATACTGAGCAGAAATAATTATTAATATTATCTGCTATTACATTGTCCCCCTCAAGAAAACTTCCACTCTCTGTCTTCAGTCTAATTATTCCACTTTTTGTTTTTCTCCTTTCACTTATATACCTAAAGAAAGTTTTCCCCCCTTTACCCACTGACAGGGCCATTTTCTCTTCAGCCTGTGCTTTTGCACATCTGATTACCTTCTTAGCCTCCTTCTGTCTAACAAGATACACCTCTTTGTCCTCTTTCTTCTGCGTCTGCTTAAATTTCTTAAAGGCCAACTTTTTTGCTTTCACAATACTTGCTACTTCTTTTGCAAACCACAATGGCTTTCTATTTCTTGTGTTTTTCCTAACTCTTTTCACACAAAGTTCTGTTGCTTTTAGAATTGCACTTTTTAATTTTTCCAACTTATCCGGCACTCCTTCCAAGTTCTTCCACTCTGCCAAAGAATCCCTTACAGAGTTTCCCATCTCTACAATATCAGCCTTCCTAAAATCTAACACCTTTGTTTTTGTGTGCGATGAGTCAGTCTCTGTCTTTATTTTGAACCATACTGCTTGATGGTCACTGGATCCCAGATTTTCACCCACATTTATGTCAGATATTCTGTCACCATTTGTAAGTATTAAGTCTAATATTGCGTCCTTACGAGTGGGCTCCCTCACCAATTGCTGGAGGGATGCTCCTTGCAAGGAATTCAGCATGTCCCTACTTCTGGTGGAACTTGCAACAGGCAGCTCCCAGTTTACATCAGGTAGATTAAAGTCTCCCATGATTATCACCTCTCCTTTTAATGCCATTTTATTGATGTCCTGCAATAAGCTCTTGTCTAGTTCCTCTTCCTGACCTGGTGGTCTCTAGATCACCCCTATACGAAGAATCGCCTTCTCCCCTGTTTCTATGGTCACCCAAAGGGCCTCCGTTTTTTCTTCAATACTTTGTATTAAGATAGTCTTTATATATTTTTTCACATATATTGCAACCCCTCCTCCAATTTTTCCCATTCTGTCCTTCCTAAATAAAGTATATCCTGGTATAGCTATGTCCCAGTCATGATTTTCATTGCACCATGTCTCTGTAATAGCCACAATATCCAGTTCATCCCTTGTCATTATTGCAATTAGTTCTGGGATTTTATTTCCTAAGCTCCTAGCATTTGCACACATAGCTCTTAAAGTTGTGTTTGTGCTTCTCCTGCTGCTAGCTATGTTCATCTTTCTGCCTATATCTATTCGGTTTTGATCGGCATTATCTTCTGTTGCAGTGGATAGGCTTTCTGTTCCATTTGCCTGCAGAGACAATACCTCTAGGTTGGGGGAGCAGATTTCTTCATTCTTATTTGGTTCACTGCCCCCCTCTGCTAGTTTAAATAGTTGCTTATGAAGCTTCCAAACTTCTCACTTAATATTCTCGTTCCCCTTGAAGATGGGTGCAGGCCATCACTTTTATATAAGGCTCTGTCTTGCCAGGTAGCTTGACTTTGACCTAAATATCCAAATCTCTCCTCGTTGCACCAATTCCTTAGCCAAACATTGAAGTTTCTAATTCTCAGAGTTCTATCTTCCCCTTGGTGTACTGGCAATACTTCTGAAAAAGTTACAGTGGTTGCCACCTGTTTTAGAGCAGTTCCTAACTTTCTAAATTCATCTTTTACGGCCTTGACTTCAGCATTAACCAGGTCATTTGTGCCAAGGTGGACGATGACATCCACCTCCCCATCTTTTCTTGCTGCCTTTACAATTCTTAGCATGCGTTCTTTATCTCTTGGAGCTGTGGCTCCAGGTAAGCACCTTACTTGTTTCTCTACTTTAGTAGCATTTCCCAGATTAACTCCTCTAATTATGGAATCTCCCAAAAGAAGTGCAGTCCTTTTTGGAGGTGAAATTTTCCTGGTCCTACAGTTAGAAGAGGTAGAAGTCCTCATATCTTCCTGTTCTTTATTGCCTATGTTGGTCATACATTCCAACCCTGCAAGAGCAGCATATGAGTTTTGCAGTGTGACCACTTGGGGAATGTGTCTGATGCCCTCTGTCAGTCTCTGCCTTTCAGAGCCCACAGCAGTCCAGGCAGAATGTCTTCTGGGGGCTCTCTGAGGCAGTGGTGGTTGCAAGGACACAGACATCCTACGTAGCTCAGCATGCAGTTTAGCTATCTCCTCCTGCAGCAAAGAAAATTGTTTGCAGATTGGACAGCAGCCGAGTCTCCAGAATGTCTCCCTCAAAACAAATGCATTACATCCACTGCACTGCACCAGGCCAAACATTGTATCAGATGTATGGTAATAACAATAATTATATGTGTTTTGGCTTTTGTGTTCAAACTCACCTTTTTCTGTATTCTAACTCACCTGCTTCTGTTTCCAACTCACAAGTCACTTAAATATTCAAGCTTCACTTTAGTCTGCAAGCTTCTCTCTCAATGAGCAAGCTCTAATCCATGCCCCCAGCCCCTTTACCTCTCTGAATAGCTGCTTTGTGCATGTGCAGAGCGTCTATTCCCTGCTCTGCAGCGCTTGGCAGGGGGCACTTCTAACGATCCCCCACCACAGGAAACTGCTGGCCCTCGGAGATATGCCCTCGGAGATATGGGTGATTACTATGTTAAATGCCCCCCATTGTTAACGCAACCCCACTATCAACGCCGACCCGAAGCGTGGCGAGCGCAGCGTCCTCCGACCTTTTCATACCCACACTATCCACGTCGGCGTTGAGTAGATTTTATATAGTGTGGCGAGCGCAGCGAGCCACCGAGCCCGAAGTGTGGTGAGCGCAGCGAGCCCAGCGAGGGGATGCAGAATACATGTGAAGTAATCTGCGTCCCCTCGCGTGGCTCGCTGTGCTCGCCACGATTCGGGCTCGGTGGCTCGCTGCGCTCGCCACACTATATAAAGTCAACTCCGCGCTGATGTGTATAGTGGAGGTATGAAAAGGTCGGAAGACGCGTACCGCCACCCCACGCGGGCTCGCTGCGCTCGCCACGCTTCGGGTTGCTGTTTATCGTGGCGTTGCATTAACAATGGGGGGCATTTAACATAGTAATCAGCCATCAGGTTGGATGTACAATTCAAAATCGGGACTGGGGGTGCATTTAACATAGGAATCAGGCATCAGGGTGCCTGTACAATTAAAAATCGGGTCGCATCGCATCACATGCGATATGATCGCATGCAATGCGACCGATTTTTGATTGTACAATGCCCTACGATGGAAATCGTGGGCGGCGTGATAATACACAAGTACCGATTTTGCTTCTATAAGCAGAATTTAATCGAAAATCTGGAAAAATCTATGCGTACAGGGCTTTAATGTTTTCCAGATCTCCTCACAGAATCACAAGTGAAGTAATTAGGTCTACCTGTGGATCTTTAAAAATGTGTCAATGAGTAATGAGTGCACCTGTGCAGCAGCTAGGTTGTCTGGAAAATGTGAACTGTTGATAGCTCTCGAGGACTGGATTTGGCTACCACTGGACCATGTGATTCAGCAGATTTATCACAGGTATACAGTTCACTGTATGGCAGGGCTGGGCAACACCGGCCCTCCAGATGTTGATGAACTACACATCCCAGCATGCCTTGCATCAGTTTCAGCATGGCCACATAGCAAAACTAATGCAAAGCATCCTGGGATGTGTAGTTCATCAACATCTGGAGGGCCGGTGTTGCCCAGCCCTGCTGTATGGGGAGGTGACTCTAAATATTGAAATAAACTCTGTGTTCCCAGTCACTGAGAAAGCTGTGTGTTTTACCCCTAATAAGTAAATAGTCAAATCAAGACAGGATGAAACAAAAAAAAGTGTTAAAAAAGACAAAAATATATATATAATTTTTTTTTTTTTATCAATTACAGGTACACCACAAGTTCTGACACTGTGTCGGATTATCCATTCTGCAGGATTATCTATGGTATTGTTGGTAGCCCCTCTGCAGTGCCCCCCTCACAGCCCTACTACCCTCCCCCCACCACACGCACACAGATGTTGACATAGACACCCCAGTGAAAAAAAACTTGTCTTGAAAATTTTCATGTTGATCTTATGCATGTGTTGACCTTTTGTCAAAGTCGACACACATCATTTTGACCTTTTTTCACATGCTAACCTACTGCCTGTCAACCTAGACACTGTTGACCTAATAATTCATCCCCGTGTACAACATCACTTAATACATTCATATTCAATGCTGATTTGTTGAAGACAAGAGCAGAAACTAGGCAGCAGCAGCACCCCAATCCAATAGTGCCAGGAGTAGGGAGTAGGAGGCTGTCGCCTCCAGGCTGCTATGAAGCCTCTCCTTATTCTCTGAAAATACGGCAGCCACTAGATGGAGCAATTCAAGTGTTGTCCCATTCTTGCACGCAGAGCCAATGGCACTGACATTACTACAGGGTTGCCTACCCTCCCGGAATGGCCGGGAGGGTCCCGGAAATCGGGTCCCCCTCCCGGCCCCCCGGAAAGGGGGGCAACCCTCCCGCATTAACCCCAATCCCCCGCGATCCGCCCCTCGGCGGGGGGGGGGGGGTCGTGAGTAAAATGACGCGATTGCGTCATTTTAACCCCGCCCCCCGCCGTGCAATGCCTGAAATACCAGCATTGCACGGCGGGGGCGGGGCTAAAATGACCCGATCGTTGTAGACACGCCCCCCAACAGGGAAGCCCGTCTGTGGCTCCGCCCCCAATCTGTCTCTTAAGCTCCCGGCGATAGCCCCGCCCCCCTGTATAACGTAGCTGGCTGCCCTCTCCCGGAAGGCAGCCAGCAAAAGTCGGCAAGTATGCATTACTATGATGTTCTGTCATTTTAATGGGCTGGTAACTATTACTGTATATGGATCATTTAGAATGCACTATTATACATGTAAAATCAAAGGGAAACAAGGGTTTCCATTTGCAGATGGCCAAACACTCGCATTACATCTATGGGATATGGCTTTAGCATAAGGTAGTAACTTGGATTCCATATAAAAAGTATATTGGAATGTTTCAAATAATTTGTCTCTTACATGTCAGACACTTTATAATACAGGGGGTTATTCAGACCTGGATCGCTGGGCTGCGAGTTTGCAGACAGGCCGATTATTGATGGACTGTGCATGTGTACGGATCACAGCATGCGTGCGAGAGGCCATTAAGCGATAACATCCAGCGTCTTATTTAATCGCAAGCCGCGTGCAACTTGATTGACAGAAAGCCGGTGTTTGTGGGCGTCACCTGGTCGTTTACTGGGAGTGTCAGTAGAACCGCAGGCATACCCAAGCATTCTCAGGGAGGGTGTGTGATGTCAGCTACGGCCCCGATCAGCCTTTTCCTATTGCACTGGCTGAGTAGGTTCTGGGTTACACACAGACTGCGCTGACTGCTCTGCAAAATCATTAGATGTAAAGAGTTGCAAATGGATTTGCAAGTAATCGCTGATATGCAATATTGCATGTCGTCCTTTGTGCATGTCGAACTATTGACCCTGTCGACCTTTTGGCTGAGTTGATCTATTGCACATTTCGGGGTAGTTCTTTTGACTTTCTATGTAGACACTGTAGATCTATCACCCGCAACCATACTGGCCCATTTGACATGGACCACGCTCCTTTGAGCGTCCTGATTTCAAGATTGAAAATGTTGGGAGATATGAATACATGTTTCATTAATAACTGCTCACCTGATTTACACACATAGGGGGTTATTCTGATTCACTCGGGAAGGCACAATCACTCTCTAATGGACAAAACCATGTGCACTGCAGGTGGGGCTGATGTAACATGTGCAGAGAGAGTTAGATTTGGGTGTTTTATTGTTTGAACTGAAGTACACCCCAAATCTAACTCTCTCTGCACATGTTACATCAGCCCCACCTGCAGTGCATATGGTTTTGTCCATTAGACAGTGATTGCGCCTTTCCAAGTGAATCAGAATAACCCCCATACTGTAGGCTAAGGTTGTTTCTACCCCCCACATCCCCCATCCCCCCCCACCCCCACCCCCTGCGGATGTTCAATCATGGCAGTTGCTTCTGGGCTTTCCCATGACTACAGATGTTACATGGCTAAAAGAAAACGAAAAATGTAGGAAAACACTGCAATAATAAGTTAAGGTTACTTTGCACAATGGATTATTACTATATATTGTATGGGATAGCTTTATAAGCTAATTACTTATACAAGTAAAACCAGTAGTTCCCTATGTAGCTAACAGATAATTTGCTATTTATATGAAGGTGTATTTTTAATCCCTTATTGTTACATAAAATGGAAATGCCCAAATCACTCTTATATCTAAACAATTAGACTGGATAAAAGAGAAATGGCTAAATCAGGCTTCATTTTTGTATCTGTCTGTGAATAGCAAACTGCCTCTTGAATCCCATCCAGTACAAAGCAGTTTCCATTTCCCAGAATACCAGCACTTCATTTGCATGCTATTGTTTGCTGGCTATTTTCTGATTGCAGTTTTCCCATGTGATCAAATGACTGTCATTGTTGAATAAACTATATTTTCCTGATGAATTTTCAGCCAATGATAATGTTTTTCTAAACTCCTTATAACTATTCAAATAGAAAGCATCGGAGATAAATTACACATCACTTCGCAGTCTTAAAGCAAAACAAAAAGTAACGATATTGCCACTTTAGGGACTCATTTTGCTGCCTGCTGTCGCTGTTATATGAATCATTTCAGTCTTACTGTTACCTATAAACTGATTTTTTTTTCTCTCGGAGTGCAGAAGATGCCTGGAGGAATACAAAAATGAAACACATCCTTAAAAATAGCTGATTTACTATTCCCCAGAAAGTGCAATATAAACTTGATCACTTTTTTATTGTGTATATATTTTTATAGTATCAATTTTCGGCCAAGCTTTTACATTTGTAGGCTGATCTTCAAGATGTAAATTAATATTTTGCAAGATGTCTAGGTGATGTGCATGGTTCTCCTGTCTTTGTATAGTTAACTGATTTGGTTTGGCTATTAAATGTTTTGTTTTCAAATCATATTTGATTTACATGACCAGAGTTGGATATGGTTTGAGATAGATTATTTATTTAACAATGGGGCGGAAGGAGCTCCAGGCCTCCTCATAAAAATAGGGCCATCATCATGACAGCATGATAAGTACCAGCTGGTCACATGGTTGGTCATAAATCATAAGTATTAAAATTGTACTCATGCAATATTTGTACTTTTATATATTTAGGGAGACACTGAGGCTTATAGAGTATGGGTTTTATCTGCCTACATGGCATTGGTCTCACCTCCTCCACTTCTCATAATATGGCCTTGAACATTTTTAGCTCCAGGCCCATTAGGCCCTTAATCCAGCCCTGCACTTTGCTCAGACTATTTGGCCAATCACATCAGTCCCTGCTCCACTAGATCTTAATTTCCTACCACATACACACACACACACACACACACACACACACACACACACACACACACACTAACACTCTAGGGCAGTGGTTCCAAACTGTATGCTCCCTGGGGTCCCTCAGGACACTTGCAGGGGTGCACTGGGTTGGTGGTCCAGGACCAAATCAAATTATTTATGGTCAAAGTAATAGGCAAAACCAATGCTAGTGGCTTCCAATCATAATTTATGTTGACAAACAGAAGCAAATCCTGTCCCTCACCACAAAATCAAATCTAGGAATGGATGGAATATAAACACAAATTCCTTTAGTTCATATTTTTTGGCAAATGTGTCAATAAGAAACATTTGGCCTAGTGGTTGGGAACCACTGTTTTTAGGTTATTTTCTGTTGGGAGACAATTTGCCGGCAGTATATTTTTAGTTTGTGGGAGAAATCCAGAGTGTCTGGAGGAACTCGACGCAAGCATGGGGAGAATATACAAACTCCACACAGTTACAGCTGTGGTGGGAATTGAAACCCAGACCTCAACTGTGACATGATAATGTGAGGCATTGCATCATCTGTGCAAATGTAGAGGAATCATTAAAAAACCTTTGTACGTGGGCTTGTATTTATAAGTAGTATGGTACAGTTGTATACAGAATTGTAGTTACTCAGGGCGTGATGTACTAAGCTTGAAAAGTGATAAAATAGAGAGTGATAAACTAACAGCCAATCAGCTACTACCTGACATTTTTCAAACACAGCCTGTGAGATCACAGGTAGGAGCTGATTGGCTGGTTGTTTATCACTCTCCATTTTATCACTTTTCAAGCTTAGTACATCTGGCCCTCAATGACAAGTATAGAAAGAATGCATTAGAATTGCAACATGTAAAATTACTATTGGTTAGATACAAAATAAGCAATCAAATCTATTACTATTCGTAAATATTAATGTGTTACAGTATAACTGCATATAAAGAAGTACGGTTGAAACTTATATAAGCACTTGAAAGCAATATGTTAAACACAGGATACAAAGTTAACATTTAAATCTAATTCATATACTGTAGCTGATTTTGCCAAGTGTTATGGTGTGTATGCACGGGCACAATCAGCATGAGATTTGGACTATATTGTCAAAATTGCATCGGGATCGCATGCAGATCGAACAGGTTTTTTACCTTGCGATCCTGATGCACGCTCCTGGGACAGCACAAATCGAAATAGATAGACAGGGCAGCAATGACTATATAGTGCAAATCTAATGCAGATAGCAAGAATTGTATGTAAATAGTACAGAGCTAGCAAAGAGTGATATTTAATGAGAGGTTCAGGAACTGAGTCCCTGCTGGCTCCTGGGAAAATAGCACTGACTATGGGTAATAGTAATCTGCATTTTGAAGTGTGATTGGTACAGTTTGTGTGTCCGTACACCTGGCTGGCTGTAGTCCATGGTGGTCAGTGCTGGATATATATGGATGTGTCCACCACAGCTTTGATGCAATCGCACCAAAAAAGCCCCTTTTGGTCTTGCAGGTCCTTTGCCAGTGTTCGGCTTGTTTTTTGATAAATAGGCGTCTATGGGGTAAAAATTACTCAGATCAAAGTTCAATTGAAGGTGCCCTGAGCAACCAATCATATTCTATTTATTATTTATTTAGCACTTTCTAGAAGATAATACATAGAATTGGATTGGTTGCTATAGGCAACATCCCATTTTCAATAAAACGCCTATCTTAGTAAATGTACCCCTTAGTTGCAATGTGATGTGACTAGGATGCACCAGGAGACTGTGCTAGGTAACTTGATCTGCAGTGCTAGTACTGTATGTCTGTGAGCAATGTAGTCTATGAGAATGAATACACAGTGCTGCAATGCATTGGCAGTAGCTTTTTTCCCATGTTCCATTTTCCCATGTTCCATTGTTCTACATATACAGGCTGTCACACACAGATATACAATTATCAGATATCAAATAAGTGGGCACAGTCTCCTGGGGCATCCTAGTCGAATTGCAGTGGTAAAAAGACGCCAGATGCTAGAGGAGTTGCACAAGGCTTGGAGGCACGCACCAGGCGGGTGCCGGAGGACTCACCGGCAGTCGGGATTCCGACAGTCATTACCCTGATGTCGGAATCCCAACTGCTAAAAGCCTGACACATGGGCAGCGGGTATTCTCCCTCGTGGGGGTCCACAGCCCCCATAGAGGGAGAATAAAATAGGTGGCAAGCGCAGCGTGGCAAGCACAGCAAGCCCGCAAGGGGCTTCGTTGTGCTCAACCCTCTGTCTGAGTCCAGGCAGTTGGGATTCCGACGTCCAGCTAATGACTGTCAGAATCCCGACTGTTGGGGTGTTATACCACACCCCACCAAGAATCTCCTGCTACAGTGCATATCGAGGCTAGATGTACTGTACAGTATGAGGACACATCTGTAAGTGGTCTCTCCCCCCCCCCCCCCGGTTTAGTAGTTAGTAGCATGCATGTTCAGGCAATACTATTATTCCAAAATTGTCAGAGAGATAGAGAGATCTGTAATTGTAGAAAGTCAGGTGTTCAAATAAAAGGTTGTTGCATGGCGCTTCCTGCAGTGTGCCCCTAAACAACAAATATGCTGGTCCTTGTGTTACAGCATTCTGGTTAGCCACTGTCAGTACATTATTTATCGTTCAGCAATTCTTTGTATATTCTTCAAATCACTATCCTTGACTTCACTTAAAACAAACTTCTTTCCTTCAAAGCTTTAAACACTTGCCTGCATTTATGCTAGTATTTATCCAAGGTTATGTATATTTGAAACCATATACTGGAACACATAACAGAAACTTCATCTAAAAACAACTGTTAGTATAATGGCAGCTGGCATGTAATTGGATCTTCCCCAGAGACGGGTGGGCCCGTGTCTCTTCACTACATAAACATAATACACGATGTGACAATATACTGTGTTCATTAGGAAGATGAGTAGAATAAAGACCTTAAAATAAGGTGAGATTTAGTTCTGCTACATGACAAAAGCCTAGTTACAAAACACGTCCATTAAATGGCCAGGTTTGGCTTTACGTCTAGTAGTCCGCAAGGTTTAATTGGCAAATTCTTCCCAAATTCCTGTGTGTAGATCTCATATTTTTCTAATAACTTATTTTATTTTTTATTTTAATTAATTAAAAAAAATGTATAATCTTAATCTGATGAAACAATATTGATTTGTTCTTATTGGACCATTTATTAGTTTATTGTAAACATACTGCAGGTACTGTTATATACATTGTTGGACATGTTTGCCAATTTAAAGAGATTAAATGGGGATTTAATTGTATAAAATGAGTCCAGAAGGAGAATGACTACAACAGAGCCGCAAGATACAGTAAAGAATAGATTATGCACAGACTAAAGAGAAGGCTGGTTGCTGAAACAGATGCTAGAAGTACAAGTGTGTCCTTTTTCGATTTTGTTTTGTTGCCTGAATATTCTTTCAACATATAACTCAAGTAGCCCAAGGCTTTGCGGCTACAATTGGCTTACAATTCTTTTTGAACATTTGTCTGGAAAAATGCATAAATATTCAAGAGTTGCATGTTTATAAGAAAAACACGCTGGGATTCTCTAACATTAATGCAATTAGTTAACTGCAAGTATCACTGTTTGTAGTGTTTTTATAATGTAAATGTGGACATACAGTACAGCGGGGACAGTCATTTACTGAAACCGCCGGGCTATTCATTCTGTCATGAGCTAGTAACCTGACTTTGAGGTGTACACGCAAAGACTCATCATGCACCACCGCTAATCACAGGGATGCTGCAGGTTGTGTTTGCACTGTAACTCAGCGGTGCTGCAACAAATTCAACCCTCCGACAATCTTCTGTCCCATGGTCTCACAGCATCACACTGTAATTGGCATGAGGGTTTAAAAACAAGCACACAATTAGAGAATGTCAGTACTGTACATGCTTTGGAATAATCATCTTAAAGCAAAGTATTCATTTTCATTGGGCTCAATGTCACCCTCAGCTTTGTGTCACTTAATACTATAGTCTGCTGCTACGGCTGCATTGTTTTTAAGAGAAAACAGTAAAGGTATTGCCTGGAAAATGTCAGATTTCTCCGATTCTTAATCTATGATGAAACCACATTACCCATTTTTTGTTGATAATTATCAGTTGAGACATAAACCCATTTTTCCTTGTGTCTCCCCAATGTCCATATCTCCTACTTTTCATGATAAGTAGTGCAGTCCACAAGATGGCTGCCTCCCTTCTGTGTAAGCCACTGGTACACTTTAATGTTTAGTCCTGCTCTCTCACAGGGAAACTTTATTTAAGCCATTCCCAAGGCTGTTGTATTTCTCTTGTTAAAAGCAATATGATGTTACAGAGCGGATTGTGAGCTGCTAGACTAATTTGTCTTGCTGGTCTATTTCAGATGTTCCCCATGGTAACATATTTCAAAGATTGACAGGTAGATTAAAGTTAGATATTACACACCTTCAACAAGATGGCCGAAAAGCTATAGAGTACCGCAAATCTGCTTGTAAAAACTATCTTTTGCCCTAACAGCCAAAGCCGCAGACAGTTACAAAGCTGCTGGTGTCTCATATGTCAGACAGATTGAGAAATATTGACATGGTCATTCCTTGTTTATGTGGCAGAAGGCTTTGGCAGACCCTCGTATATTTCTTAGTCCCGAAGCAGTGTTGGTATAATTGCTCCTGTGTTCACTCCACACATTCCGAAAATGAATTGTAATCAATAGTGAAGTATCTTTAACTCTTCATATCTTTACAATCAGATATGATGGGCCTATAAGATATAAAGAGAAAAACAGGCAGCTGTTTCATGCAGCGGGTTTTCTGGGGCAGCAGAACTGGGGACATTAATTCCAAGATATGTCTATCTTCATTACTATCTTTATTTTTTTTATTTTTGATAATATGTTTTTATTTGACTTTTAATCAATAAACATGATTAATTGGCTCTGAAGAAAAGGGGGTGAGGGGGCTTTGGGTAAAAGACATGACCTATAGAGATGTATCCTCTCACATCTTGATTTTGCTCCAATCAGCCTCTCATGGCACACTCAGCTAGCATCGGACATCTTTTTTTTTTTTGATGCATTTTAGTCTCAATGTGGTGCAGCTATCCTTTATAATAGGGCACAGAGCAGTCCTGCTGCGCAGAGTAACAGAGTGGCTGCAGGGGGCGCTCAGGGATAAAATGCGAAGAGAAGTGCATAGGCTATTATTAGCTAATGCCACATACAGATGGCATTACCCACTGCCCCCAGTATGTGCTCTAGTATGTATCGCATTCCGGAGCTTAGTACATATGGAAAATACAGGATAATTCCGAAAAACAACGGTTTACTTATTTTTGACCGCGTTTTAATTTTAGTACATCCCGCCGATACAGACCCATTTGTTTGGGTCTGAAATTGTCCCCATCCCCGATGTCTGGTGTTTGCGCATGCACATGTGTGATTATGTACATGCGCATACCCAAGGAGCGAATGGCTTCGGCGAGATTCACACTCGCTGAGCCATTCGGCGGGCAGGGGATGGCAGCAGGGGGACTCCCTGCATTTTATGATTATTCCCATAAAAATGCTGGGCGTTCCCCTACGCATGCAGGCATGGGGATGCTTGAAAATCCTTCGGTGTGCAACTATCAAACGATCTCTCTCCCATTTGGAAGCATGAGAGGGGATGTGTTAGCGAACATGACCCCTTACATGTTAGAGAGGGTAAATTCTGTAGGTGTGGAAAGTGAAATGTGAGGAAGTTAGTAATGGAAGAGGTGGACAAGAAGAGGAGACCATGTACTGTACTATGGGCCTAATGTAGCTTCAGTTGTAGTTTTGCAAAACAACGCAAAACTACAATTGCCTCCCTGACATGCGATGTGCTGCCCAGGACAGGGCAAGGCAGCTCTGCATGCCGGATCACTCCCTGTGATGTGATTGCTACATTTTTTAAATCGTAATGGAGAAATGTGAAGCACAGAGTGTCTATGGTAGCCCCCTGCCTGCACAGCCTAGCACTCGCTGAGTGCCAGCCAGCCTAGTAAAGGCAGTCGCCAAGGCACCGTCTTGTGGCTTGCAGCGGCTGTGTGTGATGTCATGCAGAAGCTGCAAACCTCCCCGAAACTGCCTCCGTCGTCTGGATTGTGCCCAGCCAATGCGATAATTCCACCCAACCCAGCACTGTGCCACCCCCAGGTCCCTAACCCCCCCGCTGTCACCTAGCCTGCAGTCACATTTTTAAGAATGTGACTGCAGTTTCATGCATGCAGGCATGCGCAGAATTGCTACAAACTCTGAATTGCGATTTGCGCAAATCTACAACCAGTACTGAATTAGGCCTACAGTATATCTCAAATACAATATGATCTTTTGTGATTGAGAAACAGGGCTAGGTCAATTGTAGAGAGTCCAATACTTACAAGTATGGGAAATTGATTAGGGCATCATGTATTAGGGTGGATATCACCATGAGGAGGGGGAAGTTCATTCTTAGGGGCATATTTATTAAGCTTGGAGAAGAGATAAACTGGAGATAAAGCGGAGAAAAGGTAAAAGGAGATAAAGCACCAGCCAATCAGCTCCCAACTGTCTTTTTCAAACACAGCTGATTGGCTGGTGCGTTATCTCCTTTTACCTTTTCTCCACTTTATCTTCAGTTTATCTCTTCTCCAAGCTTAATAAATCTGCCCCTATATCACCTTGAGGATCAACACAAAGATGTTCATAGTTTTGAAGAAATCACTCACTGAGATCAAAAACGTCAGGCAATGTTAGTATTTTATGTTGTTTCGTACTGGCCTGTAGTTGGTGGTTGAGATCAAAAGCAATTTTGGTTTAAAATGGATCTGTGATAGAAAGTATTTGTTATCATTTAAAAGTGTGTTTGTTTATAATTAAGCTCCATTTCAATCTTTATGGACATATTTATTAATAGGCAGTGACAGGATTTATTTTTGCTATGCTTATTGCAGCAATGTAAATCCTGCTATCACTGCAGTTTATCATTAAACCCTTGATATGAATGATGCTCTGCTACTTGTGAAGCTGACTGACCATGACAATTCTTCACTTACCTCTTTGCCATCCAGTCTTGTTTCCAACTCATGCCATCCAGTCTTTGTTCCAATTTATGCAATCCAGTCTGGTTCTATGTCTTCACAGCCAGTCTGGTTCCATCTCATGCCATCCAGCCTGGTTCTATATCATGTGACATCCAGTCTGGTTCAATCTCATACCATCCAGTCTGGTTCCATCTCATGCCATCCACTCTAGTTAAATCTCATACCATCCAGTCTGGTTCCATCTCATACCATCCAGTCTGGTTAAACTCATACCATCCAGTCTGGTTCCATCTTATGCCATCTAGTTTGGTTCTATCTCATGCCATCTAGTCTGGTTCTATCTCATGCCATCCAGTCTGGTTCCATCTCATGTCATCTAGTTTGGTTCTATGTCATGTGACATGCAGTCTGATTCTATCTCATACCATCCAGTCTGGTTCCATCTCATGCCATCCAGTTTGGTTCCATATCATTCCATCTAGTCTGGTTCTGTCTCATACCATCTAGTCTGGTTCCATCTCATGCCATCTAGTCTGGTTCTATCTCATACCATCCAGTCTGGTTCCATCTCATGCCATCCAGTCTGATTCCATCTCATTCCATCTAGTCTGGTTCCATCTCATGCCATCTAGTCTGGTTCTATCTCATACCATCCAGTCTGGTTCTATCTCATGCCATCCATTCTGGTTCTATCTCATGCCATCCAGTCTGGTTCCATCTCATGCCATTCAGTCTGGTTCCATCTCATGCCATCCAGTCTGGTTCTATCTCATGCCATCCAGTCTGGTTCCATCTCATGCCATCCAGTCTGGTTCCATCTCATGCCATCCAGTCTGGTTCTATCTCAGCAAATTTGATCACACTTGCAGTGGAACGGAAAGTCTTGACTTTGGCAAAAAATATATAACAATAAATGTATAAAATATTGATACAAGAGAACATTTACAGTACATTTATATATACAGTATTATACACGTTTTATTTTAACCTAGCTTGTGACTCGTGCATATAGTATATCTTTCTATTCACATCTTATTATTGGTATAATAAACAGTATCTATAATTTTTATAATAATGTGTATTTGGATCTAAGCACTGCTCAATTTGTTCATTTTTGTTTGAGAAATAGCTACAGGCTCAGGGTTTCATGTATATTTAAATTATTGAATTATATTGTATAGCCTTTAGATAGATCTGATCATCTGCTTCAACTTTCATTAGAGTAATTAGCAGTCTGCATCTCCGACTTCTGCAATGAATGTGGCGAGCTAATGTTACACGCTTGGGGCCTAATACAGTACATACAATTCTGTGGCCATTATATTAGTGCCTATAACTCCATAGGAATATATGGAACCTTGCTAATGATCCTAAACAGTGATTAACAAATTGATTGCATAAAGTTGGAACTTATATAGGTATAGGAGGTCATTTCAATTTCTAACTAGCTGATATCTTTATAATTAAGAGAATGTAAGAGAAAACCCTAAACTCTAACATCATATACTGTACATATAACAATGTATTTGTACCTCATTATTAATAAATAAATAAATAAATAATTATCATAACTGTTTCTGGCATTTTAATTTTGAGGTACAAATCTATTATAATGTATAATCCATTTTACAATGAACACAAAATAGGCGCTTTAAGGGGGTTACAGAGAAGAGGGGGTCCAATCGGGGTCTGCACACAGGCTCCCTCCTTTCCGGCAGTGTGACAGACCCTGACATTGTGCCAGAGTCTACTGCCAATGGAGTGGTAAGTATAATTAAATGAGTGCAGGGAGTGCGGGTGTGTGGAGTGACGGCATGTGCAGCACTCTATGAGCTCCTGGCATGCCCTAAGTCCCTCTGACCCACATTCAGTGCTTAGATGAGTAGAGCCACTGAGTGACTCCCAACTGCCCCCCCCATTGCGGGACACTTCTGCCCATTTGTGGGACAGCACCAAGAAAAAAAGACCCAGCAAAAATGGGAACAGTTGGAAGGTATGTCCTTGATACAGCGGCTCGTGTTCACCACACACCCTGATCTTTTTATAGATATGCTAGTATAACACAAGATATTAATACACACTAAGGGCCTTATTCTGGTTCATTTGCAGTGGCCGCTAGTTCGCACAGGGACCGATGTTTTGCATATGCGCATGTGCAGCAGCATTTCTGCTCATGTGTATATGCTGAGTGTGAACTCGGTGAGAAGTCTGGTCGCCGAGTGCATGCTCCCAGCCTTGCGGTGGGTGGAGAGGGACATGGGGTGCTGGGGCATAAGCATATGTGTAGGCCCTGCATTTCATAGGCATTCCCATTAAAACGCTGGGCGTACAAATGCTAATGCGGTCATGACGCACGTGCAGGGGGCGGACAGCTGACATAGCCCAATTCCCTACATTTCTTCACTCATATTTATGAGTGGTCTGGTCCACCCCTACATACTGTATGCGTGCGCCTTCACCATCATTCTATGGTCAGCAACAATCGAAAGATGGTAGAGGTTCCCACTGGCATGTGATTGGATGTTCATGTAAAAACATCCATTTGCAAGCCTTGCGAAGAATGTGGCCCACGAATGGGTGGTGTGGGCTAACCATTTGGCAAGGCAGGGTTTGGGTCATTCACAAGGGTGCGTGCACGAGTCTGAGCAAATTAACCAGAATAAGGACCTAAGTTAAGCAGTACAGTTCCGGTTTGATGATACTTTGTTCTGTTCTATAGAGAGATAATCTGTCTGGAGGGATAGGGCTATTCAATGCTAAGGGGAGATAAATATATATCTGTTCTGTGCTAGGGGGGGGGATGATGTACAGTATCTGAGGGTGGATTTCAGTGCTAAGAAGCATGTATGCTTTATACTTGTTGCAGGTATCCAACCTCCTTCCGCTATCATGGTGGCCTTTCCCATGTCATTTTCTTCTGGATCCACCCCCGCACAGCAATATATGATCAATAACAGCTCAGGTAAACTTAAGGAACCTACCATTGTTACCCCTGTAGTAAGACACCAGGAAACTACAGCAGTGCACATGTGCAAGGTAGGTGATGTCACACCAGGGGTCTGAGTCACTGTGACTAAGACCTCTAGTGGGAACTCAGACCGATAAATTAATCGAGGAGGCTTCAGGAAACCTTTGTGCATTGACTAGCACCGTAGTGTACCCAGAGGCAGGAAGGAGACCAGATAAAAGTACAACCAGGTTTATTGAAATAGATGGTAACAGGAAGGTTGTACTTGGCAACGAGCAGGAAGTAAATATGCAGGATGGTAAACAATAACAATGGAGGACAGTTGGTATAGGTGCAGTGCAGCGGACTGATGAAGTCCTTTAAGTGGAAAACAGCCAACTCCAATGTGAGAGCAATACTTTACTTGAGTTGACTGGAATTGAGATGGAATGCAGAACGATGGCTGGAACATCGAATGCTGAACGATCGTTAGAACATCAACTGGACATGGAACAATGGCTGGAACATTGAATGCTGAGCGATGGTTAGAACATCGACTGGACACTGAACGATGGCTGGAACATCGAATACTGAACGATGGTTAGAACATTCCCTGAGGAGCTAGGCCAAGAACTGCTGTGAGTATCCTATAATGGACACCGGATCACAGGAGCTGGAATACCTGGAATGAAGCACACTGCAGCAGAGAGAGAGAGAGAGACAACTGCACCAACCGGAGAATATTGACAATTGAAGCACTAGCATCGGTCTGTGGGCTCCCAGCATACTTATACCAAATGGAAGGCCATGATTGGCCAGGTAGGTTTGACAGGGAGCTTAGACTGCATATAATTGGTTCTGCATGACATGTGACTGAAAGAAGCATGGCAGTCCCCATGTCAGGCTAAGGCGGGAAATGTCTGTTTGCATCCACCATGCTTGTGGCCAGAAGCAATGGCGGCAGCTTGGGAGACTGCCGGACACAGGACACTGTCACTCAGCGTGAGAGGAGCAGCGCACACTGCACAGCCGCAGACTCAGCAGTGCTGAGAGAACCAGGAGATGACCGCAGGACAGCATCACAGCACACAGGACTCCGGCTGCGTATGGACTTGAAACACAAGCTCAGCCTGCACAGATATTTAGCCGGTAAGAGAGCTTGCTTTAATACTCGGATCGTGACAGGTGACATGCAACACATTGATCATGTGTGGCACTTCTTTCTTGCCTCGGAGCAAGTGCTGAACCATCAGAATGGGGGTGTAATATGAATAGGAGCAATACATGGGGTGTAAAGGGAATAAAGGACACTACTTTGCGACTTAATAGGAAGAGGTGCTGAGTGAGTAAAGTTAGCTGAGGGGTTAAAGGGGCAAAATCTGTAAAAATCTTACCTAGGGCATCAAATTGGTTAGGGCCAGCTCTGTTCTTACTGTCACAAATATTATGTACATAAAGGCATGTTAACAAGTGCTGGTGTACAAAGGGGGTATTTGAGGAAAAAACTATTTGGCAGTGGGGGCATGTAAGGAAAAGATAATGATTGGGTAGAAGAGGCATCTGAGGACAATTTAGTTGACACAAAGAGCATGTGAAGAAAACCTCACTCATTTTATTCAATATTTTATACAAATATACAGACTTTTTACATTGCCTTTGAATAAGTGCATAAAGACAAGTGATTAGAATTATCAAAAAGTAATGTCGGATGTTGGATGTTCCATTCTCTTTATTTGTTTTCCTTTTTTTTTTTTTATAAAATCTTATACTATTTGAAAACCCCCTGGCTCTTGAAATCCGGCATTTGCCCTGGGGCAGCAGTGGAGCCTGAACATCAACATCAGTACCGCAGCTTTTGCTGCCAAGACAATGAAAGAGTTCTTCTTTGTATTTTACAAGCGTTTGTGAAGTGCTTTGAAGTGGATTTTGGCAGTTTCCACTCCAAAAGACTAAAAACCCTCACTGTAACCAGGTGACCATGATTAATTAATATAAAAATGTTTTGATAGTACAGAACTAGGACCCAGATTTAAAATGCATTTTTTTTTCACATGATGTAAATTAAAATTGTATATTCCCATTTTATTTATTCTTTGCAAAAGCAACAGTACTTTACTGAAAATTGTTTACATTTTAAAATTTCAACACTTAATTATATTAAAGTTTTGGAAAACTTGTCCCACTATAAAATTAAGTTTCTGCAGATTGAACAAGTACTTGATAGATAATAACATTTAGGGCTATAATCAGCAAGTTATGGTCTAGTGGGGGTGTCAGCGGGGTATCTTTTGCCATATCCAACAAAATAGTTATTCAGTTGATAGAATCAAAATATACAATTCTGAGGAAGTAGATCGGATCTAGGATTTAGGACCTTATTCTGATTGACTCGCAAGGCTGCGAAATTCGCAGCCTTGCACGTCCATCAGATGCCACCCTCCGCCCGCAGTGACGGCTGCCTCCCCCTCTCCCGCCGCGCCCCCCGCACGGCTGCAAATGGATGATTTACATCATCATCCATTCGCAGACGGGGACAAATCATTTGATGGTCACCATGAACTGCATGCAGTTCAGAGTGACCTATATAGTCACTCTAAACTGTGGACGCCCTGTGCAAGGACATCCAGTGATGTCAGCTGCCCGCCCCCCACATGTCCATCGCAACCTCATTAACATGAGAACGTTCAGCGTTCTCATGGGAATGCCCATGGAACGCTGGGCGTTCCCATATGGTTATAGGGCAGCCCAGCGCCCCCCGCCCATCACCGCCCCCCCACACACTGTCTAGGGTGTGTGCACCTGGCGAACCGAAATGCGCATGCGCAGACGTGCCACATCGGTCGCAATGAGGACCGAAGCAATTAGAATAACCCCCTTAGTCCAATGAGTCTAGTTAAACAGGTTGAACTTGATGGAGAAAACAACTTTAAATAGCAATATATTTTCTATATTGCTAATACCAGTGGTCGAAGTATGGCATACCGGCACTTATTTTAGGGACCCGGAAGTGTGTTTACTTTCCATTAAAATATTGTGCAGAGGCAGCACAGCGCTATGCAGCAGCAGCAAGCATGGAGAATGGCCAGCCTGCTCGATGCTGATCCAAGGTGCCACCAAAGTCCTCCTGTGCCGGTTCCTGTCCCTGCCACCCCTCTGCCCTGTTTCTTGCCTCCCAGCAGTACCTGCCTCCCTGTATTTCCTTTCCCTGCGTCCTCGAATTACATGTAAAGTTTGGCAAAACATGATTTTTTTTCTCAATCCATGTAGCATAACATGAACTTTGTCTCAATCCGAGTGGCATGACGTAAATTTAGGCTCGGTCCGGGTGGCATGGCATTATTTTTGGCTTAACCTGGGTGACATGATGTGAATTTTATCTCAGTCCGGGTGTCATGGTGTGAATTTTGGCTCAATCCGGGTGGCATGATGTGAATTTTGGCTCATTACGGGTGGCAAGATGTGAATTTTATCTCAGTCCGGGTGGCATGTGTGAATTTTTTCTCAGTCTGAATGGCATGATGTAAATTTTGGCTCAGTCCGGGTGGCATGTGTGAATTTTGGCTCAGTCCGGGTGGCATGATGTGAATTTTGGCTCAGTCCGGGTGGCAGGATGTGAATTTTAGCTCAATCTGTTGGGCATGATGTGAATTTTGGCTCAATCTGGGTGGCATAATGTGAATTTTGGCTCAATACGTGTTGCAAAATGTGATTTTTTGTTCTTTCAGTGTGGTATGATGTAAATTTTGTCTCAGTCCGGGTGGCATAATGTGAATTTTGGCTCTGGCATGATGTGAATTTTGGCTCAATCCAGGTGGCATGATGTGAATTTTGTCTCAATCCAGGTGGCATGATATGAATTTGGCTCAGTCCGGGTGGCATAATATGAATTTTGACTCAGTCCGGGTACCAGGATGTGAATTTTGGCTCAGTCCGGGTACCAGGATGTGAATTTTGGCACTTTAATTTTGGCATAAGGTCCTCATACACAGAGCGATCCTGTTTTGTGAGACGTTGAGCGGTCCTCCGCATCGCAAAGCATAAAAAGTATGTGCTGCACATTATTTTTGAACTAGATTACATTGCATACATTTTTAACTAGATGCGATGCTATCTACTTTAAAATGCACGGATCACATCGCTCCATGTATGGGCACCTTAACGTGAATTTGAATTCTGGCTCATTGTGTATCGCATAATGTTTAAGGGGCAAGTATAATGGGGTCTACTATTGTGTTGCATAATGTGTATAAGAGGTATATGGCATGGCACACTACATTGAAGGACACGCCCCCTTTTGAGTGACCACACCCCTTTTTCTGGAGCACACACGCCAAAGGCACGAACATAGAAACATCCTTCAAGTTTTCATACCCCCACTTTAAAATTTACACTTCGACCACTCGCTAATACTGTATACAGTATCTTACAGGCATAAGCTAATTCTGTGGTGTTTGGGTACCAAATTTTGTTGTGCTAAATACAATGAAGCACAAAACTTCCCAAATGTAGCACCTAAATGTGTTGCATAATCATCATATATAATTTTTTTAGATGGTGATTTTAGGTGAGGATTCCTTTTTCTCCCTTCATACTTAGCCAAAATCGATAAATGAGGTACTATTTTAAAGCTTAAGTTCTCCGCTTCTGACACATTGTTATTGCACATTGTATTGTTTGTTTACAAATGAAAGTTAAAAACTGACTTAGCTTCGCCCCTCCACCTTCCAGCTGCCCCGGATCTGCTCACTGTATGAAAAACATAGGGGATTCCACACACTAATAAGACTAGCAGCACTGGTATATTACCACCAGTGCTGCTACCACACCATTGTGCAGTCTCTGCCCCCTCCCACTATCTGTCAGCTATAATAGAGCCCACTCAGCTACTGCAGGATGCGCACACGCGACCCCATTCGGAGGCCGGCCACTGACACCGCCTTACATCCGGCACCAGAACTGGACCCTGGAGCTCTGTGCACCTGCAGCAGCACGAGCACACGCGGACCTCAGTACAAGCTTGAGAACCAGCCACTGGTTATTCTGGAGACATAGATTTGGGGCATACAAAGGCAGCACAAGTAAGGCTGCTTACCTTCTGCACTTCGGGTACAGCAAGCAGTCTTGATCACAGCACAGGCCTCTACGGCCTGATACGTCCTTCCCTTTCTCTGCAGACAGGTCCTCCAGAGACCTGGTTTCCTTTTCTCTAATAAGAGGGGAAGGGCTCCTTCTCCTCCTGAGGTATGTCTAAAATGTAAGGAAAAATAAATAACTCCTACTAGGTGACCCATGCAAAAATTACGATCCCTTTTTCTCGTTTCATCCTTAACCAAAATCCATTAATGATGTACCATTTTTAAGATTAAGGGCCTTATTCTAGTTCACTCTTTCTGACAAAATCCTTCTTAGATGGACAAAACCATGTGCACTGCAGGGGGACAGGTGTAACATGTGCAGAGAGAATTAGATTTGGGTGAGTCATTTTGTTTCTGTGCAGGGTAAATACTGGCTGCTTTACTTTTACACTGCAATATAGACCTCACTTTGAAGTAAAACCCCACCCAAATCTAATTCTCTCTGCACAAGTTACATCTGCCCCACCCGCAGTGCACATGGTTTTGTCCATCTAAGAAGGATTTTGTCAGAAAGAATGAACTAGAATAACCCCCTAAGTTCTCCGCTTCTGACAAATTGTTAATTTACAATTGCACATTGTATTGTTTGTTTAAAAATTGAGGTTAAAATTTGACTTTTAGCCCTAGAATTATTTCCCTTGATGCGTCGATACAGATCAGTTTTCCTTGGTTCCTCGAAGTGGCTACAAACAAACCGATTCTTCTTTCACTCTACTACAAACCACCAACTTCTCTATAAAATGAAACATATTTAATAATTAATGTAATATTATTAATAAATAATTGAACCATCTAGTTCAATTATTTTTGTTGAGCTCTTTGTATTGCATACAGAGACTAGGGGGGGAATTGGTACTTGTGAGTTATCCGGGCGTCCGATTTTTAAATCGGGTCGGATCGGGACATCGCATCGCATCGCATGCGACCATCGGATGCGATGCGATGACCCGATTTTTCCATAGGAATCAATGTTAAAATGGACTGAGTCCATTTTAACATGGAATTCAATGGGAAAAAGGGTCCTTTTCATACCCCTACTATCCAAGTGGGCATGGAGTTGGATATAAACCTGTGGCGAGCGTAGCGAGCCACCGAGCCCGAAGCGTGGCGAGCGTAGCGAGCCCCGCGAGGGGACACAGAATACCGTCCCCTCGCGGGGCTCGCTTCGCTCGCCACGCTTCGGGCTCGGTGGCTCGCTACGCTCGCCACAGGTTTATATCCAACTCCATGCCCACTTGGATAGTAGGGGTATGAAAAGGACCCCTTTTTCCATAGGAATCATTTTAACATTGATTCCTATGGAAAAATCGGGTCATCGCATCCGATGGTCGCATGCGATGCGATGCGATGCGATATCGCATCGCATCGCATCTGATTGTATGCCTTAACTTAAGGCATACAATCAAAAAATCGGACGCCCGGATAACTCACAAGTACCGGGGAATTTAATAGGATGAGAGATTCAGAAAGTGAGAGATTTAATAAGAAATCTCCAGGTTTTTTAAACACTGCAAAACCAATTTGATGTCACAGTGTAAATAATCGCTGCTTTAAAAAAACTGGAGATTTCTTACCAAATCTCTCACTTTCTGAATCTCTCATCCTATTACATTTCACCCAGGAATTGTGATCTGGTGGTGAGCTGATAGAGATGTAAAACAGATACTGAAAGAGATCCCATGACCGTGTATACACATGACCATATGTACATGTGACTGTACTAAATAATGATGTTCAGGAAAAGGTGTTATACAGCACCTGCCAAACAGACTTTCAGAGTTTAACCAATCAGATTACATTAACTCGATCATCGAATACAATTGCTGCAAGTTATACTTACATATACATACATATACATATAGAAAAGAAAGAAGAAGGAGCGCACCAATGAGCAAGCATATATCAATCCTTTACTAAAAAAATATAAAAGCTCAGGTACATATTAGAAAAGATTCATCAGCATAGGACATAACCGCACAGCACATCCACCGTCAGAATTCAAGTGCACCAGCCAGATGGTTTAGCGGCAGCGTCTCCACGATGTTCACACAAGACGGGACCTGGACACAGTACGTCAGGAAGCCACACCCAACGCGTTTCATCATCAAGGACTTTGTCAGGAGGCGTGTCCGTTGGTAAGTATAGCAGGGTTTATATACATGGCTAACTAGCAAATGCTCATCTACAGCTGGAAGTTAATTAAAGCATGATCCACTACTCAAAAACCATATGTATATGAGAGCAATGGAGAAATACAATTAAAAACAATTCATTAACAAATTCAGGTACGGGAGAAAAAAATACATATACATATACTTACAAATTCAGTGTTACTTTTAGACTAAACAGGATAAAGGTATTTTCTGCCAGTTTCTACAGATGGAAAATCACAGGATAAATGGGTCTTCGAAAATGTGATGTTTAGAAACACACAACAAAGACATATTACTAGAGTGTGATTACAGGGTGCGGGGGGGATAGGTGCAATAAACTCAGCCACAATGTCAGTCTGTAACACATCAACTATCCGCACATCTCTGCTGAGTGTGTTTCATTTAAGACACAACAGCTAGTAAAGCAAAGGTGTTTTTACCCTTGTGATTTCATGCAGCCAAAAAGCAATAGTTTAGTGACCGTGATATAACCTGACAGTGATATAACATAATCTTCCAGGGAGACATCTGTTTTCCTTATAGTATACATAAAAATGAGCATCTCTATCAATTGCACAGCAGGTATGGAAGACTTGTGTATGAGATGAGATGTGAAAACACTCCACAATGATTTAACTATGCAGCCATTATTTGCATTTTTAATTTTATGTAAGACATGGATATATAGAAACAATAATTTAGACTAATTATATTTAGTAAAGGAATGTCTGTGTCATTTCAAGATCTTAAAGTAGTGTAGTCCTGTTTTGATTCTTAGAGGTAAGCTTCTAAAAATTAAAATAGGTGATGCAACCAATCAGATTCTGTCTAGAATTGTGTAGGATGCAATAGAGAAATGATAGACAGAATATGATTGGTCGTTATTGGACACTTCACCTATTTTTATTGTTAGAAGTTTCAGTAAAGTTATCCCTTATTCTGTGCTTAGCTGGAAAGAGTAAAAATCAGCATGTCCAGCTGTGATGGCTATTCTTATAGGTGACTATGCTTATAGGTTAGGGTTACCACTTTGTGTTGAGAGATTCCCAGACAGTGGCCAGCCCCTTTACACAACCATTGCCCACCCACTGACCCACCCCAGCCCCGCCCCTTGACCCGCCTTATGTATTTTTTTTAACCTTTGCTTTTTTTTATTCTTGATTTTGCACACCTTAATGCCAGTTACATGTTACATCACACACATAGTAATGCCCATTACAAGTTATGCCACACACCGGGATGCCCATTACATGTTATGCCATACACCGCAATGCCCATTGCACATAATGCCAGGACTTAACAAATTTTTTGTCAAGGAGCAGCAACATGGACAGTGCACACTGAAAGCCCATTACATGTTATGCCACACACCGTGTTGCCCATTACACATTGTGCCCATTACTGGAATTACCGATACACGTCAGAGGGCAGCTACAAAGCCTAGAAGAATTGATTGCTTTTCCTGTATGACTCTCTGAGAAGGACAGTGGTGAGAGTGGACTGGATATTGCTTCAAACTACAGGGGACCTATTTGGGCAAATATTTTCAGAATGTGATTAGGAAACTAAAATAAAGCGCTACAGATTGCTAGGGGGGAAATTTAATAAAATGGTGATGGTGGTGAGGGGGGTTATTTCAGATGGGATGTTGCTATGGGTAACCAATCAGATCCTATCTATTATCTACTAGGAGGTGCTAAATAAATATGAAGTAGGTTCTGATTGCCCATAGCAACATCCCATTTTAAATAGAACTCCCACCTTAGTGTCCCCCTTAGAATAGAAGCACAACGCTGTTCATGGAATGATTTAGAATTAGTTTAGTCTTCACTAATTTAATTCAGGCAGCATTTGTTCCAATTCAACCAAATAATTGTCATGTAACAGTGCTTTTAAAGGTAACTAATATTGGCCCTTATTCTGATTGACGCGGACTTTACCGCATACTTTCGGATCGCGTGTTTACGGCGTCTGCGCATGCGTGGAGAACGCAACGCGCATGTGCCACGCCTTGACTCGGTACCAGTTCGGCCAGATCCCGTCCAGAACTGTTCACCGCTATCATTCGGGAAATAGGGGCGTATTATGGGCGTCATGCGGAATGACACATGGGCGTAGTTTCAAAGTGGGCAAAACGGGGCGGAAACATGGGCGGACACGGGGGAGTACACTTATGTTGGGGGGCGTACATTCGGAAACCACTCCGAATGCACGCGATCAAAAAGGGCAGAAATGTGCGGTGTCCACAAGTGTACTATTGCTTTGCGGACACCACTCGTTCATGCGCTAGGCGAACGTACGCCTAATGACTACAACCATTAACACCTGAACCCAATAGAATCTACTCCTTTACTCATTACTCACTAATAGGACGCTTGTCAGTGCTTTAATTGAAACCATTGCACTTCAATTGCTGTAAGGGTTAATGTGTGCAATGCATGTGTTAGGCATGCTTGTAAGGATATATTGGCATCTAATTGATTCCAATTCAAAATAAGAAGTTTTTTATGAGGATAGGTAATTGAATAAGTGGGTCATGTGATGTATAGCAGAAGATACTTCATAGTGGGTTGTTTGGCGTAAATACTCCGCTTACGTGCGGTAGCACCGCTTGGCTCCCGTTCGAATGCGGTATTCCCGAGCATACTCTGTAATACTCTGTAATACCGTGCCGAATCGGAGTGTTTCTCCCGCACACGCATGCTTTGTATGTCGTCCGTAAACACGCCCTGTTCTTAAAGAGTGAGTCCGTCCGAATGCGGAGGACACGTGGGCGTTTCTACGGACGATGGCCGCACGCGGCAAAACACCGTGGCGTGCGGACCGCACCGTAAGAATGCGGGAATATCCGCACCGATCAGAATAAGGGCCATTATTTGGACCGCGCATGTTTTCAGTTAACTGTCATTTTTCTGCTTGTATTTTCTTCAAATGTTTGTATTCTAAAATGATTCTTAAATGTGGTCCACACCAATGTATTAAAACATAAAATCCATCATTTTTTTTCTTGCAGTGCAACCTGATCCAGAGGCTGCAAAGTAATGTTTGCAAAATATTTATTTTATTTTGTACTGTCTATAATTAATAACTAGAGACAGGATTATATGCATTTGCATATTTGCATTTGCATTTGCATATTTTGCCCATTCTCACTGGTTATTGCATATTTTACCTAAAATTTAGTGATGGTGCATATTTTAGGCTCCGCCCTCTTCCCATCCGCGCGTTACAGCACTGCTTTGCCCTGCTGGCCAGGTAGTGGTAGAGTGTGCAGGCTGGGGCAATATGTGCGCAGTGTGGGGAACCTTGGATGTACGCTATGTCTGACACTGCTCTAGGCTGCCAATCCATGTTGATAAAAGTCAGTTGGGGCGGATGCCATTATGAAGCTCCTGAACCTTTGCCCTCCCCTGGCCTGGGACTTTACACCAAGAGACAGACTTCTGCAGCAGAGGAGGCGGGCAGAAGGGTTGTGACATCAGGCAGCGCAGAGAAAATGCTGTGTCACATGTAGTATGTGGCACAGGGAGGAAGCCATGTAGTTGATGCAAGAAGAGCTTTGGATGCTGTAGCAGCCAGGAAGAAAAAAAAATCCTGTGCACAACACTAGACATCTGCAGATGCTGTGGGCCTATTTTTGAGGTTTATTTGCACTAAATTGTATGCTGATTTTTAAATAAATATGTTAAAAATTACTTTTTTTTATTATTTAATGTAGCATATTTTAACACTTTTCATGCATATTTTTGGTATTTTTCATGCATATTTCAAGCTTTTTTTGTTGCATATAATCCTGTCTCTATTAATAACAGACCGCAAACCATGCACTGTTATTGCATTATTGCCTTCATCTGCTTAGATCTGCATGACTTGACCACTATAGAATTTAAGAGTTGCAAATTTTATCAATTTAAACCCTCTCCAGCATATTTTTTTTATAAAATAGGGCCTCAAACAAATAATATACTGTAACACTGAGATAGTTAAAGTGGAATGGTCAAATGCGCTGAAGCCTAGTGAGGTCTGTCCCTTCATTCCTGGAGGGAAACAAAAATTAGGAATATTATCCAGTTGACTGTGCATCAGCTATTCATGAGAACTCTGCCAGACTCTGCTGTAAGCCCCCATAGACAGCAAGTACTTTGCAGTGTTGTGAATTTGGTAGCATATTTACAATCATAATGTCCCTCTAGATGGCCTATAGTTAGTATGTGTTAGTACTGTAATAGGCTACATGAAAATTGCTGTAGTAAAGGCCTACTGCTGAGAGATGACAAAATTGCATTTTATGACTGCTGATCTTGTAGAAATTTCAACATATCGTGGTTAACTGTTCACTCACAATTACACTCTTGCAGAGGAAGTTTACTTGTCTTTGTTGACTCTTATATGCAATGTACACTATACCAGTTATAATGTAGGTGTGAAAATATATACAAAGCAAACCTCATTATCTATGGGTATGGGTAATTTTGCATACTGTAGTTGTATGTGCAGTTTTACTGCTGAACTCGTACCCTAGAACTGCTCTCTGGCTTATTCTGGTTCACTCGCAAGGGCAAATTCCTTCTCAAATGGACAAAACCATGTGCACTGCAAGGGGGGCAGATGTAACTTTTGCCAAGAGAATTCTATGTGGGTGGAGTTTTGCGTCAAAGTGAGATCTATATCGCAGTGTAAAAATAAAGCAGCCAGTATTTGCATCGCATACAAACAAAATAACTCACCCAAATCCTACTCTCTCTGCACATTTTACATCTGCCCCCCTGCAGAGCATATGGTTTTATCCATTTGAGAAAGAATTTGCATTTGCAAGTGAACCAGAATAAGGGTCTCTGTCTGTTGTGTGCAGTGGACCAATGCATTATCACATTGGATGTTTTGAGGTACGTGGTACACTATGGTGTCGTCCATGTTGACATCCAGGACAAAAAAGTTAAATACTAATTTTGACCTTTTGACTGTTGACATAGCCATTGTCGACATGATGCTTGTGTCCACCTTCCAACCCTGTCAACCTAAGCCATGTTGACCCATTTCATGAGTCGACCTAAGCCATGTTGACCATCAGTGGTCGACCCAATGTATGTCAACCTAATATGGGTCAACCCAATCGCCCATACCCCAACCATAGATGGTAAAGTATGAAAAAGTCCAAATAAAGAAAAAGAATCCAAAAAATGTTGAACTTTTCATGTGTCTACTAGTGCGATGTCAACCTTTTGTGTGTGTCACCCTTATGCATGTCGAAAATATGGTGCTGACCCACTGACTGGATACTGGTAGCTTCAAGGTGCATGTTCTTCTCATTCAAGTTTTGAAGTGTATGGGGATAGAAAACTCTGCAGCTAGTCAGATTATCTGCAGCAGGAGAGGAACGCATGGATGCTGGGAGAGTGATGGTCTGTACACTTGTGCCACCATGGGGATTTGCTGTACTTCTCTCTAACACTGGAACTCCCTACCTCTCCCTAACAGATTCTCCATGCCTCTACAACATTCCAAATTGGCTCACTTCTTTATCAAAGCTTTCCAGGTCATGGCTCCACGCTTCGTGATCACTGTCTCTCTAATTTGTGTGACCCCTGCCTGTCTCCCACTCCCCTTTACATTGATAGCTCTTATAAGCAAGGCCCTCTTCCCTCATATATGTTTCCTTCTCTCACTAATACCATCATCTCCTTCCCATTATCTACAACTGCACCAAACCTTGGGTTTGGCTCAGGGGCATAACTAGCACCTTCTGGGCCCCATATCTTGAAAGAGCCCTCCTAACTGTCACTACAATGCCCCACAGGGGGGGCAGAAAAAATAGAGAAGGGTGTCGGGGAGACTGTAGGATCAGCTGGACCCCCTTCATTAAGCAAATCATCACAGCTGCCTGTTTGGGCGAAGGGGAATTAGTCACAACCCTGCCCATTCAGCACTTCCTAAATAGAAAATAAAGGGTGCAGCAGATTGCCTGCTGGGCCCTCAGGCACCCCCCAAAGGCCCACGCCACATAGCAACTACATCTCCTACACCCTACATAGTTACGCCACTGGTTTGACTGCCTTGCTGCTCTTCTGGGTATGACTGCTGCTACTGCTGTAATGTTTATAAACCATGTTCTGCAATATTTTGATTGTTCTCTACATACTGTTTATATACTCTGTAAGAAGCTACGTACTCCTTATGGCACCATAATGGATAATAATATTCATTCAGATTGTGCTGTATGTGACAGAGGCAGTTTTGAGTTGTGATCAGTGTTATCAAGGCACATAGGAGGCCATGGCCAGCAGTTAGACAGATAAAGCAGCAGAGTCTGAGATGTGATGGTTGATGTCAAATGACGCTCTTTATGAAAATCATTGTATGTATCCAGCTTGTTTATTTTATAAGTCAAACAATTAAATGGCTGTTTCCAAGCATTGTAGCAGACATGGCACTGGGTACAGTCAATAAGGTTTACAACCTAATAAAAATGGTAATACATACACTATCAAATCATGCATTGTAAATCAGGCCATTACATGAATATCACAGTAACAATTTCCTGAATTCCAGGCGTATATTGCCTTATGGAAAGATGTCTCTGACTAAGAGGTAAATGGTGCCACCTGGTGGGGAAATGACTTCCTGACTTGGTAACAGCTCTCAAGTACATTGATTTGTGAATCAATTACTATCAAGTCTTCTCACCGTATTGAACTACAGAAATAAGTATGGATTTACTAATTCACAAAAACTAACTTCCACCAAAGATGCAACACTACCACATTACAAACAAATGAAAGCAATATTTTTATGTCTTAACATTACACTATGTGAGTTCTGCAAAGGGGTACATGGCAGAGCATGGTAAATCTTGCAGTTACCTATAAATAACTCATAGATTTCCTATAAGTAACTCATAGATTCTACTGTGATCATATTTTTGAATGTGCACATCTGTAATTATCTGATCTTTATTAGCATCATTATTAACCAATTAAATAAGACTGCTAGGGAATCTTTTTGGTAGACTTCAGGCAATTCATGAATTATAAATGTTCAGATGAAAAAACAGGTTTATCAGGGGTGTAAACAAACAGACAAGAATACAGTTCCTGGAAGAAATGAGTCAGAATGAACCCTTTGAGTGCCAAATGAATTTGTCAAAATATGTGTGAAAATTACCAAGCAATCATTTTTATTCATCATAATGACCTGTAATGTTTACCCAGAAATATAATCGTTGTTTACACATTTTTTATTTGAATTTATATAACAAATGTAAGCGACGCTGGCATTTTTAGCGGATATTTGCACATCTCTCACACAGATGTTGGTAATCAAAGGGTTAATATACCAGCATATCAATATGGCAGTGATTTATAAATAAAGTAGTTTCTAATGGAAACAGAAGGGGAGAGAGTGGGGTACCCTGGTAACAGAAGGGGGACCCTGGTAATAGAAGGAAAAGAGAATGCAGAATTATTCAAATATTTTTTTGCTTTGGAATTTACAAGGGAAGAATCTTCAGAACATCTTCCAGAGATTAAATGCTCGGCTCTTGACTGCTCCCAAACTGTGGGGTTTATTCTAGTTCATTCTTTCTGACAAAATCCTTCTTAGATGGACAAAACCAAGTGCACTGCAGGGGGGCAGATGTAACATGTGCAGAGAGAATTAGATTTGGGTGAGTTATTTTGTTTCTGTGCAGGGAAAATACTGACTGCATGATTTTACACTTCAATATAGATCTCACTTTGAAGAAAAACCCCACCCAAATCTAATTCTCTCTGCACAAGTTGCATCTGCCCCACCCGCAGTGCACATGGTTTTGTCCATCTAAGAAGGATTTTGTCAGAAAGAATGGACTAGAATAACCCCCTGTATGTTTGAGTGAGGAAATAGTAAAAAATAAATTACAGAACGTAAACAGTAACAAATCTCCTGGCCTGGATGATATATACCCTAGGATACTAAAGGAATTTAGTTATGTCATAGCACTACCATTACATCTGATATTCAATGAATCAATAAACTCGGGGATGGTACCAAGGGACTGGCGCATAGCTAATGTAGTACCAATATGGAAGAAAGGTAGCAAAACTAACCCTGAAAATTATAGACCGGTCAGCCTTACATCCATTGTGGGGAAAATATAAGAAAGAATAATAAGAGATAGTATCCAAATTTCTTAGAACAGGAGAAGGTGATAAGTAAGGCTCAGCATGGGTCCGTCAAAAGTAGATCATGGCAGACTAATTTAATTAGCTTCTATGAGAAAAACAGTAGGGGGCTAGACTTATGGAAATCTGTCAATGTAATACTTCTTGATTTCGCTAGCTTTTGACACGGTGCCTCATAAAAGGTTATTAATAAAACTAGGTAATTTAGGGTTAGGAGATAAAATGTGCGATTGGATTAAAAACTGGTTGCGCAATCAGGGACATGGAGTGGTGGTAAGGGGCATGCATTCCAGCTGGGATAAGGTCCAAAGTGGAGTCCCGCAAGGTTCAATATTGGGACCCACCTGGTTTAATATATTCATTAACCCCTTGACTGGTGGGTTTTGCTGGGGCAGGACAAATCTACCAGGGCAGGTTTGTCCTGCCCCAGCAAAACCCACCACAGAACGTAAAGCCCTCCCCCCCCCCTTCACCTCCGCTCCAGCATTTGTACACTGGAGCTGCCACAGCTACCGCAAGCAGTGTTCAGCCGGCGTCCCAGCGTGTTATCTTGTTTTAGTGGCTGCAATTGATGGGGATAGTGAAGGGGGTTCTCTCCTCTCCTTCTCTTAGTGAACAAATCATCTTCCAGTTCCATATGATTCCCAATTCTGTATTTGAATATACTAATCATATCACCTCTCAACCTCTGTTTCTCCAGTGAAAACATATTCAGCCTGGTTAACCTATCGTTGTATTCTAGTGATTCAAGACATTTTACTAGATTAGTCGCCCTTCACTGTACCTGCCCTAATTCATTTATTACCTTTGTAAGGTGCGGTGCCCAGAACTGACACAGTGGGTGAGATTTAATAGGATGTGAGATTCAGAAAGCGAGAGATTTGGTAATAAATCTCCAGTTTTTTTTAAGCGGCAATCATTTACACTGCAAAACAAGTTTTGTAAAATGATTGCCGCTTTAAAAAAACTGGAGATTTCTTACCAAATCTCTCACTTTCTAAATCTCCATCCTATTAAATCTCACCCAGTATTCCAAGTGTGGTCTCACTAATGCCTTGTAAAGAGGCACTATAACATTGGCATCCCTTGAATCCATTCCCCTTTTAATGCATGCCAGTGTCCGGTTTGCTTTTGCTGCTGCACTTGAGCAGTATGCACTATTACCCAATTTTTCATGACCCCCAAGTTCTTCTCGAGAGCAGAATTCCTGGTACTTGTGTATTTTGGCGGCGCCCGATTTCAGCATCGTTCGATGAACGCATCGCATCGCATGCCATGTACCCGATGGCATGCGATGCGATTTTGACCCCCTATGCGATGAAAAATCGTATAAGCACACTAAAGGGTGCTTTTGAGCACCCTAATGGGTGCTTACAATGTTAAATGCACCCCCACGCCACCCCCCCACTATAAACGTGAACCCGAAGCGTGGCGAGCGCAGCGAGCCCGCGAGGGGCGGCGGTACGTGTCCTACGACCTTTTCATACCCCCACTATCCACATCGGCGTGGAGTTGAGAATAGAAAGTGGCCCGAAGCGTGGCGAGCGTAACCAGCCCCGCGAGGGGACGCGGATACCTTCACAGGTATCCGCGTCCCCTGGCGGCCTTCACAGGTGTCCGCGTCCCCTCACGTGGCTCGCCACGCGGACACCTGTGAAGCCCGCCAGGGGACGCGGATACCTGTGAAGGTATCCGCGTCCCCTCGCGGGATTCGCTGCGCACTCCACGCAATAGAATCGCCAACCGCCAGCCCCCACCATCCGCTGAAAGGGGGCGCACACACAAGGGGACTCTTGCGCTCCCTGTTCCGATGGATCCCTCCACCGCCATCCGCCACCTGCTGGAGTCCCCCGCCACCTGCTTCAGCTGCCCCCAGCTCCCCCCTAAACCTGCCCTTCTCTTGCTATGAGTATCTGGTCACCTATGTAAACCAATGACTCCATTTACATATGCCAGCTTGTCGTACATGGTCCCATTCACAATAAAGTAGATTTTCAAAGTTAATATTCAGTTAGATTACTTTTATTTCCTGAATTCAAAAACACTATAGAGTTTAGGAATGACCCATACCCTCATAACTAAAGAGGTTATGACCAATGTTCTGTATTTAGCAAACAGCAAGTAGTGCATTAAACATTTAAAAAGACTGTAGAGATAACATGATACACAAGTAGGTAATACCTCTTCTTAAACCCCCACATCTAGAATAGGGTTCCCGGCAAGCACAGGCTTGCTGGAAATGGCCACAGTAGGTGGTTCCTTGCCAGTGTAGACAAGACTTATTTACCTGCTGGAATCAGATCAGAGGCTAATCAATCCCTGAACCTAACTCTAGGCCCCTGATGGCTAACCTATGACATGCATGTCACTCATGACACGCCAAGGCACTTTGAGTGACATGTGTGCCGGTGTGTGGAGAGATACAGTATGCTCGGTGCATGATTGGTATGCCTGGGCAGGGAGCTTCACTCTTCCCAGGAGACGCGGGCTTTGATGAATGCAGCCGCCTGCTGGTTCAGCGGATTCAGAGATCAGCGCGTGCTGATCTGTCTTGTCTCCTCCTCTCATGCCCAGGAAGCCCACCAAGAAGCATTAACAAATCACCAAGACAGTGAGTGACCTATTTAAACTTTGCAGGGGTGGCACGTGCTGGCCGGGGATAGGGTGGGGGCAGTGGCGTAACTACTGTATAAGGCCGCAGACCCCACAGTGGCTTGGAGGACCCAGCGGGGTCTGCGGAGTGCGCACTGAAATGGACCCCCCGCCCGCCAGACAAAGTTTCACCAGCGCTCAGTGCTGGGCTGGGCTGCGTGTGTGGTTGGAGTAAAAAGGGTTTTGGTTGGGGAAACTGCGCTAAGTGAACAGGAAAGATTTTTCTAAATGATTGTGTATGTGTACTGTGTGATTGGAGTGCCAGGTGTACACCATGTGGCACATCTGCACCTCACCCTACTCATAGCCAAAGCATGTTCTCTATCTCCGGGCACCTCCAGCAGCATGTGGGTCAAGGTCACAAACTTCTGCAGAAGCTGCCTGGGGGCTGGGAGCTGGAGGCAGCAAGCACATGAAATGCAGAGTGCTCAGTGTGTGCGGGGCAGGCAGATCACAGTGTGTGTGACCAGAGTAGATACTGTAGCTCTGAGTGGACGTGCAGCCTGGAGTATGGCAGTGCAGGCATTGTATTCAGGAAGGCTGATACACATAATAGGCATCACGGTGTGTGGCATATGTATACTGTAGCATAAAGGTGTGTGGCATATGTACAATGGAGCATAATGTTAATAAATAATAATAATACATTATTGATATTTCTTGAAGTGACACACGACTCGAGGAAGGCTACACTTTTTCACAATTTTCAACACACCAAGCTAAAAAGGTTAGCCATTGCTGGGTTAGGGCATATCTGGACTGTGCCTGACCTGGTGGACGTGTTTCCTTGCAGCATGCCCCCATTGGACCCTTCTCAGCAGCCTCCCTCACAGTGATATGTTGTCCAGACAGGTAAGTGTGACTCTGTAACTAACCACTACTTCTATCACTAAAGGGCACAGTGTTTAGGAGTGGACGACATGATTGTAGTAGTGTGTACTTATCCTTTGTGATTCATATATGAACTGGGATACCCTGCCAGACAGTGGCGTAACTATAAATTTTGCTCCCCCCTACCAAAGAGTTTGTGCCCCCCCCCCCCCCCCAGCTCCTCTCCAGCATGTTTCTTCAGCGTGTGACGTGATGACATCACACGCATAACGGGGAAGCTGAAGCAAGATAGGGGAAGAGAGAACAGGAGACACTGCTGCTTCCCTTGTCTCCGACGCACCCCAGGCTGCCCTAGCACGCCCCTGTCCGCCTGCCCATCCTGTACACAGTTGCCAATAGCTGGTTCTGTGTACAGTCAATTTATTCAGGGGGGATTTGTTGTCTCTGCCATGGCCGCACCTGTGCTGCGGCTGACTCGCCTCCGGTGCTCAGCCAGTGGGCAGCAGCAGGCAGCAGCATGTCAGTGCATCCAGTGGGTGGAGGCGCCCACACGGACCCTGCTGCCACTTGCTCCCCCAAGTGGCAGCTGGGGCTGCCTTACAGTAGTTACGCCACTGCTACCAGAGCTTTAGCTGCTGCTTTTTCCAAGGTGAAGACTCACAATTTGTGAGAATAATTCACACATAAACCTAGTAACCTCACACACTGGGGCAGATGTATTAAGCTTTAATAAGAGCTTTTTCTCTCTTTATCACAAGGGTGATAAAGAGAGATAGATTTCCAGCCAATCACTTCCTAACTGCCATGTTACAGGCTGTGTTTGAAAAAAAGGATTAAGGAGCTGATTGGCTGGATGTTTATCTCTCTTTATCACCCTTAAGGTGCCCATAGACGGTCCGTTCATCGGATCCGTTTGGCACTTATATAGTACATTGTGCATGCATTGTGCATGCAATGCGATGCGATGAACAGTTAGTACAAAAAGTATGTGCAGCGTACGATGAGATGCGCTGGAGTACCTGCTGGGATTTCCCTTTTTTGTCTCAAGTTAGGGAGACCGAAGCATCCACCACCAGATTGGTAACTGCTACGTGTTTCTCTAGGGACTTGAGGGAAGGGGTTGCCAATTCTGCTGGGCCTATATCACATGTACTTGGGACTAGGAATAATATCCTGGCAGTGGTTTGATTTTTTATAATCCTGCCCTACACACCAGATGGGCCCCTAAGAACAAAGACAGGCAATGGGGTTATTTTATCATAATCCGATCTACACCAAAAGAAAATCTACTTCACTATGGCCCTTATTCTGATTGGTGCGGCCGGAGCCGAATATGCGGCCAGAACCGTGCGTGCGAAACCCCGCCTTCCATACGGATCGCCAACTCCGTCCGTATGCGGTAAGAAGCTGGCCGAACGGACCGCACGTGTATTTTTCACGGAATACGCCTCCTCCATCTAAGGGAACCTCCCCCATCATTCGATGGTCGCAGACCATGGAATGCAGGACCGAGTGCTCCACCAGCTCCCGCAACCTCAGACCACACGGACATGTTTCCGTGCAAAAGCAGGGATCTGGGCGGGCAGCTGACATCCGGCGATGTCATATGTCTGCCCCCTACACGTGCGTCACGACTGCATTACCATACGTACGCCCAGCGTTTGCATGGGAACGCCCATGAAACGCGGGGCGTATGCATATGGTAATGAGCCCAAATAGCCCCTCACGCCCCTCTCCACCCCCTGTTCGGAGTGTTCACAGATCATGCAGGATTTGGCCGTACGCCCCGCTCGCACATGCGCAGAGACGCCTCTGCACATGCGCAGACACAAAACATCGGCGGGGCGAACGCACGCGGATATATCCGCACCGATCAGAATAAGGGCCCCATGTGTGGTTTTATAAACTTAGACGTACAGTAACGCGATTGTAATACTTTTCATGTAAAATATCGGAACTGATGATACAGATCAGGTAAAAAAAATGTTGTTTTGAAAACATAAGGTTTTCTGTGCTATTTATCTTTTTGTAATTCATTCAGTTTATAAACTGAAATTTCAACCAAACAACTTGAACACACTGAAGAGTATAAATTCTAGAACACACATCTACAGTAAATACTACATGCTGCAAATATTTAAATTACCACTAGATGTCAGTAAATGAAAGAGAAAATCTAGAAGCCTCAACATTTTTAAATTACACTTCTTGCCAAGAAAACATTTTACATACATTCAAAACTAGGTTAGATTTTAATTTGTTGATATTTAAAAACAGATTTTTTTCCCCAATAAAAATAGCGGCGGTTATTGTACATACACACATGAACAAAATGTAATTCCCTTATTTTACATTCACTTAGCTTGTATTGGGTTGTTAGTGTCTTCTTTTTTTCTGTTTCTTGTTTGATTTATGTCTGACGCATAAATTAATCTGGGAATAGGGGCTATGATGACAAAATTCAGCGCAAGTCGTATTATCGAGTCCTCCTTGGTTTGCCAATTTATGCTTGTAAGGGAGGATGCGGGAGATTTGCTCTTCTTTTTGGTTGGCTGAGAGCAACACAATTTTTGGGAGCAGACCCTCTTCTCTCTGGCAGCACAGTATACCCTCGCATGACACCAGAGAATAGGCAAGCATGATAAATGCTGTTGAAAAACATATATTCTAAGTAACAATAAATAACAGTAAGTCCAAATATTATGAAATTAATGTTTAATTATTAGAAATCCATATAGCACATGTGGCAGAGACAGCATCTCCCCGCATGAAAGTAATGTGGAGGATCCAGACCAGATTTTAGAAGCAGTAGCAGAATGTCAGGTGTGTAATTGGCAGCACCTAGGATTTCCTGAGATAAGGGTTTCCAGGGCAGAGTCACCTTGCTCTTGATGGTGGATTAGCTACCCAAGTGATAGGTCGGGGGTGTTCTATTTTAAGGACCATTGGAGCCTTTCAAGAGCCTATTATGCTGCGTTTGCCTGTATGCTGCTGCCTGTAATTATGATCACATATAGAATCAACCTGGTATGCTGTGACGTGCTGTGAAAATAAACATCATAGTCTCCATGAGTCCCCGTGTTTGTGATCCTTGTCGCACACAATAAAGCATTCTAGGGTTAATTTGTTGGGAGCCAATTAGCCTATCAGTATATTTTTGGAATGTGGGAGGAAACCGGAGCACCCGGAGGAAACCCACGCAAGTACGGGGAGAATATACAAACTCCCCTCTTTCAATATAAAAATATAAAAAATTTAAAGAGGCAATGTTACACATAGCAACCAATCAGATTATGTCTCTCATTTCTATATTACATCCTAGAAAATAGTATGCATGGGTCTTCAACCTGTGGCCCTCCAGATGTTGTGAAACTACATGTTACATCATGCATTGCCACATTTTTTCCTATGAGAGCATGCCAAAACTGTCAGGGCATGCTGGGACATGTAGTTCTACAACATCTGGAGGGCCACAGGTTGAAGACATGTGGTATACAGCATCTGATTGGTTGGTATGGGATACATTACCTTTTTCATTTTTCGAACTTAAGTAATTTACTCCTTAATATAACTAAAAATAATGTTATGGTTTAGAAATAAGGACTAGTTGGTCATTAGGATAATAATGTAAATGCTGTCCTACAACAATGTGGCCTCTCCTACATTAGCTCCTCCCTAATGTTCAGAGCCAGGGCTGAAACTCGCCAATAAGGAGCCCTGTGCTGAACTTGCCTCCGATCTTGCAATATCATGAAATCACAAATAGGGGACAGGGCCACCAGCACTAGGGTTATAAGTGGAGCAACTGAAAATGTCCAAATGATGCTTCAGATGGTGTTGTGGTGGCCTGCTGCTGGGACTAGGCCAGAAGCTGAGCACCTGGACCTTCCTATGGTTGCTCTGGCAGTTCAGTGACAGCTGATTGGAAGGGCTATGAGAAAGCAAAGTGCTGTTCCAGATGCCCTGCATGCCACATACAGGTTACATGGGGCAATGACAATGTCCATATAATTTACATCTACTGGGCAAAACATATTTCACTTTATATTCTATGCCCTCGTTTACTGCCTAAAGTTACCTTACTATGAAGAGAGGAAAATATAATAGAAAACCATTTAGGACTTATGTACTAATTACTAATACTGTATGTACTGTATTACCAAAGGTGTTGCTACCTGCAATTGACTCAATTGATAATATATTAAATACACATCTCTGTTAACATAAAACATCTTCCTGGAACTCGTAGGGGCATCTGATATTTATTTTGAACATTTACCTACCAATATTAACAAATGTAATGAAGCACCAAGCTGTATTTAGGAAGTTGTTGGTGGTCAAATATAAAATGCTATATATTTAAGTACTTCAAAATATTTATAGGTCAAATTGCATTTGAGATCCATTAATCATCCTTCTTTGTTCTGCTCCATCTGGGGCCATACAAGCATACACTATTTCTTGGGAATAGGATGAAAAACATCTGGAACAGCTGAAGTTTTATTGAAAGATCGATTCTAAGTGAAGAAAAATAATGGAGTGTAGTTTAAGCCAAACTGCCCATCATTACAGTTCACATTAACCAGACTTTTATATGGACAATACCGTTTGCAATTTTGTATAGCTCCATTTAAATAAATCTGTTTAAGTGAGGTACATAAAGGTAAGTATGTTTATAGCAACACACAGGGTTGGGTTAAGCCTTGGAGGGAGGTGGGGTGGGGCATTTAACATGGGAGGGATGTATGTGTGTTTTATAATCACAATATCGTTGAGGCCCCCTATTGATTATTTATCTAGTTTGGACAATGCCCTTTGGTTACTCAGGGGTGTGCTACTACTGAACAAAATAAATGGAAATACAGTAGTTGAGAGCTGTCCCTTGCGTTAATAACGGCATATGTTACAGCATATGCCGTTATTAAAAATGCGATGTCCGGCGAAGGGGGGCCGCGGATGTTATAACATCCCGCCCAAAGACTTCATCTCGATCCAGTGTATGTGATTCCTTGTCACATTTGGCGCCCAATGTGGGGCATGTCATAGCTGGAATCTACATACAGCAGAGAACCTTGGGTAAGACAGCTACTTGTGTTTAAAACTGGCAAGATTTTTTTTACTATTTACACATTGGCCCTTATTCAGTACAAATGTATTCTCAAAATGGGCAAAACCATGTTCACTGTAGGTGGGGCAGATTTAGCACAACGCCGACCGCTGGGCATGCTGGGAGGGATCCGTGACAAATCCCTCACACAGCGCTGCGGTAAGAAGCCCATAGGCTTCTGCAGGGAATCCCTCCGCAGCGCTGACACTGCGGAGGGGGGTTACGGCAAACAGAAATGCGGTAAAAACCCCAATAATGTTTTTTTTCCGCATTTCTGGTTTAGAGCATCCCGCCCACTGATAGTGATTGTGGTAAGCTAAAAGTATAGTTTGAGTTATTTCCTCTCTTAGGGGGTTATTCTAGTCCATTCTTTCTGACAAAATCCTTCTTAGATGGACAAAACCATGTGCACTGCGGGTGGGGCAGATGTAACTTGTGCAGAGAGAATTAGATTTGGGTGGGGTTTTTCTTCAAAGTGAGATCTATATTGCAGTGTAAAAATAAAGCAGGCAGTATTTACACTGCACAGAAACAAAATAACTCACCCAAATCTAATTCTCTCTGCACATGTTACATCTGCCCCCCTGCAGTGCACATGGTTTTGTCCATCTAAGAAGGATTTTGTCAGAAAGAATGAACTAGAATAAACCCCTTAGTTTCAAAGTAGTCAGGCTGCACCTGTCATATAAAGGTCATGTTACTTTGCGTTTTAGGTATGTGTGATGCAAGAGACCGCTCCTGCAAGGCTGTATCATAGACAATGGGGCTCATTGTACACATGTCCAGGAAACAAAAATGCATATTTTATGCAAAAAACAGACATGTGCTCAATTTTAAATGAGTCTCCATGTGTGTTCACGCACTGATTGAAAAATATAATTACAGAATTACACAGTTGTTTAGGTTGAAAAAAGGCATACTGTATGCCCATTAAGTCCAACTCAAACACCCTAGTTATCCAGAAAAAAAGCAAAAAATCTTAAAGACACGGTCTAGTGTAAGGGGAAATATTTCTCCTTGACGCCATGCTTGCAATCAAAAAATTCCCTAGATCAACATACTAATGCTAGTAGCCTCAAATGCTCCGGTGTGCTCGCAAAAGAATCAAATCCTTCCATAAATATATCTACAGTCTGTCAATTCCAATCTTATGGGGAACATTCCACAATTCCAAGAGCAAACTCTGTATATGGTGCAGTGCAGCACATAACAGTGTGCCCCTTGTATACACTGACACACAGCTTAGACAATGTATAGCAATGTACAGTGCGACACAGAGCAGTGTGCCCCCATATACACTGACAGTGACTATAATACACAGCTAAGCCAATAAAGCAGCGCAGAGCACAGCACACAGAATTATGCCTCTGTATACACTGACCATACCTCCCAACTTCCCTCAACTCGGGACCTGCCATGCCAAAGGCTCGTCCAACCTGAACAGAGCCTTTGGAAAGAGTCAGAGCTACCATTGGTTAGAGGGGCGTGGCCTGACATCACAACTCCCATTTTCTGGGGAGTGCACAGTACCCTAGCAAATGTGCAGCCCCCACCCTGCAGTCCTTCCCTCCTCCCTGAACTAAAGAGATGCTGTGTAATTGTGCACAGGCATCTCTTCAGCGATCACTGGCTGATCTCCGGCTCCCCCTAACTGCCCCCCTGCCCACCAAACATTGCCAGCCATGGGAGGAACAGCGGAACACTCTCTAAATAGCAAGACTGTCCTGCTGTAATTGGGACAGTTGGGAGATATGACTGACTATAATACACAGCTCAGACAATTTACAGCAATGTACAGGGCCACCGACAGGGGGGTGCTGTGGGTACAGCAGTCCCAGGCAGCTGCCCACAGCGACAATGGTGCGGTTCCACCCCCAACCCTGCAGTCGCACAATGCATCCCCCACCCGGTGGTCCCCCAGCCAGGCATGTACAATACACAGTACAGCCTGCAGAGGGCCGAGTGATTCTTTACCACACCCTCCTTATATTGAATCCAAGACCTGCAAGTATCTGATTCCAGAAGGGTGAAGTTTTTGCCTCAATGTGGAATCCCAGTCTATTGGGAAACCCTGAGCCTTGGTTATGTTTTGTACCTAGCTATGATAAGATACGAGGGGAGGATTTCTTCTTTTTGATGAATTTTCATGTTAAGTTCCAACTTTATTATAAAAAATAGATTGTCAGTTTTACAAACGACAGAAATAAACATTGCTAGATTGCAAAATCAGTGACTTCTCTGTTATTTATACAGTTGGGGAAATTTATGATATTGATTTAATTAAGGTGCCCATACACGCACCGATTTTCCCGATGCGATCCTATGCGATGAGATGCGCTCTCCCACGGCATCTAATCGCACACTACAAAAAGTATGTGCTGCACATACTTTTTGTACCGTCTTTTGATCGCATGTGATTTAGCACAAAAAGTACCAGGTAATCGGTACGTGTATGGGCACCTTTAGAGATGAGCTGGGTCACTCTTGCGCTAGGACACTCAGGGGCAGATTTATTAAGCTTGGAGAAGAGATAAACTGGAGATAAAGCGGAGAAAAGGGAAAAGGAGATAAAGCACCAGCCAATCAGCTGTGTTTGAAAAAGACAGTTGGGAGATGATTGGCTGGTGCTTTATCTCCTTTAAACATTGTAATAGCGGATGTGTGTGACCCATTGCATGTACCAGATGACCACATAAAACTTAACTTCTATATAAGAAATAAAGACACGGAGACTTAGGTTTGGCAGAAACTTGTTAGCTGAATACATTTTTTTGAGAATAATTTTAAGCTAATTTAATTTAGGTTATTAATTAATTTAAATGGTGGCCAAGAAAGAACGGCTATTATCTAACTCCACCCCAAACTGGCATACGTAGTTCGGCCTAATACAACAAGCGGTATTCACTTAAACTACAGCATTGACTGCCCACCCAGCCGGGTGGGCTCGCTGTCCCCGGGCGGGTGATACAGCTAAGGCCTAAGCCAATGAGAGGCAAGCGCACCGAAACAAACCGAACTACGCAGCAAACCTAACTTAATAACGCTTTAAAATGTATCAACTTGCCGTTCTTTCCCGCCTAACAGCTAACGCGCTTACACCCACCCCTTTAACGCCGTAAAATTGGGAAGGGAGGGCGGGGAACCTTCAGGAAAAACAGGAAGACTCCTCCTCCTGACAGGGATATTATTTCAGCTAAGCTGCCAAACCTAGCCAAATCATTGGCTCTCCGAGTCACATGCTCTAAAGGTACCCACCCAGCTATCCATGTTTAACACTCTTCATGTCTACCTAGCCATTACGTTGTTCTTACCTTTTCTCCGCTTTATCTCCAGTTTATCTGTTCTCCAAGCTTAATAAATCTGCCCGTCAGATTCTCTAAGCTTTAAAAGTGATAAAATGGAGAGCGATAAACAGCCAGCCAATCAGCTCCTACCTGCCCTGTCACAGACTGTTTGAAAAATGTCAGGCAGGAGCAGATTGGCTGGCTGTTTATCACTCACTCTCTATTTTTTATCACTTTTGAAGCTTAGAGAATCTGGCCCTCACTCTTGTGCTGGGTCACTCTTGTGAGTCTCATGCTAGGTCTTGTCTTGTGCTGGATCTTGTGGGTCTTGTGTTCGGTTTGTGTGTCAGACAGACTGTCAGTCAGTTAGTATAGTGGGCAAAGTAGGCTGTGTCAGTCAATGTAGTGTAGTGTACAGGCAGGCTGTGTCAGTCAGTGTGTCATGTTATAATTATAAGGGGCTGTGTGTCACTTTCTGTCAATCAGTGTAGTGTACGCTAAAGAAATATATAGATATTTTTCTTCTTTTATTTATATTGTTTGTGGTGTCTGGTGTGCTGCACTGCACTGCACCCCAATACATCATAGTGTGGCCCACACTATCATCACACCCACCCATCACAGCGGGCCCATTAATGCCCTAAATGCTGGGACTTGTGGTTCGCCAAGTCCCAGCATGCGGGGGAGGCCTGCTGGCACTTGTAGTTCACCTGTATAAAGCAATGTTATGAATGAGTGTTTTAACCCTATCATGCTGGCGTCCAAAGCCCTGGGATGCCGGTGACAGCCCTGGGCTTCAGCCCTGGATGGGTGAAGCCTGGAGGACACCTTTATTGGGGGGGTCTCCACTCCCCCAGGTACCCTGTCCAAGGCTGACCAGCCACGTTGCTCATGGTTCGGCCGGGGGACCTTATGTAAAAAGTGTCCCCCGGCTGTGGCATGACACAGCGGGCTGTTGGAGCCCGGTGCTGGTTTCAAAATACATGGGACCCCCAGATTTTTTGTCCCCCAGATTTTTGGAAACAGGACCGGTCTAAGAGTCCGGGGCTGGTTTCAGAAATACGGGGGACAGCTACGCTTTTTGTCCCCCATATTTTTGGAATAGCTTCAGAGCTGTGCTGCCCGGACCTGTGACCTCCTCCCTGCACTGATCCTCTTCCAGGTGCAGGGAGGAGGAGAGCCCGGCGCAGCAGCAGCAGCGCCGGGTGTGGGAGGGAGGGGGAGACTCTCACCGCAAAGGACAGCTCTTAACGCAAGAGCTGTCCTTTGCTATAAAAGTGACTAAAAACAGGGCCGGCCTTAGGCATAGGCAAACTAGGCAATTGCCTAGGGCATTTGGTATGCCATGGGGCATCAGCAGCTTCTGCTGATTAAAATGATATGCAGCACGCCTATATTCTGTGTGTGAGTGAGGCTGTATCTGCATATGGAAATCACTATAACATAGCATTCCGTATTCAGGTACAGCCACAGTCGCACAGAATATATATGCATGCCACATATCATTTTAATCATTGGAAGCTCCTTGTGTGTGCTGGCCATAACAATGCAAATAAGATGAATTTTCAGCAAAAAAAGGCACCAAACGTTAGCAGAACTGACCAGGAGCTGCATGGCCTATTGAGACAAGATGTATGAGGAAACATCTGTATCCAAGCAGAAGCAGAGGTCACAGTGTTAGCGGCTGTGCGAGTACTGTCTGCGGGTGGGTTGGTTGTGCAATAGTGTTCGGCATATGTGTAAGGGGCATTATGTGTGTCATTTATAAATGCATAAATAATGTGCGACATATGTGTAATGGGCATTATGTGTGTCATATGTATAAAGGCATTAATAATGTGCAACATATGTGTAAGGGGAATTATGTGTGTCATTATGTGTATGAAGGGCATTAATAAAGGTTGGCATAATGTGTAAGGGGCAGTATGGTTATAAGGACATTAATAATGTGTGTCATGTGTAAGGGGCATTACTTTGTGGTATTATCAGGGGTGCCGAGAGAAAGGGGTAGGGGGTACAAATTACCCAGGCCAAAGTCTGATGGGAGGGCCCAGTGGGGGCCCCGGGCCCCCTCCCCTTAAGTGACAGCAGCAGCTGCAGCTCTTCTCCTCTGCCCAGCACACACTGCTTTGTGCTGGGTTGCAGTGTGGCCATGGAGGTGGTTAAAATACAATATTTTCTCAGGATTTTTTTCTAAGGGTATAATGTGAATAATGTGAGGAGTAATGTATATAAGGTAAAATGGTACTACAGTGTGATGTAACTTGAATAAGGGACACCATCGCATAATATAATGTGAATAAAATTGCACTACTGTGTGGCATAATTTGAATTGGGGGTAAAAATGTGTGGCCATGCCCCTTCCCAGCAAGAACACACCCCTGTTTGGGCTGCACACCAAATGTGTGCACTATTTTTATTTAAAATATTGCGGGTAGGAGCACCAAAATGATGACTGCTATAATGAGGGTTGATGGTGCTGGGAAAGGGGAGCAGGGTCAGAGGCGGAACTAGTGGCGGTGCTAGGGGGCATCTGCCAAAATCTTGCCTAGGGCGTCATTTAGGCTAGGGCCGGCTCTGACTAAAAATCTCATCCCATTAAATGTCACCCAACGTGTTTGTGAATGGCTGAAAACAATCAGATGATCATAAGAATATGTACTACAGGATTGCAAACACAGTATACTAGGTTATCTCAACAGGAGCATCATGAGGAGACTTCTCAGAAGATAGCCCAGCTAGTAAACCTTGCAGCATATAACAGCACCATGACAGGCCCCATGGCCTGCTTTAGTGGCTGCTAGCTTTCTTGTGTACTCTGTGCTGCTTATGGCCTATGTTGTTTTTTTAAGTCCTTGACCAAAATTAGCTTTTTCCTTTTTTTTTTAAAAAGCTTTTTGGGAGCTCCTCAGATAAATAGACATCTTGTCTCACGCCAATGCCATGCCCCTAGCTATATACGTTTTTAATTAAATCTCTGTATGTGCCTGAGTCAGCATTTGCTAAGCTGATGTTTAAGATGCATGTGATGGTTTGTTTCATCTCCAGTTGGGATAACTGCTGGTGTGTTTATATTTATTTCCTTTTCGGGCATACAGTTATTTTTTCAGTGATAGTCTGCATCGCGGTAAAATGACATGTGAATGTTTTAAATAAATACTGCTCTTCTGATCTAAAGAACATCCAGCCAGACATTTGACAGTAGGAAAAGAGAAATTAAATGTAACAGGGAAGTAAAAGTGCTTATTGAACACAACTTTGAAAATGATAAAATGAATTATGTTGCTGGAATAACTACATTTTTGCTTCATAAAATGAAAAACATGAAGGAAATGTGGTTCACGGTACAGATACTGACAAATCGAATGCTTTTTCAGCACATAATCTATGTCCGATGAGTTCATCATTCCCCTTAGGCTTAGATGTTTGGTAAGTGGTCAGGTTGTGGGGGAATAAAGCTTCAGAGTCGTGATTTTTTTCCCCATAGAAAAACATTGATTGGGGTCGCAGGCTTTTTCCCTTTGGGCTGTAATTGACAGCGAAGCCCTTGGCATTTTTTTTTCAACCCTAAATATACTGTAATGTAATGAATATCTTCTAACGCTTACAGTATACAATTCTGTTCAATTGCAGAACATACCATAATATTTTAAATAGGTTGGTAGCGCTGCGCTCCGCCCCTAGGTGTGTGCGGTAATGATGACTGACAAGTTAGTTATTGTGCAGTGTTTTCACTCGGTGAGGAAATACACATATAAAATTCACATGCAATAATACATAAATATCAAGTTTCCACTTATTACATAAATGACAGTAATCACAGTAATGACACGAACACAATGGGGGGTGTGCTTGTGACCAACTGGGGGTGATGTTGGCCAGCGCTTCGCTCCACAGCGATGTGTGGGGATTGCTTGGGAAGGTGGGTTGCAGGGACTGTGCGGGCGGTGCAAGCACCCAAAGGAGGGCTGAGGGGGGGGGGGGGGGGGGGCGTCTTTTTGAGTTTTTTTTCTACTGGTTGTGGTTTCTTGGAAGTGCCAAGAAAACACTAGGCGTGCCAGAAAAAAACAGGGAGTTTTTGCAGCCCTAT